>NC_044985.1:66985123-68185123 GCF_008728515.1 Papio anubis | reverse complement strand
TAATATTATTAAAATGTCCATAAGTAACCACAGTGTTATACAGATTCAATACAATTTCTATCAAAATCCTCGTGGCATTTTTACAGAAATAGAAAAAAGAAATATAAATTTCATGAAGAACCATGAAAGATCCCAAATAGCCAAAATGATCTTGAGAAAGAACAAAGCTGAAGGCATCGTACTTCCTGATTTCAAAACACATAACAAAGCTATAGAAATTAAAAAATTATGGAACTGTTATAAAGGCGGACATATAAATCAATGCAACAAAGTAGAGAGTTAGAAAAAAACCATGCATATAGTCAGCTAATTTTTGACAAGGTTGTCAAGAATACACAATGGGGAAAGGATAGTGTTTAACACTTGATAATAGAAAAACTGGATATCTACAGGCTAAAGAATGATATTGGGCTCCTATCTTACACCATACTCAAAATCAACTCAAAAGATTAAAGATTTAAAAATATTACCATGTGAATAATTTGTAAAATTGTTTTTTCTAAAATTATAGCAAAAGTGGAAGCAGTATTTTTATGTATAGAAATGAATCAAGTAATCAATAATATTTGTTATGGAAATAATGTTTTAGATAACAGTTCCTGAAGCTGTAATGATAAGCAAAACAGACATAGTCCCTGACTTATTTCCCATAATGGATTTCCTGGAGTTGAGGACCGTGGGACTTGTAAAAATCAAATCTAGTAATGTAACGATATCTCTGACTAACATGCTGAACCTCATAATATCGAAGTTTATTGTTTGCACAGGTTATTTTATTTTAAAACACACGAGGAATGTAGTATTTACAAATGTAGATTATATAGGTCTACATTTATCTATAATATAAGCATATTGTCTCTGAAAATAGAAAACTGTCTTTGTAAATTATATATGAATTTTTAAAAGCTGTGTGTCTAGAAACCAGCAAGTATACATAAAAAACCTTTTGCAATACTCTAAGCAATATTAGCCTATTGATTTTAAATGATTACTTACTGATCACTTAGATAGCATTTGCTGAAAGATTATACTTAATATTTGTAATAAATCCATTTTCACATATTCATATTTATTTACTAATCAGGTATTTATTTTAAAATATTAGACTGTTATTCTACTTTTTCACAATGCTATTTACATAATCTTTATTTTCTTAATTAACTTCTAATGTTAACAAAATGCAATAATTGTGTACATATTTTAAAATTAAAATAACATAGAGCTTAAACCAACACAGCAATATTCTGTCCCAGATTCCCCTTTTCTAGGGATAAGCACTTTTAACTCCTTTAAATCTCATTGGTGGTATTTACTTTCATATTTTTATGTAGCATGTTTACATGTATCTTAAATATATTCTAGTTTTATGTATTATTGTTTAACATTCTATATTCTACATAGAGGAAGAGTTATGCAACTCTTGCACCTCCCTCTGCGTGAATGCATGCACGCACACACACGTGCTCACACATGACTTTGCACTCTCTTACTCTCTTTTAAATTATGATTATATATTTTACACATCTGACTTTAACAGAAAACTATGCCTGCATTTCTATTTTTAAATTTTTAAATGGAAAATTCTATTGAGAAAATTATAGATCACATGCAGTTCTAAGAAGAAATAGAGAGTTTCCTTATATGCTTTGCCCAGTTTTTCCCAATTCTAATATTTTGCAAAACAATATTGTGATATCATAAAAAGTATATTCACCTAAAAATGATCCACCCATTTTATTCAGATTTCCCCAATTACACTTGTACTCATTTGTTTATATGTGTGTGTGAGTGTTACATTCTATAGAATTTTCTATATCACATGTAGACTCCCAATACATTACCACAGTCAAGATCCTTAACAACTCTAAAATCAAATAATCCCTGCGTTGCTGTTTTGTTACCATGCCTGCTTCTCTCTAGTCTCTCTAGTCCCCCTGACTGGTCCCTGCTCTAACTTCTGACAATGACTAATTTGTCCTCTACACAAAATTTCCTTCATTTTTGAAAATGTTATATAAACTGAATCATAGTGTATTACCTTTCTATTGATTTTAATCACTCAGCTTAATTCCCTGTAGATTCACCCAGATGTGTACATAAATAATTTATTTTTAAAATTATTGAGTAGTATTCTATAGTACGTATGGACCACAGTTTGTTTAACCATTCTTGCACTGAAGGACATCAGGAAAATTCTGCTTCTTGGTTATTACAAATAAAGCTGCTTTGAACATTCATGTGCAGGTTTTTGTGTGAATGTAAGTTTTTAATCATTTGGGATAAATGGCCGGAGGTGTAATTGCAGAGTCACAGAATTATGGCATGCAAAGTGTTTTAAAAAACTGCCAAATTGTTTTCCAGAATGATTGTGCCATTTTACATTCCAATCAGCAATATGGAGTAATACAGTTTGTATCTCACCAACACTATGTCATATCACTATTTTTATCTTAGTTACCTTGATAGGTGTGCAGTGAGACATTTCTTCATATATATATATATTTACTATAATTGATGCTAAAGGTGTATATTTATATATTCATACAAATATATATACATACGAATATGTGTATATATAAAAATACATATTTACTTTCTTTGAAAACAATGTTAGTTTCATTTTTTATACATTTAATTTCCAACTTTTAAATCACCTGTTTACCCACAATTTTTCTTTCACACATACCTGATGATTTACTAATATTTTTCTTCTTTTAGAAATCACCCATAGAAACCATAATCTTTCTCCTCTCATGTGGATTATTTGCTTTCTAGTCCTGTGTATAGCTGACATTCTGTACTTCCCGACTGGAATCTTTACCCCTTTTCATGGCTGGAGATCCAGTGCTCAAGAGCCCAGTATTTTCTTCCCATTTTGTTCTCTCCCACGGTTCTCTCGCTTTACTGAGTATACTTCTCTCCTTCCTAGGATTTTCTGAGATAGGTGATTTTGAAAGAAAATTTGGGGGGTTTTGTTTTTTTTTTTTTTTTGAGACGGAGTCTCTCATTTCTGTCGTGCCTGCTTATTTGCATGGCTTGATCTCAGTCACTGCAAGCTCCCATTCCCGGTTCATCTCTGCTCTCAGCCTCCCAGTAGCTGGGACTACAGGCGCCCGCCACCTCGCCTGGCTAGTTTTTTGTATTTTAGTAGAGACGGGGTTCCACCGTGGTCTCGATCTCCTGACCTTGTGATCCGCCTGCCTCGGCCTCCCAAAGTGCTGGGATTACAGGCGCGAGCCACCACATCCGGCCGGGGGGATTTTTATACCTAAAAATGTTTCTATTATGGTCTCACATTTCAGTGAGAATTAGTTGAGTCCCTCAAAACTGGAAGATTATCCTCCACTGTTTTCTACTCATTCTGCTTCTTTATCTGTATCCTCCATCCAACCCCCTTTTCTGGTAGCACTTAGAATTTTCTAATCCTTGGCAATATAAAATATGGTAATATTGCTTTTATTTGGTTCTCTATTAATTGTTTTTGTTTTTCTGTCAGAACAAGACCTTTTATGAATATATAGTGAAGTGTGGCTGTCTAAAAGGATGAAGATCCTGAGGAACTAATTAGAAGCTCTGTTTGTTGTAGAGGCTTGTTGGCAGCTAGGCCTCACTTAATGTGACCAAACTCGATTGTTATATTGGGGAATTCCCAAATATGAATACCTATAGGTATTTTTTTTTGAGCTGCTTAGTTTCTCCAAAAACCTCCTGTTTCCTGTTTAGTACATATAAGCCAGTGTTCTAGGAGTTCAGGGAAGGAAAAGTGTGTTTGTGTGAGGAGCTCATCATCAGTATGAAGATTTTCACTGAATCCTGTTTTCAGCCTCACTTCTCCCCACCGCAGGACCTCTTTTTCCCTAAGCCGGAATCTGTCTTTTAACCTCTCCAGAGAGTAAACATCTCCTGAAAGAAGAGCAGAAGCGTATTTGATGGACTTCATGGACTGTAGAAGGATTTCTGGTTTTCTAATAACTTCCTTAAAAGAATTTTACATAATCTTGAGTCTCTATCCTTGAGTCTCCATCCCTGCCTATGGGTTTATGGTGCTTAAAGTTTTTAACCCTACCTGCTTATCTCTTTTTTGCTCTAATAATATAAGTCAGTTACTACTGGTTCATGTACTTTCTAGCTTATAAAAATTCAGTAAACCACTTGTTTCCAGTATTTTCATTTTTAAAAACATTTTGGCCTGATGAATTGATGCCATTCTTGATCCTTTACAACTATTAATGTAGGATTTTATAAGCAGTGGGGAGAAATGCATACATTCAATTTTATATAACCAGAACTTACTCATTATTTTGTAGAACCTCCATTAAACATTACACATATAATGCAATTTCAGTGCATTATACGTTGAAAATCATAAATCATCTTGTTATGAAACAGTCTTTCACACACCGTTTAACGGCTCTTGATCTGAGGTCCTACGTGGTGTCACTGATTGCTAGCTAACCCTTAAGTTTCAATTTTAATATCAGCATTCTAATGATATTTCCAGTAATTGATGCTAAAGGTATCTAGTGTTATTTTGTTGTTGCTGTTTTAATTTTTAGGATAAATTGGAAACAAACATTATAATGAAGAGCAACCAGTTTTCCATAATTGTTGAAACATCACAGGTTAGATTGATGGATTTGAGAAGTAAAACATGTCTTGATATGATTAAGACCTTTTTTTTTTTTTTTTTTTTTGAGACAGAGTCTCACTCTGTCGCACAGGCTGCAGTGCAGTGGCACGATCTCAGCTCACTGAAAGCTCTGCCTCCCGGGCTTATGCCATTCTCCTGCCTCAGCCCCCTGAGTAGCTGGGACTACAGGCGCCCGCCACCTCGCCCAGCTAGTTTTTTGTATTTTTTTAGTAGAGACGGGGTTTCACCATGTTAGCCAGGATGGTCTCGATCTCCTGACCTCATAATCCACCTGTCTCGGCCTCCCAAAGTGCTGGGAGCCACCGCGCCCAGCCAAGACCTGTCTTTAAAATGTGTGCACAATGAAAAAAAATTGTAGACAAATATGTGTCTTTAGTTCCTTTTTTAAAAATTTCTAAAAGTAACAAAAATATTTAGAATAAGTTAAATCCACATCTTATAAATTAAATCTAATGCTGCATTAGGAAGAAGAGATGGTATCAGCAGACCAGACACTTTAACAGTTTCTGAAATATTATAGGCGTGAGCCACTGCACCCTGTCCCATAAATTTTAGTAACTAATGAATTCATAAGAAAAATAAGAGGAAGAAAGAAGGAAACAATGACATATGTGCAAAAATTCTGAGAAAGTGTTCAATAAAGGGAAAGCCAGAATGACCATATAAGAGGAAATACATTTTTAAAAGACTTTATTTAATATAATTTTAAGGTGTTTATTTCCTTATCATTAAACTATTTAATAGACATGTTTAGGGAACAGACAGGAAATTTGATAAATGACTCTTAAAGTACCTTTAAGAGCTGAGATTATTATTCTAGGATTCTTCTTTCTGAATAGCATTCTGTTTGCTATACTATTTTAAGCTACTAGAGATTCCCTTACAATAATACATAGGGCATTTATAATATCCACCAAATTTGCATAGTGCTAACAAGAAAATATGGAATCTATAAAATAAAATATTATCATGTATGACTCCAGATTATATGGAGACCTGTGCATTCTTCATTTTTATATGAAAGGAAATCCAATATGGAAATAGGGACAGTTACAATTCTCAGGAGTGAATACAATCTGAAAGGACATAAGAATCAACTATAATGGTGGTGAAAGAAGGGACTTTTTGAGTCAAGAAAATGGTTTGTGGGCACTCTCTATGGTTGAAGTATAGTATACATTTGTATAACCTGAAAGTATCTGTAGTGGAGCCTTTTTCTTGTGTTTGGAATCTAAGATAAATTATTTTTAAGAGAGGCACAATATCTTCTGTACAGTATCTCCCCAATCTCATATCTGCAGAATTTGAATACTTCCTGTAACTTAAGGTATGAACCTGATTGTACATTCTTAGAGATTTTTCCATACCAGATACCCAACTTTGTATAACTGTGATCCTAGTTCCATATGTTCTGTAGCAAGTTTCTCTTTGCAAAAATTATGGCCTAAGCAAAAATTATTCACAAAGTTATGAGACTGTTGACACAAGAGCCCTGAATACCCCATGAAAGAAAACTAGGAACTCTACCAAAATGCAAAATTGTTTCTATCTATATCATAAAACATGGTTTGACTGATATCATTTTTAATAGGTACCTGAGTTGATTGCAGTGTGTACACTACAGAGTGAAAGCGAGTGATAGAGATCATTCCATCTGAGGAAATAATAAAATCTATTCCTGATCTACATTCCACATGGCCCAATGGCAAGAGAGTCATTTGCTGATGGTCATATGTAATAAATATAAGTAGTGCTTGGGATATTGACTTTCAAGAACCATTTCTAAAAGTATGCTTATTTGCAAAGTTATGAGACTACTGACACAAGAACCACTGGTCTACAGATAATGGTAGGAGGTGAAATGATAAGAGAAGATATGAAATCACACAGAAGAAAACAGTGGACTAAAATAAAATAAGGTCAAGATCAGAAATTTGCAAACGACCAACTTTAAACAAAAAAAGGAATATAATATGCTAAAAGAGACTGAGTAACATCGTGAGATTTCAATCAAAGAGAAAGGGAAGATTGGTATTTTGAAGGAAAGGAAGTAAGAACGTAGAGAGATGAATATAATTGAATAACCATTATGTGACAGACATCATGATAAGGAAGAGAAAATTCATAGATTAATTACTGTGATATCAAATATCACAGGGAAGTTTAATAGAAGTAGAAATGAAAGGGACTGTTTGTTTTGGTAAATAAGAGGTGTTTTTTATACATAATGAGATCAATATTATATCATCAACTAATATTTCTGCCAGGTGTTGTTTTGTATATTGCCATACTGCCCTTGAGAGACTCACTTTTATTGGGAAATGGGATCAATAAGCAGAAATACCTTTGTAATAAGTAAATTTAATAATAAACAAGTAACTTTGGAACTGTGGAAATAAAATATCAGGTACCTATGTTTCAATAATTAGGAATATTTGCAAGCATCCTTGATTTGTTATTTCTATTATTCTCATCGTCCATAATGATCATTATGTATGCCCATTTTAGTCATCTAAATATATTTGTCATTTGTCCACTCGTTTTCACACTCAGTCTATTTTCACTACTTATCTGTGCTACTACAGTGTCCTCTAAACCAGTCTCTTTTTATTCAAATTGTCTCAACATAATAAAATCTCCGGAGAGGTGCCAAAATAATATTTCTAAAACAAATCTAATTGTATCACACACTTAATTAAAATTATTCAGTAGTTCTTTACAGGTGTCAGACTAAGTACCAAAACACACAAAGCTTTTTATCACCCTGTCTTGCTGGCTTCATGCAATCATGGAAATCTGATCAGCTCTATACTATAACATCTGTTGCATATTGGTATGATTGAGTGGGCTCTGTGTTCCCACTCAAATCTCATGTGGAATTGTGATCCCAAGTATTGAAGGAGGGGCCTGGTGGGAAGTGATTGAATCATAGGACTTGATTGGATCATGGTGGCACGTCCCCCTTGCTGATCTCTTGGTAGATTTCTCAGGCAATCTGGTTGTTTGAAAGTGTGTAGCACTTTCCCCTTCACTCTCTCTCTCTCCTGCTCCACCATGGTAAGATGTGTTTTCTTCCATTTCGCCTTCCACCATGATTGGAAGTTTCCTGAGGCCTTCCACATGCTTCCTGTACAGCAGGTAGAACTGTGAGTCAATTAAACCTTTTTTTCCCCTAAATTAACCAATCTCAGGTAGTTCTTTACAGCAGTGTGAGAACAGACTAACACACACATTCTTTTAATTTCTGTACATTTTTGCCTGCTCTATCTTCTTTAGTTAGCTGCCTTTTAGTTCTGTTTGCTTATGTTTTAAAATAATGCTGAACATATAACAGTGCATGATTGTTGATGAATTCAATATATGAGTACATAAAAACCTCTAGAAATGTTTACTTTTGTTTATGTGGCAACATAAATAGTAAATAAGTTACTTAAAATCATGTTACTGAAAACATAAAATGCATTGAATAAAGACTGAAAAAGTAAAATACTTTATAAGCATACCTTCATAATAATTTTCATAGTTTATTTTCCTCCACATCATTTTTAACTTTAAATACATGCCTTATCAATTCTTTACAGAATCTTTGAAGTGGGAAAAAATGAGAGACAATATCCTTTTGAAACCATATTGCCCCTGGACACGGTTTTTAAACTATTGATCCAACAAAGGACTAATATCCACATTCTTTAAGAAACTTAAACAAATCAACAGGAAAAAAATTTCCATTAAAAACTGGGCAAAGGCCATGAATAGACACTTTTTAATAGAAGACATATAAGCAGCTAACAAACATAAAAAACTGATCAACATCACTAATCATTAGAGATACAAATCAAAACCACAATGAGATACCATCTCACATGAGTCAGAAACGCTATTATTAAAAAGTCAAAAAATAACAGGTATTGGTAAGGCTGTAGAGAATGTGTAGACACTGTTGGTGGCAAAAGAATGCAAATTTACTCAGCCTCTGTGGAAAGCAGTGTGGAAATTTCTCAAAGAACTCAAAGCAGAATTACCATTTGACCCAGCAATCTCATTATTGCATATACATCCAAGAAAAATAAATTGTTCTACCAAAAATACACCTATACTCATATGCTTATCATAGTATTATTCACAATAGCAAAGACATGGAATCAATCCAGGTACCTGTCAATGGTGGATTGAATAAAGAAAATATGGTACATATACACCATGGAATACTATGCAGCCACAAAAAATAATGAAATCTTGCCCTTTGCAACAACATGAATGGAGCTGGAGGCAATTATCCTAAGTGAATTAACCCGGAGGCAGAAAACCAAATACTGTGTGTTCTCACTTATAAGTGAAAGCTAACCACTGGGCACACACGGACACAAAGATGGGAACAATAGATACTGAAGACTCCAAAAGGGGGAAAAGAAGAAGGGGAGCTCAGGTTGAAAAGCTACCTATCAGGGTCCATCTTTACTACTTGGGTAATGAGATCATTAAAAGCTCAAATTTCAGCATCACTCAAGATACCCACGTGGCAAACCAGCACATGTACCTTGTGAATCTAAAATAAAAACTAAAAATAATTTTTAAAAGACTCTTATTCAGAGTCCAGTCAGCAGATTAATTTAGCTGAAATATCTCAAAAGACTATGGCATACAAGTCTGTCCCTGGAGAAAATTTTGGAACTGCGATAGAAACTCCAAATAAGAAAAAAAGGTACTTCCTAAGATTTTTCTATCCACATTACTATGACTTCCAAATAACTAAGGAATAGAGCAGCTCTGAACTGCTTTGCCTAGAATGTAACAGGCATTCTGTCTTCATCCTCTAAACTCACTATCTTTTTTCAGTATTCTAAACTGATAGTTTGAAAGGCAAAAGGTCACACTCAGTCCCATATGTTCCTCCCATCCCCTCATGTCGTCTCATCATATAAAGAATACTTAAATGCTGTTTAGTTTTTACATCCATAGTTATAGCCTGACATAAATACATTTTTTAAAAGAAATATAAACAATTCCCACTGATTATGTTAGTGGCTGCAAATCTTAGATAAACAACTTTATTAGTTCTTACAACTTTCCCGGTTAATAGTCTAAGATAGATGTCTCATGACAGGGTTTGATATATTATCAGAAACAGGTGATTTTCAAGTATGACCACCCTCCAGAATGTTTATTGAATATCTTCTAATTTTTTAAGTGTTAAGGAAGAAAGTGACAATATAGATGATTGCAATGAAATAAATATCAACTTAAAATATATAACTTAAAATATATTGTGGTGCAGTCTCTATGGAAAATAGTATAGTGGTTTCTAAAAATATTAAAAATCAAATTGTGATTCAGCAATTCCACTTCTGACTGTATTTCCAAAATAATGAAAAGCAGGGTCTTGAATAGATATTTCCACACCCATTTATTTCACAGCAACGGTACTCATATTAACCATATGGTGGAAACAAGCCAAGTGTCCATCATCAGCTGAATGAATCCACAAAATGAATTTGCATTCATCAGATGAATGAATCCAAATGTCCATTATCAGATGAATGAATCCACAAAATACACAATGTAATATTACTCAGTCTTAAAAGGGAAATAAATCATGTCACCTAATTAACATGTATAAAACTTGAGGATACTAGGCTAAGTTAAATAAAAACAATCACAAAAAGACAAATATGGAATAATTCTACTTATGTGAGGTATCTAAATAGTGAAATTCATAGAAACAGAAAGTAGAATAGTGTTTACCAGGGACTGCAGGGATGGGGAAATGGGGAATTGTTGCTTTGTTGGTATAGAGTTTCAATTTTGCTAGATAAAAAAGTTCTGAGGATCTGCTACACAACATTGTGAATATACTGAACACTATTGAATTGCACACTTAAAGATGGCTAAGATAGTAAATTTTATATTATGTGTTTTTACCACAATTAAAAATTTAAAATACTTATAATGTACATAGAAATGTACAAACAGAAGAATCCACAAATTATAAAATGTAAGCGTTGAATAGGAACTCAAGTAGCATTTAATCCAACATTTGTTATTCTCACTCGTTGTAAAACTATCACAGAGGATGAAATGTGCTTTACAGAAGAGCATATAGCTATTTAGTGGATAAATTAGGTCCAAAATCAGATCTCTTGATGTGGTGCAGAGCTCCCTATACCTCATTAAGATGACATTTCCTTATTTTCAGTACTTTTTAATATTTAAACCAAACAAGCCATATGTAACTTTCCACTTGAAATAGATTTTAGGCATATTAAATACAATTTATTTTATGTAATATTTTTGTTTCTTATCTGAGAAATCTTTATAAAATATCTTTACCCATTTTTCTACCATTTCAGTGTAACGTGAAAAGCAGTTATTTTTGCTGTAGTAATTTTGCAAAATAACTCATTGCTTCCTTGGACATGTTTGTTCTAAGTTAATTATTTCTATTCCTTTGGCATAATTCATAAGAAAGCGAGCTTCATCATGTCAGGTATTTACCTACTGAAGCTCATTTCCCTCCCTTCTGACTACAACAGAGATAATTCAACACTGGCAATTTAAAATTCATACTGCAGGGAAAAGGAAAGGGGCAAAATTCCTCCTTATGAAAAAAAAATCACAATAAATCACACAAAATAAAATTGCTGAGAACTACAGGAGTTAGTTGGGTTCGGGTTTGCAACATCTGTTGTTGTTAACAACAAGTCTTTAGCTCCAGGCTAATCAAAGATTAAATAAAATAAATCTTAAAATTTTATTACATATTTCTTATATGTTACATATGCATGTATAATTTCAGGATCATATGCAATTATATTTATAATATATAACTATAATTATATAATTATATTTCCATGGTATTGTATATTATATCTATATCATATTTTTATAATTATAAGTTTCATTATATAATAATATTTATATTATGCCATCTGCCTGTTAACTACTTAAATGTTATCTTCTACTCAATTAGCTCATCCAGTCATAAACTGGAAGCACCTTAGATGCTAGGAAGTAGGAAATGTACTGAATGGAGGTTAGGTGTAAAGAATAGTACTGCCATTTCTTCTTGCCTTACATTTCAAAGCCCTTTATTTTAAAAGAATTAAATAAATAAAATTTTATTTCTCAATTGAACATTATGTATACTATTAAGATATTTTCACTCAGTGGGAACTTTTGCTTCCTTCCTTTTTCTTTCCTTTTGTTCTCCTTTCTTTTTTTCTTATTTACATAATAAGAGAAGAAAGGACAGTGTAGAAATAAGAAGCTAAGTGGAAGATGCTATTGCTTTTGAGAAACTTA
The DNA here is from genome assembly GCF_008728515.1 of Papio anubis. Classification (NCBI taxonomy): domain Eukaryota; kingdom Metazoa; phylum Chordata; class Mammalia; order Primates; family Cercopithecidae; genus Papio; species Papio anubis. The sequence goes on along the minus strand of NC_044985.1, from coordinate 68,173,173 downwards.
CATGTATCACAAGAGATCCCTGCAGATGGAATTAATGCCAGTCTCAGGCGGAGCCAGTAAAGTTGCATTTGGGCTACTCCTAGAGCCTGAAGAGACTAGGACCTTTACTGGAATTAAATGGGATGTGGCCTCATTAGGAAATAGTTGAACTTTTATAATTAAATAATTGAAATTTAGCTTTGATTTTATGAGAAAAATACTTTCAGAATTATGGTGTTGGTTGCATATTTTAATAAGAAACTTGATTTGCATCTTCATAAAACAGGGAAATTTCACAAAAGTTATAATGTTTTATAGATCCCAGGGCGGACTGGAAAAGTTGGGATAGTAGAGTGTGAATCTGTATTAAAAAATAAGGTTGAGAACAGGGAGAGGAGAGAAAATGAGCACAAAATAATAAAATAGTACAATTTTTTAATAAGTGCCTCCAAATTGTTTGGTCACCTTTTAAAGAATGTCCGAACAAAAAACTATCTCAGAATCTTTCTATGTTGACTGCTTTGCTTCACAGAGCACTAGCACTCACAATGTTTATTCTCCAAAACTCACTTCTCAAGTTTAACACAATTTACAAATGCAAAATTTCATAGCTCTCAAAGTCTATCACTAGTGTCATTCACAGGAATTTCCCAATTGTGATTCTCTCCTTGGAAATCAGTCTTCCACCATGGCTGAGAGAATATATTTTCTCCATAAATTGCAAGTCTATTTTGTTTTCTCCTTCTTCACTTAAGTTCAGAGTTTTAAAACCTGGTCTCTCTTCCACTATTAGTGGGAAAAAGGTATTTTTACAATATAATAATCTTCGTAGATTTGCATGTCACCCTCAGTAGTGATAGTATATTACATTATTAAACATATACATTAACAACTAGGACTGCAAGCATCTAAGTACATATAATTGTTATTTAATTGGTTACTTTTCCAGGTTCAGGACTTGCCAAATATTAACGAGTAGAAGCCAGGCTTATATTTACAAAGCTAAAATGGTTCACAGATATATAGGTGCAGCTCCTCTTGTCAGGACAAATTTAAAGTGTCCACTATAGAATATACTATATATATTTCACTATAATAATATTGTATGTAATGCTATACTATATATGGTATATATACACATATATGTACACATACACACACAAATACAATCTCCGTAGACATTATTATATTTAACACTATTCCTGATAAATAGGGTAAATCATCTTAAAGACCATTTCAAATAGGTGGTCAACAAGTTAAATAGAAAAAAAATGAAATAAAAAACAGTTGTAAGGCAATAGGTTCAAAAGAGCATACTATTTTATAATCAGTCACAAAACATATTTTAAAAATCAATATGATCTGTGGTGACTCAGCTAAAATTCACTGAAAGCAACTGAAAAGGAATAAAATTAGTTAAAACTGAAGAAATAAAAAGACTGCATTTTAGGAAAGACCACGTGTTCTAAGTTTATGTGCCTATGTCTAGTTAAAATGGGTAATAATGAGGTTAAGATATTTTTTAAAAAATTTCGACCGCACATGAAATCATTCAATCTGATTATATGAATTGAAATCATATATGAAAGTATGATTATATGAATTACAGTAAAATGGTTATAATCTCATACAACTATAGGGTTTGTACAGACGATGAATTTATTTTCCTCTGAAAATGATTTATTTATTTAAAAAACAACTTTGCCAGACATTTTCCAAAAGCAAGAAGGAAATTTAATCTCTGGCATGTGGCTCTGGGTAGAACCAACAGCTTCTAGTACTGAGGTCAGAAGTAGGAGCCATGCGGACAGGGAGTGGTGGATATGTTCTATACTTAGACTTTGCCTAGAGGCATTCTTAGTCTCAGGTGCAAAGATTTTCTCTTCAGTTTGTCTAGCTGTCCCCGAGTTCTATGAATTGGACTACATGCATTCCCTCTTGATATAGTTCCCATTTTCTGAATTGCTCTTTCTACTGTCTATCCTCTTCCTATTTAATCCCTTATATTTGTCTGTCTTCCAAACTAGATAATGCCATTGATTTTAAGGTTATATATATATTTTTATTACATGCATGAATTGCTGGAAGAGTGCTTTTTTCCAATTCAAAAGGAAACTCCTTGAGACCAGGTACTATGTTGGCTTTGTTCTCAATTGTATCCTTCACGGATAACATATAGAAGTTTGCTAGCATGTAAGACATTTAGTTAATATTTGTTGAAAGGATAAATGAAACCACTCTAGTGGTTGGGGCTTTACAGTAACTTACTGAAGCCTCAAGATTTACAAGGCAGGTGGAGAAACAGATACCCAGGAAGGAATAGAGATAATTGATTTTCCATCATTCCATCTTCAGCTTGAGAATCCACCTAAATTGCAAGAGAATCTCAGCTGCAACAGAATGGTGTATGAATTCAGTCTAATTAAATGTTTTGTAAGACAAAAGTCATCAGAAAAGCATTCGATATGTGGTTAAAAATCAAAGGCTCATGGCTAATTGTTCAAAGCCTTAGGGAATCTGAGGAAGCTAAATATTGCCATTCTAAGTATGCTTTCTCTAGATATGTCGTAGTTTCATTTAAAATGTAAAAAGGAAATCAGTAACTGATACACAGTAGTGATTCCTTGAAGAAAATCAATTAAAAATAAATTTGTTAAAGTAAATCTTAGACTAAATGTATTAAATTCTAACAGGCTTAAATACACTGGTAGCATTTTGATAAATAACTGACTTCCCATTTTCCTTCTTCAGATGACAAAAATCCTTAAACATACACACATTTTTTGATAGAGAAATTTGATCCATAGTGATATCTATGGTGAATATTAAAGCTAATGAATAGAAAGGTTATATGAACTCCCAGGCTTGACTCTAACTTAACTGAACACAATTTCTGAGTCAAAACAAGAAAATTAAGAAAATAAAATAATGTGAGTTCTTTTATTTAAAATAAAAGAGCATGACGGTTGTTGAGAGATAAAAAGCCAAAATAAGAAAGCATTCATAATTGCAGAAATATTCTAATCATATTCCTATTAACTTAAAAAGGTACGCATCTGAGATTACTGTTTATAAAATAAATACTGTTCCATGTAAATAATACCAATCCCAAAACTTGAGTTGCTCTCATTGGACACAATTTGAATGTGATTTTACAAAAGTAAGGACAAAATTTATTTTTTGAAGGTTTAGAACTGTTTTTACAAATATTTCCATGAAAGGCATACCTAATAAGGAAATTCAGACAGTTGGGATTTGCACTCTTTATTACCCTCTTCACACAGGTGCATTTTTTCACGGCAGTGACTCAGGTCAAATAATATTGCAAAATATTATACAAAAAGAAGACTCACTTGATATAATTTTTCTCATTCATTTAGAAAGCATTGACAGGTGCTCACCAAGGTCCAGATGCTGATAATACAGAGACGAAAGAGCAAGACCTAAAGGCATGTGAAAGTATGATTATATGAATTACAGTAAAATGGTTATAATCTCATACAACTATAGGGTTTGTACAGACCATGAATTTATTTTCCTCTGAAAATAATGGTCACCAACGCTACTTTGTTTCAAATCCAACTCTCCTTTTTTAAGAAATCCCTTTCAATTAAGTAATGTACTAAAACATTAAAACAATATGGTCTTTGGATTTTCAATACACAGCACAGTAGAAAAGCTATGAAACTGTGTTGATACCGATGATATCTGTATTAGAGTGCAGTATATAGTTTATGCCTAGTATTCTTAGAAATCTCACCCTCCCTCTCTCTCTCCCACCCACACTATATAATACTTATCGCTATATCTTCATCTCTGTCTATTTTCATTTCTATGTCTTTATTCTTTCCTTTAGTGAAAAGTAGGGAAAGCTGTGGGATAGGGTCTGTTCCACAAGAGGCCAGGTAAAAAGATACCTGGTTGGTCATAGCATATGAAAGCATGGGATTGCACATAGTCACAACAGTCCCTGAATCTGAATCAATCCATTAAAAATATACCCATATTTAAATTACAAGAATAATTCCCTCTGAAAGGAGGTCTTTATCACTTAGAGTTTTTAACCACCTAGTTTCCAGAAACACTACCATTGCTCCATCTGTCCCCTGTCAGGAAGTATGAGAGATAGGCTGTGGGAGACCTTTGGTTCTCATTGCTTGGGAACTGAGGAAGTAGGGTTTCATGAGTTAGAGATCAGCCACAAATCATCTTGCAGTCTGGCCCTTGTGTATTCTTTCATGGGTCCTGCAGGGAGGAAAAAACAATAATAAAAAATTAAAAAAAAAAAAAAACCAGAATAGTGAAAGCACAAGTCATCAGCACATTAGTGTTGGCAACTTCAGTGGTGCTATGCTTTATTTCATGTGTCTGCTTATCTGAGCTCATGGATGTGCCCAGATAATGGGTATTTGGGAGTATGTTTGTGAGGATATTTCTGGAAGAGATTAGCATTTGAATTGATAGATTAAGTAAAGATTGCCCTCACCAATATGAATGGGCATCATCCAATCTATTGAGAGCCCAGATAGAAGAAAAGACAGAGGAAGGTCAAATTTGCTTCTTTTGAGCTAGAACATCCATCTTCATCTGTCCTGAGACAGGTGATCTTGGTTCTCAGGCCTTTGAACTGAATTATACTACTAGCTTTCCTGGTTCTCCAGCTTGCAGAGGGCAGACCATGGAACTTAGCTTCCATCATCACATGAGTCAATTATTAGAATGAATCTCTTTTTCTCTGTACATACACACATACTTTTTAGAAAGCAAGGAATCCACTTTATTTTTTAATATTTATTTTTAATGAACATATAATTGTACATATTTATGGGGTACACAGTGATATTTTGATACGTGTAGTGTATAGTGATCATATCAGGATAATTAGAACATACATCATCTTGAACATTTATCATTGATTTATGTTGGGAGTGTTGAATATCCTCCTTCCAGCTGTTTCAAACCATATATATTATTAACTATAGTCATCCTACAATGCTATAGAACACTAGAACTTATTCTTCCTATCTATCTGTAATTTTGCATCCTTTAACAAATCTCTCCCTATGCCCCCAGTCCCCATCCTTCTCAACCTCTAGTATCTCCTGTTTTACTTCTTACTTCCATGAGATGAAAGTTTTTAGCTTCTGCATATAAATGAAAACACGCAGTGTTTAACTTTCTGTTCCTAGCTTATTTCACTTCACCTATTGCCCCCAGTTCCATTGATGTGGCTATGAATGACAGGATTTCCTTCTTTTTTATGGCTGAATGTATATATTCTGTATTTTCTTTATCTGTTTATCTGTTGTTGAATACTCGGGTTGCTTCCATATCTTGGTTATTGTGAATAGTGCCTTCTTCACTAAGTTTAATCATTTCTAGCTGTTGAATTAAAGTGAGAGACATGCAGCTCTTACTTTCATTTGAACAGGTAGAGGCCATTGTAGGGTTATTAGTTGGCCTAGTTTCAATATTGTTAAGTTTCAGTGAATAGGGTTGCATGAGGAGAGCGAGAAAGACAGGAAACGCTGCTAGGTGGAGCTATCAGAGCACACACATTCATCAATTAAGTTCACCTTCATATATGGATGCAGTTCATGGCACCACAATATAATTACAATAGGAACATCAAAGATCACTAATCACAGATCACCATAAGATATATAACAATAATGAAAAACTTGAAATATTGAAATAATTACCAAAATGTTATACAGAGACATGAGGTGAGTACATGGGGTTGGAGGAATGGCACTGATAGACTTTTGATGCAGGGGTGCCACAATTCTTCAATTTGTAAAAAGCGCAATGTCTGTGAAGCACAAAAAAGCAAAGTGCAATAAAAGGAGGCATGCCTCTGTGTGTGTGTGTGTCCTATTGGTTCTCTTCCTCTGGATAACCCTGACTAATACAAGTGGAGACAGGAGGTGGAGCCTTAGGCATGGACATAGGAGCCCTGGGTGTCAGGCGTCAGACCCTCCCTCCACACATGCATTGACGAGCATGGACAACACAACTGCCACATTGGTCATGGCAGCTACAACGCATCCCCCCAGAAGTGGAGGAAAATGGAAGGAGTTCTAAAATTATGAAGAGGTCTACTCTAGGGAATGAATGTGAAGCAGTTCTGGGTACTCTAAAAATTTCTTAGAAATTATATGAAGAGGAAGTAATGCAGTCATTTCTGTAAAATGAGAAGATGAGCCAGAAAAATAATGCTTTGAAAATTTTTTGAAAAAGTTTTCCTCAACATAGTCTTGACTGAAATGTATGGATAACACTTCATATTTACTTCAGCGGTACATCAAAAATCAGTGACTTAATATTTAATCTCAAAAACAAGAATAATTTTAGATAAGCAGTTTAGGATCTGTATTATTGCATGATGAGTAAATAGCTTTTACCCTGTTTTTTTCCCTTTTACACATCAAACATTTCAACAAATCTGTTACCCTGAACATACAAAGGGCAAGGTTAGAAATATGGATTTAGTTTGTCCCAGAGCAAGGCAATGAGTTGCTAAGCAATGGAGGGCTCCTTCTCATTAATGGAGAAGGGAATACAAGAGCGAAGTGAAATATGAGAGATTGCATTTGGTAAGGACACAAAATTCTTTTCTCATATGGCATTTTACTTTAAAGGATATACTGGTCTGGGATAGCCAAGACTGGCACTCCAGGGTCACTGATTGATAGGAGTCTGTGCCACACTAATTACATAATTTGAGTATCATATATAAATATAGCTAATACATGGAATATGTATAATTTTATAAATATAATAAAGTTATAAATAATGATGATCAAGGGCTTTTAAAAATAATGACTTGAATAAATATGAAGAAATGGACAGTTACTGATAAGAACAAAATAAAGTAGCAGAAGTCAATAAAATTTCAAGGAAAATTGGTAAACTGAATAAAGAGCAAATGATAATAAAGAATGGAAATAATTCATACGCTCTGTTAGGAAGGCATCAGTAATGTTTGGTAATTAAAAACTGAAAAACTTTTTAACGTATTTACTCTTTTTAATGTATTTACTCTCAAAAAATCAATTATTTTTTAATGTGTTTACTCTCAGAGGTCATCTTAGACTTGTGCATTGTGTATTGGTTGTATCAGCCAAGATAACCTACAGTAGAGCAAACTCTAGATGGCACATGAACTTCTAAAAGCACTCAATCAAGTAGGTCTGCCAATACACCTCTTATTGGCTTTACATTTTAAATTGTTTAGGCAGTCCACAGCTTTGAAACGCCTAAGAGTTTAATTACCAATATACATATGCTGAGTAAAAGCACTACAACTGTTAACTTTCACTGGCTTCTTCTTTTCTCATTGAGTGAACGTCTTTCCATCTTTCCCAACTTTCAACTAGAAATGACCACCCTTTTTTCTTTGAGTCCCCATATTCCTACTTCAATCACAATTTATATGGCATGTCTTGGATAAATTTAATTACATGATGGGCTCTATCAACAGTCTACACGCTATTTGGAGATAGAAAAATATATTATTCATTTTTGTGTCCTAAGATTCTAACACAGGAGTTAGGACATAATACTCATTGCGAATGAATGTTTATTGAAAACTAATAGGGTTACATTGCTCTTGATATGGCAGAAGAGATGCAGCAGAGCCTCCCCTCCTGGTTATTCATCAATATCCATTCTTCTTTTCTTTCATGGCAATAGGCCATGAAAGAGAAACACTGAGCTGTTGCTAGGAATATATTTTCCACCATTCCTGATGGCTGGATTTGGCCACATGCAGTGCTCAGTACGATTTCTGTCTCTTTCACTTACAAGGGAACTGCTGCAACACTTGACATTCTCTGTCATCCTCATCATGCCAGCTGGAAACCTGACCTGCCTTTTACTCATCCTCAACCTAAGTAAATGATACTCTAGGTAATGGCAGAGCAACAAAAAGCCAGGAAACTGAGTCTCTGACGATCACTGGAACAGAGATGTGCACACTCCCCCACCCCAACCTGGAATCTTCATTCACATTCTTGGGATGAAAGAGAGGATAAATGTCCTTGTTCTCTTAGCCAGGGTGTTTTGTGTCACTTTGTTACAATACATTCATATTTATTCTAATTACTAATATACATATTCTGAGTAAAAGCACCAAGCACAAAATACCTAAATATATTTCTAAGACATGTTTCAAGAAATTTTTAAATTAATACCTGAGCTGGCAAATTATGAGAACACATAAGTAAACTGAAGACTAAAGCCAGCAGTTTCATTAGGGATATGTGTAGATCCCTAGCAGCCTAGCACTTTGATTTTTAGGAACCACATTTATGACATAGGAGACAGGACACACCAGGCAAGAATTCAGATTATAAAAAGCCAATACCCTATAAAGAGTGAAGTAAAGAAAAATAAAAATGGTTCCAAAAAAGAAAGACATTTTTCCCGTCTTTTCTAGTCTAGATTCCAGATTTATGAAATAAAACCAGATGCCCCTCCCAAATGTTTAACTACAGATTTGTATTTTATTGAGATTCACCTATGGGTAAGATCTGTTAAAGCTCAAACTGAAAGGTAATTTAATCAATTAATCTCAGGTTGATAATATATGTTCATGTACCTGGAAAAAGAAATACACATTTTGTTTGATGGAATCCACATTGAATGCAGGCTTCTAAAAATTCCTGTAGATAAACTGTCAATGACCCTGAGCTCAAAGAATCAGAACACATATGAGAAGAATCAGAGCAACACATATCACATATATTATATCAGCTATAGAATATAAAATATCGATACATATTAAATTTTAAAATAATAACTGAAATTAGACAATGAGTGGATTGGGTAAACAGCAAGTTAGAGACATCTGAAGAATAAACTAAAACAGAATTGATGAGAATATTCAGAATGCAGACAAGATAAATGAAGAGATGGAATATGTGAAAAAGAGAATAAGACACATAAAGGACTGTGGAAAATGTGCAAATTACATTTAAATGAATTCCAGGAGAAAGTGGAGACATCAGGGAAGGAGTGATGTTTAAAAAATAGAAAAATGTTTCAGAATTGATGAAATACATTAATCCTCAGATTTGAAAATAACTATCAAACATAATGAGTAAAAATAAAGCTGCATCCGGGTTGATCAAACTGAAACCGCAGTGCTCCAAACACAAAGTAAAACAAAAAATAAAAGTATATTTCATCTATTTAGAAATGATAGCTAATGTCTTTATATCACCAGTGTAAACCAGCAGATAGTAGGATAAATATCCTCAGAGTAGTAAGATGCAATGATTGTCAACTTAGAATTCTTTAGTCTGCTGCATTAACATTCAATAATAAGTATGAAATAAAGATATACTCAGATAAAGAGTAGGTTTTTACCCACAGATGTAAAGAATAACTTTGGGAAGAATGAAGGCTTCATATACAAGAAAAAATGGTGAACTCTAAGAATGGTAGGCCATGTGAAACAATATATAGATATAATGACTACATGAGGTAATTATAATATTGTCTAATTTGTGTTTTTAAAAAGATGGTTCTAATGTACTCCACAAATAATAATAATATAATAAAGAGAGGGCAACTGAATTTAAACCTTCAAAGATAATTTTCTGACTACAGCAAAAGATGAAAATATGGAAAAAGTTTAGTTTTTGTTTTGTTAAATATGTGCATTAAAATTCACAGAGTAGCTATAAAGTATAGAAACTGTAAAACTTGCATAGAATGTTTTGGAAAATGGATTGACGAAAAATCAGTCCGAAAGAAAGCAAGACATTTTAAAACAGTAAACACTGGGACAATGAAGATACAAAATAAAATGCTATACACATGTAATCAATTTTAAAAACTAAATGATCAAAAATGCCCTCTCGAGGCTCCAAGATGGCCGAATATGAACAGCTCGGGTCTACGTGAGATAGACACAAGCTCCAGTCCCACCGTGGCTGACACAGAAGAGGGGTGATTTCTGCATCTCCAACTGAGGTACCTGGTTCATCTCATTGGGACTGGTTTGACAGTGGGTGCAGCCCACTGTCAATTTTGGGGGATGCCAAAATTGTGGAATTTTGGGGGATGCCACCTTTCTTAGAAACTGATTATTCTCTTCATATTGACTATCATGTTCCCTGTCTTGAAAGTTAAGCTGAAATCTTATACATGAAAAACAACATTAACAGCAACAAAGCAAACCTGAAATTATAACTTTGAATATCCATAAGAGAAGGAAACGTTAAGAATATACAGAAACATAAATCCTTCTTGGAAAACACTGCTTTTGACAATTCAAGGGAGGAATTATCTTGCAAAATAAAATTTTAAAGTGACATTTTAAAGGAGTTATCCTCATAGAACTTTGCTTCTGTTTTACAGCTGGTTAATTGTAGCTTTGGTGGACAGTTTGGCATTTAGAATTGAAGGCAGGTTAGCTCATGAAATCAATTACATCCACAGCCATGTTTTTAATGTACAATTTTACTCTGGTAAGTGTGATATCAAAAACATGTGGGCCTCCGTGTCTATTATACACAGTTACTGCTAAGAATGCAGGGACTCAATGAGATGTTTTCTCTTTCACACACTTTGGAAATATACATAATGCAGTACTAATATCCTTTGTTTTCACCACAATTTTCAAACTTAACTATCTTGACAGAAAATAAGCTACTAAATTGACATATTATGTGTTTAATTTTGTATTGAGTGTTTAAAACATGGTTACATTGAAAAAATTGACAATTTTGAAGATTTTTAGATAAAACAATTTATCAGAAATGCTTATATATGTTTATTTTTCTGTGAATAATACTGGGAACTAACCTTATTCTTTTGCTTCTGTTCCATACTCAATAAAGATTTATTAGATTACCTTAAAATGACAGAAATAAAATTATATACTACATATCTACATACTACCCACGGTAATATCTACTTACTTACCCATGGTACAGATATCTTGTGGGAGTTTGCTTTAGTTTGAATAATATACTAATACAAAAATAAAAGTCATAATTTATTTGTTAATTCAAATATGTGAAGAATTGGAGGAAAGAAGATAAAAAATTGAAACCATTATTGTATTGATATGAACCTAAATACCTCTTTCCTTTGACATTTACTCATTAAGCATTTAATGTATCAGTTGCTATGAAAATTACAGCAATTGATAATACATAGCCCTTGGCCTTAATATACTTTCTAATGTGAGCCAGAGAAGAAAATGAAAATAAATAAATGTATAAAATAGGCGCAAGGAACTATATCAACGTTGTTTGAAGTAGTAAACCTAATGTGGTAAGACCTGTGGTTATCTGATTTCAGCTGAGTGAAAATCAGGGCTGTACAAAACTGTTGAAGACTATAAATTCAAGTACAACATCTTACGCAATTATCCATGTACATTAAAGCACCATTACAATACTCCTACTGGTTTGTTTAAAATAAGCATTTATGACTATATTTTGGTGAATATATTTGAACAGATTTGGAAAATATGACGTGTACAAATAGATACAATTTTAATTGCAACATCATAAGTATTTAACAGTACACTGTATTAGAGGCCTTGCTCTGATGCCTATAGGCCTTTTTACCATTACTATACACAGTTTTGTGTCTAAAACTTTCTCTTGTTATTAAATTTTGAAAATTTCTTATCTCCCCATGCAGTGTAGTATTTTTACACATGCCTTATGTGCTAGAGTGAAGAAAGAATCCGGTAAAGTATAAGTACATAGCTTCCTTCACATGCACATGCATGTGTTTATATATGGGGGGATATACACATGGGCACATGCATACATACATGACTACATTATATATGTGTTTCTATATAACCATAAATACATATTTAAAAAACCTTTACCAGAATCTAGGCTTTCCTATAGATAACATCATGTCATCTTCAAACACAGACCATTTGACTTCCTCTCTTCCCATTTGGATGCCCTTTATTTCTTTCTTTTGCCTAATTGTTCTGGCTAGGACTTCATTGCTGTGTTGAATAAGAGTAGCGAGAGTGGGCACCCTTGTCTTGCCTCAGTTCTTAGAGGAAAAGCTTTCAGTTTTTCCCCATTCAGTATGATACGAGTTGTGGGTTTGTCATATATGGCCTTTATTGTGTTGAAGTACTTTCCATTCATACCTAATTTATTGAGAATTTTTATCATAAAGCGATGTTGAATTTTATCAAATGCTTTTTCTGCATCTACTAAGATTATCATATTACATTTTGTCCTTAATTTTTTTGAAGTGATGTATCATGTTTATTAATTTGTCCATGTTGAACCATTCTTGCATTCTTGAGTTAAATCCCACTTGATCATGATGTGTTATTTTTGATGTATTGTTTTATTCAGCTTACTGGTATTTTGTTAAGGATATTTGCATCTACGTTCATCAGGGATATTGGCCTGTAGTTTCATTTTTATGTTAGTTCCTTGTCTGGTTTTGGTATCAAGGCTTGCTAGCCTTGTAGATAAGTTAGGAAGAGCTCCCTCTGCTTCAAATTTTTTGAATAATTTGAGAAGAATTGGTATTAAGAACTTTTAAACGATTCATTAGAATCCAGCAGTAAAGCTATCCAGTCCAGGAATTTTCCTTTCTTTTCTTTTATTCTTCACCTTTTACTTTAAGTTCAGGGGTACTTACAGAATGTGTAGGTTTGCTACATAGGCAAATGTGTGCCATGGTGGTTTGCTGCACAGATCATCCCATTATCCATGTATTAAGCCCAGCATCCATTAGCTATTCTTCCTTATGCTCTCACTCCCCCAGCACCCAACAGACCCCAGAGGGTGTTGTTCCCCCCATGTGTCCACATGTTCTCTTTATTCAGCTCCCACTTATAAGTGAGAATATGAGGTGTTTGGTTTTCTGTTCCTGTGTTAGTTTTCTGAGGATAATGGCATCCAACTCCATCCATGTTCCTGCAAAGGACATGTTCTCATTACTTTTTATGGCTGCATAGTGTTTCACAGTGTTTATGTACCACATTTTCTTTATCTAGTTTATCATTGATGAGCATTTGGGTTGGTTCCATGTCTTGCTATTGTGAAGAGTACTGCAGGGAACATACATGTGCTTGTTTCTTTATAATAGAATAATCTTTATACCTTTGGGTATATACCCAGTAATGGGGTTGCTGGGTCAAATAATTCTGGTCTTAGATCTTTAGGAATCATCACTCTCTTCCACAATGGTTGAACTAATTTACACTCCCACCAACAGTGTAAAAGTGTTCCTTTTTCTTCACAACCTTGCCAGCATGCGTTGTTTCTGGACGTTTTAATTACTGTCATTCTGACTGACATGAGATGGTATCTCATTGTGGGTTTGATTTGCATTTCTCTAAAGATCAGTGATGTTGAGCTTTTTTTTTCATATGTTTGTTGGCTGCATGAATGTTTTCTTTTTGAGAAGTGTCTGTTTATGGCCTTTGTCATCAGGTTGTTTGTTTTTTTCTTGTGCATTTGTTTAATTTCCTTGTAGACTCTGGATATTAGACCTTTGTCAGATGGATAGATTGCAAAAATTCTCTCCCACTCGGTAGGTTGTCTGTTCACTCTTCACTCTGGTGATAGTTCATTTTGCTGTGCACAAGCTCTTTAGTTTAATTAGATCCCATTTCTCAAATTTTTCTTTTGTTGCAATTGCTTTTGATGTTTTCCTCATGAAATCTTTGCCCAGGCCTATGTCCTGAAACGTATTGCCTAGATTTTTTTTCTAGGGTATTTATAGTTTCGGGTTTTACATTTAAGTCTTTAATCCACCCTGAGTTAATTTTTGTGTATAGTATAAGAACCAGTTCAAATTTTCTGCATATGGTTAGTGAGTTGTCCCAGCACTATTTATTAAATAGGAAATCCTTTCCCTATTGCTCGTTTTTGTCAGGTTTGTTTCAGATCAGATGGCTGTAGATGTGCAGTCTTATTTCTGAGTTCTCTATTCTGTTCCATTGATCTATGTGCCTGTTTTTGTACTAGTACCATGCTGTTTTGGTTACTGTAGCTTTGTGGTATAGTTTGAACTCGTGTAGTGTAATGCCTCTAGCTTTGTTCTTTTTACGTAGGTCTGTCTTGGCTATTTGGGCTGTTTTTTTGTTTCATATGAATTTATTTATTTTTCTAATTCTGTGAAGAATGTCAATGGTAGTTTAATGGGAATAGCATTGACTCTGTAAATTACTTTGAGCAGTATGGCCATTTTCATGATATTGATTCTTCGTGTCCATGAGGATGAACAGTCCTGCAATTTTCTTTGTTGAGAGACTTCGTATTACTAATTCAGTCTCATTACTTCTTATGGGTCTCTTTACATTTTCTACTTCTTCTTAGTTAAATCTAGGTAGATTGTATGTGTACAGGAATTTGTTTCCTCTAGGTTTTCACATTTATTTGTGCATGTTGTTCATGGTAGTCTCTAACGTTTGTAATTTTGTTGTGACACCGTATTTTTCATTTCTGATTTTAATTATTTGGGGTTTTTCTTTTTTTCTTAGGTAGTCTAAGAAACTATTTGTTAATATTATCTTTAAAAAATCAAATTTTTGTTCTGTTAATCTTCTGCACATTTCTAGTCTCAATTTCATTTATTTCTGCTCTGATCTTATTTCTTTCCTCCTACTAATTTTGTGTTTGGTTTGTTTTTGCTGTTCTGGTTCTTTGAGGTGTATTGTTATGCTGTTTATTTGAAACTTTTCTAGTTTTTTGACATGAGGAAATGCTTTAGGGCATTGCTCAGGTAAAAGGTTTTATAAAAAAGGCCTCAAAATTATGGTCAACAAAAGCAAAAAAAAAAATCCAAAAAGGATTATATAAAACTAAAAAGCTTCTGCACAACAACAGGAACAATCAACAGAGTGAAAAGGCAACCTACAAAACGGGAGAAAAGATTTGCAAACTGTTTATCCAACAGGGAATTAATATCCAGACTACACAAGAAATTCAAACATCTCAACAGCAAAAATCAAACAACTCGATTAAAAAATGGACAAATAATTTGAACACACTGTTCTCAGAAGAAGACATAGAAATACCCCAAAATATATATTTTTAAAATGCTCAACATCACTAATCACCAGGAAAATGCAAATCAAAATTACAATGAAGTATCATTTCATCCCAATTAAGATAGTTATTATCAAATAAAGACAAAAAAATAATAAATGCTAGCAAGGATGCAGAGAAAAGGAAACTCTTATACATTGTTGGTGTGAACGTAAACCAGCACAGCAGCTGTGGAGAATAGTATGGAGGTTCCTCATAAAACTATAAATGCAGCTATCATATGATTCAGCAATCCCACTCCTGGGCATTTATCCAGAGAAAAAGAAATGAGTATTGGAAAGACATCTTAACCTCCATGTTTATTGCATCACTATTCACTATAGCCAAGATATGAAATTAACGTAAATGTCCAACAACAGATAAATGGATGAAGTATATGTGGTATGTACATGTTCTTTATACTCATATTGTTATGAGTATGTACATTATACTCATTCATAAAAAATAATGAAAATAATGAAATCTTGTCATTTGTGGCAAGTAGGCAGAACTAGAGGTCCTCATGTTAAATGAAATAAGCGAGGAGTAGAGAGTTAAATATTGCAGGTTTTCACTCAGATACAGAAGGTAAAAATAGTTGATCTCACAGAAGTAAAAATTTGAACAGAGGATACTGGAGGCTGGGAAGGATAGGGAGAAGGAGAAAATAGAGATTTGCTAAAGGATACAAAATTACAGGTAAGTAGGAGGAATAATTTTTAATATTCTATAGCATTGTAGGATAACTATAGTTCACAATAACATATTGCATACTTTCAAATACCTGGGAGGATACTGAATATGCCCAATGCAAAGAAATGATAAATGTTTAAGATGATTAATATGCAAATTACCCTGACCTGATCACTATACATTGTATGTATCAAAGTATTACTGTGTACTCTGTAATACATATAATTATTATATGTAAACTAAACAAATGAAAGAAAAAAATAGTATCAGAGTTCTTAATATACATGCATATGGTGCGGAAGGGAGGAATAGAAGCAAGAAATACTAAGGGGTTCAAAGTATTTCCCTATCTTGTTTTTTCTTTTGTTTGTTTTTGAGACGATGTCTTGCTGTGTCACCCAGCCTGGAGTGCAACGGCGGGCAATCTCGGCTCACCGCAATCCCCACCTTCCGGGTTCAAGCATTTCTCCTGCCTCGGCCTCCTGAGTAGCTGGGATTACAGACTCCCGCCACCACGCACAGCTAATTTTTGTATTTTTAGTAGAGTCAGGGTTTCACCATGTTGACAAGGCTGGCCTCAAACTCCTGACCTGAGGTGATCAGCTTGCCTCGGCCTCCCAAGGTGCTGGGATTATAGACATGAGTCATCATGCCTGGCCTGTTTCTCTATCTTTTTAGGATCATCATCTTATTCTAATTGAGTGAGAAGGAAATGAACTGGAGAATCTAATAAAGGGGTTTGTAGCACATATTAAATTGATAACTTAAGAGAAATTTCCTTAAGATCCAGTGTTTAATTAAATTGAAAAATTCAGCAAAATTGACAATTTTTTTATTCTTTTTTTTTTTTTTTTTTTGGTAGAACAATTTATTTTTCTTTGGATATATGCCCAGTAATGGAATTGCTTGGTCGAACAGTAGTTCTATTTTCAGCTCTTTAAGAAATCTCCAAACTGCTTTCCATAGAGGCTGAACTAATTTACATTCCTATCAAAAGTGTATACGTGTTCAGGAAGGTAATTTTTTTCACTTTTATTTTAGGTTAAGGGATACATGAAAGTTGCAGGTTTGTGATATAGATAAATAGTGTGTCACAGAAGTTTGGTGTACAGATTATTTCACCACTCAAGTAATAAACATAGTACCCGGTAGTTTTTTTGTTTCTCACCAGCCTCCTTCCCTCCACCCTTAAGTAGGCCCTGGTGTCTGTAGTTCCCTTCTGTGTGTCTATATGTATTAAATGTTTGGCTTCCACTTACAAGTGAGAACATGTAGTATTGGATTTTCTGTCCCTGTGTTAGTTCACTTGCAATAATGATCTCCAGCTCCATCTATGTTACTGCAAAGGACATGATCTTGTTCTTTTATGTCTGTGTAGTATTCCATGATGAGTATGTATACATTTGCTTTATCCAGTCTAATGTTGATTGGCATTTAGTTGGATTCCATGTATCTGCTATTGTGAATAGTGCTGCAGTTAACATATATGTGCATGTCTCTTTATAGTAGAATGATTTATATTCCTGTGAGTATATACCCAATAATGGGATTGCTGGGTCAAAGGGCAATTCTGCTTTGGTTTCTCTGAGAAATCACCGAACTGCTTTCCACAATGGCTGAACTATTTTATTACATCCCCACCAGCAGTGTATAAGCGTTTCTTTCCTCCATAACCTCACCAACATCTGTTATATTTTGGCTTTTTAATGATAGCCATTCTGACTGGTGTGAGATGGTATCCCACTGTGGTTTTGATTTGCATTTCTCTAATGATTAGTGATGTTGAGCATTTTTTTCATATGATTTTTGGCTGCATGTATGTCTTCTTTTGAAAATTGTATGTTCATGTCCTTTGCCTACTTTTTAATGGGGATATTTGTTTTGTTTTGTTTCTTTATTGTGCTTGTCGATTTGTTTAAATTCCTTATGGATTCTGGATATTAGACTTTTGTCAGATGCATAGTTTACAAATATTTTCTCCCATTCTGCATGTTGTCTGTTTACTCTGCTGATTGTTTCTTTTTATGCAGAAGCTCTTTAGTTTAATTATGTTTCATTTATCAAGTTTTGGTTTTGTTGCAATTGCTTTTGGTGCCTTCATCATGAAATATTTGACATGTACTATGTCTAGAATGGTATTTCTTATTCAATAAATGATGTAAGGAAACTGGGTAGCCATATGCAGAAGATTGATGGTGGGTCCCTTCCTTATACTATATATACAAATTAGTTCAAGATTGTTTAAGTACTTAAATGTAAAACCAAAAATCTTTTCATTCTTTTAAATTTTCAAGACTATATGAATAGACATTTGTAAATGGATATAAAATGCATCTGTCTGCAAACATTTTATCCTAATAATCCCCCAAATTATTCATCTTAAAGATGAATAAAATGAAATCCAGAGAGTTTAAGTAATTTACAGAGGTAGGTGTAAAGCCAGATTTCCTAATAGCCCATGTAGAATAAGGAAGATGTCTTATTCACCTTACATAAAAGATGTGAAAGTATTACTATTTTTAAAAAATTTCCACTGCTTTCATAACAAGTTACCATTAGAGACTTAAGGAACACAAATATATTATCTTGGAGTTCTATAAGTTGGAATTCTGACATGGGTCTCAGTGAGTTTAAAGCATGAAGTCAGCAAGGCTGTATTCCTCACTGAGGAATCTGGAGATATCCCACTTACAGGCTCATTGAGGTTGCTGAGAGGATTCACTTCTATGGGGTTGTGAGAATGAGGTCTCGGTTTCCCATGCCCATTGATGGGGGATTGCCCTCAGTTTCTACAGGCCTCCCACATTTCTTGCTCCATGGTACCCTTCCTCCAAATCCGAAACCAGCAGTGGTGATTGGAATCTCTTTCATACCCCCCAATCTCTCTGCTCTCCCTCTCTACCCCATTTCTCCTCTCTTTTCCTCCTCTGCTGCATCTCTCCAACTGTGGCATTGATTTTAATGTCTAGATAAGATATTTTGAGAGAAATGCAGATTTTTATTACAACTATTCTCTTTTTTGTTAGAATAATCTCAAAGTATAAGGCAATTTATTATCTAATTCCACCAAATATTTTGGTTTTAAATTTTTCTTTCATTTTGTTGTCCTAAACCAAGTAACACTAAAGTCAATCAAGTAGAATATCAATAAGAGCACAGGCTCTTAAGCACTGTGTTTCAATTTTCAAATGTATGAAATCTTGATTTTGTTGTCAAATGTCTGCTAGTATGGACTGATTTTCAAGTATATGGTTTGAAGGTTGGTGGTACTTAATAATATGTGTATGGAGAACAGCTTTGTCTTGGCTTGTTGTGGAGATTTCGGAAAATAGAAAATTTCCTTGTTGTAGTGGCTCCCATCTGTAATACTAGCACTTTGGAAGGCCGAGGCACGAGGATCGCTTGAGCTCAAGAGTTCAAGACTAGCCTGGGCAACACAGGGAGTCCTTGTCTCTACAAAAAAAGTTAAAAATTAGCTTGCCGTGGTAGCACACACCTGCAGTCCCAGCTACTTGGGTGGCAGAGGTGGGAGGATCTCTTGAGCCCAGGAGGTCGAGGCTATAGTGAGGCATGCTTATGCCACTGTACTCTAGCTTGGATGACAGAAAAACCCTGTCTCAAAAAGAAAAAAAAAATGAAAAAAGAAAAGAGAAAATTTGATTAAAGGTATTACAATATTGATGTTTATAATACTGTCTTTTTACTCTACACAAAATCCCTAGCAGTCTCATCTGTATCCATGACTTCAACGACAGCATATAGGCCTTAGACATACAAAGATCATAGATTTCTATTTTGTATTCAAAATCCAGCAATAAGCTTTCTAATAGACAATTTCATCTGGGTGCTTCACAGGCACATCAAACATCACCCTCTTGCATCCAACTTTATTAAAAGCTCTGTCATCTGTCTGGTTGTCTAATCCAGGAATTCGGAATTCTTCCTAGATGTTTGCTTCAAACATCTTTTATTTTTCTGTCTGTCATGTACATCCCCACACTTAAGTTTGACTCTGGAAGGGCTATGAATAAACAGACCCTGTCTTGCCATCATGAGTAGAGTTTGTGATTCCAGAGTCACTAATATGGCTAATATGGACTCAGTGGTTAGACCAGGAGTGGGAAAATGTCTCTACTTAATAGAGATGTCATAGGATAGAGAATCATAACTTTTACTCTAGAATCACTAGCAGTAAAGTTGGCGTAAATGCCTGATAATAAAACCTAGATTTTAAAAATTGAGCTGAAGAATCTAGAAAGAGGGTCATACTGATACGAATTTCACCCTGATGTAGAGCCAAATCCAGCTTTTGGAATTCTCAGCTAGAAGAGTCCGTTAGTACATGTTATTTATTAAGCTGGTAGGAATTGGCTTAATGGAGCTTGCAATTAAGTAATATTTAAATATAGACTTTGTCCAATTAATTGTGAATTCTAAATCTTAAATAGCTCTCAAATCCTGGTTCTCTTCTCTGATAGTTTAGCCTCCTTAACCTGCTTTTTCCTGTGCCATCCTGTCCTTCCACAGGTACCTCTGCGCACTATCCTCTACATTGCACATGCCTCTATTGTCTGTAGTGTAAAATGTAAATATTGATGCATGAGACTTACTGTTCTCATAACATTGCCTACCCATTTGTCAAGACTTTTCCTTTCTATTCAGTCTTCATTTTAAATCATAGTGAAACTAAACTCTTTTCCTTGGCCTTCCATTCATTCATGCTTTTGGAGAAATGTTTATGTTCTGTTTGTGATGTCTTATTCTCCTGCACATTCACCTAGTGAACAGCTTCCTCTGATATAAAAGTCCTCTGGAGAAGATTCTCCTTAATGCCCAGGCAGTCTTACATGCTGTGCAGCTCTGCATGCTCCCACCGTACTTTGGTATCTTTCCTTTATAGTAATTGTTTCTATGCCTGTATGATGATTACAAACATGGATTGGGTATGTTTACCCTTTGTATCCTCTGGCATCTAATGCCTGTTTTTAAATAAGCTGAATAAATTAATCAACTGTATAAAGGTCTAACTCTCTAATAAAATAACTAGATTCTGAATGAATCATGAAATCAAATTTGAATGCTTATTCGGATAAAGGGGATTTCTGCAAGATTAGGACAGGAGGCAGATTTGGCCTTACAATATTTAATAAAAAACAGCCTGTGATAACAGATGAAATCCCTGGATTCAAAAGAAAAAAAAAGTGGATTCAAGGTTGAGATTCCCACATTACTCCCTGCTTGACCTTAGGCAATCTTTTAATCTCTCTGAGTATTAATTTTCTAAATGGCAAAAAGAAAAGATTTTTTCCTACTTACAATAGGATTATTGTGATCAAAAGAGATAAATGTGGTGAAGTCACTGAGCACTCTGAAGGGAATTATACAAATATAAGATACTTATCAATTATGAAGATGGAAATTTAATATACCATGAATATATCATACAAAGAAATAGCCTGATGACTTGGATTCCTTAAGAACAAAATGTGAAAAATATAAATCAAATGCAGGAAGACGGGAAAGAATAGATGTATTTTAACTCCATAGTAATAAAGTGGATTTTCCTCAGCATTACATTGGGAAATACAATGAATGTTTTATAAGTCATTTTGTGGAATTCTTACTTTTCGTTTATTATTTCTGCATACTTAAACTATTTGAAATACTAGAAAGACCTTGTCCACTGTTCAGCACTCATCATCTGGTGGGCAACAAAAATCTCTAATATAATAATAATACTCAATGGTTAAAAGTCATTTGGATTCTTAGAAATGTCAAGTGTCTTCAATACATAGTAGTATTGCCAAGGAACCATGAAGCCTCCAAAAATATTTATTTTTTAAGATTTAGTCATTATATATTTTATATAAACATTTAATAGGCACTTTCACTGCAATGGATTTAAAATAATTTAGGATGACATAGTAACTACAGAAAAGCTAAAGGAATCGGCAATGTAATAGGATATCCACATATTGTAAACAAGCATGATACTAAACCTTAGCTAGCAGACATCAAAACTTTATTTTTACTTATTATTTAGTCTCTAGAATCTGATAGTTACAATATTTTTGTTTTAAGTCAGAGAATATAAATTCATTGTTAAAGCATATAATCTGATTTTAATAATAACATGTGAATCAATACTGGTGATATTTATTGCAGTAGCACCTTAATACCATGAAGTCTAGCTGGCATAAGTATAACATGCCTGTATAACCATGGTAATAAATAGATTTAAAAATCATTTCAGCATTTCTACATTTCCATTTTTAAGTCAAAGTAAAAATATCATGTTTACTTCTGGTAGGGTTAAGGGAATGAAATCAAGTTCAATTTAAGAAACAAATCTCCATTAGAAATTTCATATAAAAATATACTCTTAAAAAATTATATGATCATTGCCAATCTGATATCTAGCAATTTTTACATATATTTAGAGGATGTGGGCTTGAGTTTCTGCTGAGTCAATATTAATTTTGATTTGGTGTGTAAGTCTTGATATTTCTGATCAGAAATTTCTTATCTAACAGAGAAGTAAAATATATGCCTTGAAGGGTTACACTAAAAAGGTAATCCACACACATACAATGAAGTTTGAAAGTGTTTTGATAATGAAAGATGGTTTCCTTTTCATCAATTTTAAGGGCTTTTGTGTCTGTTTCTGGGTGATGTTTTTAACAGTTGTGTCCTGAAAAAATACCCTGCCCACAATAGGAATCATTTGGAAAACTAGACAGAATTACCTTAGCAGCCATTTTCTTAACTGTTTATGCATCATCAACTTTTATTTATATATCCACATATAGCATCCCCCACAAATTTTTGTTCAATAAATCATTAATTAGAATGTACTGTGTGTCAGGAAATGTCGTAGGTCCAAGGCGACTTTAAGAAAGTGGACAGGAAAACAAAAACAGGAATAAAGCCCAACATCCTCCTGGAATGCATCAAGCAGTGAGGAGGTAACCATTAATTTAAGAATTATGCAAATTAATGTTAAATTGCAACTATAATCAGTATATGAAAATAATTATTAAGTAAAAACTTATTTCTAATAAAATCTTACCTGGTTAAGAAGATTAGGAAAGAATTCCTAAGGCTAGAATATTAGAGCAGAGATTTAAGGGATGTAGAGCAATTACAAAGGTGAAAAGGAGTGGGTGGTAAAGGGAAGAAAAGTGTTCTAAATAGAAAGAACAGCATGTGCAGGATTACTGAGCCAGAGAAAGCTGTATTACATTTGATAAACTGAAGATCATTCTGACTGGAGCATGGCAAACAAAAAGGAAAGAACAGCACAAAAGGAGAATGTTTTAATCTACTATAAGTCTTTTATGTTATTCCAACTCAGCAGTATCTCTAAGTCCAGACCATCAATTTCTGCCAGTTGTTCACTTTGCATCAGTAGCTTGACTTAATTTCTTGCACATGATGGTCAAATTATATTCTACACATGTTGTATTCCTGTGACGACCCAATATTAGTCCCCAGTATCTTCCACAACTTTTGGGTCAAGAAAGAAAACAAAGACCTAACCAGAGTTTCTTCTCCCCTTCTTCACTCCAATGCTAGTGCACTTTCTCAATTTAGCATGTTTTGGCCCTACATTATACTAGTCAAGACCATTTTGCCAGACAAAATTTTTCTTACATGTAATAAAGATTTCTCTTCTGGTGTCTCCAAAAAGTAAATGGCAAAGATGGTAAACTTTCCACTCCAAGAAAATAATGCAAACTTTTGCTTATAATTGAAGCAGGTGTTCAGCCTAAGCTTTGCTTTCATGTAAGGACAATCTGCACAACTACAGGAAATCCTCCTATGTTGTATGCACTGCCACTTTTAGTAAATTTAATTACATCCTGAAATCTGAGTGAAGGCCTATAGGTCCTGTTATCCGCAGAGGCGGTTTTCTCTTTCTTATTATAGGGGTGAAGTGAAAGATGGATAATCCTACACTTCTATACTTCTATATCTAGCTTCACCATCTGTAGAAATATGCCAATGTTTCTAAGTTCTAGTAGGTTTTTTAGATCTTGCTAACTGGAAAACAGCCAAATACATCATCTTTGATGGCTTCCCATTGAAGTTCATTCTCTGCCTTGTTGGTTATGACTCTGCATACTTTTAAGTTTCAACTTATTTGTTTCAAAACTTACCAGGAATAACATTCCTAGTTAGATCTGTACTCAATTCAAAATTAATTTTGGACAAAATTGTGAACTATGCAAAATTATTCTTTGTGACTGTATAAACCAAGATTTGCAAAATTCAGATCTTTTAATGGTACTCTTTTTTTTTTTTTTTTTTTCAAAAGCAAAGACGTGGATGTATTTTATTTTATTTTATTTTTATCATTCTTTTTTATTTTTTTTATTTTTTAAAAAATTTATTTATTTATTATTATTATTATACTTTAAGTTCTTGGGTACATGTGCATAACGTGCAGGTTTGTTACATATGTATACTTGTGCCATGTTGCTGTGCTGCACCCATCAACTCATCAGCACCCCTCAACTCGTCATTTACATCAGGTATAACTCCCAGTGCAATCCCTCCCCCCTCCCCCCTCCCCATGATAGGCCCCGGTGTGTGATGTTCCCCTTCCCAAGTCCAAGTGATCTCATTGTTCAGTTCCCACCTATGAGTGAGAACATGCGGTGTTTGGTTTTCTGTTCTTGTGATAGTTTGCTAAGAATGATAGTTTCCAGCTGTATCCATGTCCCTACAAAGGACACAAACTCATCCTTTTTTATGGCTGCATAGTATTCCATGGTGTATATGTGCCACATTTTCCTAATCCATTCTGTCACTGATGGACATTTGGGTTGATTCCAAATCTCTGCTATTGTGAATAGTGCCACAATAAACATACGTGTGCATGTGTCTTTATAGCAGCATGATTTATAATCCTTTGAGTATATACCCAGTAATGGGATGGCTGGGTCATATGGTACATCTAGTTCTAGATCGGTACTCTCTTCTTTTCTTTAAAGCCCTAATGCTGATGCTGCTCCTTAATAAAATTAATTTCATAGAGTAATTTTTGAATCTCATCATTCTTTGTATATTTCTTGATTTAACATCTTCTGTAACAAAAAACCTTCTCTTAATTCCCTTCTGAATATGTCATTGATTCTAATTTTATTCAATGAATAATAACTTTTACTAGCATTCCTTATTTTGATGGTCATATTGTTCTAGATCTGGCCAGTAGAGCCCTTTGAAGTGGACTCTGTGTTCTTTAACACGGCCTCATTAATCTTTGAGTCCTACCTTACTGTCAGGCACTACAAATAATATTTCTGGCATAGCTTTTATTTTTCCAATCTCTGGTCTGGAAACAACTGGTTCTCATGATAATAATTGATTTAGGAAAAAGTTATAAATGCATGTTGAAACTAATGTTAGAAGTTTGAGAAGTAAGGAGATATTGGCATAGTCTCAAAGCACTCCTTCAAGCATCTTCCCACAAGATGTTTATTATTTGCAATGGGAAAATCGAAACTTTAAAATGAAGTTGCAATTATTACACTACCTTAATAAAGTGATCAAAGTTGGTCCATCACCAGTAATGGAAAAATCAAAATCATGTACCTTCTGATATAAAGCATCATTAAAGTGGTGCTTTTCAAAAACATATGGAAGCATATTTAGTCATTAGGAAACATCACATAAACCATGCCCAAAGAATAATCTACAAGATAACTGCTTACTCTGAAAATGCCCACCTCTTGGTACACAAAAGAAACAGAGAAGATGTTTTAGATCAAGGAGACTAAAATGACACAACTTAATATAATTCATAATCTGGACATTTCTTTTGCTATCAAGACCATTATTTGAACAATTGTTAAATCTGATTAAATGCTGATGATTATATATTATTTTGTCATTGTTATTTTTCTGATTATGATAAATGGACTAAAATTCTGTTCAGAAGCATCTTGATTTTTAAAAGTAGGCAATAAAGTTTTAGAGGTAAATAGATACCTTATCTACAATTTTCTTTCTGATAATTAAAAAAATTATCTGTCTTGTGAGTAGGGTAAAATATTAAAATTTGGTAAATCTAGGTAAAGAACAAGTGGGAATTCTTTGTATTACTTGTAACTTTTTCAGTCTAAAATTGAATATTACACAGTTATAATTAAAGATAAAATATAAAGGAAAATATTTAAAGTCAGTACATTTTTATTAAAAAGTGTAATTGCTACTCAGAATGACATATGCAATGAAGCTGAACATCACACAAATGCTGTTTTTTTTTTTTAATTTTAAATAATTAACAATCCCCACAGGCAGCTAATCATTAATTCATTTATTTATTTTTCATAATTCTATTGATCATAAGAAATTCTTTTCAATTTTATGTGGTTGGCTTTAATTGGAACTATATTGGAATTTCTGAGGGATTAAAAAAAGTTCTGGGAACTCAGAAAATAAGATAATTGGATCAGGTGATGAATTAAAATATGAAGGAAACAGAGAAGAAATCAGTGCCTACTAACCAATTTTAGCCTCTTACTGACATTAGCAGAAGAGAACTCAGTGGAACTTTTGCTATTAATTACATACAGTCCAAGGTGGCAAAAGTAAAATAAAAGAAAGAGCTTAAAACCAACTTAAATCATGTTATATTTCTCATTAGACTTTCTTCCCCCACGAATGATGGCACATATTTTTCTTCCTACTTATCTTCTATCTACATTTGTAGGACCCTAATGGACATTGATGTTTTTCTCCAGAGCAATCTGTTCAAAAAAACTATTGCTAAAGTTTAACAAATGATTCAGGGTTTGTAAAAATACATGCAGTAAGATATTTATTTTTCCTTTACGGATTTGAATGTTTTCTCTAAGCATTGCTAAACATGAAATAAAGATGGCAAATCATATACCCTGGTAGTTTGCAACTTGGTATATAATTGCAGGAATTTTGTAGCTACCATTTGGTATAGCAGAATATATGAGAGAAGGTTTATTTTCAAAGGAATGCTTAGGAAACTTAAGCATTTTTTTGAAAAAAGAAAATCAGCCAAAATGATACTAAAATTAATTATAATAGCACACATATTACTAAAGGTAAATTATAGGTATATGTATAATTTATATAATTTTATGTATACATATTATCTATATAGCTTAAATTATATTTTGAAGCATTTTTCATTTGGTTACTATGTGTATAATAAATATTATGTGTTTACTGTAACTGGTAAGTTGTCCTTGCCTATTTTCCCCATGTACAAACTAAACACCTATTAATTAATCACTATTCCCTTAAAATACAAGTGATGAATATGTGTTGCTCTAAAATTATACTAACATGACTTTTTAAAAGATTTATTAATTACTGCACATTCTACGATGTAAAAAATGATTTATGTAAACTGAAAACACTTTCTAGAACTTTGGCTCTATTTGTTTAATTTACATTATTTTGTTTTGTTTAAATCTTTAAAAATATGTCAGTTATCGAGATAATTAAAAACACACTGCATCCTTATGGAATTTAGTGTTCAAATTCAAATATGTTTATTTATATGCATTTTATATGCTACTCTATAAAGTAAGTAAATAAAATTTTTTCTCAGGTGTTTTTCTTAAGTCATTTGTTAGTTCCTTTCTAATTCAAATATATATTTCATAATATACCCAATGAGGGTATAATAGCCTGCTTTTTCCTAGTGTTCTTTGTCTTCACCATATTGACAGAATTTCATCTCCCTTCATCTTCACAATCAGGCTTTGTTTAGACTTTAGTTCCTGGAGAATTCCACAGTCATCTGGGAGCTGTTTTCATAGGTCAATCAGGCCAATGTTGACTTATAATTCAGAAATACACTGGTGAGGCTACTGACTTCCTACTCAGGATAAATTAGTGCTTCTGATAGTACTGCTCTGGAAATAGTAACAAACAATGGACCATGAAGCTTAAGGTGGACAAAGTACAATATAAAGTATAATGGGCAGAGATAAAATTACAAACCAGTGGAATCAATGCCTTGGCTGTTTCCAAAAGGTATGTATATTGTTTAAGATAATTAATAATGTGATTGACAAGGAAAGAGGCTGGAGAACAAGGTCAGAAAAGTGAAATTTCAGAATTGTTGCATCAATGTTAGTAGCAGTAAATTTCTGGGTGTGGCAATGGGAGAGGTAACTGAGAGTAGTGGACAAGTTATAAGGAAACGAATGAGGTAGTCACAGATAACAGGTTAAAGATGTCATATAGGGGCCGGGCGCGGTGGCTTAAGCCTGTAATCCCAGCACTTTGGGAGGCCGAGACGGGTGGATCACGAGGTCAGGAGACCGAGACCATCCTGGCTAACACGGTGAAACCCCATCTCTACTAAAAAATACAAAAAACTAGCCGGGTGAGGTGGTGGGCGCCTGTAGTCCCAGCTACTCCAGAGGCTGAGGCAGGAGAATGGCGTGAACCCGGTAGGCGGAGCTTGCAGTGAGCCGAGATCCGGCCACTGCACTCCAGCCTGGGCGACAGAGCAAGACTCCGTCTCAAAAAAAAAAAAAGATGTCATATAGGGAATAGAAATCTAATGTCCTTGTATAGTAAGAGAAAAGTGACACTGAAACAATAACTGTGAGTCGGGAATAGGATGGCCAACTCATGTTTTCACAAATGAAAGTCCCTTTTCCTGAAACCCCCTGCAGTTTCGGGCAAACTGGAACAATTAGTCACTGTATTAGTTCGTTTTCATGCTGCTGACAAAGACATACCCGAGACTGAGCAATTTAGAAAAGAAAGAGGTTTATTAGGCTTACAATTCCACATGACTAGGGAGGCCTCATGATCATGGCGAAAGGCAAGGAGGAGCAAGTCACATCTTACATGGATGGAAGTGGGCAAAGACAGGGCTTGTGCAGAGAAGCTCCTGTTTTTAAAACCATCAGATCTTGTGAGATCCATTCAGTATCACAAGAACAGCACGAGAAAGACCCACTCTCATGATTCAGTCATCTCTCACTGGGTCCCTCCCATAACACATGGGAATTATGGGAACTACAAGATGAGATTTGCGTGGGGACACAGAGCCAAACCATATCCGTCACCTTAAGTGAAGTATCACCTTAAGTGAGGTATGAGACCAGCAGTGAAGAAGTTAGCAGCTTCATAAGGAGCAAATATTTTGTGGGAAAAAGGTGTGATTGCCAGGAAATGGCAATGAAAGTGAAAAGGAAAACTTCTCTCTCCTTATAGGTTTGACTTGGGATAGAAAAAACAAACCTACCTTGAAAAGGCCAGTGAAGCAGTTTTTGCAGAGTGTAATGAGGGCTAATTAAGTCAAGGCTATATATATATATATATATGAATAGATATAGGAATATATATAATATATATAGGGATATATATATTATATATATATAGGAATGCTGTGACAGTGTTGAGGAAAAAGCAAATGTGCTCAGGATAAAAGAAGAAAAAAACAGAAGTCAATGAGGGCATAGTTCAAGGGTTTTGGAGAGAGAAGAAAGGATGGAGGAATAGAAGAGAGAATCAATGAATTTATGAGAAGTAATAGAGTGTAAGTGCAGGTGACATACAAGGAGCAAAATGACAAATGTTGACTTTGAGGGTGACTGAGGTAAACATGGAGAAGCACTAGAATAAATTGTTAAGTCTCTTTATAACAATAGTCATAAAACTATGGTCTGGAATATTTTTATTTGATGGTATGTTGGCTTCTGAGTCTCTACTCCTTGGTCTGTACAAGGTCTTTTTTCAGTGATGTTGAGAGTGTTCCCTCCAACTTCCTGAGGTTGATGTGAGCAGAATCAGAGGAGCTGCTTCCGGAGGCTACGGCTCTAGGGAGGGTAGAAGTGTTGTTGCCTCGGTTTTACTGCAGGAGTTCCCCCTTGCTCTGACCTATGTCTATTATGTGGGCTAAAGTTTACCTATTAACCTATTAGAAGGTAGACAGCTTACCTGGAGTTCATCAGTGTACTAATAGCAAATTCCCAGTGCTAAACTCTACTTTGTTTGTTTGTTTGTTTGTTTGGTTTTATGGTCTCTGGGGTCTCTTCCATAGGAAGTTGCTATTTATAAATAATTTTTATTTTTCTTTACCTTTCTGTTTGATGTTGTACACAAAAACAATCAACCCATATTATGACAGGCTCTTTAAAATAACAATTTTACATTGTAAAGATCTCAAACAATTTTAATTTGCATGAGAAAATGGGAAAGTCTTTACCTTCACACACTTAAAGCGACTTTTGCATGTGCATTTCTACAATTCATCTAGGTGTCATAAGGAAAACTGTTGTTATTTTATGATTTGCTTAGAATTTTACAGTTTTGGAACTTTGGAAAATGAATGCTAGGGAAATCACATTCGTTAGCTACTGAATATTTAAAGATATTACATCATGCTGATGTAATAGGTAAAACATTGCTTGTGGATTAAGGGACTTCTGGATCATTATTGCAAATTCTTTTTCACAGTATCTTGAATTAATGCTTGATATCCACACTTAAAATAGCTTGGAAATTTATATACCATCTTCTTCTTATTAGACCTTTCAGATGTGGTCAGAAACTACAACATTATATACTAAAAAAAAAAAAAATAAGTAGATAGATTTTTCTACTAGCTAAGGATAACTTTAAAGCACAAATGTTCAATGACAGAAAATAAAACTTACCTGAGCCACCGTCATTTTATTTTTATTTTCCCCAAACAACTCCTTGGTAGACACTAGATTGAGAGAGAGCTTAATATAATTATGTACCTGTGAAATTATTACCAGCTTTGACAGAAATGCCTCTGAGAAATTTAACATCTTAATTAATGTCAAGAAATCTTATTTGCCTTTATAAGGAGAAAAAAAAAAGTCCAGAAGGGAGTATCTGTGCACATTAATATTTTTACATTTTAAAATTCCCAGCATCTTGATTTTTCTCTGGAAGCCATTATAAAATACATGTTCTATGTCTGATAGAACAGATATATAGGCAGAATATGAATAAATCACAGATTTTTAAAGAACTAGTTGTGAAAATTCAAAGGAAATAATCAGTTAAGACACAGTGAAATCAAACAACAATTGATTACCTTCCAAAATATTGACATGTATTTTCTGGGTGAATTTTGTGTTGCCTGGAGTTTGGATGTTAGCATTAAAGACTCAGAAGTATAACAATTTCAGCTTTTTTGAAGTTGATGCAGATTTCAAAAATGAATTGCACTTAATCAATGCAAAATAGTGGTGTGGATTACTAGAATAACATTTTTAAAACAGCACAAAGTACAGACACTAATACTTGTATCAACATGGCCAAAAAATTTTCTGCTTAGGGAACCTGTGTGGGAAAGTAGATTGTAATACAAATAATAATTTGTGTGAATAATAAATGTAACTGTTACCAGAACCCAGATACCTGTGCATGCATGATGAATATATTTTCTTTCTATGGCAAGCAATCCTCCATGGGAAGTTTTTTTATGGTCTCTGGGGTCTATTCCATAGGAATGGTAATCTGAAAGTAAAGAGAGGGCAAGGAAATCGGAACAGTGGAAGTCTGTTAGATAAACTGAATGTTTCCAGAATAACAGAGTCTTTGGATTCCTTTCTAGAGGGGTGACCTTACCAGTAGCAGATAAGTCTGTTGTTAATGTCTGTTCCCTTCTGGACCTTGTTTGTAGTCATTGCTGATGTTGGTTTTTGAAGAATTATTGTTTTCATGGGCCTGAGAGTTGCCACCCCTTTTTCTGAGGGACACAGTTTCTTTTCTGATAGACATTCAATCTGGTTGAAGTCTAATCTTAGAAACTTTGATGTCGTTGTAACTCTTTACATTGAATTTCCATATATTAAGTGCCAAGGTATTTGAAACGTGGCACTACTGACAGTTGAGGCTGGATAATTCTTTGTTATGGGTGCCTGTTTTGTGTAATGTAGGATGCCTAGCACTTCCCTGGGCTCTCCTCTACTAAATGGCAGTAGCAACTGCCTAACCCCTTCAGTTGTAACAACCAAAACTGTCTTCAGACATTGCCAAATGCAGCCTGGGGTGAGTGGCAAATATATCCCTAATTGAGGACCTTGATTTAGTCTGAAGAGTTATATATTTGCTTCTTAGATTAGAAAGCAAAAGGACACCAAACTTCTATACATTTTTTTGACTTCTTATAATTCTGTAGTTGCCATATACTCATGGCCTAATGTGCTAATGGCCTTTTTCTTTTTCTTTTTCTTTTTTTTTTTTTTTTTGAGTCTGTCGCCCAGGCTGGAGTGCAGTGGCATGATCTTGGCTCACTACAACCTCCAGCTCCCCAGTTGAAGCCATTCTCCTGCCTCAGCATCCCGAGTAGTTGGAATTTCAGGCGCACACCACCTCACTCTGCTAATGTTTGTATTTTTAGTAGAGATGGGGTTTGACCATGTTGGCAGGGCTGGTCTCGAACTCCTGACCTCAAGTGATACACCCGCCTCAGCCTTTCACCTCTGAAAGTGCTAGGATTGCAGACATGAGCCAACATGACTGGTGGCTAATGGTCCTTTCTAAACCTTGTGGCTTTTAGTACTGAATTTGGTCTATACTTCTATAAAAAAAGATAGATTTTTTGTTTGTTTGTTTGCCTGGAGCATTGGCTCATGGAAAGCCACAATAGGAGAACTGCTTGACCCGAGAAGGAGTTTGAGAGTTCAAGACCAGCCTAGGCAACATGTCTCTTAAAAAAAAAAAAAAAAAAAAATTAATTGGCCAAGATGTCTTCTTTAAAATAACCATTTCCATGTTGAATACCAAAAAGATAAAGGACAAGCTGCATTTTCTTTTGGAATTAGCAAGAAAAAAATATTAAAGATATCAGTTAACACTATAGGCAATTTGGAAGGAAATTTTTCAGAGTGTAAATGGAAATTTCAAGAGAGCAACTCGGGTTATATGCTCTCACAACCCAGTAGCAAGAGAGATAAGGAAATGTATAGAGGCAGGCAGTTGTAGTAATAAAGAGTTTGTACAAGTCCTCCCTTTCTCTTACAAAGTAAAGACGGAGTGCTGGGGGGGGTCATATATGAAGATCTGTTGCTGAGCCACAAACAACAGGGTCACTTTTTCTTTTTTCTTATTATTCTTTACAGACTTTTTTTGAGTTGTTTATTTTCTTTTGCCTAATTCTTTTAACAAAATGTTTAAGATCTTTAGTTATTGTAAATTAAGCCAGCAATATGTGAGTAGAAAAACTGGGAAGATTTAACATTTCCCTAAATCTACTAAAGTAGAACTTAATATTTTCTTAGACTGAATGTATATACAGAATTTGAAATATTTACTTAATAAAATTAACTCTATTCTTTAGAAGTTAATTAAT
The DNA here is from genome assembly GCF_008728515.1 of Papio anubis. Lineage (NCBI taxonomy): Eukaryota > Metazoa > Chordata > Mammalia > Primates > Cercopithecidae > Papio > Papio anubis. Next base: position 68,140,122 of record NC_044985.1, on the reverse strand, counting down.
ACATATTTGCTACATTATCTTCCCTTTCCTCTCTCCCTTCCTTTTTCCTCTTCCTTCCTTTTCCCCTTATCCCTTACTTTCTAAATGTTTTTTCAGAATTATACTTTGAAGTAAGTCTTCAATTTTATTGCAAGTTGCCTTAACTTGTGTATGTTCTTAATGACTTTTTCCATCTATCTTCTGCATCAGTACTACTACTCAGCTATAATTTTATGTCTCCTGATGATTAGAATCCTTATTCTTCTTTTCTCTTTCAAGATCCCATTTCGATTTTCTCAATGTATTGTGTTTTGATTAAGTCAGTATTATACTTTGTTACCTATTAGTGATAAATCAACAAATATTTACTGCATTTGAACTTTATGTTAGACTCTCAGTTAGATGGAATTGGACAGCCTTCATGGGTTACCTGTTAAGAAGAGAAATATTATTACCCAAATAATTGCATACACAATTCACTGTGATTGAATTGAATGAAACTATTTAATAGAAGGAGCTGTCACGTAAGGTATATTAGATTCTATTAACTACTGTTACCAATTTTTCTCCTTTCCTATGCTCATAGCTTTTGTCATGAGAGTTGTTTTGGCCAAAGTAATATGAAAGTGTGTCAGTTCCAAGTTAACATGAAGTATGATTCTCCTCATTCCTTTTCCCAGCTTCTAGCAGAATAAGTACTTTGTTCTAGATAGCCCCCTGGTCAAGAGTAATAAGAAATTTAATAGGCAGAGGTACCTTATCTGACCCCAGTGTGAGAACCTGAGATTGAATCACCTGAAGAGAACCAGTCTTGTAAGTGTGATAACAAATGCTTATTGTTTTAAGCTACTAAGAATTTGTGTAATGTATTTTTTGGAAAAAAAAAAAAAGGAGAGGGATTATAAATTTAATTTTTTAAATAAAACGAGGAAAATGTATCAGATTATTATACAAGTGTTGCTGCATGAAAATGTACTTTAATATAACTTAATATAAAGATGACAAACATTTCTTTTATTATATCTATAGTAATTGTTTATGCTTTTGCATTTGACTATTTTCAAAATTCTACATATCATTGTTTCTTCTGTTCCAGTTCTAATGCAATGACAGCGAGTAAAAGGATTTGTTAAAGCAAGTCTTTAAGCAGTGTTATGCTGTTTCTTCTTTCAATCAGGGATTTGCAGATGTGATAGATCACATCATATCAGTTATAAATATTATAATCAACACACATTTTTAAAAGAGATATGTAAAAGTAGATATCAGAAAGGGGTTGAATGGTATAGTGGTCTAGGCAGAGTGAGAAACTCAGGGGTTTAAAGGAAATATAGTTTAGATTATGTTTATGGCCCTTCTTACTGCCCAGAAATTATACAATGTTTTATTAATCAATTTTTTCTACCATTATTCTAGTTGGCCATTTTATATATTCTCCTCTTTCCTTTAAACTCCAACATAGCTTCATACTCAGCTTATCACTTGCCTCCTATTTCAGTGAGAAAATAGAAGCAATTTAAAGAGAACTCCTCAACCTTTCACTTCCACACACGCCTCCTACTTGTGTCTGTGTCCACTTTCTGCGTTGTCTCCAGTTTTATGGACAAATTGTCCACACTCTCAGTTAGAGTCAAACCCGCTATCTTAGTTAGGTTTTTTTCCCTCCAATAAAACCCAGATTCTGCAACAATGCTTCACTTTCTGGCAGTCTATTTGAGAAGTGATCTTAGGAAAGAAAGTAAAGGAATGAGGAAAGTGGGAGAAGAAAAGGAGTAAAGTCAATGAAATGATTTTAAGCAGCTGGTTACCACATTGGGTATGTGGGATCAATCTGCTGGGGATCCTTTGAAAGATGCCTCGGAATTGTCTCACTAGAATATTGGAAAACTGGAGCATTGACCATGAGATCCACTCTCCTAAGTTGCCTGGAGCGTTATCCCTGTACTTTCCCCTCCTCTCACCACAACTACCCCCATACCTCCAGGTTGTGTCTACTTTTAGCAAAGGATCTTCTGCAGTGCCAGAAAATGGTTTGAGGAAGGAAGCTATCACATGCAGGGGTTACCGCAGCTGTGGGTGAACCCAGCAGTTGAAAGGATATATAGCGGGTAGTCAGTATCTCTGCTTCAGCATCCACTCTTCAATTGTTCCTGCTCGTCTACTCAAAAACACTGCTCCACAAACTCCCTTCCTCTCTTTTTCCAACAATTTTTCCTTCTTCACTGAATCCATTTTTAATCAATTTAAAGTAAGCTATTAAATCTCCCTTATTTATTTATGTTTTTTCTTGTTCTCATTTGTCTTTCTAGCTACTGGCCTATTCCTTTCCAGCCTGTTGAGAAAAATTCCCTGAAGCAGTTTACACATTTGCTGTCTCCAATTTTTTTTTATTCTCAAATTTTCTAACCAGAATTCTACTTCCACTGTTTCATTAAAAATGTTGTAAATAATCAGTCATTAATCGCCACCAATATCAGTCCTCTGTGCTCACCTCATTTGACTACACAGTTTTCTTAGTTAGCTCACTTTTTTTAGCATGGTATCAAAATTAAAGTGACTCCCTAGCGTAAATATTCAACCTGGCCTCTCTTCTAACCCCTAGACTTAGTTCTTTAAATGCTTACTTGATAACTTTAACTGGATATCTTAAAAGTATCACAAACTATACCTAGCCAAAATTAAATTTCTGAAGAATTCCCACTTCCCAACCCTCCTTTTTCTCTCACTGTTCAAATCAATAAATAAAAACTCAAGGTGTCCACTTGCTCAGGAAAAAAGAAAGCCAAATTTGATTCTTCTCTTCTTTTTCATTCCTCACATCTGAGATTTTAGCAGAATGAGTCAGATTTAAATTCAGCATATATTAAGATATCACTACTTATCAAAATATGCACTGCCATCAATTCGCCACAGTCCACCGTAACCTCTTCTTGATTACTTAAATAGCCTCCGAACTGGTTTCCCTGCTTTTTAGTTTCTAGTCTTATGCAGTCTAGTTTCAACACAGAAACTAGACCAATCCTGCTAAGTAAAGATTATGGCATATTGCTTATTTATTTTTCCAAAATTATCCCAGGACCTATAAGACCCAAATGACCTTGCTCTCTGGCCTAAGCTCCTATAGCACTCACTCCTCCCCAGTTTTCTCTGGTGAAGACACTGACTTCTTTGATTTTACTCAAACATATTAGACGTACTTCTGCTCAAGGCTTTTGGCATTTTACAGTTCTCTCTGCCTTAAATACAATTTCCTTGATAAATTAATATATTGCAGGGCCCATTTCTTCTTTACCTGAGGCCATTACTTAAATGTAACCTTTTGAATAATTCCTTCCAGGCCACTTTATCTGAAATTTTCATAGCCTCTTACCAACTCATTAACACATTTGTTCTTTTCCCTGCTTTATTTTACTTACTTGAACTTATCACTACCTATCATGCAGAATAATATACTTATTCCTTGTATTTATTGACTATTTCCCTCACTACAACATAAAATCCAGGAGACCAGGATTTTTTGGTCTATTTTGTTTTGTCTGTTTTATTTACTGGGGCCAACTTTTGCACATAATAGGTCATATATATACACATATGTGTGTATATATGTGTGTGTGTACATATATACAGACATATATACACATATGTATATCTTAAATACATGCATATATAAATGAATTAAGACTATACCAAGAATATTGGCAGAGTCATTAATAATTAATTCACATTTATTAACTATGTAATTATTATATACTATACATTGTACTTTAATATATGTTAATAATTATCAATTACATGAATATATGAATTATAATAATAAATAATAGCAATCAATAATGATTAATAAATGATAGCAATCAATAATGATTAATATTAATCAATATATTAAGTGATTATCACCATTAAATCATTAAACTATATTAAATAATTAATGTCAATTAATATATTAATATTAAAAATTGATAATTAACTCAATATTTGAGAACATTAATTTTCAAATTGTTTGTTATAAAATTGTTTCTATCCTTATATTTCATTCCCTTAGTGTCTGTAGTTAGTCTTCTGTGTTACAAATCTTGTCAATGCTATTTGTTTTTTAACCCTAAGCTAGAATTGTCAAATACGGATTTATTGTATTGGTCCTTTCAAATTTTGTTTGTTCATTGCTTCACATGACTGGAAAAGTGTTGACATTTGTGTTAGTTGGAATTCTCTGAGAAGCTGACTCTAAAACAGGATTAGCAATGGGAGAGATTTATTAGGAGCAATGCCTGTTAGGGGAAATGAGGGGAAGTGTAGAGTCAGACTGCACAGTCAGAACTGTAGCTATCAGACCACCCTGTAGTTTTAATTTCAACAGAAAGAGTTTCAATTTCAACTGAAAGAAAGGAAGCTTAGGTGGAAGTGTATTCGACTGTAGTGCAATTCTAAGGAAGGTTTGGCAAGGCTATCAGAGAATTCTTGAACTAATGGCACCCCTCAGGGGAATGCCACCTCTCACAGAAAGAGACCTGCCTTAGTAGCCTAGCTGCATTCAGCCACTGGTTAGGAGCAAGCCCTGCAAAGTGTGGCTTCAGCAGGAATGCAGTCACGGACTTTGAAGAGCAGTCATTGGGACATCAGCAATTACACTCCCGGCAGGGCAGTCAGAGATCACTGAGACACATTTTTATGACCACATCATATTTGTTTTCTATTATATGATATTTTGCTTTTTAAAAATCAATAAATTTCTTCAAATTCCCATAATTTAATTTTATTTTTTTTTTCAAATTTAGTTAACAATTTGAATAGAAGATGAAAACTTGCCACATCACATTATTTTATTTGAGGTCCCTGAAATGCTCCTATTTTGAATAAAAAAATAAGCTAAGACAATTTGCCCTACCACTCAACACCAAACAACCAAACACACTCCACTGCTTTCCTGCTCTTTTGCTTCTCCTCTGTATTTTGTCAAGTGTCAAGTCACCAATTATAACTGCCCACATCTGCTGTGTGCTGGTTGGGTTTCTAGTCTTGGCAGTGCAACTCCACATTCTGACCACAAGACCCTACTGCCCAGTTGGATGGTTCAGTTCCTGTATTGTCCCTTTGCCCAGCCTTCACAGGGAAGATGTCATGATGAAAAAGTCACTTTTCCCTTCATCCTCCTCCTTCTTACTGCTTGGAATATGGGTATGATGTCTGGATTTGGCAGCTGTCATGTTGTGACTATGAGGTGACAGCATAAATGCAAAAGCCAAAACTGCAAGAAAGATATGGAAGAGAGAATCCAGGTCTATAGTAACATCTTCGAATAATAATATCAGGCCTAGGCCAACAAACTTGGGACTTTCTATCAAATGAGAAAAATAAACCCTCATTAGTTCCAACATTTTGGTTTCCTTTCAAAAAGCTGAAGGTATTTCTAATTTATATACTAGTGAAGCAATAGGTGGTATTATTTAGGTTATAAGAAAATGGCTGTAGTATTTTCATAATTTAGGATTTGTATCACAGTATAAATATAAATATATATTACATATATATATATAGTTTCCATCTCTAATTACTGTACAGTAGTACAGAAGGTATCTAAATATCTACATATTATGTATTAATAAAACTGAAGCTAAGAAAATTGGACTGTTTTTTCTTATAAGTGTTGAAGTTGGATCAAGTATCTGGAACTCCATGTTCCTTCTTACCTTTTTTTAAAAAAATAAATTACATTTATTTTGGAATAAACGTATAGCAAAATTAATCTACTTTAAATGCAGAGTTTGATGAGTTTTGCAAATGTATAGTCATGTAACAAAGACCACAAGAAATGGAATATTCAATCACCCCAAAATTTCTTATGTTCCCATTTGCAAACATTAACCATTGAGTGTTTTAATTACGGAATCTCTAGAGTGTTGTACAGAGGGAATCACACCATCCAGAGTATTTTGTGTCTGCCTTCTTTCATTAGCATCATTATTTTGAGATTCCTCATGCTCCAGGATGCACTGTCTATTTGTTTTCATTGCCAAGTAAGAGTCCACTGTAGTCCATGTTGTTTTATGTATTTAAGAACGTATTCCATGTTGTTCAATTCATTCCCAAGTTAATGGATATCTAGTTGTTTCCAGTTTGGAGCTACTATAGTAACAGTACTGTGAACATTTGTATGCAACTTAAAAAACTAAAAACAAACAAAGAAACGACAGAACCCAGATTTCTTTGCCATTACCCGGGCAACTGCTAAACATCAAACTAAACAATTCAATGTGTACACCTAGTGTCATATCTCAAACACTGATATTATTCTCCACAAAAGAAATTAGACATTGAATTTTTACCCTCATGAAATTATGGGGTGAAAGCAATATATGAGTAGTATTAAAAAATTTTCACGTATAGTGGCTAAAAAAAGTGTATAAATTAAAAGGATTCTAAAAATGTAAAAGTAAAATGGATTATAGAAACAAATAGTTGAAATGCATGTGGATGTTTGCTAGTTTAGAGTAAATATTGCATGTTCATAAATCAAATTCAGGACAATATGCTCTCACATTTTTGTCAATACCAACCACAAAATATGGCAGGAATAGGAAAGCTGTTTAAATTTTGACACTACAAAATTGAATCTGGCCTTTGAATGCAATATTAAATAGCACTTTCAGAAAAATCATTAAGAAAATAGAAATACGAACATTAAGAACACTAGTTTAAACATTTTGGTTTTCTATAAGAAAAGATATAAGCAACAATAAAGATGAGAAGATAAATATACATCCTTCTTTTCTTGACTATTACAATTTTACTTTTGTAAATTGATATATAATAGTTGTGCAAATTTCTAGAGTACCTGTGAATTGTAATACATGTATACAATGTGCAATGATCAAATCAGGGCAAAAAGAGTAGCTGTCATCTCACATATGTGTCTTTTCTTTGTGTAGGAGGTATTCCAATTATTCTCTTTTGGCTATTTTGGAATATACAATCAATGACTGTTAACTATAGTCTCCCTACTGTACTATAGAATACTAGAGCTTATTCTGTCTACCTAAGTGTATTTTTGTACCCATTAACCAACTTCTTTTCATCTCTGCCTCCCCATTACCTTCCCAGCTTCTGGTAGCCACCACTCTACTCTACCTCCATGAGATCCATACTTTTAGCTTCCCCATATGAGTGAGAGCATGTGATGTTTTTCTTTCTGTGTCTGGCTTATTTCACTTAACATAATGACCTGCAGTTCCATCCATGTTGTTGCAAATGACAGTATTTCACTATTTTTATAGCTGAATAATATTTTATTATGTATACCGACTACATTTTCTTTATCCTCTCATCCATTGATGTTTCTTTAAAGTGTTGCAAACAGAAAAGATTGCTAACACCGGAGGATGTGTCTGAGTTTTGTACTTTTTAAAAATAATCAAATCTGGCTCCAGTTTCAGTTGCTGTGTTTCTAACTGTATAATATGCCAAGGTCTTTTGAAGGTTCAGAAATGAAAAAAAATGTTAAAGAAAATTTATGATATTGCAGATAAATTGATAACTCCACTTTGTTGAAAGCATTTGTCTAGATTCATTAGCAATATAAAATTAACCTTGGGTGAAAAGTACATCAGACTTCATATACATATAAACTGATGATTCTCTCCTTTTTTCTGAGATGTGATCATATGCATCCAAAGATGCTAGTAATTCCGGTTCCCATGTTATATGTCTATCTTCTAATAAATGCATTGAAGGCAGCATTTTTCTTCTTTTTTTACTATTTTGGGTTGTTTCCCAAATATTTAAATATTTGCTACTCTCAGTTTTGCCTTTTCCACACACTTTAACAACTTTTAATGGAGGAATAATGCTTAAAAGCTTTTACTTGTAATTTTGATTATTATATAATACTATTGTCAGACAATATGGACATTATTATTCATGCTTTTTATTTTTAAAATACTTTTTCCATGAATGTTCATATCAGCCTTATTAAAAGTAGCCTAAACTGTAACCAAGCCAAATGGTCTTCAAAGGCTAAATGGTTAAATAATTGTGGTACATCCCTACCATGTAATACTATAGTTTGAACTATAGTACAAAGGATATTCATGCAAAGGATTTCTTGAATCAACTTTAAGGCAATTATGCTGAGTGCAGGAAAAAAGCCAATTTCAAAAAGATACAACCTGTGACCTTCCATTTACATTAGATTCATGAAATGACATAATTATAGAGATGTTAGTTATATAGAAAGGTTAGTAGTTGCCAGTAGTTAAAGATGTAGAGGAAAGAGAGGGTGTGTATATGAAAGGGCAAATGAGGGAGTTCAAGGTGATGATAAAGTCAGTCTTTTAATGGTGGTGGTAATTACACAAAGCTACATGTGTAATAAAATTTCACAGATCTATGTACACACACACAAATGAGTACAATAAATAACTGGTGAAATCTGAATAAGCTCAATGGATTGTACCAATGTCGAATTACTGGTTTTAATATCCTTCTACAGTTATGCAAGATGTTAACATTGGTGTAGGCTGGGTGAAAGTATACATTTCTTTGTATATCGTGAATCTACATTTGCTTTGAAATTGGAAGTAGAGAAAATACATGTAGCAACAGACTGAAATAGAATGCAGAAACTGATGTGAGAATCTAGCAGAACTTTAAGGTGATCTGTGAAACTTGAAAACATAAATTAATTACGAAGTATTAGAGTAGGTATTACATGTGGAAATAATACAAAACTTCAAAATAAAACCCTTACTTTTTTTAAATTCAATGATCTATCTTGCACTTTTATTTATCCATGATTTTGTGGTATCACAAATTGGTCATTTTGAAAATACTGGTTCATAGAGTTACATGGATCTTACAAACTTTGACACATTTCCTTACACAATAGAAAAATATCACAATCATTAACAACACCACAAATCTCATGAGGGAATTAATTCAGTATTGGGAAGCTGTGAAGCTTATAATAAAATCAACAATAGAAAGAGCGTAAGTCTTTCAAAATTATAATTTTTGCTTAAAAGTTCACATTTTATCTTGGCAATTAATACTGCATTAGTTTTCAATGTTGTTTAGTGACTTGCCATAAATTTAGCATCTTAAAACAACATATATTATTTTCATAGTTTCCATGGGTCAGAGTTTCCAGAGTCTCACAAGACTAGAATGCAGGTGTCAGCCAGGCTGCATTCTCATCTGAAGTCTTCACTGGGGAAGAATTGCTTCCAAGCTCATTCAGTCTGTTGGCTGAATTCATTTCCTTCCAGCTCAATGACTGAGGGCTCTTTTTGCAAGCTGTCTACTGGAGTCCTCCCTCAAGTTTCAGTAATTTCTGCTTTTTTAAAAAAGTAACACGGCCGGGCACGGTGGCTCACCCCTGTAATCCCAGCATTTTGAGAGGCCGAGGTGGGTGGATCACTTGAGGTTGGGACTTCGAGACCAACCTGACCAACATAGAGAAGCCCTGTCCCTACCAAAAGTACAAAATTAGCTGGGCATGATGGTGCATGCCCATAATCCCTGGTACTTGGGGGGCTGAGGAAGGAGAATCACTTGAACCTGGGAGGTGGTGGATGCATGAGACAAGATTGCTCCACTGCACTTCAGCCTGTGAGACGAGCAAAACGCTGTCTCCAAAATAAATAAATAAATAAAAGTAACACATGGTTATGGCATATTATATGGCAATTTATGTATGTATCCCCTACATTTTTAGAGACAGTATCGTCGCCGGTGTTGCCCACTGGGCACACAATTCAAAATATGTAGTGAATACGAATCTCAAGGCTACAAAAGTTAAGTGTGCAAGAAACGACACATTATTTGTTAACCGTGCCAATTGGACTGTGAATTTAAACCCCTGTTCTGCTAGGCTAGAGGAAACAACAAACTTCTTCTCATTTTTCCACTTTTAGTTCTTAGGGACCTTAATACTGGTGGTTTATAGTGGTAACAAGGGGTCCTCTGTTCATCAGTTGTTCACATAAATACTGGAAACACCTATCATTGCATTTTAGGACTGAGCTCCCTACCTGTTTCATGTCACTCACAGAAAAGGAGGATATTGTGAGGGTGACTATGCTCCAGTGTAGCCATTTCTCTGGAAATTTGTTGGCTCAGTCTCCTCTACTTCAGCACCTAGAGATGTGTCTCATCTCTCCTTCCCTCTTCCCTTCTTTTTCTAGGTAACTTTCTGGATTGTTTGCTTGAAGAAGTTGAGTATCTGCCTAAGCAGGGGATGCAGGGAAGTAGGTACAGATACAAAATAAAATATGTAGAGTAACATCTCAGAATATTATACCACATTACCCTTAGTAAGTCTTCACATTCATGCAAATAATATTGACATGTTTTCCAGATGCCGTTAACCTTCAAATTATCTTACTCGTATTATCAGCTTTCTTGTACTTTCCCTCAAGGAGTAAGAAATAAAATTGGTCTGATATTTACAATCATTTTGTGACCCTTGTGTCTTAGCCTTTGATGGTGATTAATTTCTACTCCCTCAAGACTCCCTTTTGTAGCACTGACCCTCTAATAGTACTTTATCCATGATAGAATGATAGAAATTTCACTGAGGCAGATTGAGCCGAAAATAACTAGTTCCTAAACTAGGAAAGAACTGACGTCTGATTTCAAAGTGGCTAGATGTAGTCAATTTGGTAGGAAACATGGTCAGATTATCTTCTCATTGTCCCTGACTCTATATGCCCAGACTTTGTACTTCACAGTTCAGGTGATGTGCCCAGTTTAGATGACTGATGGGTAGAGTGGTCACTAGAGTGTATAAGTGACAGCCCTCATATTCGACCCTGTAATTGGAACAGACATATCAGAAGAAATGGATATCTATGGAGCTTTGTTTTCTGAAGAATTTCACTCCTCATTGCTCTCCAATTCTACAAGACTCTTGAAACTTGCTCTAACCTATGCAATACAAACCATAGATTATTTCCCAGTGGAGGCAGTTCATTATGACACGTACATTTTTCATAAAAACATGTGATTTTCAAAAGTTCTACTGGGGAAGAAATATTTCACTCTGATGCTGGACAATTTACTTTCCAGTGTTGTTATAAAGTTTGTTTGTTTTCCAAGAGCCAATTTCTATATATGGTCCAAGGAGGGCATATTGGAGACATATTGAGAGAAGTTCTCATGTTTGGCACATTGGTGGAGTTTCTTCATCTTTTTTTAAAGGTTACTTCATTTTAACAGCTGTTTCTTGAAATACTCAAACAAAGGGTTGCCATTGGCTTCCCCAATGTCTACAAAGCGTTGATTAGGACATTTAAGTCCTGAAACAAAGCTCTGCTGCCTTAGCCAGTGCTGCTAAATACCTCTATCTAATGCCTGGCTTCTCTTGTTAAAAGGACTGAGAAATCAGCCCAACTCCATATTTTTCCGTATTTAGTCACTAGGACATTCTGTGTATGTTTTGCTTATTTAGGTTAAGCTTGAAGCAGAACTCACCCAAGTCAGCTCCAAATAGTTCAGATCCAACCATCCCGAGTCTGAAGTTCCTTAGACCAGTATCCTTCCTACTCCATACAATAATTTAGTTCTTTTGAAGATGATAGTCAGAGGAAGAGACTTAAATTCACCTTCTACACCAATGTCTTTCCATTTATTTTGCCAGGAATAAGAAAAAAAAAATCTCAGCATACTCTAACAAGTCTGGTTTTCCTCTTCTTTTTATTCTGCTAAATTCTGCTTCATCTACTCCGTAGTTTTAAAATACTTACCAATGCTCAGTCACAGTCATTCTCTTAACAATCCCCTAGAGTCACCAAAAGCAGCAGCAACTTCTGAAATTATATCTTAGTGTTGGGTGCTATTTTTGTTCATCTTCTCCAATAATCTCTATTAAATTTTTTAAATAGCTGAATTCATATTTGATGCAACAACTAATAAACTTATTTTATTTTTATTTCTCTCTGTTATGGCTTACTTTTTGTACATTTTTTTTTCTTTTCCTCCTACTAGCTTGTTTGGTCTATGTTATATTTATCCCATTCCACCTTCTTTTCAAAATTTTTTTCAAGGTGAGTGTTCCACTGTACCTTTTCATTTCTATCCTGCTAACATCTTAAATAATGAAAGCTTTTAAGTATTTTTATTGCCTCATTCTTAAGCCACATTTACAATACCAAAGGAAACTTATTTTCAAGTGTCATTTTTATCTCTTCACTTACACTTTCTCATTCATACTATTGTAATCTATTTAAAGTTAACTAAAACTAGCTATAAACTTTGTTTCTTTCTGTTTTTGTCAGTTTAGACAGATTTCTTTCTTATGACCCTTTCTCAGAATACAAGAGAAATATATTCTTTGAATCCACATATTTACCTAAATAACTTTCTTTTGTCTAGATGGATGAATAATGACTTAGCTGGGTGTGAGATTCTTTCTGATTCTTTTTTTTTTTTTTTTTTTGAGACATGGTCTCACTCTGTTGCCCAGGCTGGAGTGTAGTATACAGTGGTACGATCTCTGGTGACTTCAACCTCTGCCTCCTGGGTTCAAGTAATTCTCCTATCTCAGCCTCCCGAGTAGCTGGGACTACAGGCACATGCCACCATGTCCACCTAAATATTATATTTTTTGATAGAGACAGCTTTCACTATGTTGGCCAAACTGGGCTCAAACTCCAGAACTCAAGTGATCTGTCTGCCTTAGCCTCCCAAAATGCCAGGATTACAGGCCGAGCCACTGTGCCTGGCTCAGTCTGATTATTTTTAAGTACCTTGGTATGACGTCTTAAATGATTGTTTAAAAAACATTTTTTTGCTCTTAGAATTTATGAATTATACAACTACGTGCATAGCTCAAGTTCAGGTATAAGCATATATTTTCCCTGTAATTTGGTAAAAATGTGCTCTCTATAAATTCAAACCTTTTTTTTTTGAGTACAGGAAAAATTTTTCTAATATGTCTTTGGAATATATTTTATTCTCTAATTAAAAACTTAATTAGTATTACCTATATAAATTTATTTCTTCTTTTTGAAACTACTATTATCTCAATATTAGTTGTTCTAAATCCGTTTTAAAGACAAGAATGTTTTCTCTTACACTGTATTTTGAGTAAAAGTTCACTCTGTCTGCTAGTTGGCTAATTTGAATTATTACCTTCTTTCGTATAAGAAATATGAAGTACTAAATGCTGAGTAATATAAAATGCTAAGTACTAAACTTTTATAGATTATAAATTTAAGGTACAGAAAGTCTTTGTGTGTCTGCGATTGCTTTACTTTAGTATCCTAAATTCCCATGTTATATCTGATAAAGGTATCATTGTCTTTTCTAATAGTGTATTTCTTCTTATCCACCTCTCCCACGTGGTCCACTTCATCCTTCTCTCAGTAGTTGCTGAATCTCATAGATAAGTTTCATTTTCCTAAATGTTCGCTCACTGGAAATCAGATTTCACTGGTATTGTACCTTACTTCTGGGACACTTGGCAAACAGTGTCTCTGTCCATATATGTTAACAGTGCTCCAGGTGGTGAGCTGTGTCTCTCATTTATGCACCTGGAGGAAGGCTCTCTCTTTCCCCAACTTCTCCACTGCAAATGCTTCATGGGCTATGTATCAAAGTCCACCTAGAGAAACAGAAATCATACTAGCTATTTCAAAATAAGAGATGCAAAACACAGAATGTATTCCCTGCTCTTAGAAGGCTGAAATACCCAAGAGAGAGTGATATAGTTCAGAGTTGGGACTTTGGAAATGCATGGAGCTGCCACAGCTGGGATGGGTATATAGGGAGATTTTAGTTAGTACTGAATCCTTTGGTGTTTGCTGCTAACATGGAAATGAATCTGAAATAGTATCAGTGTTGCTCTCTTCTTCAAACTTCTCAGTTCTGATCAGTGCCTGATACTGGCTGAACACAACTGAAAGCAAGCTTGTAAGGAAGTCTACAGTTTAAACATTCTCAGCTTCAATATTTGAAATAGGAATACAAGAGTAGGTCTGGGACCAAGAGCTGAGAAATTGAAATAAAATAATAAGAAAAAGCTACAAAGATTGCAAAGGTTATAAAAGTTGAAAAGTAAGCATATTTCTACTGTCGGGGCAAAGTGAATATCACAAAGATATTTGCCTCTTGTAGCTTCCTAGAGTACAGAAAGTCTTGCCAGCTATGCACACTCATTTTACATTATTGAAGAGACAGAGAATATGGACGTTCATCCACTATACCAAGACAAATATGTATTAGATCCCTGATAGTCAGCAAACTATTTGAAAATATTTGACATTTTGTAAATGCAAAGAAAGATGGAAATACATTAATGTTCTGAAATAAATTCATAATAATTGTTTCTATTTTTGTGTCCTTGTGATGGAAAATGTCTTATTAATCATCTTCATTTGAAATGTAATTTGCCAAATACAATTATCTTGTGTGATCTTTCCTATGTTGGTAATCTGCTAATTTCTTAAAAGAACAGAAAATTCTTTAAAGTATATATCTAAACACTAAAACTAAAATGATTTTTTATAATTTTTGAGCTAAATATTCAGAGAAATAGTTTTGAAATCATTTTTGATTCTTAATCACAATGGCTTATTAAGGTGTTTGATTACTTGGTGTACTTAGTGACATTATCCTCCTGTGCTTTTCATATTTTTCATTCTTCCTTTCAGATAACCAAGAAAATAAATAGGTTCTTCGTGATTTTTTTCTTAGGAAAAGATAAAGAATGGTGATAAGTCATTTTGCAATATGCCTATCTGGAACCTCTTTTTAATTTGTAAAGAATGGCTCTCCTAGAGTTTATGAAAAATTTAAAGATAAACAATGACTACTATTTGCATTTGCTAGTTTGCTGATCACTCACATTTCATTTTATTGTCTGTATAGTACAGCAATAGTTCCAATAATGTATTTTTTCATTGTTTTATACATGAATTGTCAGTGAAAACCAATATCAAGTGTTCCTCAGGGTGAATAAATAAATAGGACATTATAAAAAACATAAAATAAGTGCATTTTACAGGTAGCTAAAATTCCATTCTTGGGAAATTTAAAGAGAAAAGGGGCATTCCAACCTAAAAGGAGTTTCGAAATCCTTTGACTTCTTTTAAAACTGACTTTAGAATAATTGTGCCTGAAATATTTGTCTAACCTTGAGCAGAAACTGTTGATTAAAAAGAACTACATTGGCCTGGCGCGGTGGCTCACGCCTGTAATCCCAGCACTTTGGGAGGCCAAGACAGGCGGATCACGAGGTCAGGAGGTCCAGACCATCCTGGCTAACATGGTGAAACCCCGTCTCTACTAAAAATACAAAAAAATTAGCCGGGCGTGGTGGCGGGCGCCTGTTGTCCCAGCTACTTGAGAGGCTGAGGCAGGAGAATGGCGTGAACTCGGGAGGTGGAGCTTGCAGTGAACCGAGATCGCACCCCCACACTCCAGCCTGGGCGACAGAGTGAGACTCCGTCTCAAAAAAAAAACAAAAAACAAAAAAACAAAAAAAACCCACTACATTAATCATTTATATTATGCAAATAATATATATTTATTGGTAGTTTCTATTTTGTGAACATAAAGATAACACCTATTTTTACATAAAATTAATAATTTTAGTACACCAACACAAAAGTTTATTAGATGCTCTACTTCATGACCGCGTGTTAAATATTGCTCTCAATTTGGCAAACATGTGTATACATATCTATATGTAAAAGTAGTATGGAAAAGGCATATATTTATACTATAGGTCTATTTATAATAAGCTAACTCATGATGTACCTGTTATTTTAAAGCTTTTTTTAATTCAATAAATTGTCATGACTTAATTTCCATACCTGATAGGGAGTGTATGTTATTTTCTAATGTTTATGTAGTACTCTGTTGTATGTACATATCATCATTTAAATACACATTCCCATATCAAATAGTTTTCAGTTTTTAGCAGTATAACATTCAATGTTGGGATGAACAAAGCTACACATGCATTTTTTCAGCTCTTTTTCAATTATATTCTTACAATAATTTCTAGAATTAGAATTAGCAAATCAAATCATGTACAGTAGTCCCGTTTATTGGTGGCGAATACATTCCAATACCCCAGTGGATGTCTGAAAGCATGAACAGTACTAAAGCCTATATATGCTCTGTTTTTCCCTATACAGATGTACCTATGATAAATTATAATATATAAATTAGGCACAGTAAGAGATTGACAATAGTTAATAATATAATAAAACAATTATAAAATATACTCTAATAAATGTTATGCAAATGTGGCCTTACTCTTTCTCTACCTGAAAATATTTCATTCTGCTGTATGCCTATTTTCTGACTGCTGTTGACTGCTGTTGACTGCAACTGGGGAAAAGGGAAAGGGGGATGTACTCTATACAGCCATGTGATGCATAAGAGCAGAGAGAGGTTCTGAGAAAGGCGTCCTTGGGCTATTTCCTTATGTAAACATCACAGAGTGTACTTACACAAACCTAGATGGCATAGCCTACCACACGTAGGCTACACAATATAGCCTATTGCTCCTAGGCTACAAATCTGCACAGCATGTTACTGTTCTGAATACTGTCAGCAACTATAACACTATGATAAGTAGTTTTGTATCTAAACATAGAGAAGGGACAATAAAAATACAACACAAAAGGTAGAAAATGGTCCACTTGTATAGGGCGCTTACTATGACTGAAGCTTGCAGACTGGAAATTGCTCTTGGTGAGTCAGTGAGTGAGTGGTGAGTGAATGCGAAGGCCTAGGACATTATTGTACGTTACTGTGGACTTTATAAATCCTGTACACTATTTTTATATACATTTAGACTACACTAAATTTATAAAAATATTTTTTCTTTAATAACAAATTAATCTTAGTTTACTATAATGTTTTAACTGTATAAACTTGTTTTTAACTTTTGAATTTTTGTGGTAACACTTCACTTAAAGCATAACCACTTTTTACAGTCATACTAAAATATTTTCTTTCTTTATGTCCTTATTCTATAAGCTCTTTTCTACTTTCAAAATTTTAAATTTTACAAAACTTTTAAAACTTTTTTTGTTGAGAACTAAGACACAACATGCACATTAGCGTGGGCCTACACAGGGTCAGAATTAGCAATATCATTGTCTCCCACCTTCACATCTGGTCCCACTGGAAGGTCTTCAGAGGCAATAACTGTCATTTCCGATGATAATAATGTCTTCTTCTGGGATACCTCATGAACGACTTGCCTGAGGCTATGTTACAGTTAACTTTTGTTTTCATATGTAGATAAAAAGTATAGTAAATACATAAATCAGTAATACATTTATTATCATTATCAAGTATTATGTACAGTGCATAATTAAATGTGCTATGCTTCTATACAACTGGCTGCACAGTAAATTTGTTTACCCAGTATCACAACAAACACATGAGAAGTGTGTTACGCTGTGTTATAAGGAAGGCTATGATGTCACTAGGGATTAGGAATTTTTCAAATCCATTGTAATAATATGAGATCACTGTTGTATATGCAGTCTGTGTTGACAGAAACATTATTATGCCTCACATAGTTGTAGATAAATATTGATAGTGTACCATTAAACTCTCTCACTAAACTCTCTCTACAGAAGAGATTTGCAACTTTAACAATCAGAAAGGATGGCTGTAGTGCCCATTTCACTCCATCCTAATTGATATTCTTAATAGTTAATTATTCAAATCAGTTTCTCAATCTTGGCACTATTGACATTTTGGGCCAGATAATTTTCTGTTATAATTTTGATAAAAAATAAACAAATATTTCAATCTGGTATGTAGTAACTTTAATCATATTTTTTCTATCATTTTCTTTTCTGACATATATATGTAATGTAATAATGATAAAAATGGATATAATTAGTTCAAAATTATGAAATATAGCATATATTGTATATTTAATGTTTTTATTTGTTTAACATTGGCACATTTAGATTATTTTGTAAGGACAAGATAAGGATTGTGATATATTTAAAGCAACAGCAAATATCTAGGTAATTTTACCAGTACCATTTATCAATGATGTAAGATTAGACAGAAGCACAATATTCCTGGTGAAAGACCAGAAAAAAGAATATATTCTAGACAATGAGAAAATGATCAGGATCGCCTATAAAAGGAAGAAAATAAAAGAAGCCTGGCTTAAATGCCATTTTGTAGACAGGGTTTCAGGATTTATACAATTATTGAACAGCTTGATGAATGAGGAAGATAGAAGCACGGACATTTAATTATCACAAATGAAGAACTTGGGAAATGGCAATGATATGGAGGCAAAACAATAAATTCAGATTTTGAAATGCCTAATACTCTGTCATCAGGCCTTTGTTAGATTTGGAATTGTATATATGTATTGTATAGCATCACTGATTTAATTAGTGAGAATAGATGCCCTATTTATATGAGGTAATGTTTATAATTACTTTTAACTAAATACACTTCCACATTCTAATTGCCCTGAAATATACAAATATAATATCATATTTAATAAAAATATGTAAAATAATTATGGTAATTATTTATAATTTTATATGTAGAAAACCACATAAAATAAATATGGTGTATTATTTATAAATAAAAACTTTATTTGATTAACAAGAGTAGAGTGTAATTTAGTATTCCCACTGATCTCATAAATATTTATTTTGCAGAATGTGTTTCTTCTTCAGCAAAATATAGACACTATAAACTATTAACAATAATCTTAAAATTACTTGTTCTACATAAGACTCTTTACGCGTTTTTTGGGCAACTATATTACTTTGCATCTTATATTCACAGAAATAAAGAAATGTACCTATATCTGTAACTATGACGTTTTCATACAGATTATAAAAACATATATTTTTGTAAAGTGAAGAATGTTCCTCAATTTTAAATTTAAGACTGTAGATCTCTTTTTACTTTCATAATTTTTCTCTTTGTCTTCGGTTTCAGCAGTTTAAGTATTATATTCCTGGGTGTGTGTGTATGTGTGTGTGTGTGTGTGCATGTTTCAATATTTATCCTGGTTGGTGTTCTCTGAGCTTGCTAAATCTATGATTTGCTAGTCCGTCATTAATTGTGAAAAGTCTCCAGTCATTATAACTTCAATTTTTTATTCTGCCACATTCAATCTTTCTTCTCCTGCTGGTATTCCAATTACACGTTAGCCCTTTGAACATTGTTACACGTTTATTGAATATTGCCTTCTGTTATTTTTCATTCTTTTTAGTCTTTGCATTTCAGCTCAGGAAGCCGTTATTGATATATCTTCAAGTTTGCTTATTCATTTCTCATCTGTGTTGAATCCGCTGATGAGGGGATCAAAGACATTCTTCCTTTCTGTTACTGTTTTTTTTTTTTTTTCATTTCTAGCATTTCATTTTGATTTTTTCGTAGAGTTTTTACCTCACTGTTTACATTACCCATCTGTTCTTATTTGTTATCTGCTTTTTCCATTACACCCTTAAACACACTAATCATAGTTATTTTAAATTATGTGTTGGATAATTCTAGCATTTGTGTGATATTTGAGTTTGGTTCCAGTGATTGCTTTGCCTCTTCAGAATGTGTTTTTTCTTGCCTTTTGAAATGTCTTGTATTTGTTGTTATTGCTATTGTTGAAAGCCGAATGCTGTATTAGGTAATAGAAACTGAGTTAAACAGGACTTTGGTGTGGAGAATGATGTTAATCTGGCTGGGAATCAGGCTATGTTTAAGGTTTGTTGTAGCTATAGGTTCCAGAGGTTTCTAATCCTTATTTTTCTCTTCTTTCTTTACTTTGGATTCATATGTGGAGGCCCCCTCAGACAGATTCTGTGTCTTGACAGTCTGTCATCTGTATTTTGTTGCTATTATATGTATGGTGGACAGGGTAGGGAGATAGAGCATTGTATAATTTTCCAATTAAATCTTTCTTTTAATAAGTCTGTGCCTCAGGGTTGTGACTTTCATGAATATTTCTCTAGTTATATGGTTTATTTTCTCCTGATCCCTACTCCTTTTCCTGATTACAGAGTTTCTACTATGATTATTTCCTTTAATGTCTGACCTCTGTTGACTGTGCCACACCCACCTTATGTAAGATGGAAAGAAATAGGAGTTGGACTGGGATGAATTCCCTTTCCTCAGCTGGGATAAAGATAAAATGCTCTGGTACAGTCCTTTTGTCTGAATGTAGGCCTTTTCTTCTCTCTCTCTCTCTTTTTTTTTTTTTTTTTTTTTTTTTTTTTGAGACAAAATCTACCTCTGTCTCCAGGCTGGAGTGCAGTAGCCCAATCTTGGCTCACTGCAACCTCTGCCTCCCGAGTTCAAGCGATTCTTCTGCCTCAACCTCCCGAGTAGCTGGGATTACAGGCACGCGCTGCCACGCCCGGCTAATTTTATTTTTAGTAGAGACGGGGTTCACCATGTTGGCCAGGATGGTCTTGATCTCCTGACCTCGTGATCCGTAAACCTCGGCCTCCCAAAGTGCTGGATTACAGGTGTGAGCCGCCACGCCTGGCCTGAATGCAGGCCTTTTTTATGAGGCTGTTCTGGCCATCAGTCATTATAATTTATCGTCCCCTTCCCATGACAAAACCACAAGGGATTTTGTCCAGTTCCTCTCTACAGGAACCTGGGGTTAATAAGAGGAAAGCCCATGAAAATGTTTGAGGGTCCCACTAAGATCATAGTTAGCCCCCGGGGTTTCTCTAGCAAGGGAATCCACATTCAGCCTCCAGCAACTTATCAAAGTTAACAGGTAAGTGTTCCCACCAGTTCGTAACCCCAGCAGCCTCTGCTCCAGGTACGCAGATCATAGCTTTAGCTGGATTTTCTTGTCTTTCTCGACTTCTGGTTGTAGGTAATTTCTCCTACAAAATGTATGAAAACCCACAGTAGAATGGTAGAAAAAGAGTAAGAGGTAAGAGACTGATCAGAGAATTAAAAAATATCAGGATGCTGAAAGAGAAGACAGGGTTTATTAATTACTTTGTAGCATTTTATGTTACTTTAGAAAATTTAGATCATACTTATTTCTATCAGTAGAAAGTTTTAATTTTCTAGTAAAAAATGTTGTCTTTGACACAGAAAGATAAGCATTGTATGTCCTCACACATTTAATTATATTCCAAAGAGCTTATCTCAGAAGTTGAGATGAAAACATTGGAAGCATAAATTTTGAATACAGATGTAGAGCTATGGAGTTAGACATGCGTAATTCTAATATAATCTGTAGAAACATACTTTGAATATTCACATATAAATGTTTGAATGATGAGTCAGCATAGTTATACTGTTCACAAATTACTATTTCATATGGTATACAGTATATATTAGAAAGCTATAGAAAGGGATTTATTAAACATATTTAAATATATGTAGTGATTACATGGGTTACCTATTTGTACCAAACTATTTTACTTGTTTAAAGCTTAAGACTAATGTCTGTTATTGAAGTCGCATATAGCTACTTCATATGACTATAAATCTAATTGTCTGTATGTGATCTCAACATACATCTCAACATTTTAAAAACTATGAAGTGATATATTCTTGTACTTTTAATGATTTAAAACAGAAGCCCAAAAAGTAGGAGTGTACACCAAAGACATCTGTGTCACTTTTGCCTTAAGGCAAATGCTAGAATATCTAAATAAAATATATACAAGATATAAGCTCATAAAAGAAGTTATCTTTCTTATGTATGTGTGTCACTGTTAGGATATATTCAGTATTAAAAGCATAATAATAGGAACATATTGAGACAGACAAAATTAAAATGATTGATAAAGCCCAACAATATTTATAATGATATTTATAGAGTGTGGAATAATGACATTATTTATTTATTTATTTATTTATTTATTTTTGAGACAGAGTCTTGCTCTGTATCCCAGGCTGGAGTGCAGTGGCGCAGATGTTGGCTCACTGCAACCTCCGCCTCCAGGGTTCAAGTCATTCTTCAGCCTCAGCCTCCCTAGTAGCTGGGATTACAGGTGTGTACCACCAGGCCCAGCTAATTTTTGTGTCTTTGGTACAGAAGGGGTTTTGCCATGATGGCCAGTGGCCAGGCTGATCTTGAACTCCTAGTCTCAAGTGATCTGCCCACCTTGGCCTCCCAAAGTGGTAGGATTACAGGCATGAGCCACCATACCTGACCCTAATTATATTATTATTGAAGTTCATAAAAATACAATCTTTCAGGTTATCAATTATGAATTTTATATTAAATGTTAAGTATTTATTTCTTTTGACTTCAGTAATTTTATTTTCCTAAGTTTACCCTGCATAGGTAAGCCCATATGTTCCAAAATAATAAGGGCTAAAATTGTTCTCTGGAGAAAAATTTGTAATAATTAAAAGTTAAAACCAACTTATTTAAACATAGAGTACCTTTTAGTATGTTTTCACAAAAATACTGTTAGTCATGGAAAAATATTATCTAGAATTAAATTTGTTCTGTGGAAATATGTCTATTACTACTATTGTGCAACATGAAAACAATTTCTGAAAACTATAGATACAGATAATTTGAGTAAATTAAAACACATATACTCATGGAGATACTTGGTTTGCTATGCATCATATATTGATAATATTTATGTATTGCTGATGAGTTATAAGCTGTTCTTATTCTATCCTTTGTACTTTAATTACAGCTTTATTAGGATATAATTAACATACTATAAAATTCACCCATTTAAAGTATACACTGTTTTTTGTATATTCATAGAGTTGTGGAGCTAATTTTTCAATATTTTCATCACCTCAAAAAGAAACCTCATATACATTAGCAGTCACTTCCCACTTCTCCACACCCAGTGTGCCTTGAAACCACTAATCTGCTCTCTGCCTTTGTGAGAATTCTCTGTACTTTCTGCTAAATGTTTCTGTAAACCTAAAGTAGTTTGCAAAATAAAGGATATTGATCTGAAAAAATAAAATTGCAAATATACATATCACAAGTTTTTAATAAGGACTGAAATATTACTTCCGTAGTTTATTTAATAAGTTCATTACAAAAGAAAACATATTGCATGCGATACATCTAATGATATGATTACATGGCACTTTTAGGTATCGTATGAAGGTTAAAAAAAAGAAAAGAATATTAAGATTTAGAGTGATTAATCTCTCATACTTACATCCATATGCTAGACTCTAGCAATTCACTGATGTTCTAATTTATTTCCTTTTTTTTAATTGGCTGCCTGCCATCCATTGTTTATTTCCTAGGTTTCTACATGAATAGCAGTAAACTATTAAGTAGCTAATGATGGTTACCTAAGTGCCTGGTTGCTAGTATGATAATATAATTAAAGAAATTGGAAACCTGCCATAATTACACATCAGGAAGACAGGGATAATCTTCATGGTTACACGTGTATCCTAGACTCTATTATCTGAGCTTTTACCCATCCATGCATTAGTTAACAGAGCTTTGATAATTAAACAAGAGACTCAACATTAAGGACTCTTATCAAATTGAATAAAAACAATCTATGCTTTAGAGTCTTTCATTGTAAATATATAATTTATATTACATTATCTGGAAAATATGTATGTTTACTCATATTTGCATAACTTAACCATCCCGACTATAGATAACATTTATAAGTAGGTGTTATTGACCTATCTTTTTTGAGTGAATAGCGGAATTTCTCTTTCCAATAAATGCAGAAAAATATTTAGTTTAGTGGGAAGAGACTGAGGTAAATAATTATTTAACTATAAATCCTTCAGAACACCACATCCACTATATTAATATTTGTAAATATTGAGACCTGATCAGCACAGAGTGCCACGTAACAAGGGCTTGTGATGCCTTGTTAAGGCATTTGTGCACAAGTGATTATAGCATCATTATTTACAACAGACAGAAAGAGGAAACAACCCAAATTTTTGAGGAACCGCCACACTGTTCCCAAAGTGACTTTCTCATTTCTCATTTACATACAATGTATGAGGGTTTCAATCTTTCCACATTCTTGCCAATTCTTGTTACTTTCTTTCTTTTTGATTACAGTCATCTTGGTATCTCATGTGGTATAACACGGTATATTTTGTTTCACAAATTTTGTATTCATTCAGAAAAAGTTGAAAAGTGAGTAAATTCTGTGTATTTACAGTTATTAAGTGACATGTAAACTATATTTCCTGTTCACATTTTTCTACATTTAATCTTCTGGGTTTTTAGATTTCATTGGAGGTTGGAGGTAGCAATAATGCTAAGGTAGCTAACCTTTCAACATTCTTGGGTGAGGTGATCTTTTGGTGAAAACAATTCTGGCATTTCTCAAACAACTGGGGCTGAGGCAGAAATAAGTTTCAATGAGCAAGTGTCAAATTGGGCTGCTTAACAAACTCTAATCATTTGAAGCAAAGGAAAGAAACAAATAGACAAATGTGCTCCAGCTTGTGGGAGAATAACCCAAAAGAAACAACCTGACACATTGGCAAAGATTTTAGGCTCCAGTGGTCTGTGACATGCTAGAAAAAGCCCCACAAGGTAGACAGCAACTAATTACACCTTTTGCATCCTAGGAAATAAAAAAAAGGAGCATGAGAGCCTAAGTATTAATGGCTGTATATTCTGCTCTTGGGAATAATGCTGTGACATATTTATTTGGAGACAGGTAGCTTCTAGGGCAAGTACTGGAGTAGGTACAGGTTGGGACACAAGAAACTCTCAGGTTTATTGTATGTGAGTCAACAGATTCTAAGTTACTAGATGTGTTTGGGGGAGAAAAAGAGGCTCTGTGGAATTTTTGGCAAATGCCAATAGGAAAGTCGCAGTGCAGACCCATGAAGTTAGGTAGCAAAGTCATGATCCCCACAACAAAGACGTTTACATCATTCGCAAGACAGCTCTTAGCATAAAAATGATCTCAGTACATACTGAGTTTCTAATTAAGGAACATCGTCACCTGGGTACTGCCAGACCAACCCAATCATAAGATAAAGTGGGTCTAAATGCAATCTATCCTAAAATGCATATGTCACTTTCACAATTAGGTTCAAGCATAACTAGAAAGTCCAAGGAAGCTGTACTAAACGTTGACACAAACTACATGTCACTATCATTGTTACATTGATGTATTTACATTGTCAGACAAAAGTCGTCATGGGTGATTTTATATGACTAGCTAACGGGGAATGAAACACATCATGAATGTGCCAGCCTTGTATGTAAATGTGAGCTGAAAATGAATGATTACTGAATTAGAGGCACACTCAGTGGTGACCCTAAAAGACAGTGGGGGCAGGAAATACTCCTCCAGTGGTTATAGTTGCAGGAAATGTACTAAGTTATCTACTTTCTGTGGATAGAAGATAACTTGAAGTAAGGATATACATGCATTCAGAGGCAGTAACAAAAGGATCTGCTCGCTGGCCAGCAGATGGGAAGGACCAAGCTTGGAAGATGCAGAAAAGTAGACCTCAGAGAGGAGCGTGTGGATAATCAGCCGCAATAGATATTTCTTCCTGACATATTAAACATACAATAAAGAAAATGCTGAAATGCAATTAGAAAACACTGATATTCATTTCTATGATATAAATTAAACTATTAAAATAGAAGTTAACTTTATTAACATGGTGAAGAAAATGAAGTGAAAATAGCTCTGTAATTTTTTGATATCTCTTCTTCAAAAGGTGTAAATACTTTCTCTTCCCTTGAATGTGGGTCAGGTTTAGTGACCCACTATTTATGAATAGAACATTGCGGAAGTGATGCTATGTTCCTTTTGAAGCTAAGTTGCAAGTAGAATATAACTTCCGCCTGGCTTTCCAAATGAGTATATGATATATTCATGTAGAAAGTACACACAGTTTTTAATGTTTAAGAAAAAATTAAATACCATCACTATTTGATAATACAACAATAATATGACATGATGGATATAGAGAGGTTGAAAGAATAGAAAAATGCAGATAAGGACAAAGGCACACATATCCTTATCTTATAAAATGGGCAATCACAACCATCAATATGTAAAAGTATAAGCATATTGCTTTAACTGCAAGAAAAACAAAAAGGACCTAAAATTTTTTGGAGGGAGAAAATAAAGAGGTCTTATCTGAAGCTGATAAATTGAAAAACAGCTATAAAAATTGTTTATAATATGCAATTAATTACAAGAGACACAAGCAGAAAAAGAGTAAAAGTGGTTTCTCTAGGGTATAATACAAAGAATAAGGAAGGGAAAGGACAGAAGACTCTTGCTTTACGTAATAAGCCTTTCTGTACAATTTTATCATTATACTATGCTTAAGAATGCATTGATTAAAATGTAAAAAAAAAAAAAAAAACCTCCTAAAAACTAGCCAGAGTGCTGCAGAAATACAGAATAGAAGCACAGACAATGGTTAATTCTACATGTCAATGGCCAGTGAGCCCATATATTTGTGATTTTTTAAATGAGATTAACATTTTAAATCAGCAAACTGTTGGTTCCATTTTCCTAGGAGCCCCAACTAATGCAAGACCTGAAGTAAATTTTGTACCGGCTTCAGTGTAATGTTTATCAGACAGTGACTCTATAGCTGTGTCTAGAAAAATAGGAATTAATGATATGGTTGAGACTAGACTGAACATTTTAAACAGAGTATAAACTATGTCCAAACATCCAGAAAAAAAGATTCTGAATGTTCAACAAGTTGAACCTTTTACAGGATGTATCTGGAATAAAGATGTGTTTAGAGAACGGGATAAAAGACTCAGAAGCAGGTAAGAAAAGACCTAATAAGCTTGAACTTATTCAAGGACTCGAGGCAGAGAAAGAGTAGTATGATCAAATTAAAATGTTTGACAATTACCTTTGTATAATTACGATGGATAGGAAGGAGCATAAAATTGCAGACCAAAGGGCAGTTTAGGATTCTGTGGAACTAAGAGAGAAATTAAGGCCTAAATTTTAGCTACTGGTGCTGGTTAGAGAACAAGAGGTATTTAAGATATAAAAATGACAGAAATATACCACATTGGATATAGCTAGAAGAGGGAAAATGATTATTGAGATAGACTTCCAAGTTTCTAACGTGAGAGACAAGGTGAATTGTTAAGTCATTCACCAAGAGAGAGGATGTAGAAGAATAAACAGGTAGAGCAGATGGTGACTGGGGCTGAGCCTCACGGTAGCAAATGGATGAGAAGATAAGCAACAGGATAAAAGTCACCGATGCAGTTTTGAAATTTTAATCTTGTTAAATTTTGAGCCACTACTGCTATTTTGAAATAGCTATAGGTTGGTGCAAAAGTAATTGTGATCTTTGTCATTAAAAGTAACAGCAAAGATTGCAATTACTTTTGCACCAACCTAACATGTCCAATATTTCATTGTATATAGGAGACCTGAAGCTATAGATTTGAGTATCATTAGCATATAGATTGTAAGTTAAGCCAGAAAATCTTTAAATGTGAAGGAAAAATAAATGAGAGTAAAATTATGGAAAACTTATTGTTTGATATATAACATAGAATGTACCATGATGGTAATCTTTAGTCTCTCAGAGAAGTAGGAAGAGTCAAGATGGAATGGTTTTACAAATTTTGGAAAATGAGAGAGCCTCAAAAAGCAGTCAAGAGCATCAAGCAGTATCCAGCAGTCTATTGAAACAAAAACTGTAAATTAAATCTGGCAAATAAAAAAGACTTTTTCTTTTTCAGTTCAACAGAAACACCATGAAGAGAGTTATTTGTATGATATTATAGGACAATAGGACTGTTCTAACATGGACACAGCCTTTTTCAGTGCTGATGCATTCATACATACTAATGTGCATGTGTACACACTGCAAATAAAGAAGATATTACTACAACTATTAGACTATTGTCAACAGAGAGGGAAAACCATATCACAATGTGTAAAAATGTGAATTTTCATCAAACTTGAAAATCACTGTGAATAATTTGCAGAACTTTAAGGAGTACCTGGGAATGGGAAGGAAGCTGAAAGACCAAAAGGGGACAAAGGGAGAATACAACTAGAAAGGAAAATAAATTATTAAATTATATTGGCATAACTTGGTCAGCTTTGAAAAAATATTGTATTAATAAATATTCTATATTCATATCCCATATCAAAATTTATAGTAAGTGACCTTAATATTTTTAAACTACTCAAAAAGAAGGGCAAAATCGGAGTGAATGCTTATCAAATGTCTGGATAGAAAGGGCTTTCTATGTTTGCATATTTCTATTAGTTTTGTAGAAGTGTCAGTTAGGGATGAAGGGGCCAGCAGGAAAGCAAAATACCTCTTTTTCTTTGTAGGTTTCTCAACCTTAAAAAGCCACATCCAACCTTACTCAGGCAACCTCACAGGCATCAATGGCTATAAGCAGGATACAGTTAGTTAATGAGACTTTTAATTGTCCCCCTTGAGGTAGGTTATATGGATGCGTGGGCACATAATGTCTTAGCTACTATGTATCAAATTTGAAACATTGTTATGTGCCAACATTCAGTGTTAAAACAGACATATTTTATCTAGCACTGCCATACCTTGTGGGTAGTATTACAAATAAAAAGAGCCTTTAGAAAATACTTTTATAGGCCGGGCGCGGTGGCTCAAGCCTGTAATCCCAGCACTTTGGGAGGCCGAGACGGGCGGATCACGAGGTCAGGAGATCGAGACCATCCTGGCTAACACAGTGAAACCCCGTCTCTACTAAAATATACAAAAAAAACTAGCCGGCCGAGGTGGCAGGCGCCTGTAGTCCCAGCTACTCGGGAGGCTGAGGCAGGAGAATGGCGTAAACCTGGGAGGCGGAGCTTGCAGTGAGCTGAGATCCGGCCACTGCACTCCAGCCTGGGCGACAGTGCGAGACTCCCTCTCAAAAAAAAAAAAAAAAAGAAAATACTTTTATAATATATCAAAATTATCTGTATCATTTGCCTTCATATTATCACTTGGAGATTCTACATTAGATAACTAATTCCATATAAAGATATATAGGTGTGGTGGTGTACACCTGTAATCCCAGCATTTTGGGAGACTAAGACTAGTAGATCGCTTGAGCCCAAGAGTTCGAGACCAGTTGGGCAACATGGTGAAATCTCATCTCTACATACATACATATATATATATATATGCCAGGCGCGGTGGCTCATGCCTGCAATCCTAGAACTTTGGGAGGCCGAGGCAGGCGGATCACTTGAGTGAGGTCAGGAGTTCGAGACCAGCCTGGCCAACATGGTGAAACTCCATCTCTACTAAAAACAGAAAAATTAGCTGGGTGTGGTGGCACGCCTGTAATCCCAGTTACTTGGGGGGCTAAGGCAGATCACTTGAACCCAGGAGGCGGAGGTTGTAGTGAGCCGAGACCACGCACCTGCCCTCCAGCCTGGGTGATGAAGCAAGACCTTGTCTCAAAAAAAAAAAAAAAAAATTACAATTATTTACTTCATTTTTGGCATAATATACATATAAAATTATAGATAATGTATATATTATATATGTATATATACATAAAAATTCAAGAAAGTTAATTATGATATAAAGCAGAAATAATCCATAAATTCCCAATAATAATTTAGCTAGATAAATTTTTGCATATCCATTGAACAGTATACAAATAACTAAAATGGTTTTTATAAAAATGAATCAATTTGGAAAGTAATCACAATAAGTATTAGATAAATGTACACACTAATGTACATATTTATAGAATTATATATAATTTTTTATTTTATTAAAATTATTGATCTATAGAAATGACAAACAAAGCCTGAAATGTACAAGGACCAATGTATAATCAAGAATATCCAATAACCTTAATTATTTAAGCAGTTGGTATTAATACATATATACATACATACACCAATATAACAAAATGAAGTTAGGAACAGATACATAAATTTAATACAGGGACATTATGGGTTAGTAGGGGAAAGTGGCCCATTCAAAAGGTGCTGATGGGATATTTACTATTGCTATTGAAAGATAAATTCTAGATCTTTACTTAATGTTATGTACATAAATATAATAGATATAAATTAAATATCTAAAATTTAAAAAAACTAACTTTGAGAAGGATTCATAAGCAAGTTATCTATGATAACAAGGTAGGAAAGATTACATACTCAAGTCTCAAAATGTCATACCATGAAGGACTAGATTGATACACTCAATTACATGAAAACTTAATGAAAACCTTCTTTATGTAAAAATATATACAGAGTGAAAAGAAAAGCCACAGTGGGAGACAAGTTATATGCAACTTTTAACAAGATATGTAAGTATTTTGAGTATTAAATAACTCCTATGAAGCAAAAATGAAAAATAAGCATTTGTTAGAAGACCAAGCAAATAATATGAACAGAAAATATATGGGAAAAGATATTTGAAGGCTAGTAAACATGAAAATGTACTCAAAATCCCTAGCAATCAGATAAATACAATTTAAACAGAATGGGACATGGTTGATCACCAAAATAGATTAGCAAAAATAACGTTTATAAAATTGCATAACACCAGGGGTGGGTGATTTAAGAAAAATTGATTCATACATTTCTTTTGGGAATATAGCATGGTACAAACATTTGGAGAAAATTTAGTTGTAACTAATTTGAAAATGTATATACTCTGTGACACAGAGTTCACCAAATATACATATTTTCTAGAATTCTTGTACATGTAGGCAAGAAAACATACAGAAAATATTTCCTGTGGTATTGTTTGCAATTGAAAAGGCAATAAACAAATTAATGATCAATTTGCAGGAAATAACTAAACTGTGGTTTATTTATACACTGGAATACTAATACAAAGCACTTAGAATTACCAAAATAAAGCTACGTGTAAATACAGCAATTTTCACCTAATATCAAAATATTTAGGTGAAAATTGAGTTGAAAAAAGACATGTTTATCATTATGTTATCTATGAAATAGTGAATTATGCAATGATATTTATATATACCTGTGACTACATATGCATATTAGAAAGCTTCAAAAATTAACAGAATAATTAACAGTTACTTCAAGTGTAAACTTAATCTGGAAATAAAACTTTAGAGAAAAAAATTGAAGGATTATAGTTACAGCTGTATGTTTTAGCTCATAAAAATATATCTGAAACATATATAGTAAGATGTTAATATACATTAATCATAGAAACATTATGAATTTTTTTGTTTTGAATTAATTTTTCTTTTTGGTATATTTTATAACTAAACTTTATAAATAAGTAATATAACAGCATTGCAGTACATTTAAAAATATAATAAATATAGGAAAAACTAATATTTTAACTATGTCATGTTTCTTTGTGGTCTATTTCTATGTGGCATGTTATATAATATTTACTATGGGTATTTTTTATTTCTTATTTTCCTCTCTTTGATATAAAACTACTCTCAACATCTCCACAAATGTAGGATGCAAACAGACGATGACTCAGATTTCACAGTTTTTTTTCCCTTGCATTTAAAGACTTGTGAACACATTTAATTCTTTTATGTTGAGTAGATACATGAATAGGAATTGAATGTGGCAAAACTAAGAAACCCCATGGCAGATGGCCTGCACTCCTAGTAGTATTTGCTATACTCAGAACAGTGCTTAGGCATACAATAGCAGCTTATTTATGTAAATTAATATTTTCACATCATCCCAGAGCTGGTACAAATCATAGTGAGAGATCTTCATTGCCAAAAAGCATCTACCATTATTCTTTACACAAAACATTTAGGGAACTAACACTCAAAAATAGTTCATGCAATTTATTAGTGTATAAAGGGGCAACTGTAGATTAACGGTGGAGAGAAAGAAACTGTGCAGATACCTATTATCTGGTTCATAACCTCTGATGATATAGAATAGTATATAAACCAAGGAAAGAAAAATAACTGGATAAATAGAAAATTGAAGTAGTTGTAACTAATTCATAGAAATAGGCTATGTTTCATGTTTCATTTTTCTTCAGTGTTTAGTTTCATATGGTGTCTCATTTCATGGGGAAAAAAATAGACTGGGTTTATTTCCCGAATTTAGGTGCAGGTACATAACTTGCATGTAACCCACCTTTACTGTATGTGGATGCCATCAGATGCCTGATACATTTGCAGCACTTGATGTCTATATGAGTCACCGTATAAATAGTTTTAACCTTTACTTATTAAAAGGAATGGTTATTTCGGGTTGCATATATTACCTCTTCATCTTTTTTGGGACACAGTAACATAGAAAAGAAGACAGTGGCTTATTATCTGCTGTAAAAATAAGGGCACAAAAAAATGGAGAGGTAGACTGAATCAGAACATTCTGAGAGTGAACTGCAGTTGAATATTTTTAAACTGGAGCATAACCTCAGGTTAACTTTCATGACCATCTCTGGCATTCACATCTTTAAAAAAAGAGTGTATCTCTAATGACTGGGGCATGTTTATTTATATTTTATTTTACCTTTTGCTACTAATAATTTATTGGAAAAAACTGCAAAGAATATTTTGCTTTTTACATTATTATAGTAGCAAATTAATGAAAAGGCCTTCAATCTAATGCCCTGATACTATTTTTCAAATGTATTATTTAGGTGCAATTGGAAAGAGAGAGAGAGAGAGAGTAGGTGTGTGTGGGGGGTGGGGGGTGGATACAGCTGGGGAAGGGAGAAATACACTTTTGACAAGAAAGAAACAGCAGCTACATCTGCTAAGTTTCTGTTTCTATAAAAAGAATACCTGCTAGCCTGCTGACATGAGGCAGACTAAACTGCAATATTGAAAGATTAAGGCCAGCTGGTGTTTTTCCAGTTGATTTGCATTTTTGAAGCTCAAGGTGATCCCCTTTATTTTTAACGATGTTGATGCCTCAAAAAGTTGGCATCTTATGATAGTGAAGTTACCTCTTTTAAAGACATAAGTAATCAAGTTTGAAAAACACAAATAGAAACGATTAACATCAAAGTGGTTAATTTGCAATAATTGCTGTGTGAATGTTTACCTTGTTGATTAAATCTAACTATTTATAAAGGGCCTAAGAAAAATCTATATCCTGAAGATATGTGGGAAGGGAGCAAGAATGTAAAGAAAGAAATTATATACCTATGTTGGAAGGAAGAAAACTTTCCAAGTAAATAAAAAAGAAATTCACAATAAAAATTAGATTGAATTCAAGAAAAACTAGCTCTGCAAGTCTATTAGACAAAACATTACTTAATCTTCCATATTTTGTGTATAGTAAAGGCAACTATTGCCCACTCCCTTCATATTTATCCTTGCTCCTAGCGCGCACACATACACACACACACACACACAAAAAAAAAAAAACAACGATCACCACTTGTAGACCTTACTCCCTCTCTTATTACTGCCAGATCATATTTAACTTCACAATTCCATGTTAATGTATTCTGAGAAATGGGTATGATTTCTCAATGCTGCAAATATTATTGAGGCTATTGTTTGTATGGTTGACCTGCTCTTACCATATTTGCTTATTGTATATTGTTACTATTTTCTGACATATGTAGTTTATTAATATTTTTTCAATTTTACATGCATTTATTTTATACAAAAGTAAGTATTACATCTCATTCACATAAATTCTATAAAATATGAAAATCAATTAAATTTTAAGGTACAGTTTGAAAAACTAAAATCAGATCAAAATGAACAATTTACACCCCAAAACTGAAACTGCTGCTTAAAATATTTTTAAAGAAGAATGAGTCCTGCAATGAGTGAAAACTATTCATATTAAACATCAAAACTACAGACTTAGGGTCATATTTTACAAAATTGATTCATATTTAATTTGTTGAGGTTATGTACACTTTTTAAGGATATAGCTACCATATATTATACTTAATGTTTTGTTATCATTATATAAACAATTATTACTCTGAGCATATTTAATTTAGTAACTGAAGAGTGGACAAATGCATTAGAGGCTATTTTACTACAGAAACTAAGTAGACAAAGACATCATGAATATTGTATTTCTTCCTACTGTACTTTACGTAATTTGGTCCTAACATGTAATGGTCTTTGCCTAACATTTTAAGTACTTTACAATAAAGTGGATCTTATGAAATTTAGTCTTGAGCCACCACATATTGGTGGATTATCAAGGCATATATTGTTTGTGTGGAGAACTATAAACTCTTTTTGTTTGCAGCAGACAACTTAACCCATCTTTTTGTCAGTTGTCTTTTCTAGGTATTGAGTGCTTTCGATTCTTAGATGCAAAGTCTTCAGAAGTCATTAAATGTCATAATTCTATCAAATATATGAGATCCTTGCTATCAAAAATCATGCCTGGAAATAAAGACAACTTGTTGAACATGCTGTAGAAATATTTTACCAGCCACATTTTGAACTTCAAAATGTTTTTGAAATAAAATGTGATTTTGGTGAGTGAAATACTTTAAAAACAATTTTTAAATAAATAATAACTCAAAAAAACAATTAACTCTGCTAAACAAATGAGCATGGCTTAGGCCTTTGAAAGTGATGTTTTTGAATACAAGAAATGTGATAAATTCAACAAATGATAAGTATTTACCATGTGCTCAGCTCAGTAAACAATAAAAAGTAAAACTGGCATGTCGTTAAAATTTTCAGTTGCATATGATTTAAGGTTACTTTGGAATATAGTGGTTAAACCAACTTTCTAATATCATAGCAAACTTAATGTCAGACATTGAAATCATTAATTTGCTTAGTTTTGAGCAAATTTCATATATTGATAGATTAAACCTATTTACCTGTTTCAAAAAATCAAATAAAAACATGAAAACCAAAGTTTATTGATTGTGGTATTTAGTTGGTATAAGGACTTTCCTTATATGTGTTAAATGGCTATATCCTAAAAAATTAAAATCTCATCTCAGAAAAACAAGTAGAAATTAATTTAATTTATAATGAGAGTGACGACGCAGCAGATAAATTTACCCAGGACTTGTGGCTTTTGGATTTTGGTAAATGTGAATAATTACATATTTTTTTGGATTCACATTAACTATGTTTGAAACATTAATACAACATTTGAGGTCTTTTTAAAAGTAGCCTTGTGATATTGTCTTAATATAATTATTTGAAGATCTGGGGCTATTTACTTTGAAGGAAAGCAATTTTAAACTGCAACACTGAATCTATAGAGTTCTTAAATTATAACTTGAAAGTCATTATGCACTCAATGAAACCATGACTTTCTGCAATATAAAATCTAGTCAAGTAATCATAAGACTATTTTATATACTAATGAACTATTTAAAATATAATATAGGTAAATGTGTATTTAGATATATATATATATATGAGCGAAGAAGGTTGCTGATAAAGGAGACATGGTTATTAAGAAACCATTTTTGTTTATTAGATGGATGCAGATATTAAAAATACTACTAAGATGTACTGGCAAAAAAATGAAAAGGGGAATATTTTATAGCACTTCAGTGTAATAAAAACAAGGACAATGTTGTCTTCCCAAATTAGCTTTGAACAGCAGTTCCTCAAATTACCTTATACCTAAGACTAAAGGAGTTAAGCCTGAGTTACAATTGTATGATCTATAACATGGAATAATAGCAACTTCTTATAAAGTTGTGAAGATAAAGTTAGAGAAATTAAAAAGTGTTTACCATAGTGTTAGCAAAATAGGAGATGCCTAATAAATATTAGTCTCGAAACAGTGTAACATTAGATAACATTTTAGTTTTGAATGTTGGAAGTTATTAAGGGTAAACTAGATGAATTTTTATGATAGAGTGAAAGCTAGAGAGATGGATAAATAGTACCATGTAATTCCTATTTATTTGTCTTGCTATTTCATCATATGTAGGCACAATGTAAAATCAGAAAGAAAACAAATCAATGAATCTCTGAGGGTAAAATGATGATCAGAATAATCTTTTAATTTAGTACAGTTAAGTTATTGGGTTCTGATAATCTAATGGTGGCAAGGAGGATATTGATAATTCAACTGAAACTCTATTGAAATGATAGAGTTTTGACAATGCTACAGTATTTTTTCTGGTAATCAAATTTTTACAGAAGAGGATTGTCAACTTGAAATTAGAAATTTGTACTTTTGGTTTCATAACTGAAAATTGTCATATTGAAATGTATTAATCATTAGATTTATGTTACCACAGATATATAAGTACACAGAGGTTAAAAATAATCACTATTCTTTCCAAAATTATGCAGACTATATATTCCCCTTAAGAGTTCTGAGAAAATTCCTGCCCTTGTCTCTTCTAATTTAAAAAAAATGCCAAAATTTGTGAAACAGTAAAATGCACAGATCTTAACTGTAAAATTTGATAAGTTCAGAAAATGTATAAACCCACATAAAAAACATCCAATTTATAATACAGAGCGTTTCATCACCCACAAAAATTTCCTCATGGTGCCTTCAAGTAAATTCCCATCTCTTATAGATAATTCTTGAACTCACATTTTTCATAACATATTCAATTGCTCTCATTTGATCTGCATGTAAATGGAATCAAAGATAATGCCCTTAATTGACTTAAGTGACATTTATTGTACTCTCCACAAAATAACAGCAAAATGTACATTTCTTTCAAGTAAACATGAAGATAAAGCGTAACCAAGCCCATACAGGAAACCTTAAGAAATTTAAAAGCATAGAAACCATACAGAGCATGTTATTGGACATAGCAAAGTTAAATTTGAAATTAATAACTAGAGACATAAGAAAAATTCCAAAATATATTTGGATGTGATACAATATACATCTAAATAACCCACAGGTCAATGGTAAAGTTTTAAGAAAAATTGAAAATCATATTTTAAAATTAATAAAATTTAAAATATACTAAAATTTATAAGCTATAACTAAAGCACAGCTTACAAAGGCATTTGCAGGCTTTAATATTTCTATTTTAAAAAGTCTCAAAATCATAACATAAAGTTCTATTATATAAAGAAAAAAATAATGCCAGTCACGGTGACTCACACTTGTAGTCCCAGCACTTTGGGAGAATGAGATGGGTGTATCACTTGAACCCAGGAGTTATAGACTAGTTGGGCAACATGGGGAAATACCTCTCTACAAAAAAAAAAAAAAAAATACAAAAATTAATCCAGCTTGGTGGTGAATGCCTATAGTCCCAGCTACTTAGGAGGCTGAGGTCGGAGTGTCACTTGAGTCCTGAGATGTTGAGGCTGCAGTGAGCCGTGATCACACCACTGCACTCCAGCCTGGGAAACAGAAAGAAAAAAGAAGAAAAAGTAGCAAGGGACAAACAAAGGACGTAGAAGTAAAGAAATAATAATTAGAGAAGAAATCAATAATATTGAAAAAATAGAGAAAGTTTATCAAATCAAAAGCCAATTCATTGAGAAAATATTTTTAAGTTAACTCAAAAATTATCGATACCAGGAACAAAAGAAGAAATATCACTACTGATCCGAGAAACATTCAAAGGTAATAAGAGGCTATGACACAGGACTCTTGCCCATACAGTTTACAACTTAAAACAAATAAATAAATGATTCCTTGAAATATACTATCAAAATGTATCGAAGAAGATATAGATAATAGGGCTAGCCATATATCTATTTAATAAATTAGAGTTTTATGCAAAAGATTCCAAAAAAGAAAACCCTTATGTTTTCACTGGAAAATTCTACCAAATATCCTGCAAAAGCTTTTAGGAAAGTATTATTAAAGAACATCCAATACACATAAAAATGAGGACAATTGCAACCAAGGGGAGTTCATTTCAGGAATGGAAGAATTTTGCAACCTTCAGAAACTGAACAATGTAATTCACCATATTAACAGACTAGAGAATAGAAGCTTTATGATCATCTCAATAGGTGATTTTAAAAAAAACTTTGACAAAAGTTAGCATCCATTTATGATAATTAGAAAAAGAGAAAAAGTTGATGCAGTTTCTTCCTAGCATCAATGTTCTTTACATTTTGGCATGTTTTTGCAATGGCTGGTACTGGTTGTTCCTTTCCATGTTTAGTGCTTCCTTCAGGGTCTCTTATAAGGCAGGCCTGGTGGTGACAAAATCTCTAAGCATTTGCTTGTTTGTAAATAATTTTATTTCTCCTTCACTTATGAAACTTAGTTTGGCTGGATATGAAATTCTGGGTTGAAAATTCTTTTCTTTAAGAATGTTGAATGTTGGCCCCCACTCTCTTCTGGCTTGTAGAGTTTCTGCTGAGAGATCTGCTGTTAATCTGATGGGCTTCCCTTTGTGGGTAACCCGAGAAACATTATCTGTAGTATTTAATTCAAAATGCAAATCGTATATTAACTAATTGGTATGGTTTGATTTAATATTTGTAAACTATGGGAAAATATGTGTGATATATATGTATATCTGTATCATATTTATATGTGATATATAGGTTTATATGGATGGAATGGTGAGAAATAGTAAAAGCAAAGAGTCTTGGATTTCATCCTATTTTTTAGTCACTAAAATTAATGTAATATTTTGTAGGCTGAAGGAAAATCTTTAATAACGTATAAATTAGGTATATCAGATTAATTTAGAAAGGAAATGAAATGATTGACCTATAAAACCATTATTGTTTGCTGTCTTGTTTTGACATTTTTTTTGGAAAATATGAAATAGCTCATTCAATAGCTATCAGTCTGTTCAGTAGTGTAACAAATCATTTCATAATCTCTGACCTTTCTTACTTTACCTTAAGGGCAATTATTTATTTATTTATTTTATTATACTTTAAGTTCTAGGATACGTGTGCAGAATGTGCAGGTTTGTTATATAGGTATACATGTGCCATGGTGGTTTGCTGCACCCATCAACCCATCATCTACATTAGGTATTTCTCCTAATGCTATCCGTCCCGTATCTCCTCCCCACCTTCCCCGCGCCACCCCCACCGACAGGCCCCAGTGTGTGATGTTCCCCTCCCTGTGTCTGTGTCTTCTCATTGTTCAACTCCCACTTATGAGTGAGAACACGCAGTGTTTGTTTTCCTGTTCCTGTGTTATTTTGTTTTTTCTTCGCATTACTATTTATACTTTTAGCAGTATTCATTGTGCTTTTTGATTGTTTAAAATTGAGATAGGATCTCGCTGATGCCCTGGATACTGCCACAAGGGATTCACGCAGGCTGGAGTGCAGTACCACCATCACAGCTCACTGCAGCTGCAGGATCACAATTCACTGCCCCTTCAACTTCCTGGCCTTAAGCCTTCCTTCCGCCTCGGACTCCTGAGTAGCTTGGATTACTGGTGCTAGCCACCATGCCCAGGTAATCTTCAAAAAAAAAAAAAAAAAATTGTAGTAGAGATGAGGTGTCACTATGTTGTCCAGGTTGGTCTAGGACTCTTGGGCTCAAGAACTCCCCTGGCTTCGGCCTCCCAAAGTGCTGGAATTACAGGCCTGAACCACTGTGCCCTGCTCCTTTTGCTTGTTTTAAATAAAAATTACTTTAGCCTTGCAGCCTACATTTGATTCAGCTTCCCATTTTAGTTCTACTTGGTATTTGAATCTCATTTTAAATATTGTTTTTCAAAGTACATTTCTTCAAGTTTTATTGAATTTTAATAAAATAGAAAATGGATTAATTGTATAATCTTATTCTAGTTTTAGTTATTACATATTTTTCTCTCCAATGAGTATTACTTCCCTTATTTTGTATATTGCAATTTTGTACAGCTACATTTTGTGAATGTGGATGTGTGTGCTTATATTTGTGAATGTGTTTGGTTACTCATATTTGAGTCCTATCTAATAGCTTCCTCAAAATTGTGTGAATTCACCTTGTTTCTGCTCACTATCCAACTTCTTGTTTTTATGTGTCTCTTCTGAGAACCTAACCAAAGTTCAGCTTGTGAAACATTTCTACCTCTAACTCAGCAATTACTAACCTATGAAGAATTCTACAACTATGCCGATCCCAGCATACAAAGTCCCTTTATGCCATTTCTTACTGATGACTGGTGTAGATGGCCTGTTAAGGGCCATCTTTCTGAGATGATTTTGTTTGGTCTAGTTTCCATGTCAATGTCATAGTACGTACTGATCTCCTTTTTTGCTACAGCTGATCTCTTTGATTTTTTTTTTTTCTTATTTTAGCCATTGCCTTTGTACTAGCATTTATAAATTTAAATTTATACTTCACAAATTTAACACGTGCAAGTGCTGCTAATCACCTATGGTAAAATTAAGTGGAAGTCCTGAAGGTACAGGGTGTAAGGGCTTTTTGACTGTGTTTTCTATCATTTTTAATGCTTTTCGCTATTTTGTTGCTGTATCCTTAATTTGTCTCCTTGAGTCTTCTACTGACAATGGTAATTGTAAGAATCCCACACTCATTGCTTCAAACTGAATTCAGGTCAAGATCTGCAAGATCTTTTACACTTAATTCCTATCAAGGAGAAGCTCTTATCACCAAACAACTACCTACTTATTTAGCTGTTGTAAAACACCTCTTATACACAGGTGCCATTGCTTTAAACTTCTACTCATTAGTGGTATAAAACAAAATCAATGTGGTGTCTTTAATCCTTACTTGCACTCCAATCTTCACTCCTGAAAAAAATCTGGGATTCCCCAAAGGTCCTTATTGGTCCCATGTTTCAGAAATGAATAGAGGTGAATAAATTAGACCCCATTAACTTCTTCCTTCTGGTTCAATGTCAATATATTTTCCATTATTTCCTTGAGGATTATTTATAATACAATTCCCTATGTTCTGGGAATTCCAAATTTGTTCAGAATTTTCTTTTGGTGGCTATTTTAATAAAACTCTGAATGTAAAAACTGACACTGTGCTTATTTTATCATATAACTTGGAAATCTGGAGTTATTGTTACAAAATTAGGTTGTTATTTTAAAATTCAAAATATGCGTTATATTTTGAGACACTATTGAGGCTTAAATCTGGGCTGTATTCTTTGTTGAACATCTGCATTAGGTTGTTTATAACTGCTTGCTCTTTTCATAATTTGATTGCGTATGAATTAACAACTCTATTCAGGTCACAACCAGATGTAAATAGTTTTATTTTGATTTAATCACACATCCTAAAATTGTGAAAATGATTTAGACTTCCTTTTCATAATAAATACAAGTTCCTCCTAATGCTGATATCAGCCAAGAAATCTTGTCTATTTTAATACAATCATGTGAGATTGACTAATGGTAGGTTAATCCTGCCACCACAATTTGAGTCACTATGCATAAGAAGCATTTTCTCATTCAGTCAATGGACCAGTACAGTTTTTATGGTTGGCAGGTGACATTCAAAGTAATGTATTTAAGGACAAGGGCCACTTCCAGCTTGCAGTTTTACCATTCCTTGTGTCCACTTTTCCATTAGTTTCCAACAGCAGGAAGAGTAAAGAGAATGTGGAATGGGCACATTTACTTCTTAAAAGGCTAGGCCCAAAAATTGAATATTGCAACAGCTCTGCTCAGATTCTACTGGTGAGAACAGCTTTCTGGAATATGAATGGTCTTCCCTGGCTACAAAGCAAAGTGAAAACCAAAGCAAAATAATAATACCTCTGTATATAAGTTATTAGATAATGGATGACAATAATAGCCTGAATTGTTTCCTTTTAGGAGGATGAAATTTAACCACATCAAAGAAACCTACAGCTCTGATACTCTCAGAAAAAATAAGACTCAACACAAAGAGAGTAAAAAGAGTTATTCTGTCAATGAAGGGTCTTGACAGGATAATGTATACCTCATCAGATCTTTTCATCTTGCACTTCTTGGACACTATGATTCAAAAGGGAGATTATTCATGTCAGTAAAGAAGTATCCATAATGATAAAACACAAGTACTTCAAAGAGGAACCTGTGCTTCTCAAAAGGAAAATAGTTTGGATCCATTTACTTTTCTCCTCTACTTCACATTCTAAATGACTGAGAACATGTCTTCTTGTTTTCAATACAGCCTGTGGGAAATCAAACTCAAATAAGTAGTAATTGAATGAACTAATCTGGAAAAGTGGTCTTCAATTTGTTTCTGTAACATCAGCTATCACAATACTGCCTTGATATTTCATACAATTCTGCAGAGTATAAAAAGCAAAAGCCTCTAAAAGTTGGTACTAGAATGTACTACACTCTCAATATAGACCACAAAATGGATCAGACATGAAGCTTAGTATTGTCTGTGTGCAGTGTGTAAATATTCCCTTGTTTTGAAAGTGCCAGTGTTGGTTAAGTAACTTCAAATATTTGCCACATGTAACTTATTTTTTTTACTTATTATTATATTTTTGTCAGAGAAGAGTGAAAGGATTTATGACAGTCATTTTTTAAACTAAGTTAAGCTATAGAAATTGTTGTGAAATAAAATACATTTTAATTATATACAGTAAAGATCCTAATTTTCATTTGCAAGTATTTTCAAGATTAGCAGTAACGTTATCAATTGTTTCACTTATAGCAATATTCCTGGGGTGTCTACATTTAAGAATTCTAAGTTTTTAAAACGATTTTAAACTATTTCATTTATCTGACAATACAAACTAACTAAAGATAAGTTGAGAAATTAAAATATCCCTCACCTGTGTTTTTAAAATTAGTGACAACTTTTGTATTATTCCAGATATAATTTATACCTATATAAATGTGTTTATTTTAAATGTGCTGTTTAAAAGAACTGGTTTATGCTTTCAAATGGCTGCATAATATTCTACTTTACCTAGATACTGTTTAATATTGAATCAGTTCTCTGTTGTGTGTTTTTTGCTGTTGTTATTGACAGATTTTGTAATTACAATACAGATTGAAAACTTCTTTTAAAAAAATGTGATTTTGCTCATAGGCATACATGTCTTTAGAATAAATTCGTCATAGTACAATTGCTGAGCCAAGGGGTTATGCATTTGGAAATTTTATAAATATTAGCACTTTGCTTTCTATCAACATCATCTCATAAGTATAATGATAAGTGAAAGGAACTAGGTATGAACATTTATGTAGTATTCAAAAGCAGATTAACTTATTACCCTGTCAGAAGATGCCAAGATGATGAACTTTATGAAGGTTTGAAGCGCTTAGTTTGGGGGAAGGCAGGATAGGCAGTTTCATGAGAAAGGTATGTTCCATCTCTTGATTAGGGTGAAGTTAAATGAGTTGTTTCCTCAATGATGCATCAAAGTCACCACTTGAAATTTGATTACTTTTTAATACATGCTATACTTCAAAATGTTTATTAACATGCAAATCAAATTGTGAATTCCATTAATTTAATGGAGAATTTTTTTTTGGTATGCTTTGAAGCCATTTGTTTCATTGTTTGGATTTACTCAGAACCTCTTCGACTGATATTTCTGTTGTTTCTAGCTGGTCATTTAATAGTTTATAATGTTTATATTTTCAAAGTGTATTGGGTGTAATTTATTTATAATACTGAACATATTTAAAGTTCAAAATAAGTTAAGCCTTAACATGTGTATACAGCCATGAACACATAACCATAAAGTATGTCCTAAATATATTCACCACTCACAAATGTCTCCTTGTTAACTTTTGTCATTCCACCCTGCCTTACTTCTTCCTCACAATCTCCATCTATGGCAACTACCAATCTACTTTCTGTTATCACAAATTAATGT
Organism: Papio anubis; assembly: GCF_008728515.1. NCBI lineage: Eukaryota > Metazoa > Chordata > Mammalia > Primates > Cercopithecidae > Papio > Papio anubis. The sequence continues at coordinate 68,096,629 of NC_044985.1, read as the reverse complement.
GCATTTTCTGGAATTTTATATAAATGGAATCATATCATATGTACTTTGTTTTGTCTTGCTTTTTCAGTAAAATTATTTTGAGATTCATACATGTTGTTACATGTATCAATAGTTCATTACTTTTTATTGCTGAGGAGTATTTCATCATATGGATATACCACAATGTGTTCACACCTTAACATAAATTTGTCAATGTAGTTTCCAGTTATGGGTTATTAAACATAACGTTTCTTGAAAACTGATCTATAAGTATTGATATGGAATGTGATTTCTTTTCTCTTGGGTAAATTCCTGGAAGAAAATTGGTTCTATCAAATGGTGTATGCATGTTTAACAGTTATAGCAAAACCATTTTCCAAAGTGGTTGTAATACTTCACATTCCTCACAGCAGCGTATGACAAATCAAATTGTTCCAAAAGTTTGCCAAGACTTGTACATTTAGATGTATCGCCAATTTTGGGTTAATTTTTGTACTAATTGTGAGTCATGATTGAGGTTCACTTTTTTATATGAATACTCCTTTTTTTGCACAATACATGTTGAAAGCATCACCTTGTATTAATTGAACTGTCTTTGCATCTTATTAAAATCAGTTTCAATAAATGTGAAGTTCTATTTCTGAACTCTGTTCTCTGTTACATTAATTTATGTGAACACTTTTTCATTGAAATCACACTATTGGGGAGTGCGAGCAAGATGGCCAAACAGGAAGAGCTCCAGCCTCCAGCTCCCAACACGAGCGACACAGAAGACGGGTGATTTCTGCATTTTCAACTGAGGTACTGGATTCATCTCACTGGGGAGTGCCAGACAATGGGTGCTGGTCAGCTGGGGCAGCCCGACCAGCGAGAGGTGAAGCAGGGTGAGGCATCACCTCACCTGGGAAGCGCAAGGGGGAAGGGAATCCCTTTAGAAACTGAGACACACAACACCTGGAAAATCGGGTTACTCCCACCCTAATACTGCGCTTTACCAAGGGTCTCAGCAAACAGCACACCAGGAGATTTTTATCCCACACCTGGTCAGGAGGATCCCACACCCTTGGAGCCTCCCTCATTGCTAGCACAGCAGTCTGAGATCTAACTGCAAGGCAGCAGGGAGGCTAGGGGAGGGGCGCCCGCCATTGCTGAAACTTAAGTAGATAACAAAGCCTTTGGGAAGCTCCAACTGGGTGGAGCCCACCGCAGCTCAAGGAGGTCTACCTGCCTCTGTAGACTCCACCTCTGAGGACAGGGCATAGCAAAAAAAAAAAAAAAAAAAAAAAAAAAAAAGCAGCAGAAACTCTGCAGATGTTAATGACCCTGTCTGACAGCTTTGAAGAGAGCAGTGGATCTTCCAGCACGGAGGTGGAGATCTGAGAACGGACAGTCTGCCTGCTCAAGTGGGTCCCTGACCCCTGGGGGACATCCCCCACTAGGTGCAGACCAACACCTCACACCTCACACGGTGGGGTACACCCCTGAGACGAAGCTTCCAGAGCAAGAATCAGACAGCAGCACTCACTGTACAGCAATATTCTATCTTCTGCAGCCTCCGCTGCTGATACCCCGGCAAACAGGGTCTGGAGTGGACCTCAAGCAAACTCCAACAGACCTGTAGCTGAGAGTCCTGACTGTTAGAAGGAAAACTAACAAACAGAAAGGACACCCACAACAAAACCCCATCAGTACATCACCATCATCAAAGACCAGAGGCAGATAAAACCACAAAGATGGGGAAAAAGCAGGGCAGAAAAGCTGAAAATTCAAAAAATTCAAAAAATCAGAGTGCATCTCCCCCTCCAAAGGAATGCAGCTCATTGCCAGCAACGGATCAAAGCTGGACAGAGAATGACTTTGACAAGTCGAGAGAAGAAGGCTTCAGTCGATCAAACTTCTCAGAGCTAAAGGAGGAACTATGTACCCAGTGCAAAGAAACTAAAAATCTTGAAAAAAGAATGGAAGAATGGATAACTAGAATAATCAATGCAGAGAGGGCCATAAACGAACTGACAGAGATAAAAACCATGACATGAGAAATACGTGACAAATGCACAAGCTTCAGTAACCGACTCAATCAACTGGAAGAAAGAATATCAATGATTGAAGATCAAATGAATGAAATGAACTGAGAAGAGAAGTCTAGAGAAAAAAAAAAAAAGGAAAAAGAAATGAACAAAGCCTCCAAGAAATATGGGATTATGTGAAAAGACCAAATCTACGTCTGATTGGTGTGCCTGAAAATGAGGGGGAAAATGGAACCAAGTTGGAAAACACTCTTTAGGATATCATCCAGGAGAACTTCCCCAACCTAGTAAGGCAGGCCAACATTCAAATTCAGGAAATACAGAGAACGCCACAAAGATACTCCTCGAGAAGAGCAACTCCAAGACACATAATTGTCAGATTCACCAAACTTGAAATGAAGGAAAAAGTGTTAAGGGCAGCCAGAGAGAAAAGAAAATCATCAGCAATCTAGAGATGTAAATGCCTTAACTTGACAAAGAACGTCTAAATAGAACAAAATGAACAACATCTATAGCTAACGTCGTGTTTAATGTTTACTGACTGATCTCACTCATAAGTGGGAGTTGAACAATGAGAAGACACAGACACAGGGAGGGGAACATCACACACTGGGGCCTGTCGGTGGGGGTGGCGCGGGGAAGGTGGGGAGGAGATACGGGACGGATAGCATTAGGAGAAATACCTAATGTAGATGATGGGTTGATGGGTGCAGCAAACCACCATGGCACATGTATACCTATATAACAAACCTGCACATTCTGCACACGTATCCTAGAACTTAAAGTATAATAAAATAAATAAATAAATAATTGCCCTTAAGGTAAAGTAAGAAAGGTCAGAGATTATGAAATGATTTGTTACACTACTGAACAGACTGATAGCTATTGAATGAGCTATTTCATATTTTCCAAAAAAAATGTCAAAACAAGACAGCAAACAATAATGGTTTTATAGGTCAATCATTTCATTTCCTTTCTAAATTAATCTGATATACCTAATTTATACGTTATTAAAGATTTTCCTTCAGCCTACAAAATATTACATTAATTTTAGTGACTAAAAAATAGGATGAAATCCAAGACTCTTTGCTTTTACTATTTCTCACCATTCCATCCATATAAACCTATATATCACATATAAATGTGATACAGATATACATATATATCACACATATTTTCCCATAGTTTACAAATATTAAATCAAACCATACCAATTAGTTAATATACGATTTGCATTTTGAATTAAATACTACAGATAATTCCAGGTCAAAACATTTTTAAATGTTTACAAACTAAACATTGTGAACGTTTGGAAATACATATTCTATGTCCAGGCCAGACCCAGATAACTTAAATCAGAATCTCTTATTGCAGTAGCTAAGGAGTCAATGATTTTAGAGTTTCCACCCCCCCGTATCTGGTGATTCTAATGCATAGACAAGGTTGAGAAAACTATATAGAGCAAAGGCATTAGCTTATAAAGCAGCAATATAAGCCACTTCTGTCTTCACTATGATCTATCTATTGATGGATAGATCACCTCTCCGTTAGGCAGCTGTCTTGACAGCATTCCCTGTCTTCCCCTTCTTTTTGTCACTTTGGCTTCAGGATTGGTAACAGCTTAGGTATTTTTTAAAAAAATCATTTTCCTATATTCTCACCCATATAAAGAAACCCTCCTTAACTGGTTGTATTTTGAATGAGCCAATTTTTTTTTTCTCTGTAGAGACCCCTAAGCATACACTGTGGATGAACTGCCTTTGTTATTACATAAAGCCAACTTCTACTTGTACACTGGCTCCCATCCCTTAATGCCCTCTTAAGAATATTGATCCAACAATTGTCTCCTCTATCTCTTGTATCAACATTTTTTTCTCTCTTTCTCTTTGATAATTATTGGAGCTATGGAAACATTTACATACAAACAGCAGTGATTGTTTCTTTCTTAAGAAGATCCTTCCTTTGAAGCCACATTTCCCTTCACTATCTCCTTATTCCTCTGCTTCCCTTTAGAACAAACCACGCTGCCCCCAAACCACTATTCAGCCATTCTGATTCCTCTTGTACATCATCTTCAACCTCTACACACGTACCACCTCCTTTTAAGGGTCTTATTTTCACACTCCATTCAGACGGTTCTTGGGAAAGTCACCCACTTCTACCTTGCCACATTACATTCTCTATTTGCAGACTTCTTAGTTGAACCATCAAAATATTTGGGAACATTTCAACTATTTCCTCTCTGAAGCACTTTTTTTGGTTGTATTTTGGCATATTTGTGTCTTTTGCTATTTCTCTCACATCATTCCTTGTCTTTCTTAGTCTCCCTTGGTAGGAACTTCACTCTGACTTCTAAAAGTTGGAGTGCCCCAGACCTCAGACCTCTTTGCTATACCCTCATTTTCGGGTTATTCAAGTAACTTTATGTCTTTAATGCCAACTGGATGCCAACTGTTCAAAACCCTCCAATGGCTTTTCACCTCCTTAAGGTCAACACCAAAGCCTTTCAGTGGTGTAAAAAAGACTACAAGATCTGAGCCCAGATAGCTCTGTGACATCACCCACAATTTCACTCCCCATGATCGGGCTCCTCCTCACATTGGACAATCATGATCATACCTTGGGACCTTTCCACATATTATCCCTTAGGCTTTCTGAAGAACACCCATATGTTTCATTCCCTTCCTGTTTCAGTTCTTGGATTAATATCACCTTATTATAAATTGGGCTTTATATGATCCCTCTCTATAAAATAACAACATTCTCCAACTTTACCTTCTGTATCCCTATCATCCTACTTAATTTTATTTCAAGACACTTAACATCGAAATCACAATACATTCAATTGTTTGTTTATTTATTGTCTGCTTTCCAACCTTTCCCCGCTAGACTATAAGTATTCTATAAATCTAAGAGCTTCCTTTTTTTTTTAATTCAAGTCACTGATCTCACAGCATCTAGAATACTATACATTACAGAGAAAGTATTTGAGAATTTCTGGTTAATTGGATGAATGAATGAGTGCTCCTTTTCATTTTCTGTGAATTACCTGTGTGTTTCTTAAAGTTATATGTTATGTTTTCTTCATATATAAGAAATTTTAACCTTTTGCCCTTTACTTGCCAAATATTGTGTCCTGGTTTATCATTTGTCTTTTTAGTTTATGATATCATTTGTCATACATAAAAATTTGATATTTAATTTTGATAAAATTGCTCAATTACAAAATGATTATAACAGGTAAGTAAAATGTGTCACAATAAATGGCTTTTTCTTTTCTTTTCTTTTCTTTCTTTTTTTTTTTTTTTGAGATGGAGTTTCATTCTGTTGCCCAGACTGGAATGCAATGGTGCAATCTAGGCTCATTGAAACCTCCGCCTCCTGGCTTCAAGTGGTTTTCCCGCTTCAGCCTCCTGAGTAGCTGGGATTACAGGCATACACCACCACGTCTGGCTAATTTTTTTTTTTTTTTTTTGTATTTAGTATTTAGTAGAGATGGAGTTTCATCATGTTGGTCAGGCTGGTCTCGAACTCCTGAACTCAAATGATCCACCTGCCTCAGCCTTCCAAAGTGCAGAGATTACAGGCTTGAGCCACTGCACCCAGCTCAATGGCTTTTTATTTCACATCTCTCTCTTTCAAACTCACAAAATATTAACACTTTTATAAAATATTCAAAATTAAAAATAATCTTTAATGAAAAAAGGACGTATCTGCAACTTGGAAGTACAAAATGCAATTTCTTTAAAAATCTACCATATCTAGTCTGGGATAAGACAGCGTGCTGATAAATAACACGCACTGCCTCAGCCCTCATATAATAAGTTTTCTCACAGGTTAATGTCACTTTTTCAGCAAAGTTTGGTCAAAAATTACTATGTGCAAAAAGACAAAGTAAGTGCTAAAGATAATATTGAGAAATACAGTGTGTGACACCCCTTGTGATTAAAAATATGCATTCTTGGTATCAAACAAAAGACTATAAAAGGCAAAAAACACCAAAATTAATAACTATATACACATACATAATAAACATATGCATTTCCATATGCACATATGTATACATACATGGGTATATGTTTGTATGCAAATATTCAGTGCTCAAACTTTGGTAGTTACCTAGACTTTGCATCTTCCTCCTTTATGCTCCATCATCTTCAAATCCTAACACATTACCATAAAGGGAGGATTATGCTTTTCATCCAGGATAATGTAAAGTAGCATGCTGAGCTAGAATCAAAAACGTTTGCTATCTTAGTATATTAACTTTACATGGGTAAAACTGTTTGCCTAGTCTCTTTAGAAAAGGTGAGTCTGGTCTTATCCTTAAGAAATTCTGTTCAAATTAACGCTGTGACAAATTAAATGTCTTCATTTTTGTATACACTAAAATACCAAATGGAAATGATGATATTTAGTTGTCTAATAGTAAATGTTCTCTGTAGTACTGAAGGACTTCCTAGATTATTGATAACAAATTCCCTCATAACTTTCTGAGTGAAATTTTATATGTTTGTGTGTGTGTGTAAAATATAATCAATATATGTGAAAGTTTTAAGTTTTTTAATTTCAAAAAATATTTAAATATTAAATTTATTAAAGATATTCCAGGGTTTACATATAATGATTATGTTTTTATTTTTGTTTAAGATTACAATTCATAATTGTTGTTTCATTAACTATTGTGTGTCTATGCTTTTCTAAGTTTTTGTTAGAGACTTGCATCTGGTCCTTAGTATTCTTGTAGAATTGCAATGGCACATCAATATCTGTATACGTTATTAGCTTTTCAAAGAAACGATTCTGAATTTTAAATTAAATTAGGCTTACAAAAACTATACATTTTCAATACCATTAGTACAACTGTAAATGCACAAGTTAAAAAAAGACATTAATTTTGAAAGCATATTGAAGAAAGTTTTTTATTTGGTGGCAGGTAATAGAAAAAAAGGTATTTCATTTCCTATGATTTGCTTATAGTTTAACCAGTAAACATGAAAACCCTTTGCCTGAAGACATTTCTCATTTTGAAAAGCACTGAATTTTACAACTACAACAGTCTTCTCAGAGTACTCATTAAAATAAAACCTTCAATTAATTTAATTTTAACTAATTCCTCTTGAAGCCTTGAGTCTCTTAGCTACTGGATCACATGCCGAACTTGCAAAATGACATCTTTTTATTTCTTTCTAAAGTATAAATTTTCTATATCCCTGGAAATATTTTGATAGTATATCATAAATCTGAGTCTGGGAAATTGTAAACTTATATAAAACTCATACACATAAAGAAATAAAGAATATACATTACTTACTAAAGTCTATAATAGCCCTTCCAAAAATATTTCTTAAAATTATTATTTGTTATAGATAATGCTAATTTAAAGACATACATTGCTCCAGAAAACCACTATATGATGTCATCTATAAATGCATTAGACCTATACATGTAGAAGTAAGTTTATTAACGTTACTAAGAGTGCTCATAACTGTAGCTAATTAATTGCTTGTGACCACACTGGCATGATTTCATAACAATGATAGTAGGCTCAACTTGGTAAATTTTGAATCAGTGGGAACTGATAGATTCATTGATTGACTGAGGTCAAACTTCCCTATGCAAATCAAACTATGTAATACAAAAATTAAAATTCTTGACATATGCTTCTTAAAATCTTCTATCTAAAACATTAAGCCTACTGGTAGAATAATTCTACCTTATTTTACTGTCAAATAACTTGAGTATCACTTAAAATAAATTATTAAAATTAACACTGATTTTTAAGTGGACAGGATCACTTTAATATTTGTTTCTGTTATTATTATTATTAAAAGATGGAAACTTGCTATGTTTCTCAGGCTAGATTCAAACTCCTGAGCTCAAGGGATCCTCCTACATCAGCCTCTCTAGTAGCTGAAACTACAGGTATGTAATATTTAGCTTTTAAACATTGTATGTTCTAGACTTTAGAAGTAGAATATTTGAATTATCTGAAAATATTGAGCAAGTGACTAAAGTCTGGGAGCCTGAGAAACTATGATAAAATTACTTAGAAGTAAAATTAGTAAAGAGGTCATTTTTCATGGTCATTCTTTGAATGAAGTATAAGTAACAGTAAGCTATTCCAAAGGCCTGGGGAGATCAGTATATCTTTGGAACTCTTTGGTTTTTTCCAAGGTCTTAATCTTGGCAAGATTTTGAACTTTGCTGTCACAAACATCCAGCAAGTCAAATTAGCCTGTGTTAGAGGCAGAATTTTTTTATTTTTTCTTAACCAATTTAGCTCTAGTAGAACTTTGAAAGATTTATTGCAAGATATAAACTTTACTGGCTAAGTTAGCGAAATCAAATCAATTATAATATCAAAATAGAAGGAAGAATTCAATTCAAAAACTGATACTCTTCATCACTAGCATTTTAAAATAAGAAGTCTAATTTTGTTTTGAGAGGATAGTAGTAAACTGCTTTTTCTTAGTAAAATGTAAGTTAACTACTGTTATAATTGCACAATAAAATACATGTTGACTTGCAACATCACATTCTGTTCTCATAAATACAGTTAGTATCTATTCATGGCCATGGTTGTCATGTAATAGTGGGGGAAAAGGGTCTCTGTTAAAATTGGAAACACTTGAAATACTAGTGTCTAGGCACTGACTCACTAAATGCTAAGAAAATAAGACAAGGAAAATAATTATTAATATATTATGTACTTCCTGACCAGAAATAAAATAAGGATGTTACAAGAAAGACTGCCATAGTTAAATTGGTATTTGTATAACCCAAGCTAACTATGGGTCATGTACCAACCCAAAAGGTTTAGAAAAACACTGGAATCATATTCCACTTCAGAGAAGAAAGATTAGAAAAAGACACTGACTCTTAAAACTAGTAGTGTTGATGACCTAAGCAGTAAGAATGACTGAAATAGGCAAATTAATTATCTTAACTCTATGTAGTTTGCTGACTTCTGGAAATTACAGGAAGAACAAAGTTTATGAGTAAGGCTATGAAAAGACCCTGAAAAGAAATTCAAATTGGTCAAACTGTTCATTTTCTTACACTGTGAAAAGGTAGAATTTTCTTTTGGAGAAAGCACAAAGTTGCATGAAGAATTTCTTAATAACATAACAATCAATCAAACAGACTGGTGCTTGCTAAATATTTTCAAGGCTTTAATGTCTTAAACTCATCGCCTGAGCAGGGTTAAGATGGTACTAGTATCTATAAAGCTGCGTCAGTATGACTCTAGGGAAAATGGAAGCACCTTGGTAAGGGGCTTATTTTAATCTAATGTTTTATCAATAATTAGGTTTATAATAAAAACAAATTCGTTTATTCTAAAGATTTAGTGTTCAGATGAGCATGTAGGGCATAGGTCCTCTGAGCTCACTGAACCAAGACATTACCTAAGACACAGACATTGCTCAACCTCCCTTGGGTTACCCTGTCAAAGCAATGGCATGACACACTGACATAATGTTACCCTGGGGGATGAGTACTGGGCTCTTAGTCTTGTAGAACTGCTTTATCCACATGACATGTTGGCTTGTCATAATTCTAACCTCCAGTTTTCTCTTAAATATTTTTGTTGTTGTTCTTGCATTTGTGTTTTGGGGCCTGAAATTAACATAAGAAGAAAAGAGAACTTCACTTTTGGTTTTGGTGCAATATTACTGAGATGCTGTCTCCAATATAAAACTGGGACAACTTCACTGATTTTTAATTTTTTAAAGAACTTTGCTTATTTTACTTTAAATTCTTATTAGGGTTTCGATAATAGGAAAATTTTTATAATGATCAAATAAGTGGCATAATAGTTTTGACATTGCATTATTAAGATTGATTTTATAAGGTCATTTGAATCATTATATAATCTTCAGTGAGTTATAATTAACCCTGTTCCTGGGAAAAATAATTAAGATGAAAACATAAAAATGTGTAATTTGGAGCTAGGGAACAGTATGGCCTTGGGTTTCTGTAACTAGTGTATCTGTCTAAACCATTTCAGGTCTTTCTGGAGTCAAAAAGTAAGCAACTAAACATTGCTATGAGAAGGGTACATGTTGCATTAGAAAATGAGAGTAAAATAACTATGCTAAACAGATACTCCGCTTCCCTAAAGAATATGGGAATGGCTTAAAGAATAGCTACCATGCTGGGGAGCCATTCACTTACGGTTATGCCCAGTGGTTAAGAAAACAAAATGGAGGGGATTGCATGGAGTGAACAATTTCATCTTGTTTCCTGTGTTCCTGAATATAGAACAAGATCCTCTACTATGGCTATGCACCTGGAAAAATTACCAAATAAGATGTCTCTTTACTTGTTTCACCCTAAAGGAGGAGTGAGGACAGATTTATCCAAATAATGTAGACAGATTTATCCAAATAATGTAGACATTTTGTGATCTCCACGAAGAAATAGGATAGACCCATCCCCCAAAGTTTTGCTTGGATGTCAAGACTGATGATGCCACATACACACCAAGAGGTTAAGGAAACAGTTTATTACTCTCATAATGAGACTTTCTCAGGAGAGCAGGGCAAGCAGCAAACAGGTCCAAAAATGGCTTGAGAGAGTATGGAAAGTTGCCTGGCTTGGATTTTTTGTGATTAGGGAAAGGTTGGGGCGAAGGCTCCCACACATGGGCTAGGGCTTAATTGCTTTGAACTTCTGGCTTCCGCAGAGGGAGTACCTGTGCTTTCTTTTCAGCTTGCTCAAATATGGGGCAGAAGAGAAAGAGGGAGTGGTGGGAATTGAAAGCTGCCGTCAGTAAAACACAAACAATGAAGTCAGCATCTTTATTATAAATTAGAAGTAAATTCTATTGGAGAAAAATTTCCTTCGAAAGAGACAAAGGATGAGACTATGTCATGGCAAGAAAACTATGTGTGTAAGAGATTGGAAGTGAAATTTATAGCCTATTTAAGCAATACAGTTTAGAGAGATACAACGGAAATTCTCTTTCAAAAAGGTAGAGTGAATTCAAATTTGAGTACCTAAAACATGATATTGGAGAGAAGAGGAATTTAAACTCTTGAAATTAGATAGGTATATAAAAAGATTAAGTAGGAAAAAATATGATAAAATATATTTTTTGTTTTTCTTTTATTTTTCCTTTTCTCTCCTTCCATCTTTTACCATTTTAATGCAATTTTCTCAATACATTGACTTGTTTGTTTTCATTCTCCTCTCGATTTATTTTCTTTTTTCATTTCCTTTTAGACAAATGTTGATATGTGAACAAAAGCAAATACTGGAAGCATATAGTTTCCTGTCTGGTTTTTAAAGTCTTAATTTAATTTCATAAAAATTCCATAGTCTTTCTCTTAACCATACTAAATGATTATCTTTAGTTTTTGTTTATTCTTCTACCTTACTTTTATTAAGAAAAAGCTGTAGCTTTTCTCTAAAATTTCTCTGAGACGTGGAGCTTAGCAAAATGACACCACCATTCAAAACATCCCTGGAGAGATCCCAATTTAGAGCTGTAGATTGGATTTATATTCACAAGATTTGGTGCAAGAAAATAATTATTTTTGAAATATGGTTACTTCTACAAATAAAAATGTCTTATAATGATGTTACTGAAAATTAAAAGCTTGTTTTTATTAAAATCCAAAGAGGAAACAAGATAATGAATACTTCTTAAAATATAATTAGCACGGCTTTTTTATGGACTTGGGGATTCATATTTCAAATTATGAATTTGTATTAGGAAATAAAGTAAATGTACTAGTTAGGTACATTGTTTTCCTTTTTATCTTCTTTAATGGATGCATCTAAAAACATACCTATGTTACATAAATTGAAAATATTCGTAGAAAGCCTATAGTCCAACTCACTTAGCACATCTGTAAACTAAAATGCTTTTAGAGACCCTGGCTTGCCAGTGGTGACAAGTCTGATAGGAACAGCCTTCCTGAGGCGAAGTGTGATTAACTAAAAAGATAAATAGAGAACTTTAAAACTGTAGCACTGAGGATGTAGAATGACCATGTAATATCAATGTCATGGGACAGAAATGTGATCAATTTTTAGATATAGCTATTTATTTATTAGGCTGTTGTAATACACACACTGTGAGAAGAAAAATGTAAAGTTGACCTCATAATTCCCCATGGAAAGGAAGCAAACCAACCGACAAAATGTTTTTATGGATCGTTTTAACTGTGGAAAGATTTTTCTTAGGTTAGAGTTCAAACAAATCAAAGAATAACTTTCTCTGAAAAAAAATAAAAATTTAAAGGTTGGGTATGTACAAACAGGAAGAGAGGAGATTAAAGGAAGTTGAAGGTACTCAATAATATAACAAGATGCTTGAATCAGGGTAGAAGATGTGACAAATGAAAGTTCTCTGACAAGGAATCAAAGACGGGTGAAATAATAGAAACAAGATACAAACATGTCTAAATTTAATTTTGCATTCTATGCTAGGATTGGATGAATTACAGTTGTTGTTATCTTGATGCCTAGGGTAACTAAGTAAAATGGGGCTATATTTCTCTCACATTTGTGTTGCAAATAAGGAAATTATTATAGGAAGCAAGAAATTTGAACGTTCTTAAAGGTAGAAGAAGCTGCAAATGTAGCTCAGAAGTGACTAGGTGTAACAAAAGTCCCCTAAAATCTCTAGCAGGCATTTTAAAAGGTGCAGGGTTCCCAACCATATATGGAATAGGATTTGAGCCAATTTTCTTTCAATGCCAAAACAAAAATTATCCAGAGCTGGCACCTAGTTATAATTCCAATGAACTCTGTACAATAAATGCAGTTTCCCAAACAGTATACATAGTTTCAAAAAGAACATTTGGAAGAAATATTGATAAATTTTATGCTTTACATAAAACAATTAGTTTTTAGCAAATAGAGATTTTAAATTTTATTAAGATTGTTTTTGATTGACAAATCATAATTGATCATTTATGAAGTACACTGTGATGTTTTGATATTTCAAAATAACTGAGAGAGTAAATTTCAAACGTCTTATCATTTCTTTCTTTCTTTTTTTTTTTTTTTTTTGAGACAGAGTCTTGCTCTACCGCCCAGGCTGGAGTGCAGTGGCAGGATCTTGGCTCACTGCAACCTCTGCCTTCTGGGTTTAAGGGATCCTCCAGCCTCAGTCTCCTGAGTAGCTGGGACTACAGGTGCATGCCACCACGCCCGGCTAATTTTTTGTATTTTTAGTAGAGACGGGGTTTCACCGGGTTAGCCAGGATTATCTGGATCTCCTGACCTCGTGATCTGCCCACCTCGGCCTCCCAAAGTGCTGGGATTACAGGTGTGAGCCATTACACCCGGCCTATTAAAGACTTCTATTGCATTAACAGTGTTAATACTTGTGAAAGAAAATTATAAAATACAATTAAAAATAGCAGAAAATAAAATCAACTACATAAAATTTTACCACTTAATAAGAATGATTATTACTAAATAATCTAATTATACAGTTTTATGAAATTATTAAATGAGATATCATATAAGCATTTTAATATTTTATAAATGTTTTTACATTTTAGTAAATAATCTTTTTTCAAAAAATACTTTCTTTACATAAAGTGTATCACAATTTACATATGCTTACTCTTTCATTTAATGGCAGATCATAAAAAGGTTTTCATATCAGTACATGTAGCTCCTACTTATTTTATATACAGATGAGCATTTATAATCCAAAAATCTAAAGCATGAAATGCTCCAAATTCCAAAACTTTTTGAGTTCTAAAATGATGCACAAGTGGAAAATTCCACACCTGACCTTGTGTGACAGGTGCAGTCAAAATGTAGCAATACAACTCAGTTTTTTAGAGTCCCCAAGAGAAAAAGACCCTCCCAGCCCACATAAGCTGTGATATCTTTTTCCATTGCATGCCCGGATTCCCCCAGAGAAGCACACACTAACGGTTTTTGTTTTGTTTTGTTTTGTTTTAAAAAAAAAAGAAAGAAAAAAAGAAGAAGAAAAGCATGTGGTCAGGGCCAAATGCACCAGTGGCAGGATCCCCACAGTACCCTACATGGAACCAAAACCTATGTGAATTACTCATTGTGATTGTTTGCATAGTCTCTGCTGTATGGTATAAAGATATTGTTGAAAATGTCAAAAAAGTCTGCAGATATCCCCTATCAGTAACAGTGATACCAAAAATAATAAGCATTTATGTTTATCTATGGCATAGAAAATCAACCTGTTGGAGAAAGACAGCAGTGTGTGAAATGTCTTACAGAAGAGTATGGTGTTGGAATTACCGCTATATACCTAAAGAAACAGGATAAACTGTTGAGTTATATGCTGAAAGTGATAAACGAATGTTAATGAAAAATAAGAAAACATTGCATAAAGCTAAAAATAAAGATGTTGATTATATTTTGGAAGAGCGAATCTTTAAGTGTTGCAGTGAACACATGTCAGTAATAGTAATCATAAAATAAGCCAAGATCCATCACGATGAACTGTAAATTGAAGGGAACTATGAATATTCAACACACTAGTTGCAAAAATTTAAGAAAAGACATGGCATTAAATTTTTAATGATTTCTACTGATAAAGCATCTGCTGATCACAAAGCAGCAGATAAATTCATTGAGGAGTTTACACAGATCATTGCAGATGAAAATTTGACACCAGAACGAGTCTTTAATGCTCATAAAACATTGTTCTGATGTTACTGCTCCATAAAGACACTGACCACAGCTGATAAGGCAGCTCCTACAGGAATTAAGGATGCTAAGGATAGAGTAACTATGCTGGGATGTGCTAATGCAGCAGGCAAGCTTAAGTGTAAAGTTGCTGAAATAGGCAAAATTTGGCATTTTTGCTGCTTTAAATGAGATAATTTCTTATCAAGGCCCATTATTATGATACAAAAGTCATGGATCACCAGAAACAGCTTTCTGATTGATTTCACAAACATCTTCTACTAGTGGTTCATGCTCACTTCAGGAAAGCTGGACTGGGTGACAACAGACCTCAAGTGAGAAAAAAATGACTGACTTTCTTACATATGCAAAAAATATACCTTCAGAATTCATCAGTAAGCTTGAGGAAGTAGATATCAAAGAAGTTTTATACATTTATATTGAGGCTACAGTTGTTCATTCATTGACCGATAGTGAAATAGCCAAAAGGGTTGTAAATTAAGGCAATCTTGATAATATTAAGAATAGAGATCATGTTGTTAACATTGAAGAAAAAGTGCCTATATATGACATGGTCAAAAAGTGTGATGGGCTTATTTAAAAACTAGAGCAGCGTGCACTCATAACAGAAAAAGATATTATGCCAGTATATAAAATCAAAGAGAGGCTTCTAAGACAAAACATATGTTTAATGAGGCAGAAGACCAGAGGAAACATCTTTAAAAGATATCTAGTAGAATTCCTCCTTATCCCCAGAGGACCAACTTCCTGGTCTCCCCACTGCTTCTGATGTTTCTTCTCACCTAAAAGAAAAATACAGCATACAGCAACTTTTAAATCAATACACAACGTTGTAGGTGGTGACTGAAAGCCTGCTGTTGTTTGTTCTTGCAGTTGTTTTAACAACAGACACAAGTATTCTGGTGATGCTACTACTTTAGTTACCCTGAACACGTTTTCACTGTATTAAATGTATTTCTTTTTTACTGTTACGTACTTATGTATGATAAATGTAAAAAAAAAGATTGCCTGTTGGTGGCATATAAATTAAGAGCCAAGAATGATGGTGATGCCAAACAACCAGATTGTCCCCATGGGTGGCTGAAACAGTGACAAACTTTCTTTTAAAAGAATTTTTGCTTAATTCCAATAGTTTTTGGGGTACAAGTGGTTTTGGCTACATGGATGAGTTGTATAGTGGAGAAGTCTGAGATTTAGTGCACTTGCCACCTGAGTAGTGTACATTGTACTCAATATGTAGAGTTTTTTTTTTTTTTTAATTCATTGGCCTCCTTCTGAGTCTCCATTTCATTATATCATTAATATCGCTCTGAATGTCTTTGCATACACATAGCTTAGCTCCCACTTAAAAGTGAGAACATATGGTATTTGGTTTTCTCTTCCTGAGTTACTTCACTTAGGATAATGCCCTCCAGCTCCATCCAACTTGCTGCAAGACTCTACTTTGTTCTTTTATATGGCTGAGTAGTATCCCATGACACCTTTATTTTATGATAGTTCAATGTACATGAAGTTTGTTTCATTCAAAAAATTATTTAAGGTATATATAAAATTACCTTCAGACTGTATGTTTAAGTTGTATACGAGCAATAAATGAATTTTATTTTTAGACTTGGTTGGGTCCCTTCCCCAAGATATGTCATAATGTGTATGTAAACATTCCAAAATCCAGATGCACAGCCACACACACACACACATGCAATTTATAAACTTGATTTAAAATATACTAAAAATGCTATACTTAAGATGCTAAAAATTTTGTATAATTAAAAAATATAATTTCTGTCTCCTACTCCATTCAAACTTACCCCATTATTACTTAGTCAAATAAATTACTTTCCATGTGACTGTGGACAAATGGATTTACCTCTCTAAATCTTAGTCTCCTTGTCTGTAAAAAGTCCCAATGAAATACAGTTGTTTGTTTTGAGAATTAAGAGAGAAAATATATTTAATGGTCTTCCTGGTGTCTGGCACACATTTGTTACTCAGTCTGTGTTAGCTCTTACTCACAGATATGAATCATATTATTTTTTCCTAGTAATGCAAACATTTATTAGATACTTACTAACTTAGTTAGCTAATAGTGATTTCCAAATTAGGTAATTCCATATTCATGAATTGACATGTTTCTTTTTGTCTTGGTTTAATTCTCCCCATGAGAGAGAGAGGGAGACTATCCTTGATAGTGTTATTACTGAATATCGAGGCAGATATATATAATTTTCTAATAAAAGGGTTTTCAAATAGATACTTTTATTTAGAACAAACTACTAAAATTTACTTAACTGATAAAAAATTTTTAAAGGGTAACTCTAAGAAATATATTGAGTCAAATTACTTACAAAGCCAAATTTGTCCTAAATATATACACTATAGTATTTTATATATAGTATAGTATATATTATATATAGTATAGTATTTCATAGAATTTAGTTAATTTGCACAAAAAATATGCTGAATGCAAGCAGGCAGTCAGCAAGCAGCTTAAAAAGTATAGGGAATTTCTAGTATATAGGAAAGCTATACATTAAAAAAAGCTATACAAGTTCTCATACATCATCCTAGTTTTAGTAAATAGAAAGCAGATATTAAATTTGTGTCAAGTCGTTACATTAAGCTTACTCTGATATCCTGTGTTTCATAATTTTACATCAAGTTTACTCTCATGTTCTGTTCATCATAAATCTTTATAAGCACCTCAGTAGCTCCCACAGTGTAATTAGCACATCTGATGAGTCACGTCCTTCAACCTGCTTCAGTAAAGTTAGATTAACTTCATTTTCCCATTGTATATATGTCTACATATATATATTTACACACACACACACACACACACACACACACAAATACATGCACATACATACGTACCGCTCCCATTCAGGGTATTAACTAATCATTTTCATTTTTATTTATTCAAAAAAGCAACCCTTTGCCTTACAAATAAATTTTATACTTTAAAATAAATGCCTTATTATTTTCTTTGTTTTTTTCTTTTTTTCTAAACTCTTTCATTTATTTTTATTTCTTAAAAAATTAAATGCTCCCAATGTTATGGATTTGGTTTTGATTTCTACTATGGCTGCATTCTACACCTTTTGATAGGGAATATTCTCAACACTCTTATTTTCCAGGCACTAAGTCAGTGCGGTTTTACTTGTTCTCTGATACCAGAATTAATTATTAATTTTTTCAGATTATATTAATCAACTAATTAATTAGCTAATAACCAAGTAACGTGTTTGTATTTATTTATAGTTTTATTAAAATGCCTGTAATATTGACATTTATATTGTCAGTGATATTTTTTCCTTGATTTTTGCTGTTTGCATTTACTTATATTTTTTGAGATTTACTATACGGTCATTTTTCTGTTTCCTAGACACTTAAAGAAAATTAGACACTTTATCTACCATATCAAAGTGGAAGATTTTTTACCAGCTTAGTTAAAGGATTTATAGTTGTCTAAGTAGACTGGTGAAGAGGCCAAGAACATAAATAAACCCAGCAGGGAAATATGAATTTTTCTCTTTCTGAGAAAATGGTTTTTGTCAAAACATCGTGCCAGACTTTGTTTGGTGGACTGCCATTTCTGACACCGAAATGGCTTTTACTTTTCATCCAATGTCACCAGACTGCCAACCACAGTGTAAGAACAAATATACTCTAGATGCCTTGTGGCAATCAGTGGCCCATTCTTGATTGAACAAATTTGGCCTAATTGAGCCTGGCAGAAATGTGCTGCCTCAGGAATCTTTTTTTCTCAAGCAGAAGTAGCAAACTGATGGTCTAAGCGATGGGTAATCATAAAATTCATTAATTGTCTAAACTGGACATATTCAACAATGAAAGGGGTTCTATTAGTGCTTATTCTGAGAAAATTGTCTTGAGAAAATCCTGAATTATAATCTCCCTAACTGTGAGCTAAATGAGCCTACAATGTGTTGATGGGGAAAGGATTTAAATTAGCTGGCAATAGTTAAAAGGTCAGAAGAGTTTGCATAAGAATTCACATTGCCATTTTATCTTGAAAATCATTATGAGATTTTAACAATGAATGTTCTGTACTTGGTTCTCAGGGAACTCTGGGAAGTTGACTCTGAGATTGAGCTAAATGGGCAGAAGGTTAATTAGGGAGTGTCCTTAGGATCAATACCTGTGGAAGGGCGGGGTCTAGACAAGTTGGTCAGAGGGAGGCAACCCCAATGACAGTTGGAGCTGACCCCAGGAGACACTCTAGAGTTAAAATAGTCCAACATAGTGTCCACATTTACATTCTGCCTCAAACTAGCATTGGTTCTGTGGTGGCTGGATCAGACTACACTGGAGGAGGCCGTTATTTACAATGGAAGCAATCCTGGCCAGGCACGGTGGCTCACACCTGTAATCCTAGCACTTTGGGAGGCCTAGGAGGGCGGATCGCCTGAGGTCAGGAGTTCCAGATCAACCTGGCCAACATGGTGAAATCCCTCCCATCTCTATTAAAAATGTAAAAAATTAGCCCAGCGTGATGGAGGTTGAGGTGGGAGAATTTCTTGAACTCGGGAGGCGGAGGCTGCAGTGAGCTAAAATTGTGCCACTGCACTCCAGCCTGGGTGACAGAGTGAGACCCCATCTCAAAACAATGAAAAATGAATATATTTTTTAAGTGGATGCAATTATTGAAGAAGCTAATTGCTGAAGTACATCTACAGAGATAGGCACTACTTCCTTGAAATGGTATCTTGGTGGTATGTGCTCACTAAAATAAATTATTACACTTCAGATCAGCAATCAACTAGAGATGAGGAACTTCCTCATGTTATAAGGCAGCATTTCCAATGTTTTCTACTTGCCCAAGTCACACCTTGCTGTTGTTCTTGGCCTCTATATTGATTTGAGCCAGTGACCTTTGATCTACAGCTTTATATGTTGTTGGTACTACCAAGTAATCATTCTGTTCTTAGCCTCCTGTGGGCTCCTAGGAGTTTTGCCAACATTGATGACTTTAAATTCCTCAGAATAGCTAGGAGACCAGTGGCTTATAACCCAGTCAGACCCATTGATCCCTATTTAATCAAATATTTTATTCATTCCCTTAACTAACCTGAAATGAAATTCAGAATTATGGCTACATACATTTAAAAAAATATAATGCCCTAAGTATAATATGAAGGCATAATAAAATGTAGAAGAGTTTATAATAAAAATATTTTTATACATAAAAACTTGGAGATGACTATACAAGTGGAAATACTGAAAGAGCAAAATGCTTGTGCCTGAACGTAGAAAATCACAGTAAATGTCATGAGCACAACTGTAGACAGAAACAATTTTGTGTGATAACCTATTAAAAAAATACAAGAAAACAATGTCCCAAAATGAGGAATGACTCATTCTATGCCTTGTTAAAAAAAAAAAAAAAAAGTCTTTTTAAAAATCTACATACATAGTAATTACTTTACTGTAAAATTCATTGAGTATTAAATATGTACAGACATATTTTGTATTTATGTGAAAAATAAAGATTCTCGACACAGTTATTAATAAACTTGTTTTTACCTACATGAGTAATCAATACATCGTTCAAATTTTGAGAGATGCAAGATACGGAGCAGATCGTTGTTATGTAGAACTGTTGAGAGCATTGCCAGATTTCAAGCATTTCTGGCACTAATCCAGTAATTGTCAATAGCACCTTTCAATCAATAATGCCTTCACACTGGAACACCCATGTTAAAAACCACTGGACCAAAAGAACTTTAATCAAATTTACCAATCCACTTGACAGTCCTTGCCCCATTTTACCTAATCCCCAGTGGTTCACCATCTCCATTGCTTTTCCATTAAGCCATACTGTTACAGGAAGACAATTTGTCAGTCTGTCTAGAGCCTCATCTACCCTGTATATATCAAACATTCTTTATAGTTTCTGGCATTTAGAAAATGATTTACCCTAGCTTCCAGATGATACGTCTTCCATATTTCTTCATTTCTTAGGCTATTTCTTATAAACTGGAAAGGAGATATTCAAATGTGAACTCATGCCAACACATTTCTGGGAAGCTCTAAATATTTAATTCTGCAAATGGAAACATTCATTTTACAAAGATCTTGTTATCCTAATCTTATATTGAGTATTTCCTCCAGGAGAAAGCATTCTCTGAGAATATATGAAAGATAATTTTGACTGTCATTTTTCCAATATGATTACAGAAACGTCATTAAAAATGATTGGGGACTTTGGTATTATGTTTAGAGAACAAGCTTAATGTCTACAATATATACACAGGATTTAATAGATTCAGTAGGCTGAGGGTAGCAGCATGGTAATAAAACACCATCAAAAACTCGCATTTCAGTCCCACTTTTGTCAGTAACTAGTTATGTGAACCTAGATAAAGCATTTAACTTCCTTTGGCTCCATTTTCCATCTGTGAAATTATTGAGTTGGAAAACATGATCTCTAGTGGCTCTTTCAGTACAAAAATCCACTGACTCTGTTTTCATGATTAACTTTTCTATATTTTTCAGATGTTAAATTGGCAAGAAATTAGGATTTGAGATTTTTTTTGGAAAGCTTTTGACTATATTTTTCAAATGCAGATGTTTGGTTACATATAGAATTTCCCTGATGCCTAATGATCTATGACCTCAATTGCCTCCAAGCAGATTATCCATCTGCTATCTTACGTTGACTCTGAAAATATAATTTTAAAATGTCTTCAGGAGAGTAGTTCCATGGAATATGACATATCTCGAGACACAACAAGGCATGACCCATTTCAGCATAAGTGGAGGGGAACTGGAACCTAATCTACTTAGTAGTAGGGGCAAACACCAAGGTGGCTGACCGATCTCCAGTTGTTTTCTTGCGGGAAATCTACACTGGCAGACATAACTTAATAACTCAAATGTACAACACATGATAGGTAATAATTGCAGACATGTCATTGGTTTCCAAGAACAGTATAAAATAATAGATCACATAAATCAATGTTGACTGAATTTAATATCAACATATATTCTTTATTCATTGACTACCGATTGAATGCCTGCCATGTGTCTCTGAATAAAAAAGAGTTTGTATATTGATATTCAACATTACGTAAATCATTCAGTGTAGGAGAGAGTTTTAAACAACACTCAGACCTAAGTAGGGAACAGTAAGCAAAAACAAAAAAAAAGAAGGAGGGCCATCTTCATGAAATTGGAATATTACCCAGACCATTAAGTGGACTCAAGTTAGAAACAATAAAGATGCAGTTAGATAAACTATAATTCAGTGCAGGATTTTATGTAAGGAACAATGTAAAAGTCTAGTCTTCATTATGTCACCAACTAAAGACTATTAGTTGCCAGAGCTCATAACTTGTACTTCCTAAATATTTTCTTTGAACTTTGTTTTCCAAAAGTCTTCTGAATGTTCTCAGGCAAGCTTAGGCTTATAGTCACAAGGTTTCTTTAAGATCTCCAAAGACACAGGCATTTAAAGACAGCAATTAATAGCATAAACAAATTAAATACAAGCATAGCCCATATTAAATTTTATTTAAAAAATGAAATTATCTTTTAATTTTGTGATATATATATATGTGTGTGTGTGTGTGTGTGTGTGTGTATATATATATATATATATTTTTTTTTTTTTTTTTTTTTTTTTTTTTTTTTTTGAGACCAAGTCTCACTCTGTCACCCAGGCTGGAGTGTGGTGGCGTGATGTGGGCTCATGCAACCTCCACCTCCTGGTTTCAAGTGATTCTCCTGCCTCAGCCTCCAGAGTAGATGGGATTACAGGCATATGCCCCCACGCCCAGCTAATTTTTGTATTTTTTGTAAAGATGGAGTTTCACCAAGTTGGCCAGAGTGGTCTCCAGCTCCTGACCTCAGGTGATCTGCCCACCTTGGCCTCCCAAAGTGCTGAGATTACAAGCATGAGCCAACTTACTGGCCTTTTATAATTTTTAATGAGCTATGATTTTTCTGCAAACATCCTTCATACACAATGTTTTTGTGTTTTTATAATTTAAAGAAAATTTTATTTTTGTGTCCCACTGTGACTTTAAAATATACCCATTGGAAAAAATTCTTCCCTTACTCCTGGAAGATATTTTTGATGATTTTTCAAGTAATACAATTTTCATGGTCATTTAATTTTATTAAAACAGTATCAATTTAGAAATTAAAATACTCAGTTCTAGGTTATAATCCAAACTATGAATTGGACATAAATTTTTACATGACTCTTTGTGCCCCCCAGCTGGGGCTTTCTATAGGTAAAAGGAGGGGAAGAAAATGAGAATTTCATCCATTTAATACCTTATTGTTTATGGACACTTCAAGGTTTAGGAGACTAGGAAGAAAAGAGAGTTGAATGATTATAGATTAAGATCAGAAAATTTCTTCCTTAACTAGTATTGAAGTAACTTAATAATTATATCATGTAGTAATTCCATTTTTAACTTTTTGTGGAACCACTAGACTGTTTTCCAAGGTGGATGCAACATTTTATATTCTCACCAATAATATATAAGGATTCTAATTTCTCTGCATCCTCACTAACATTTGTCATTTTCTGATGGTTTTATTATAGCCATCCTAATGGGTGTGAAAGGATATCTCATTATAGTTTTGATTTTCATTTCCCTGATGGCTAATGCTGTTGAGTATATTTTCGTGTCCTTATTAGCCATCTATATCTCTTTGTAGATAAGTTTTGAAAAGTTAAATGAGGTATTTGGTAGGTCATAAAGTCATCTAATGATGTTAATAAATTTAGTACATTTAAAATAATATTTACTATTTTTTCATACATGCTCTAAAAATGTTAAATTGTTGAGTGGGTAGTTCACATTAGCTTTCCTTAACTTTTCAAAACTTGTTTACAAAATAGCTATACAAGCTATAATAATCCTTAAAAATGATAAAACTAAAACTGAGGGAAGCTGAACAGCTTGCCCGAGCTTGTACAAATATCAATGGAGCAGCCAGGTTTTTCTTAAATCTATGCTTTTTACATTGAATGTGGTTGTTGAGAAGTCAGTTAACACTTGAGAAAGATTTTAGAATAGTTGAGAAAAGACATTCAGGGAGAAGCATAGTAATAATACAAGGTAATAAAGTGGGGAAGACACAGTTGAATGCTTTGAGAAGTTTAGTTGCAAAGTGAATTTTTTTTTAAATGAAGGAAGTAAGGATATAGTTTTATGATTAAATCACTTAAATGGTGAAGGAGAAAGAATAAAATAAATGATGCTGTACTACACCCAGTAGAGTTCAGCAGCTCAGTCATGGGATGACAAAGGATGAAAGCCAAGAAGTGAAGGCATTAACCTTGACTAGTAGTCGTGAAAAAAGAGTTTAAGGTTAAGTCTTTTTCTGAGTCTTGGGAAAAAGAAGTAAGACAGGATTTAAATGATAACCTTTGTTTTTAAGGGAAAAGGAGCAGATTGTTGCCAAAGTTCTTTGGTGGGGATTTTGTGTGTTTCCTTTGCTTCTAAATCTAAATTTTGCCCATTTTTTTCTTCCTAAAGTTACCGTGCTCCCAAAATTACAGGTAACTGAAGTATCTGATAAGGTGGCGTCTTGCTAATCAGGCTTTTATCTATGTTGTCTTCTTACTGACAGATTAATTGCCTGAATTGCCTTTTTATTTTTAAGTATTCCTGAGAAGGAAATTTAGCAATTAAAATGATTTAGACTTTGCTGTTTATATAGCAGTTTAAATGACATTTGAAAGATAATGGAGGAAATTGATAAATGATTGAACAAAATAATATGTAGCAGAAATATGTTTGTTGCTATAATTAAAAGTGTATAACTTAGTAATCCAGGTCAATTTTTACAAAGAATCAACGAGTAGTGCTTTTCAAATGGCTTTAAAAATTGATTGCTTTTAATCAGTCGTATTTCAAGTTCAGGCATGGATTTGAATATTTAATTAACTGATTTTTGAAGTAATATGTTATGCACTTCATTTTTATATGGCTGATAAGTACTTTGTTGTACTGATATAGTGAGTATTCATAAAAGTTTAATTAACTACAAACTTCAAATCAGTATATTAAGAACAGATTTTTATGTTTTTAATTATTAAAGAAAATGTGCCAATACTGATTTTTATTTTCCTGCTTCATTTTAAGTGTTGCTTTATATACTCACTATAGAAAAATAAGCAAAACGGGAAATACATATTTTAAAATATTTATCAGAAATTATAGCTCCAGATAATATTGCTAAAAATTAGAAGCATATATTTTAGACTTGCCCCCATAAAGCTACAGATCTATAAATTATACACAAATATGTACATATGTTATTTCACAAAATGGAATCCTTACAACCATATAAGTATATTTCTTTTGATACATGTTGAATATGTTTCCATGCCAATAAAAAACTATTTTTATAAATGTAAATTTGGCCATACGGAGTCTCATTGCACAATGATACCAAAATTTATGCTATCATTTCTAAATCTTACATATTAGAAATGACATTTGATTATGTATATATGTATATCATGTATGGGATATATATTTATACACATATGTATTACATGTATGACTGATCTTATTTTTGCCTTGAGACAAAAAACTAAAAATAGAATTTAAGTATGAAAAAGCATCAAGTAAAACTTTTGATATTTGACTGATTTGTCTCCAGAAAGAAAAGACATACCAATTTAAACTCCATCAGTTACTTCTGTAACAGTAGCAGTAGGAAATTTACAGCCTATGGGCCATATCTGGCCTACCATTATTTTTGTAAATACAAGTTTTGTAAATACAAACACCTATTTGTTTACATACTGTCTCTAACCACTTTCACAGTAGTTGTGACAGAGACCATGTATTATGTGTATTATGTTTAAAATAGCATAAATTATTAACTATCTTCCTTTATAGAATAAGTTTGCCAACCTCTGTGTTATAGTGTTTCCCCTAAATATCTGGTTTTATATTTATTGATGCAATAACAAATATAAAGTAAAATAGAATAAATTATATCCATTTTAATTTACTTAACAACTGAGAGCCTTTAGAGTATCCATCACCCAAATAACATACATTGTATCCATTAACTAATTTCATCCACCCCCTCCCACCACCTCACCTTTCAGTCTCCATTGTTCATCATTCCGCTCTCTCTATCCACATGTATACATTTTTAGCACCCATTTATGAATGAGAATATGTTATATTTGACTTTCTGTGCCTGTCTTCTTTCACTTAAGATAACGACTTCCAGTTCCACTGATGTTGCTGCCAAAAATATGATTTGACTCTTTTTTTAGTAGCTGAATAGTATTTCATTAAATGTATGTAGACATATATATGTATACATACATATATACTTATACAGCATATTTCCTTAATCTATTCATCCATTGATGGACACTTAGGTTGATTGATTCCGTATATTTGTTATTGGGACTAGTGCTGTAATAAACGTATAAGTGTAGGGTTTTATTATTATTATTATTATTTCTTTCTTTTGTTTTGGGTAGATATCCAATAGTGGCAATGCTGGATCAAATGGTGGTTCTACTGCTAGTTCTCTGAGAACTCTCCATAGTGTTTTCCATAGAGGTTGTGCTAATTTACATTTCCACCAGCAGTTTATAGAGTTCTCCCGCATCTTCCCCTACATTAATTATTTTCTGTCTTTTTAATAATGGCCATTCTGACTGGTGTAAGATGATATCTCATTTTGGTTTTAATTTGCATTTCTCTGATTATTAGTGATGTTGAACATTTTTTCATATGCCTGTTGGCCATTTGTATGCCATATTTTGAAATTGTTCATGCCCTTTGCTCACTTTTAAATGGGATTATTTCTTGTTATTGTTGAATTGTTTAAATTCCTTGAATGTTCTATATATTAGTCCCCTGTTGGATGAATAATTTCCAAATATTACTCCCATTCTCCAGATCGTTCACTCTGTTGATTATTTCTTTGGCTGAGAATAATTTTAGTTTAATCAAGTTCCATTTGTCTGTTTGTTTTTGTTGCCTGTGCATTTGAGGTTTTAGTCATAAATCCTTTGCCTAGAACAATGTCCAGAAGATTCCCCCCTAGGTTTTCTTCTGGTTTTATTATAGTTTCATTCTTTTATTTGAGTACTGAATCCATCTTGAGTTGATTTTTGTATATGGTGGGAGATATAGGTCAAGTTTCATTCTTCTGCATATGGCAATCCAATTTTCCCAGCAATGTTTATTGAAAAGTCTATGCTTTCCTCAATATATGTTCTTGTTGGCTTTGTCAAAGGTAAAAACCTTTAGTAGATTTATAGTTATGTAATCATCACCAAAATCCTGTTGTAGAGTTTCAAAAAGATTCCTAATGCACATTTGCAGCAATTCCCCTATTATAACCCCAGTTCTTCATAACCACTACTTTCAATCTAATTTCTGTGATTAAATATTAACTTTTAATGAGAGTTTCTGTAAATGAAACCATGTGTGATTGTGTTTGTCCAGGTACTAGTGAATGCACCTTCGAATTGTTTCCACTTTTTGGCTGTTTTGAAGAAATGCTCCTATAGACATTTATGTACAAATCTTCATGCAAGATATGTTTAAAGTTATTGTTGTGCATACCTAGAGTTAGAATTGTTGGAGCATATAGTACATTTTGTGTAACTCATTAAAAAGTTGCCAAATTGTATGTAAAGTAGTGGTATTATTTCACATTTCCATTAGATATATATGAAGTTTGCAGCTTCTCAGCAGAGTCCATTATTGTGTATCTTTTTTATTACAGACATTCTAGTAGGCCTGAAGTAATATCTCATAGTGATTTTTATTTATTTTATTTTATTTTTTTTTGAGATAGAGTTTTGTTCTTTAGCCCAGGCTGCAGTGAAGTGGTACAATCTCTGCTCACTGCAACCTCCGCCCCCCAGGTTCAAGTGATTCTCCTGCCTCAGCCTCCCAAGTAGCTGCAATTATAGCCAACTGCCATCACTCCCGACTAATTTTTGTATTTTTAGTAGAGACAGGGTTTCGCCATGTTGGCCAAGTTGGTCTCAAACTCCTGGCCTCAGGTGACCCACCCGCCTCAGCCTCCCAAAGTGCTAGGATTACAAGCGTGAGCCACCGCGCCCGGCCCTCATTGTGATTTTAATTTGAACTTCTCTAATAACTAATAACTTATTTCTGTGTGCGTACTAGACATTTCTATATCTTCTTTGGAAAATGTCTATTTAAGGTTTGCTGATTTTCAATTGGTTTGTCTTTTAATTGTTATCTACATATTTTGGATACAAGCCCTGATCATATATATACACACATACACATATGTGTGTGTGTGTGTATAATAAACACGTTATATATATATATATATAAATGTATTTATATATAAATGTATATAATATATATAATATAAATATATTATATAATATATATAATATAAAATATATATAATATATAATATAATATATATAATATAAAATATATATAATATATAATATAATATATAATATAAATATATATAAATATATATATAAATATATATATATAAATGCATTTTTCCTCTTTTGTGGGTTATCTTCACATTTCTTGATAGTTAATTTTTGAAACACAAAAGTTCTCAATTTTTTTCTTATTGCTTATAATTTTGGTGTATAACGTAAGAATCCATTGCCAAACAACACATGACAATAAAAGATACACGCATTTTCTTTCCTTCTTTCTTATTTCTTTTTTGAGACGGAGTCTCACTCTGTTGCCCAGTGGAGTGCAGTGGCACCATTTCGGCTCACTGCAAGCTCCGCCTCCGGGTTCACGCCATTCTCCTGCCTCAGCCTCCTGAGTAGTTGGCACTACAGGCGCCCGCCCCCACGTCCAAATAATTTTTTGCATTTTTGGTAGAGACGGGGTTTCACCATGTTAGCCAGGAAGGTCTCAATGTCCTGAACTCGTGATCCGCCCGCCTCGGCCTCCCAAAGTGCTGGGATTTCAGGCGGGAGCCACTGCGCCCGACCACACACATGTTTTTCTAAGAATTTCGTAATTCTCAGAAAACAGGTGTTTTGATAAAAAATTTGTAATTAGAGCTTTAATCCATTTAGAGTTAATTTTTACATATAATGTGATGTATAATCAAACATAGCAAAGAAAATCTGAGGTCTAAAGAGAAAACAATTGAACTCCACTGAATATAGTCTGCCTCTGCATCATGAATTTCACTAATCAGAGTTTAATGACTATTTCAAAGAGGAAACATTTTCTATATGAAAGATGTGCATACATGAATGTGAAAATACCATAATACCATATGTATATGATAAAAATGCGAGGGTCATTTCACACTTTAGCATGGAAAAGAGGGCACTCTGTCTCTGTCATAACCCAAAACAGCTAGATTATTTTTGTAGGCAATTTGGAATCTCTGGAAGACATAAAATTCACCCAGTGTTTGATAGATTACATAGGCCAGGAACTGAATTACAAATATAACACCCATAGATAAAACTATAGTATTAACCTAGTTTTAGCACATCCCATAAACCCTATGGAGCCCAGATAAATATCTGCATTATTTAATGATGACAGAATTTCTGTAAGACTGTATTCTGGAGAGAATTTGCTTCTTTTGTTTGTTTCTGTTTAGTAAGGCATTGTATCTAACAGAAAGTGTTTGCTGTGTTTGACGGTTCTGCAGGTAAACCTCAGGGCCCCTAAATTGTCATAAAATGATCCATGAAGGACTTCTTTGAAATATGTGACATGACCATGACACTTGTTTATCCACATCAGGAAAACAGGGGTAGAACTATCGTTTGTAGTTTAGGGACCTACAACCAAGCTATTAAAAAGAAAACAGTGGTGGATAGAAATACCCTAACATAGCCACTTCTGACTGAATTCACCAACAGCTTTGAAAATAAATATCAGCGGTTAAAAACAATCCCACACTAGAGTAATTTCTATCTATTCTTTATAATTTTTTTATCTGTACATATAAGTGTTTAGATATAAAAGTAGCAGTTTAGCAAGATTCAAGATTATATTAAACAGGCCAGGCGCAGTGGCTCACGCCTATAATCCCAGCACTTTGGGAGGCCGAGGCGGGTGGATCACGAGGTCAGGAGATCGAGAGCATCCTGGCTAACATGGTGAAACCCCATCTCTACTAAAAACAAAAAAAATACAAAAAACTAGCCGGGCATGGTGGCGGGCGCCTGTAGTCCCAGCTACTGGGGAGGCTGAGGCAGGAGAATGGTGTGAACCTGGGCGGCGGCGCTTGCAGTGAGCCAAGATGGTGCCACTGCACTCCAGCCTGTGTGACAGAGTGAGACTCTGTCTCAAAAAACAAACAAACAAACAAAAAACACACACAAAAAAACTGTATTAAACAGGAGGTTTCAAAAAACTTCAGAATGAGACAATTATACAAAAATTTTATACCAAGAATTTCTGCTTTTTAAAAATGTATTGTAAATATCAATTTTAGAAGAAAAAGGTATGCAGAATGGGTTAAAAAATGTTCTTTCTTCACTAAAACTGTTAAGAAAATTTAATTATTTAAAAGTATGCATGAGAAACTTTATATAGATGCTGATACAACTAGAAAAATATTCAAATGACTATCAAAAATGTTGATTCTATACAATCACATTAGAAACGAATTACTGAAAATTTTCTTGGTCTCATCCAGAAAACCATTAAAATTTTCAATCAATTGCTTAGATGTAACAGAATTGAAATTTAAAAATTTTTATAAGCACGATACAAACACCAATTAATCAGTGCAGACACAAGATTTAAAACACAAGCTAAATATGAGCTCAGGATGTATTTTAGAAATAACTTTTACTTAAATAATGAATCATATATAATTATAAGAGAACTAGAAAGCTATTGCACAAATTAGCAAAATTGGGATTCTAAATAATGAATCTTCCTTTGTGCTTATAAGCTAGATCCATTTACCATATCTGCTACTTAAGGTTCTTTAACTGTACTCAAAGACACAACTGCAAAGATAAAAGTTATGGAATGCTTAAAGACCGTTAATAGAAAACAACAGTAAAAAACTCAAATGACTAAATTTGTTGTGATTTTGAAAATGCAGTATGCTTGTAGAAAAATAAATCAAATTTAATAAAAAACAGGATTAGAAGAAAAATAATGTTCAGTTCCTAATAGCTATTATCTCCACAATACTCTATCCTGGCCCAATTAAATGGAAATGTCTTATTAGACTTATTTGTCTCATTTTAAGGAATGATATTTACAGGCTGTATAGATCATATAGTCTATAAAACACAAGATTGACCTTGTGTTTGAAAGGTCTTGAAGCTCTATGAAGCTCTATGACATGCGAAAACAGGAAAAGATAAGATGTTTCAATTACATAAGGCAAGACTTATGAAATACAAAAGAAATACCTTCAGATAGTTGATGTGCTGTCATGGAAAATAGTGGCTAGATTAAATTATGTTGCTGGAGATGACAAAAACAATTTTTATGTATGACAATTATTCAGAGACAGATTTCAGTTCAGTACAAAGTGGTGTGCCTCTATAACAATTAGAGCTCCTGTTGGACAGCTCCAAGGGAATGGGCTGTCTCTCAGAGTGGTGCATTCCTGTCACAGGAAGTGTTCAGCTGAACCTAGATGAACACTGGTCATGGATACCATGGAACATTTTTCCATTTTAGAAGGAAGATATAATTAGCAACCTTTAAGCTTGTTTCTACCTTCCATATTCTCATTTTATGGTCACTTTGACACATTTCAATGTTATAAATTGTCATTCCAATCTATAATTTGAGGCTGATATCACATGAACCAGTAATCTGAGTGACAGTGTTTCATGATTCATGCCCCATTAAATACTAGTAAGCAATATATATATTTATATACAAATTGTTTTCACTTTTATTTTGCCATCAAGGTTTGTGTCTCCTACCCTACCATCTTGGTGATGTCACCCTTTACAATAATTAGATTTCATCAAGAATACATGTAAGTATATTTGTATACAAGTAGACAGTTATACGTATGTATTAAATAATTTATAACATTTTCATTTTAATTTATTCTTTTTTCCCAATTAGTTATGATATTTTAAAGATTCAACATATTTTACTCTATTTTAAATTATCAAAACATCGTGTTCTCTTGGGCCAGTGAATGAGTTAGATTTTTTGATTATTTGTTGGTTGGTTTGTTTATTAGAGGACCCAAACATCTCAAAGAAGTTATTGTGTTAGTTTGTTTTGCATTGTTATGAAGAAATACCTGAGACTCTGAAATTTATTTTTTAAAAAGTATTTATTGGCTCATGGTTATGCAGACTATACAGGAAACATGACAACAGCATCTGCTTCTGGTGAAGTCCCAGAAGGCATCCAATCATGGTGGAGGGGAAAGGGAGGGTAGGTGTCACATGGCAAGAGTGGGAACAAGAGAGAGAGGAGGAGATGCCATGACTTTTTAAACAACTTGCTCTCATAAGAACTACTAAAGCAAGAACTCACTCATTACCAAAGGGATGGCACCAAGCCATTCAAAGAGGATCCACCCTCATGACCCAAACCCCTCCCACTTGGCCACACCCAACATTGGAGATCATATTTCAAAATCAGATTTGAAGGGGACACACATTCAAAGTATATCACTGGTTCTATGCAGTGGCCTGGTTAAGCTATATATTTCATGCAGGCCAAAGACAATATCTGACATGTGCATAGAAGGATTAAAATTACATATCTCAATCCACATAGGCAATATGTCTGATTCTCCCATCACTCTACCTATTGCACTTTGCTGGGTTTAACCTGTTTTAGTTTTACATAGTTTGTCTTTAAATATTTTGCTTTTTGCATGATTTAATTTAATTCTCTTAAGCTTACTCATGCATTTTATTAATATTATATTTTACTGGGGAATAAGAGTATCCAAGTGAAACCTCCATGCTTGTAGCACTCTAGCAAATTTTATCTTCTTCATTCAGAAATTTGAAAAATTCTTATGCTCTCTCTTAAAAGTGATTGAACTGTTATTCTTTTATTTTCAGTGGGTTTACACTAATATTTTGCCTTTTTTCTTCTTTTCCTAGCATATCCAAAAGGTCTGAACTAAATATATACTGAGTGTACCACAATCTCTCTTGTTCCAAGTAGTAATTTTAAATTTTACCAATCTAGAGCACTAAAAAGTAGAAAAAATGAGTAAGACTTACTATTTGACAGCACAATAGGGTGACAATAGTCAGAAAT
Source organism: Papio anubis (assembly GCF_008728515.1). Classification (NCBI taxonomy): domain Eukaryota; kingdom Metazoa; phylum Chordata; class Mammalia; order Primates; family Cercopithecidae; genus Papio; species Papio anubis. Next base: position 68,063,748 of record NC_044985.1, on the reverse strand, counting down.
AACTTAATTGTATATTTTAACATAACATAAAGAATATAATTCAATTGTTTGTAACTCAAAGGATAAATGCTTGACAGGATAGAAACCCTACCCTCTGCAATGTGCTTAGTTCACATTGCCTGCTTGTATCAAAACATCTTATGTACCCCATAAATATACACACCTACTATGTACCCACAAAAATTTTCTAAGGCTTTTAAAAAATCACCAACCAAGTAATTTATTTGTTTAGTTCATTTACTGGAAGTAAAAGTATTAAAACAATTAATGTTTATTACTTTTAAATGAAGACCACAGTGCTATCGAAGAATTCATCAGTAAGTTTCTGCAATTTAACCCCCAGTCAACTCGGTCAAACCAGTGTTAACATTATTTCCACCAAACATTAAATGTGGAAAAAAAAATCTCTAAATATAATTCTGGAAAATGAATGTGTACATTTGTACACACATGTGCAAATATGTTTGTAGACATACATAGAAAGTTATTGATACATGTATTATATAATTTCCAATTATATAAAGTATATGTATGGATTTGAATATATGTGTGTGTGTTTGTGTATGTGTGTGTACCAGCAAAGATACAGCAGTGGTAAATAAGCTAATATTACAGAAAAAAAGTATCCATTTCATAAACTTGAATTTTCCATATTTATAAAACATGCAAACTTATTATAGCTTAACTTGTATAATTCATTGTCTTTAAAAGTCTAATTCATTTAACAATTACTAATAATATGCACAAAAATTACAAATAAATATTATAAAATAATATAAGGTGCTATTCAAAAGATCAAACAAGTTACAAGGATGATGTCTACCTTCATATAAATGTCTTGGATAAATTGGTGGGAATTCTATTTTATTTTTATTTAACTCTTGATAGTCCCTGGCTAACCCGGGAAGACACTAAAACTATCATTTGTGAGTTTATACTACTTTTAAGTTCATTTAAATTGAAACATTAATTTCATTTAAATTGAACCAAGTTTCAATTTAAATAAATGTCACTTTTCAATGTGTGTAACTTAGAAAACATACTCAAAACATACAAATTATTCATAGTGAAAAACAGAGTCATGCATCTTTTTGTAATCATTTTCATTGATGCTTTGCCTCACTTTATGATACCCTGGTCCCTCAAAAAGAGAAAGAAAGAAAGAACAAAAACGAAAAACATGTAGAGTCTCAAATTTCTATACTATAAGCTACAAATTATAAGAATCATGTATTCCTTCACAATTTTACACACTGTATTCATCATAGTGTCTGGCAACAGTAGGTGGCACTAACTATTCCCTCAATATTTTTAATAAATATCTAATTCTAAGCAAATAAAACTGTTTTAGAGATTGAATTGGTTAAAAAAAAAAAATCCACAAAGAAATACTCACCAATCAAACAGCATATTAAAAGGATGATTTAACATGACCAAATGAGATTTATCCTAGGAATTCAAGGGTGGTTAGACATAAGAAAATAAATAAATATAATGCACTATTTAATAGACTGAAGAAAAACAACAGGTAATCAACTCACTTGATGTAGAAAAGACATTGGACAAAAATTCAACATCCTTTCATGCTAAAATATTCAAAAATCAAAGAAAAGAAGGGAATTTTCTTAACATATTAAAGGTTATTTATGTAAAACTCACAGCTAACATCATACTTGATGGTGAAAGACAAAAATGTTTCTCTTTATGAATAGGAACACAAGGGTGCCTGCTTTCGACCTCTCTTATTCAACTTTGTACTGGAAGTGCTAAATGGAACAATAAGACAATTAAAAGAAATTTTAAAAAATCAAAATTATCACGGAAGTTACTTCTGTTTATAAATGACATCATTCTACATAGAAAGCATCAAATAATCTACAAGAAATCTTCCAGAGCTAGTAATAAATTCAGGAAAGGTGTAGGATACATCAATATGCAACAATCTGCCAAATGAAATTATGAAAGCAAGTCCATTTGCAATAACATCTAGAAGAATGAAATACCAAATAATGAATGTAATGAAGGAGATGAAAGACTTGTACCTTGAAAATTGTAAAACATTGGAAGAAATTGAAAAGTCAATCTTTAAATTCATATGAAACTTAAATTGGCCCCCAATAACCAAAACAATTTTGGAAAAGAAGAACAATGTTGGAAGCCTCATACTTCTCAGGTTTGATGCCTACTACAAAGCTACAATAATCAAAACAGTGTTGTATTGGCATAAGGATAGACCTATAGACCAGTGGAACAGAATTGAGAGTCCAGATATAATTCCATACATGAACGAGCAGTTGATTTGTGGCAAGGTGCCAAGTCTACTTAGTTAAAAAAGAATAGCATCTTTGATAAATGGTGGTAAGAAACTGGCTTTACATATGCAAAATAATAAGATTAGACCCCTAACTCACGTTATGTAAAAATTAATTGAAATGGAACAACAATCTAAGGACAAAAGCTGAAACCATAAAACTCTCAGAAGAAAACGTAGGGGTTAATCTTCTTAATCTTGGATATGGCAAGGGAATTATCAAATGACACCAAAAGCACAAAATACAAAGAAAAAATGTATATTAAACTTCATCAAAAATTTTAAAATGTTTGTGGATCAAACGATACTAACAAGAAAGTGAAAACTGGCGGAATGAGAGAAAACATTTGCAAATTACATACTAAAATAAGAATTTAATATCCACATTATATTAAAAAACTCTTGAACTCAACAACACATAAACTACCTTATTTTAAAATGAGCAAAGAAATTAAGTAAACATTTCTCCAAATAAGATATACAAATGGCCAAAAGAACATAAAAAGATCATTATTATTAGTTATTAGTGAAATGCAAATAAAAAGTATGACTAGATACCAATTTGTACATCCTAGGCATGTTTTATTAAAAAACAAAAAGGGAAAATAATTTTTTGTGAGTGTGGAGAAATTGAAACCCTCATACATTGCTGGAGGAAATGCAAAATGGTGCAGCTGCTGTGGAAAACATTTTGGCAATTACTCAAGAAGTTAAACAAAATTATCCTATGACCCAGCAACTACATTTCCAGGCTTATACTCAGAAGAATTGAAACAAGGACTCAAACATTTACACCAATACTTATTGCAGCATCATTCACAATGACCAGAATGGTGGAAAGGTGGAAAGAATTCAAGTGTTGATCAACAGATGAATGAATAAACAGAATGTCATCTATACATATAATGGAATATTATTTAGCCAAGAAGGAACAATGTTTTAATATATGCTACAACATGAATGAAACTTGAAAACATTGTGATGGGCTCTATAAGTCAGATACAAAGGTCGAATAATTTATTATTCTACTTATATAAAATATCTATAAATTCATAGAGACAGAAACTAGATTAGAGGTTGCCAGGTACTGAAGGGAGACGGAAATGGAAAGTTGTTGCTTAATGAGTATAGCATAACTGTTTGGGATAACAGAAAAGTTTTGGAAGTAGATACTGGTCATGGCTGTACAACATTGTGATTGTCATTAATGTCACTGAATGGTACTGTTGAAATCATTAAATTTTCAAATTTTATGTTAGATGTATTTTATCTCAATTTAAAAAATCAAAATATAAAAAATTAAATTGTTTTGAAAGCAGCATACCCATATAGTTCTACTCTAAAAGATAAAAGCTTATTATGCTCACACATAATAAACAGTTTTTGTGCATCTAGCACCAGTGTTTGGCTGAATAAATAATCTCTACTTAAGGAGGTAACAGAGGTGAAAGTACTTTCCCTTGTTAATTTCTGTTTGTGTCCCACAGTCTGTGATTGCACTTCCAAATGATGTCTACATGACACTAATAATTCAACCATTTTATTTTATTATATATACATATGTTTTAATTTTTTTGTTTTTCTTTATTCTATAAAAAGAGATACATATGCCAAATGTGCTGATTAGCTACATAGGTCTACATGTGTCATGGTGGTTTGCTACACCTATTGAACCATCTTCTAAGTTCCCTCCCCTTGCATCCTACCCCCAGCAGTCCCTGGTGTGTGTTGTTCCCCTCTGTGTCCATGTGTTCCCATTGTTCAACTCCCACTTCTGAGTGAGAACATGCGGTGTTTGGTTTCTATTTCTGTGTTAGTTTGCTGAGGATAATGGCTTCCAGCTGCAAATGACATGATCTCATTTCTTTTTATGGCTGCATAGTATTCTGTGGTATATATGTACCACATCATCTTTATCCAGTCTATCATTAATGGGCATTTGGGTTGGTTCCACCTTTGCTATTGTAAATATTTCTGCAATAAACATACATGTGCATGTCTTTATAGCAGAATGATTTATATTCCTTTGGGTACATACCCAGTAATGGGATTGCTAGATCAAATGGTATTCCTGGTTCTAGATCTTTGAGGAATTACCACGTTGTCTTCCGCAATGGTTGAACTAATTTACATTCCCACCAATAGTGTAAAAGTGTTCCTATTTCTCCACAGCCTCGCCAGCATCTATTGTTTCCTGACTTTTTAATAATTGCCATTCTGACTGGCATGAGACGGTATCTCATTGTGGTTTTGAATTGCATTTCTCTGAACAGAGCCCTCAGGAATAACACCACATATCTACAACCAGTTGATCTTCGACAAACCTGACAAAAACAAACAACGGGGAAAGGATCTCCTATTCAGTAAATGGTGCTGGGCAAACTGGCTAGCCATATGCAGAAAACTGAAACTGAATCCCTTACTTACACCTTTTGCAAAAATTAACTCAAGATGGATTAAATACTTAAATATAAAATCCAAAACTATAAAAATCCTAGAAGAAAATCTAGGCAATACCATTGAAGACATAGGCATGGGCAAAGACTTCATGACAAAAATGCCAAAAGCAATTGCAACAAAAGCCACAATGGACAAATGGGATCTCATTAAACTAAAGAGCACAGCAAAAGAAACTATCATCAGAGTGAATAGGAAACCTATAGAATGGAAGAAAATTTTTGCAATCTACCCATCTGACAAAGGTCTAATATCCAGAATTTACAAGGAACTTAAACAAATTTACAAGAAAAGAAAAAACATCAAAAAGTGGGCAAAGGATATTCACAGACACTTCTCAAAAGAAGACATTTATGCGGCCAACAAACATATGAAAAGAAGCTCAACATCACTGATCATCAGAGAAATTCAACCATTTTATACTACATTCTTCATTAGATTGACTTTTGAATCACAGAATCTGTGAGAATGATTTATTTTAATATTGTAGAGAATTTTAAAATAAAATCTATGGATTAAGCAAACATGGTCTATTAATTAAAAAATCTGATATAGTTCAATTATTTTCCTGGAAGATCATAGTCTGTCACAGTTATATTGAACAAGTTGATTGCTATTTGATTTTACTCTTGCTTAATTAAATAAAGTTATGCAGTCATATTATTATTAGATATCTTTGGGAATATCCCAAATGTGCCCAAGTCATGTAGTACAAATAATGAATTTTCCTTTTCCAAAGAATAATATTGCTATACCAAATAAGAAAATATGTTTAAGGAAGAAACACCAACGTGTAAAGGTAAGCTATACAGTATCTGTCTGAAATAGTATAATTTACTTCTGCAAATCTAAGCCTAAAACTGCCTTAGTTAAAAATTCTACCTACTTCATAACATTTCTGTATCAGTAGATAGGCTAAGGAAGCACGTGCCCCTCTGTGTTCCTAATAAGGCAAAAATAAGTAACAAATAAATTTCAGCAAGAGGTGTTTTGGTTCAGAAATGTTCATATGGGTTAAGATTACCAACTTGCCTGAATAAGGAAATAAACTAAAACCAATTTGTTCTATCTCTTTGTTTGCTAAAGCTTCTGTTTCCTATGGTTGAAAAACAATATCAGAGTGTAATCTACTCCTATTTTTGATGGACATAACATAAACCCAAATATGGAAATCAGCAAAATAGCTAACATTTTTCTAAACCAACGATTTTCAAGTCCATGTGTAATAGAACATTTAGTGAAACATTGATGGAATCACAAACATGAGAGCACCTGGAAAAGTGCCTGGCTCATTCAGTGAACCAATAAGTTAAATTGGATTTTTTTCATATATGTTCCCCCCAATCAGTATCATTAGTAAATCTAAAACAAGACATACACACACACACACACACACACACACACACACACACACACACCCCGAGGAGAGAGGGGTAGAGAGAGAGAGAGAAAGAGAGAGAGAGAGAGAGAGAGAATTAAATTTAGAGTTAAAAAGCTAAATTTAATGCTCCCTACATAAAATATGATAGAGAAAATGCTAATACACATTAGGAATGAACACTTAAAGCCTGTGTCCCATTTTTGTCACAATTTATTATAAATAACTTATTAGAACAAGAGTTTAAAAAAAGAAAAATTATCAGGGTATCTGGCATTTTCAGATGTTTTCATCAACATATCCCAGAGGTTAAAAATGGCCTAGCATATTTTGACTTTTGAGAGTCCCAGTATATTATAAATGATGAAATATCAAAGCAAGTTTATCAAAATGAGGTTAGGCTTTAAAGAATTACAGATAGTGAGTTGACCATGTTAACACATTGAAAATACCCTGACTTATGAATAACCTCAGTTGGAGATTAATATCAAAAGTGTCATTGCTATGTCCTTCATGAAAATGAGACCCAGCGCCCTCTATGTGGCACGTAGTCCTGTTTTGCACAATTCCCACATGATGAAGATTACCCTGTAAACGTTAGAACTATTTTTTCCCTTAATTATTATTGATTGTGATAGAAATGTTTAAAATATCTTTCTTTTCCTTTTAAGAGACTATTTAACTTAATATCATAAAGCATCAAAAATAAAAACATCAAATACTACTATTCACCATTTTAATGATATTATATTACCATATGTTCATTAAATGGAAATGACATACTTCTTTCCCTTTAGAACATTATACTATCTATCTAGAGGTAATTCAGATACGCAATATTTATTCAGTGCCTGTCATATGCAAAGCACTATTATAGGTTCTGAAGATATATCAAGAAAGAACACACACACACACACACACACGAACCCTATTCTTAATGTAGCAGTCAAGGCAGAGGTTGAGGAGAACAACAGAAAAAGTAATTATTTTATTTATTGAAGTCTTGAAAATATCATTTAATATTAATAAAAATATAATATATGCTTATTGCAAAATTAGAAGCAATACAGGAGAATATAGTAAATATTAAAAGTCCTCCCTTTCTACTTCTCCACAAAATCCCACTTACGAGGAGGACTATTGCTGAGTTCGTATATGTATATGTATATTATATATGAATCATATTGTCTCCACGATGAGAGAAAAACTATTTATATTTAGACATACACACTTATGAATAATTGATCTACATATTTATAGCCCTTTTCTCACTCTATATATACATATGGATCTTTTTCTATGTGTGTAATTTATATACATGGCCTTACTGCTGAAAGTTGGATATGCTAGAGATGAACAAATTATTTATTTTAGCTCTCTAAATCTAAATATTTCTGATTCCAAGAGTTGATAGAACAAATCACTTCAATCTTTCATTGTAATAATTCTTCTTATTTTTGTGTTTCCATGACTCCAGGAGACATACTGAATATATAGAAAATAGACCCTGTAATCTTCAGTTCTATATGGTCAGTGCATAGCATACTTATCATTATCCATGTCAGCATGATCCTTTGAGATACAAGGTATTCAGGTTTCAATGTTAAATAATCCATATTAGCCTTTTTCTAGGCTGAGAATTCTGGGCTGTAAGGTTTAGTCTTCTAGGCATCATTCTTCCTCCTCCCCTCAAGGCTGCCTCTCACTTTGCATCTCGTACATTCCACACTAAAATTACTATCACTTCCCTGGAGTGTTTCAAGCTAGCACAGACTACAGATAGCAACTCCTCATGTAATCTGCAGAGTAGCATCACCATCTGAGGCTCAGGTGCTTGTTCGAGTGCTCACTCTCTCCCTCTGCTTTTGTCATTTCCCTCTTCCTTTTTCAACTTTAAGGGGTTAGAAATTCAAATTTGTGTCGGGGTGGGAGACATAAATTTAATGTGGGAGGTAGCAGAGTATGCTACCTTTAGGAGGTATCATTGTTTCTTCCCTTTAACCATGCCTTACTCGGTAGCTCTGTTTGAATTCCTCTGATAATAGTGCACCCACCACATTACATATAATATTACATTTTATTTATGAATTTAATGAGTTGTAAGAAAGTTCTGCTTTCCTTGAACCACAATATGTCATTGGGTAATGTCTACACATTTATTTTAACACAGATCTACTTGTGGAGCTAATAGTATCAGGCTCAACACACAAAGCTCCAAGACTATTTGAATAAAAGTTTCATAGCTTCTCAAAGGCATCCCTTCTCTAAATTGAACTCCATCAGTTATTTGTTTTTTCGTGGAATATCTTCATGAGATATTTTCTCCATATTCTCTGTCCTCTGCAAAATTAAATCAAGGCCTTATTTGTTTTAGTATTGTTCTTAAAATGTAAAATTTAATACTAGACGTAGAACTAGAACTCAATTTTATTTACCAGAAGCCACTTAAGAAGGACTAAATAATTATTTTCCCTATGTGTTCTATTTTTCCATTAGGAAATGAGATTCAACATGAAAGTTAAAACATTGTACCAACAAATTTTGAAAAATTATGACTAAAATAGCTTTACAAATAAGGATATTAATGATTCATACTGAGTTACAATGCATGTTTATCTTAAAGACTAGGATGTGGAAAACCACTAGCTAAAGATTATAGATGTATTTGTTACTATGTACTGTATACAAACAAACAAGAACAAACAAATTAAAAGGCTGCATTAAAGTAAACAGATAAGAGTTACACTGTACTTACTCTGATTTATAATTAAATAGCAAAGGTAACAGGACTTCAAAATACATTACTTTTGGGGGACTAACAAAAACAATATTGAGGCAACAATGAATGATAGCAAAGCTTAAATAAAGGCCCATCTGTGTGAACATGTGTAGTACAAACTTTACAATTGTGTACCAACCCATTTTGCTAGTAGATTTATAGTTATATTACTAACTTTAACTTTATTTTTAATATCAAATTTGAATAATCCTTATTAAATTGCTGTTAGTTACACTCCACTTATTAATCAATTCCCTCATTTCTTGCACACATAGTTTTCACATGTACCGTGTTTTGGTCACTGTTCTAAGTTCTGGAGCTAGTTCAATAAAAAAGAAAATGAAAGTCATTGCCCTTCATGCATGTTATATTACTATAATTTTTATTTCAATTTTTACTTTTTAATTTTTAATTTTTGTGGGTGCTTACTAGGTGTATATATTTATAGGATACATGAGATGTTTTTACACAGGCATGCAATACATAATAATTACATCATAATAAATGGGTTATCCATTCTCTCATTTATCCTTTGTGTTATAAACAATTAAGTTATACTGTTTTAGTTATTTTAAAATGTACAATTAAATTGTTAACTATAGTCACCCTTTTGTGCTATCAAATAGTAAGTCTTATTCACTCTTCATAACTATGATTTTATTGAACCTATTAACCATCCTCAACCCTCCCCTGCCCCATACTATCCTTCCCAGCCTCTGTCAACCTTCCTTCTACTCTCTATGTTCATGAGCTCCATCGTTTTGATTTTTAGATCCCACAAATAAGTAACAACATATGATTTTTGTCTTCCTGTGCCTGACTTACCTCACTTAACATAGTGAACTCCAGTCCCATTTGTGTTGTTGCAAATGACAGGATCTCATTCTTTTTATGGTTGAATAATATTCCATTGTGTATATGTACCACATTTTTTTATCCATTCATCTGTTGATGGACACAGGTTGCTTCCAAATCTTGGATCTTGTGAATAATGCCACAGCAACAAACATGGGAATGCAGATATCTCTTCAATATACTGATTTTCTTTCTTCTGGGCATATACCCAGTAGTGGGATTGCTGGCTCAATGTTTAGTTTGCAGAACCTCCAAACTGTTCTACATACTAGTTGTACTAGTTACATTCCCACCAACAGTGTATGAGGGTTTCTTTTTCTCTATATCCTCACCAGCATTTGTTATTGACTAATTTTGGGATAAAAGTCTCTTTAACTTGGGTGAGATGATATCTCATTGTAGTTTTGATTTGCATTTCTCTAATGATCAGTGATGTTCAGCATCTTTTCATATGCCTATTTGCCATTTGTATATCTTTTTTGAGTAATGTATAGTCAAATATTTTGCCCATTTTTAAGTCAGATTATTAGATCTTTTTTCACATAGAATTGTTTAAGCTCCTTATGTATTCTGGTTATTAATCTCTTTTCAGATGGATAGTTTGCAAATATTTTCTCTCATTCTGTGTGTGGTCTCCTCACTTTGTTGATTGCTTCTTTTGCTGTGCAGAAGCTTTTTAACTTGATGTGATCCCATGTGTCCATGTTTGAATGATGCTTGCATCCCAGGGATAATAATGGTCATAATAAATAACCTTTTAAATTTATTGTTGAATTTGGTTGGCTAGTATTTTCTTGAAGATTTTTGCATCGATATGCATCATAGATATTGGCCTTTAGTTTTTTGTTTTGTTTTGTTTTGTTTTTTGATATGTCTTTGTCTGGTTTTGGTATCAGGGTAATACTGGTCTCATAGATTTGAGTTTTGAAGTATTCTCTTCTCTATTTTTCAGAATAGTTTGAGTAGGATTGGTATTTGTTCTTTACATATTTGGTAGAATTCAGCAGCGAAGCTATCAAGTCCTGAGTTTTTCTTTCCTTGAAGAGTTTTCATTCTAGCTTCAGATTTACTACTTGTTATTAGTTTGTTCAGGTTTTGCATTTCTTCATGGGTTCAAACCTGGTAGGTTGGACATCTCCAGAAATTTGTGTATGTCTTCTAGATTTTTCAATTTACTGGCAGGTAGTTGGTCTATAGTGCAGATTAAGTCCAATTATTTTTTGTTGATATTCTTTATGGAAGATCTTTCCAATGCTGAAAATGGAATGTTGAATTCTCCAGCTATTATTGTTTTGGGGTCTATATCTCTCATTAGCTGTAATAATATTTGCTTTATATATATGGGTACTCTAGTGTTATGTGCATATATATTTAAAATTGTTATATTCCTTTCCTGAATTGACCCATTTATATAGTGACCTTCTTTGTCCCTTCTTATAGTTTTTGTCTTGAAATCCATTTTGTCTTATATAAGTATAGCTACTCCTGCTCTTTCTTAGTTTCCTTTGGCATGAAATATCTTTTGTCCTCCCTTTATTTTCAGTCTATGTGTGCCTTTACAGGTTAAATGTGTTTCTTGTAGGCAACAGATCAATGGATCGTGTTTCTTTATCCATTCAGCCACTCTGTGTCTTTTGAGTGGAGAGTTTAATCCATTTACATTCAATGATTCAGAGTAATTATTGATAAGTAAGGACTTAGTCTTGCCATTGTGTTATTTGTTTTCTGGCTGTTTTGTGGTCCTATCTTTCTTTTAATTGGTATTATTATTATTATTATTTTATTTATTTACTTATTTTGAGACAGAGTTTCACTCTTGTTGCCCAGGCTGGAGTGCAATGGCGTGATCTCGGTTCACCACACCCTCCACGTCCTATCCCAGGTTCAAGTGATTCTCCTGCCTCAGCCTGCTGAGTAGCTAGGATTATAAGCATGTGTCACCATGCCCAGCTAATTTTTGTATTTTTTAGTAGAGACAAGGTTTCTCCATGTTGATCAGGCTGGGCTCAAACTCCCAACCTCAGGTGATGTGCCCATCTTGGCCTCCCAAAGTACTGGGATTACAGATGTGAGCCACCACACCCAGCCAGTATTATCTTTCTTTTTTCTTTCCTTCCTGTTTTCCTTTTAGTGAAGGTAATTTTCTCTGGTGATGTGATTTTGTTTCTTGCTTTTTGTGTGTGTGTGTCCATTGTATAATTCTTGGTTTTAGGTTACCATTGTGGTTGTAAATACTATTTTATAATACATTATTTTAAGTTGATAACAACTTAAAAATGTTTGTCTAAATAAGCAAAAAGAAAACTAATAAAGATTCTATGACTTAACTTCATCTCCCTACTTTTTAACTTTTTGTTGTCTCTATTTATGTCTTGTTGTACTATGTTTTGAAAAGCTGTTGTAATTATTTTAATTGGTTAATCGTTTAGTACTTCTTCTTAAGATTAGTTTGCACATCACAGGGTTATAATATTACAGTTACTGTGTTATACTATTCCGTGTTTTTCTATATACTTATTTCAGTGAGTTTTGTCCTTCAGAAGGTTTCTTATCACTCATTAACATCCTTTTCTCTCTGGTTGCAATAGTTCCTTTAGTATATTGTGTAGGGCAGGTCTGGTGTTGATAAAATCACTTTGCTTTTCTTTGTCTGGGAAAGTGCTTATTTCTCCTTCATGTTTGAAGAATATTTTCACCAGATATAATAATGTAGAGTAAAAAGGCTTTTTTTATTTGTTTGCTTATTTTCTTTTTTTCAACAGCATCTTCATATGTCATGCCACTTTCTCCTGGTCTGTGAGATTTCCACTGAAAAGTCTGCTGCCAGACATATTGGAGCTACATTGTATGCTACTTGCTTATTTTCTCTTGTTACTTTTAGGATTCTTTTTTTATCCTTGACCTTTGGGAGTTTGATCATTAAAGGCCTCGAAGCAGTCTTCTTTAGATTAGATTTACTTCATGTTCTTTAACCTTCCCTTACTTAGATATGTTTATCTAGTTTGGGAAGTTCCTCATTATTATCCCTTTGAATAAACTTTCTTCCTTATCTCTTTCTCTATATCCTTTTCAAGGCAAATCACTCTTAGATTTGCCCTTTTGAGGCTGTTTTCTGGATCTTTTAGGTGTGGCTTATTGGTTTTTATTCTTCTTTCTTTCATTTTCTTTTTTTTTTTTTTTTGGTCTCCTCTGTATTTTCAAATAGCCTGTCTTCAAACTCATTAATCTTTCTTCTGCTTCATCAACTCTGCTATTAAGACTCTGATGCTTTCTTTCATGAGCCAATTGCATTTTTCAGCTCTGGAATTTCTGCTTCATTCTCTTTTATTATTTCAATCTCTGCTAAATTTATCTGATAGAATTATACATTCCTTTTCTGTGTTATCTCGAATTTCATTGAGTTTCCTCAACAGAGCTATTTTAATTTTCTGTCTGAAAGGTCACATATATTTGCCTCTCTAGGATTGGTCCTCAGTGTTTTATTTAGTTCATTTGGTGAGGTCATGTTTTGTTGGATTGTCTTGGTACTTTTCAGTGTTCATCTGTGTCTGGGCATTGAAGAGTTAGATATTTATTTCAGTCTTTGCAGTCTGGGCTTGTTTATACCCGTCCTTCTTGGGAAGGTTTATCAGATATTCAAAGGGACTTGGGTGTTGTGTTCTAAGCTGTATCTGCTGTATGGGACACCTGAAGCCCAGTAACACTGTGGTTCTTACAGACTCATTGAGGTACCACCTTGATGGTCTTGGACAATATTCAGAAGAATTCTCTGGATCACCAGGCAGAGACTCTTATTCTCTTCTTTTACTTTCTCCCAAACAACTGAAATCTCTCTGTTCTGAGCCATGTGGAGTTGGGAGTGGAGTGACACAAGTTTCCCTGTGGCCATCATCACTATGACTGTGCTGTGTCATATCTGAAGCCATCACAGCACTAGCTCTCACTTATGGCCTGTTGTAACCACTCCCTGGCCAGTGAATGCTGCCTGGCCTTGGACTCACCCTTGAGGACAGAGTGTGTATTAGTCAGGGTTGTCTAGAGGGAAGAACCAATAATATATTTATAAGGGGAGTTTTTTAGGGAATATTAACTCACAAGATCACAGGGTCCCACTACAGGCCATCTGCAAGCTGAGAAGCAAGGAAGCCAGGCAAAATCCCAAAGCTGAAGAACTTGGAGTCTGATGTTTGAGGGCAGGAAGCATCCAGCACAGCAGAAAGATGTAGGTTAGAAGGCTAAGCCAGTGTAGCCTTTTCATGTTTTCTGCCTGCTTCATATACTGAACACATTGGCAGCTAATTAGATTGTGCCCACCCAGATTGAGAGTGGGTCTGCCTTTTACAGCCCACTGACTCAAATGTTAATCTCCTTTGACACACCCAGGATCAATACTTTGCATCCTTCAATCCAATCAAGTTGACAGTATTAACCATCACAGTGTGCTCCTCTCTGGCCCAGGGCAGGTCCAAAAATACTGTCTAAGATCCAAGGCCTGGAATCAAAGACCCCAAGAACCCAGCTGGTGCTCTATGATCGTGTGGCTGAATTGTTACCTAAGGTACAAGACAAATTCTCCTTTACTTTTCCCTTTGCCTTACTCAAGGAGAAGTCTCTCCCTGTAGCCAACATAGCTGGGGATGGACCTGGTCTTACCTGAAGCCAGCAAGTCTCAGTGTCTCACCCAAGGCCCTTGATGTAGTACCTAGGTATTGCTGCTGTTTTTTCAGGACCCAAGGTCTCTTCAGTTATCAGGTGATAAAGCCTGCTAGAACTGATTCCTTCCCTTGAAGATATCAGGTGCCCTTCTGTCCAAGAGTTTGTCTAGAAATGTCATTCAGGGGCTAGGCCCTGAAAAGTGGGCCTCATGACTCTGACCAGTACCCTATCCTGCTGTGGCTTAGCTGGTATCCAAAATGCAAAACAAAGTCCTCCCTGCTCCCTCCTTTCCTCAAGCAGAAGAAAGGGGTTTCTTTTGGAGCCACAAGTTGTGAAGCCTGGGTTTCGGTTAGAGGTGAGGCCAGTACTCCCTTAGCCACCCGGGCTGATGTCTCAAGTCAGTCTTGTGCACTCCTAGCCCTCTGGCTCTAGGCCCCTTTCCGCACTAGGATTCACCTAGGAGTTTCAGTCTTTGTGGCCTAAACTGCCTTTCAAGTTTATTTAAGACCCCGGAGCCTTTATCCTGTGGTGGTGATGGTTGCAGGAAATTAAGTTCTGACTGCTGGGATTGACAATTCCCCTCTGGCTAGGGCTGATTTAAATGCTCCCTCTGTAGTCAAGCATCAGCAGTGTTTGGTCAGCATTTTCTTTCTGCTTTAAAATGGCAGCACTGAGTTCAATGCCTCACAACTGCTGAGTTCTTCCTCTCCCTAAGTTACAGAAATGCTCTCAGCACCATGCCTTCATTGCTGGAAAATGGGAGTGGGGTGGCGTCTGTGATTCAGTCCTCCTACCTGAAAACCAGGTACTGTGAGTGCTCACCTGAATTCTGGTTCTTATGAAGGTGCTTTTGTGGTGTAAATAGTTGTTAAATTGGTGTCCTTGTAGAGTGGACAATCTATAGAGCCTTCTATTCTGCCAACTTGCCCCATCTCCTCATCTTGCAGCTTATATTATATGTTAACTGTAAAAGCTTTACTTAAAAAGAAAATTCTGCACATCAGTCATACCCATTTATCAAAAATGACTATTATTTTTTAAACTGGAAGATCCAACCGAGTCTCACTATTGCAGGTATTTTGATAACAAAGGTTATAATGGGAGTATGTTTTTATTCTAAGTCCTAACTTTTATCATTTTAACACATATGTAAAATATTTCACTCTGCTTAATTACCAGTAAGCCATTTGATATGCTTTCTGGACTTTTAAGAAAGATTTATTTCCACTACCTTAAACAATCTTATAGTATGGTGGGCAGAATAATTGCACCTACCAAAGATGCCCACAACCCTATCTCTGGAATTTGTGAATATGTTGTAATTCAGGGCAAAAAAGGACTTTGCAGATGTGATAAAGCTAAGAATGTTAGGATGAGGAGATTTTCCTGGATTATCCAAGTGGACCAACTCTGATCACATGAGGCCCTAAAGTAGATAATTGTTACTGATTGTGGTCAGAGATGTGAAAACAGACGGAGAACGAAGGGCCAAAGACCTTCAATATGACCAGTCTCACATCTTTCACTTTAAAAGCGGAGGAAGGAGGGAGATCATGAAACAAGGAACGTGGCAGCCTCAAGAAGCTGTGAGTGGCCCTCACCTGACAGCCAGAAAGAAAATGGGGACCTTGGTTCCACCATTATTCTGTTTTAGAATTGCAAGAAGCATCCTTTAAAGCGATAAGGAAAGAAAACAAAAGTGATAAACTTTAAGTATTTGATTTGTGCTTAAGCCCTAGGCATTCTTTATATATGCTTATTCAGAATTGTATGGTTCCCTTCAGCTGTTAGCTATAGGCATCTAGTGATAAATAAGATAGTTTAAGACTAAATACATATCTTACAATTATATTATTGGCAATATGCAGCATAGGGTAATTTTGGAGCATTGTTCTGTTTCTAGAGCCCAGTATTTGCACCATCACAATCTAACAAAATAAATAAAATAGGACAACATAATTTTCAAGTACCTAAAAAATTATAGAATTATATATTTTTAAAATTCAGCTTCACTTTTTTTGAAATGATTATATTACTTTCTGTATTATATTTCCTTCTTATACTCTATATTTGATATTGTGCATGATATAAACAAGTGTTAAGCTGAAAGTCAATAGTGTTGGTGTCTCATAAAAATACTTCCTTTGAACTATTTGGCAAGCCTCCTAAGTTCTCTAAATTTCAATTTTTTAATTTGACAATGATACATTTGTAAAAGGTGATTTATTTATCTGATCATTTTGTAAACATTTATTAGAAGAAATTGCTCATATCCTCTACTTTTGAAATTTCAAATATAGTCAGTGGTACTCTACAAACCCATCTTAAAAAATTCTTATTTACCAAATATAGTATTCATACTACTATGTAAATTATTTTGTTGCCTCCTAATACAGGTTTGCATGTCCAAAATATATAAAGAAATTAGCATTACTGTAATAATTTTCTTTAAAACAATGCATTTGATAAGAGACTAATAAGCTTTGAGACATAGCCATTGGAGATAATACTTTTCCTCATTGTTTTTGATTTTCTAAATCCTTTTCACTTACCATTTAATCATTTGAACTATCTATTGTGTATTCATTTGTTTCTGTCACTTCTCTCTCTCTTTACTTACTTCATTATTCATTTTTAATCTGGGGAAATACATTTCTAGGTTTTATGTAATATCTAACAACCTTAGTTTTTGTCCTAAATATATTGAATAAACTTCCTGTTGGAAATTTTAATAAATCGACTAATTTTAAATGGTGATTTTTGGCAACTTTTTAAAGCTTTCAATCTAGGTTTCTATATTAATTTTTCAAATAACTATATCAGTTGCATATTTTTAGGTATATAACCTGAGTTGCATGATAAGGACATATACTCCATCTACATCATTCTTGCATTGTTTTAAGGGAATATAACAAGTATGAGTTTTTAATTTATTTTATTCTGTGAGAAATCTGATTTTTAGAAAAAAACGACTGTTCCATTTCTGGGGGATTTTAGATTATAACTTTAAAAACAGCAGACCCTTCTCCCACCTATCTTATAAACTGATGGGACTAATTAATAATTGGTGCAATTAATTTGCCTTTTTTGGAAGGCAAACTAGTTATATACCTAAAACATTAAAAATATGAGTTCCCCATCAAAATAATTTATGTTATACTAAATAATAATATTATATTTGAAAATACAAGTTAAAAAAACATAGATTGACATATAGTTTCATATATAAAAATATTTTCCCAAACACTATATGGTGGCAAAAAAATAAGAAAACTAAAGGCCTCACAATTTCAGATTGATTAATAACTATAATATATACATTAAAAAAACTACATAGTAATTCATGGTTATTACATAGATGTGCATGTATTAATTTGAAGAGACATTTATGCTATATTGCTATATAAATTAACTCAGTTATAAAACTGGAATATAATCCCATCGCATAAATATTCTTAGCAAAAGTCTAAGCATAGACTTAAAATAATATTCTTAAATGTCTGTTCATTTCTTATTGCTTTACAAACTTACTGTTTACCACTAACTTAGTGGCTTACAACAAAGCAAATTTATTATCTTATATTTCTATGAGTCAAAAGTTTAAAAAGAGCATTATGGGGCAAAAATCAAGGTGTCTGCAGGGCTGTGTTCCTTCTGGCAGCAGTAGGAAAGAATCCACTTCTTGCTTATTTCAGCTTTTATAGGCTTCCTGCATTCCTTGGCACATCGCCCCTCTATCTGCAAAGCCAGATACGCCTTTCTCACATCATTATGACCTCTGCTTTTGTATTCACATCTTCGCTGACCCTGACTCTCTTGTCTTCCTCTTTCACATTATAAGGACCTTTGTGATTATATTAGATGCACACAGATAATAATCTTTCCATCTCATGATCTTCAGTTAAATCACAGCTGCCAAATTCCTTTTGCTGTGTAAAGTAATATATTCGCAGAGTCAGGATTTTTCATGTAGACATTTTTGGAGATCTGTTTTTCTGCCTACCACAAAAAAGTATTTATTTTTATTTCTTTTTTATTTCAGATAATTTCTGACCCTTCCTTCCCCACTCTGATCCACTAGCAAGTAATCATTATTAGCCAAATAGTGTATATCCTCCCAGATTATTTTTACATATATGTTTACACAGATAGGTAGATACTTATTACATCATGGAATCATACATTCTGTTATTATCCTTAAATTTTCCTTGAAATATATACTCTGAATATTTTACAGAATTTTTGTATAGTCCTCCTGTAGGTTTATGAACACAGTTTTAATTTGACAGTTGCTGCCAAATTGCTCACAAAAATGTTGTAAAATTAGAAACCCACCTCCTGTGTCTGCGGGTAGTTTTTTCTTCACGATTTTTGTAAAGGTTGGACATTATTATTCATTATAATATTTGTAAAATTGGAAAAATATCTGCTAATGTATTTCCATGAATGCTACTGAATGCAATAATCTCTTTGTAAATATTGTGATAAAAAAATCTAAAAAGAAAATGTGACAATTGCTATGTGTTAAAAAGAATTGCCAGAAATTAAAATCTTTTAAAAACAACAAAAATGCTTTGCAGTACAGCAATGTTGGGAAAATCAATAAATAAATTCATGAAATAGATGACAGTCAAGGAAGAAAATAAGAATATTAACACTACATTATTTAGCAAAAAATGTCAGGGAAACTGGCTGAAACAAATACAAAATTAAGTAAAGCCTTATTTTATACATTACTTCAAATTTTAATATCAGATAAATGTCAGTCTGAAAAAAATCAATTAACCAATAACTTATAAAACAGAAGATATATACACTGATTAATGGGTCTTAGATTTTAAAAAAAAATTAAAGTAATAGAAATGTGACAAATCACAAAGTAAAATGGTCAGTGTATTTCACCATGTAAATATTTAAAATGCTTTTGAAAATCTAAAAACAAAAAAGTAAAAGACAACAATAAACCAAAAAATTCGTTTGGAAAATACTTGTCAAACAAAACTGTAATACTTTCAATAAGTATTAAAATTAAATAAGGCTATTAATAAATGACTGAGATTATTTAATTCATGGACTACATTCATGAAACACATTTAATTCTCAGAAGTGTAAATGCTATACAAATAAAATAAAGACTCTAGAAAATAATGTATTTAAATTAAACATTCTAATCAAGTTAAAAAAGCTCTTTTGTAAACCTATCATTTTATCCCATGAAACTATAATAATGCCTGGTACATAGGAAGACACTTAAATATTTATTAAAGAGGAAAATGAATGAATGATTTCTTCATAGCATTATTTATAATATTCAAAATTTGGAAATAACCCCTATGTGCAACCCAAATAAAAGAAACAGTTAAATAAATGATACCTAAATAAAAAATATCAATTAGGTAACATAAATCATGTTTTGGAAAATATTTTATGTCATCTGAAAAAATGTTTAAAAGATAATTTTCAACATTAAGCCTGAGTCCTTTTATAATTAGTTATGACATCAATGAGTTTTCTCTAATTATATAGATAACGAAATACAGCTACAGCTGATCTCATTTTTTCTTAGTTCTGCTTACCCAAAGAAGTAGATTGTGTAAACTCTAAAGGCACCTCAACTTCTCTGAGGCCATGCAAAGCCTCCTTACCTCAAAGCTCTTGCCTTGTTGATACATGAAGTCACTCTTTTCCTGCTGCTAACTCTTCATACTACTATGGCCTTACCACCCTTTATACCTACTTAAGCAGCAAAGTCATTGAACCCACAATAAAATAGCCTGGAATAATATTCTGAACCATTCAAATAAGTTACAAATCGATTCTGCTGCTGTCTTGAGTTAATTCTTATACTTACACCTTATCAATCCCTGTCTGTTGCTTTGAAACTGTTTTACTTCTGGAGCACAATCCTCGCTTTACAGGCCCATGCCTTCTCTGGTAACTCAAATACTCCTGGCCATGCGTACACACTCTTCTTTTTACCTCAGCAGATTTTATATCAGAAAGATGTAATTTAAAACTAGATTATCCATGACCCCAACATTATAAATACTACATATACAAAACAGTGAGTTTTGGCAGGATAAACTGAGCTTTATTTCTCTACATCATCTGTCCCATGCTATCACCCCATCATTGACACCATCTTCCTCTCTTACAGGTGGGTTGATCATGGGAACTCATTATAAATATAAAATGCTTTGTAATATTCTTCTGAGGAGGGGGACTATTTTTTTCTGAGAAGAGGGGGAAACAGTGATTGGAATAAAACCAGAGTCTAAATTATATGCTTGTAAAAAATTAATTCAAGTTAGGTTTATGGCACTACAAGGATTTAGGAAAAATTGTATTTGAGATTCTCTAGAGCAGTGTGGCCATAAACAGGTTTTCTAATTTTTCTCTGAAATGCAGTGCGTGGGTATTGAACTCTTCCTTACTTTTTGAAAATGAAAGGTGTTCTAGGCCCTAGTCCTAGAATTAGTCATTTCTCCAAGGATCTCTGGTTCCTTTTCTTGAAGAATGGAACCCAATTCTGACTGCTAGGGACACTGTTATTGGAGTGTCCTTGATTCTTGACCCTCTTAGTTTAGAGCAAAAAAAAATACAGGTTTATGTAATAATTGATTTACAGGCATGCACCTATAAATATTTCTATATGTAATTCTCGCACTTGCTCTCATTCTAATAAGCTGGCGTGAAAGTAATTGGTGCTATTATTTTTAATGGTAAAAACCGCAATTTAATGGCAAAAACTGCAGTTACTTTTGCACCAACTTAACATCTATCTATATTACGGTAAACTTGAGTTCATACGGATGTTGCCAGCTCCAATACACTACCACATAAATTATTCTAGCATCTTCCCCTTGAGTCTCTGTAACCTCCTATTCCAAGAATAAGAAACTTGTTTTTTACTACCTGCCATCAATATACTTGTTTATTTTCAGTGTACATGTATAATTCCAGAATTGTTATTTCATATGCTTGTGAAAGCAACTTTATCAACTAGATTATGGGACTTGTGTTCAGTTGCATGCTTTTTAAAATGTTTTAAATTAACAGACTTTTAGAGCAGTTTTATGTTTACAGAAAGCTAAAAGAACAGAGTTTACATATACCCTCTCTCCCTCCACACTTAGTTTTTCCCATTGTTAATGCTTTGTGTTAATATGATACAGTTGTTACACCTGATGAACCAGTATTGAATACATTATTATTAACTAAAATCCATAGTTTACATTATCATTTACTCTTGATGCTGAACATTCTATGAGTTTTGACAAATTGATGACATCAATCTACCATGACAATATTATACGGAAAAATTCACTGTCTAAAAATCCCTTGTGCTCCTATTATTTCTTTCTTCTGTCCTTTAAACATCTTGAATCCACAACCACAGAGTTTTTTCTGTCTCCACAGTTTCCTTTTTACAGATTATCAAATAGTTGAATAATACAACATGTACCCTTTTTAGACTGGCATCTTCCAATTAACAATATGCATTTCAAGTTCCTCCATGTCTTCATTGCTTGATAGATCTTTTATTTTCATGGCTGAATAATATTCCACTGTATGAATGTGCCATGCTTTGTTCATCCACTTATCTACTGAAGGACATCTGGCTGTTTCCAAGTTTTGGAAATTATGAATAAAGCTGCTATAAACATATGTGTGCGGGTTTTTGTGTGGATATGAGCTTTAAACTCATTTTGATAAATACCAAGGAGTGTGATTGCTGGATTTGTATGGTAAAACTATGTTTAGTGTTATAAAACTGGCAAAACTCTCCTCCAAAGTAGCTGTACCATTTTGCAGTTCCAGCAGATATGAATGAGAGTTCTTGTTGCTCCATATTCCTACCAGCATTTGTCATCATCACTGTATCAAATTTTATCTATTCTAACAGGTGTACAGTGGTATCTCACAGTTGTTTGAATTCTCAATCGCCTAATAACATATGATGTTGAGCATCTTTTTATATGCTTATTTGCTGTCTGCTATTGTTTGTTTATCCCTCATGAATCTCATGTTGAAATTTAATCTCCAATGTGGAGGTGTTGGGAGGTAGGGTGTAACTGTAGGTGTTTGGTTCTTGAGGATAGATCTCTTATGAATAGATTAATTCCCTCCCTCAGAGGTGAGTGAGTTCTCACTTTAATAATTCCCAACAGAGTTTGCTCTTGAAAAGAGGCTAGCACTTCTCCCCTTTCACTCTTGGTTTCTTTCTTGACATGTGATCCCTGCCCACAGTGGCTTCCCTTCATCTTCAACCATAATTGGAAGCAGCCTAAGGCCTTCACCAGATGCAGTTGTTCAATCTAAAATCAGAATCACGATTTTAGACCTTTTTAGACTGGCATCTTCCAATTAACAATATGCATTTCAAGTTTCTCCATGTCTTGATTGCTTGATAGATCCAGATAGATTCTGGATAAATCGTTTTTTGAAAAAAATGAATCACCCAGATTGAAGTATTTCTTTACAGAAAGACTAAACAAACTAGGACATCATCTGCATATCTTCTTTTGTGAGCTCTCTGTCTAGATCTTGTACTCATTTTTTTCATCAGAATTCTTGTGAGTTTTAAGATTTCTTCCTGTATTTTGAATGTGAAGCATTTTTTAGATAGGTGTTTTGCAAATATTTTATCCCAGTCTGCAGCTTTTAAAAAATTCTCTTTACAGTGTCTTTTGCACAACACAAGCTTTTAATATTAATTAAGTAAAACCTACCAATTTCTTTTTCTTTGGATAGATCTTACTTTTGGTACTGTATTTAAAAACCCATCGTGAAACACAACATCACTTAGACTTTCTCTTATGTTGTCTTCTAGTTTTACTGTTTTGAATTGTACATGTAGGTCTGTGTTGCATATCAAGTTAATTTTGTGAAAGGTGACAGGTATATTGTGTGGGCCCTTTATTGTTCCATATATCTCTTTTTTTAACAACAACATTGTCTTGATCAACATAGTTTAATAGTAATTTTCAAATTCTTGTATTGTAAGTCTTCCATCTTTGTTTTTCTTCCTTTCCATATTTATTTTGTAATACATTTTAGGCATCCATTAAATAACATGCTAAAATTTTCATTGGATTTTCATTGAATCAGTGCATCTAATTGAGAAGTATGAACATCTTAACCATATTGACTCTTTCTAGTCATGAATATGGAATTTAACTCCAATTGTTTAGATCTTAGATTTCTTTCATCAGAGTTTTGTTGTTTATTTCACATATATATATTCTTCGTATTTTGTTTTTCTATGCCAAACTAAGTATTTTAATTTAGGGTGTTATAGTAATTCTTGTGTATTTAATTTCAAATTCTAATTGTTCATTGCTGGTGTATAGGAAAGCAATTGACTTGTGTATGTACCCATACCTCACAGATATTGCAGGTCTGGTTCTTCACTAAGGCAATAAAGAGAAATGCAATAAAGAAAGTCACACAAATTGTTTGTTTCTCAGTGTGTATAAAAATTATATTTATACTATACTGTGATAGTATTATATCTCAAAATAATGTGCAGGCCTTATTTAAAATATACTTTATTGCTAAAAATGAGTAACAATCATTTGAGCCTTCAGTGCATTGTATTCTTTTTTTAAGTGGAGGGTCTTGACTCAAAGTTGATGGCTGCTGACTAATTAGTGTTGTGCCTGCTGAAGTTTGCATTGGCTGTGCCAATTTCTTAAAGTAAGACAACATTGAAGTTTCCCATATCAATTGACTCTTCCTTTCATGAAAGGCTCCTCTGTAACATGTGATACTGTTTGATAGCATTTAATTAACAGTAGAACTTCTTTGATAATTGAAGTCAATACTCCAAAACCTTGCTGCTACTTTATCAATTGATATATTTTTCTAAACCCCTTGTTGAGATTTCATATTCACACAGCCTTTTCACCAGAAATATATTCCACTGCAAAAAACCACCTTTATTGTCATCTATAACAACTCCTAATTGATTCAAATTTTCTCTTAAGATTTCAGCAATTTAATCTTCTAATTGCCACTTCTACTTCTAGTTCTCTTGCTATTTCTACTATATCTACAGTTATTTCTTCTACCAAAGTCATGGCAAGAGGCTAAGACATGGTAAAAAAAGATAAAAGTGTAAACGTGTTGACCAAATAGAACATGTAAAGCAAGATAAAATGGAAAGATGTTGACACAGATGTTGCCAAATGTATCTGGGACTTTGGATTTTGATAAACAAGTTTGGTAAACAGTCCTGGACATTGCAAAATGTTTTGATTTTGGACTTTTGGCAAACAAAAGGATCAAAACAACAATGAAGATTACCACGGTCATAAACAATCAGGAAAAAGGATTCAGGACTACACCTAAGGATGAAGCATAGAAAAGAAGGACTTCACAACCAGTGGGCTGCGGCAAATCCCCAATTAATCTCTAAGCCCCTTGCTGCATGCTTAGCGGCAAGAGCTAGCTGTATGGAGGCCCTCTGCCCATTCACTCTGACATTGGACAAGACAAGGATGGACAGACTGGAGGTTGTTTGATCCTCCAAGGGTACACTTGAATGTTGAATGGAACTCAGATTGAATGATTTTAACTGCTGTGGTGAGGCTGGCCCTTAATAACCCCCTTTGAGTGTGTCCTGTGAGTGTGTGCGCTGAGAAATGACAGTTGGTTATAGTAATTAATAAATCATGTGATTCAAGCATCTAACATGAGTGGCCAGTTGTCATTTCCTGTGCTATAAAACCCTTGAGAAAGCGCAAGTTATGTCCTCGTGACATGGTGCATGTGAGACGTTTTGACACAGGCATATAATGTATAATAATCACATCAGGGCAAATGAGGTATTCATCCCCTCAAGAATTCTTCATTTCTTTACATTATAAGCATTCTAATTATACTTTTTCTTATTTTAAAATGTATAGTAAATTATTGTTGACTGTAATCACCTTATGGTGCTATCAAATACTGGATCTTACTCATTCTATCTAACTATGTTTTTGTATACATTAGCTATCTCTACTCTATCGCTCACTACTCTTCCCAGCCTCTGGTAACCATTATGCTACTCTTTATTTCAATCAGTTCGATTGTTTTAATTTTTAGTTTCCACTAGTGACTGAGAATGTGCAGTTTGTCTTTCTGTGCCTATCTTATTTCACTTAACATAATGTCTTCTAGTGCCATCCATTTTGTTGAAAATGACATCTCACTCTTTTTATGGCTAAATAGTACTCCATTGTGTATATGCACTACATTTTATTTGTTTTCTTTTTTTCATATAAACTTTAGAATTATTGCCAACATCTACAGAGTAGCTTGCTAGAAACTGGATTGGGATTGTGGTGAAACTATTCTGCAAATTGAGAAGAATTGACATTTAAATAATATTGATTCTTTCAATTCACAAACACCAAATATCTTCCCCACTTATTTTATTCTTCTATGATATTTCTCAGCAGTGTTTGGCTGTTTTCTACATATAGATGCAATACATATTTTGGTAGATTCATATAGAAGTATTGTATTTCTTCTACTGCTTTTTCACAAAGATCAAAAGTAATTAAATGAAGGAAGAATAACCGTTTCAACAAAGGGTGCTAGAGCAATTGGTTATTCATAGACCAACAACTGAACCTCAGTCTAAACATCTAAACCTTACACCTCATACAAAAGTTAACTCAGATGTATTACAGACTTAAATGAACAATGTAAAACTACAAAGCTTTTAGAGACCACAAGGGATATTATCTTCAGGATCTCTAGGTGAGCAGGGAATTCTTATACTTGATGCCAATAAACATGAGCCATTAAAAAAAAGAGTTAACAAATTGGACACTCAAAATTAAAAATATTTTCTCTAAAAAAGACTTTTCTTAAAAGGTGGAGGCCGGGCGCGGTGGCTCAAGCCTATAATCCCAGCACTTTGGGAGGCCGAGACGGGTGGATCACGAGGTCAGGAGATCGAGACCACCCTGGCTAACACGGTGAAACCCCGTCTCTACTAAAAAATACAAAAAACTAGCCGGGCGAGGTGGCGGGCGCCTGTAGTCCCAGCTACTCGGGAGGCTGAGACAGGAGAATGGCGGGAACCCGGGAGGCGGAGCTTGCAGTGAGCTGAGATCCGGCCACAGCACTCCAGCCTGGGCAACAGAGCGAGACTCCGTCTCAAAAAAAAAAAAAAAAGGTGGAAAGACAAGCTGTGGACCAGGAGAAAATATTTGCAAATCACATATAAAGGACTGAAATATAGACTATACAACAGACTGAAACTCAACAGTAAAAAAATAAATAATCTAATTAGAAAATAGGCAGAAGACATGAACAGAAATTTTACTGCAGAGGACATAACAATGGAAAATAAGTACATAAAAAGGTATTCAACAATGCAAGCCATTAGGGAAACACAAATTAAATCAACTATGAGATATCACTAAATACACATATGAGTGATAAAAATTAAATTGAAAAATGTTGACAGCAGCAAATAATCATCAGGATGCAGAGAAAGCAGATTACTCCTATATTGCTGATGGAAATATAAAATGGCACAGCCAATCTGGAAAACAGGATGGTAGTTTTTTACATGACTAAACATGCCACTACCATATGACCCATAAATGCATTCTTGAGTATCCCAGAGAGATGAACACATACATTTACACAAATACTTGTACACTAATGTTTACAGCAGCTTTATTTATAACAAATAAAGTTGGACATGACCCATATCATTCCATGGATGACTCGTTATATAAACTATTATGCATACACACCATGACATAATACTTAGTAGTAAATACATGGAATTATTGATGTGTGATAACCTGCACAAACTGTCAGAAAATTATTCCAAGTGAAAAAAGACAATGCCCAAATCTTATGTACTGTATAATTTTATTTAACATTCTTTTTTAAATTTTGGGGTTTTTTTTGCAGGGGGGAGGGCAGAGTATTGCTTTGTTGCCCAGGCTAAAGTGCAGTGGCACATTCAGGGCCCACTGCAACCTCTGCCTCTCTGGCTCAAGTGATTCTCCCACTTCAGCCTCCCGAGTAGCTCAGACTACCAGCTCGTGCCACCATGCCCGGCTAATTTTTGTATTTTTAGGAGAGATGAGCTCTAGCTATGTTACCCAGGCTGGTCTAGAACTCTGGACTCAGGCGACCGTCCTGCTTTGGCTTCTCAAAGTGCTGGGATTACAGGTGTGAGCCACCATGCCTGGCCTATTTAATATTCTTGAAATGACAAAATTATGGAAATTTCCAGTTAGGTAATCTTAACCACCCAAGAGATGCTATTTGGAGATGGGGCCTTGAGAGATAATTAGGTTTAGATGAGCTCATGAAAGCAGAGTCCTCATGATGGGATTGGTGCACTTGTGCAAAAAAAAGACACGAGAGCTTGCTGTCTCTTTCTCTCACTGCTGTGTAAGGATACAGTGAGAAGGCAGTCATTTACAAGCTAGAGTCTGACCATACTGGCACCTTATTCTTGGACTTCTAGCCTCCAGAATTGTGAAGAAATAAATTTATGTTGTTTAAACCACTCAGTGTATGATATTTTTGATGGAAACTCAGGTGGACTAAGACATACAGTTTTTATTCTTTGTCTCCTTAAGCCAAGAAAGTTGCATTATTTAAAGTTTTGCAATGTGTTTAAGAACTTGCTGATAGCATTTACAAGCTATGTTATGGCTTTTACAGTACATAAATATTAGTTTCAGAAGCTATAAGAAGATATATTTTAAAAGAAGAAAACATTCCTAAAGTGCTCCATTTGCTGTTACTTCATTCCACCATTAACTTTTTGAGTTAACTTGGGTTTTATTTTTCTTTTTATTTCCCTCCTTTTTAAAATTAGAACACTTTTTGCTTATTAAGAATCACCTCACAGATGAAAGAAAAATGCTCCAATTATCTTTTGGGAATGAGTTTTCATACTACATGCACATCAATTCTTCTCAAGAGGAGACATACCTATTTCAAGACTTCTTTTAAAATTACAATTTAAGCAGCTCTTATTTGTGTCAAAATTATTTAGTCTGTTTGAATTGCCCCAAGAAAAAATATTCTAAGAGGCTTTATAAAAGGAAAACTTCTTGTTATTCAACTCATATGTTCCTCCTGAGAATTTTTTAAAACACATCTATTTTAAGAACCTGAGGGAAAATTTACATTTTACCCAGAGTTGCTGTAAACAACAAATATAAAAAGATTCAAATAGAGTTGCTGAAGCAGGAGTGTGTTGAATTACTCTAGTAATTCTTTAGTATCTATTTATATATGTTTCTAATAGTTCCCTCAGAAATATTCACACAAAAAAAGAAATATGATGTTAGAAGCAACAACGTAATGGTCCACTTATACAACATGTTCCAACAGATAAATTATTCGAACACCAATACAAGTAGAAATATATATAGGCATTATAGATCTGCATTTGTTTTTATAAGGCATGCTTAAATAATGTATCGATGATCAAATCACTTCTGTAATATAACAACTATGTCCTGGCCCATAGTGGGTACTAATATATATTAGTAGTTAAAGCAATGAAGGTACTTAGTTGTTATAAAATAATGGAATATAAGCATGACCTAAATACACATACATGACCTCTATACCTACATACATACTCTCAAGCACATATATATGTAAACTTGTGATTTGTACTCTAATTTTTTTATAGAAGCACTGAATTCTCCTTACTGCCTTCATATAAGAAAATAGGCATTTATTTTTCTCTCTATCCTATAAGTTTGCATGAGGAATCTGATTCCTCTACCTTTGCAAAGTTGAACATCATGCATTGAGATGGTGTGGTGGCATTTCAAGATCAAGGAAACTTGGTTCTCTAAGTATCTGGATGTAGAAAAATTCTAACCAACCCAAATCAGCAGATTTGAAGGCTGGGAGGTGTTTGCTAACACCATATAGTCCTTGACTAATATACTCAGTGTTATTGTTCCTTAAATGATCCATGACTTACTCTGTTTACTTTGTTACTATAAATCAAATTTTATATAAACATATGCCTTTGTTTAGACAGAAAACACCATATTTTTAATAATAGTTCTTTATGTAGACACAGCTTAACACTCATTTTCATTTCAAATAATATTATGAAATGATGCTGGTCCTGAATATCTGTGTGCTCTGAACTAGAGTAAAATTAAATTTCATTTGATTTTAGCCATATGTCCCTTGAGAAGATACTACTAGATAATTATATGCTATATTATGTATTATGGTTTGCCTATACCAGCTAGCTGCCATCCTACTGAGGAAAAAGACATCATTCTAATGTACTGTAATAAATTCTGATCATGAAATCAGCCTATCAGGAAGCACCTCTTGGATATCATGGATAACATGCTAGGAAAATACATTATTTTTAGTGGTGAGTGCATGAAGCCCTGTAAGTGACATTCATGTATACTATTAACAATTTGATCCAAATTATATTGTTTTTACTTTCCTTCATAGGGAAAGAAAAATAGGCACTGAGTCAATAATGTCAATAAATTTGTTGTCTCTTAGAGTTAAAAAGAAATACAGAGATTCTTTACATCATAGCATCAATTGAAAAGAAATAGAAGGTCTAAAACTAATATTCAAATTAAAACTACCTAGAGATATCCATTCATTTATAATACGTGGCTCTACCACTTCTCTCAAAGTTATTTTCAGTGCATCCCTGCTTTTATTAAGTTGAAGGCATCTATTTAATCAGAGAAAATTTAAAACTTTACTGAAAGATTACACAGAGGAAAAAAACTATATTCTGCTTTTGAGATTCTAAGCAATATTTCAAATTCATAATAGAGACAATGGTTTGAAAAAACAGAGCTTTTGTTTAGAACAGGCACACATTTTGTGGGAAAAAACGATTTTAAGATTAAAAGGGCTAAAATTGAGAGAAGGAAGACAGAATTTATTTAGACAAAAATAAAGGGGTAAGAGATTGGGCGAAGATTCAGATAATCCAGACCAGGTAGTCTCCACTGGGGTTTCTAGAGCTGTCAGTGAGAAAGGGGCTTAATTCAGGAGGGTTGAGTGGTGCTCATCTCACAGGATGTGCACATAAAGGTGTGCAAAGTTGACCTCCAGCAGTTGGTCAGTCTCTGTCAGAGCAAAAACCATTTTTAATATCCTGATGAGACTGCATGAGAGGCCCTCATGTCCACAGTTCACATAATTCACAGAATGGAGATAAAACTGCACTACCTCTACTTGTCATATGTGGAGGACTTCACCTTACCTGGGACCTTACATGCCTCCATGTTTATTTAATAGAATTGATACACTTGTTGAGCTCTGCCTTATTACATTGAATTGACAAACCCTTCTTTGCAATGCCCCAGATGCTCATATCTCATTGAGTGCTCCTCAAGCTTTATTGTGCATGCATTACCTGAAGATATTGTAGAAATGCAAATTCTTGTTTCATAGGCCTGGAGTGCAGTCTGAGATTCAGTCTTTCTAACAAGCTGCCACGTGATGGCAGTGCATCCGTCCAAAGACCGTAATTGCCCCGGACAGTCACATATGTCTCAACCCCGGATGCACATCAGACACCCATGGTAATAAGATAAAAATACCAATACTCAGACCTCAACACCCCTTTGCTAGAAGGATTTTGTTGTAATGTTATCTGGAGTAGGGACAAGACATCAGTATATCTTAAAAGCCTCCTTATGATTTCTAATATGCAGATCGGGTAAGAACACTGGAATAGGGGCCGGGCGCGGTGGCTCAAGCCTGTAATCCCAGCACTTTGGGAGGTCAAGACGGGCGGATCACGAGGTCAGGAGATCGAGACCATCCTGGCTAATACGGTGAAACCCCATCTCTACTAAAAATACAAAAAACTAGCCGGGCGAGGTGGTGGACGCCTGTAGTCCCAGCTACTCGGGAGGCTGAAGCAGGAGAATGGCGTGAACCCAGGAGGCGGAGCTTGCAGTGAGCTGAGATCCGGCCACTGCACTCCAGCCTGGCCGACAGAGCGAGACTCCGTCTCAAAAAAAAAAAAAAAAAAAACACTGGAATAGGGAGTTAAGAAGTGAAATCCTCCAGCACCTACTTTTGGATGAGATTGGAAAGAAACCAGTGGAGATAAGACTCTTCCACCAACTCAAAAGTAGTGAACGTAAAACCCAGTTCTGTTATATAAAGATAAACACACACACACACACACACACACACACACACACACACACACATTTTGATTCACAGGAAAGAATCTGATTTGCTATTTTTATTTTTATAACATGCTTATTAATTTTACTTGCTGATAAAATATCCATAATCAATGTTTACACTTAAAATGCCTTAGTAGATGCCAAAGTCTCTTTGAAACTAAATTGTCCTGGGATTGACATATAGTTTCCTAAATCTTTCAGAATCACAAAACAAAATAAAAAATGATCAAATGACAAGCAATGCTTTATAAAGTAGTAAATATATTTGTGAGTGTGTTTTGTTTTGTTTTGCTTAATGCTGACATGTAAGTGATAATATTACTCTAAAGCAAAGCTTTTTAATGGACATTTCAGTTATGACTTACACCTTAATTTTATGGGCCATTAAGAAAACATTTGACAAAATGTAACATTTTTAATAACATGGATTATAAATGACAATCTGGAGGATTCTTACCTTTACTTATATCAAAGAGCTTACATAAAGCCTTAAATTCTTTTGTTATGAATTATTTCAGAATTGATTCTCTTAAAACACACACTACAAAAATAATCACATATATTTTGGGAGAATCTTTGAATATAGAACTTTAAGATTTTTAATTGTTTTTTTTTGTTCTATATTCCTATGCTACATCAAACTACTCCTGACAGATGACAATTTAGTCTACTTTAGCACCAGAGAAATCAATTCACAATCCTCCCACACCATAATCAATTGCATTTATTAATTCTCCAGAACTGTGTCTTTCTGTGTAATCTAAATATGTTTCATTGAACCCAATTTGGCCTTAACATAAGAGAAGAAATATATATGTCTTTTCTGAGTATTAAAACTAATCACAGACATTAATAATGCTGTGAAGTCATCTTTTAAGAATTTGTTCCTCTGTAGAACGATTTTAATTCTCAAATGAAATGTGTGCTTTTTTTTTTTTTTTTTTTTTTCCATTTGGTTGCTCGGTGTCTGTCTCCAATTCTGAATAACAGCAATTTCCTTTTAGGATGTACTATTTCTCCCCGACTGAGTATAGTCTAGGTGAAACTCACTAAGCTGCCCTCCTCTAGCTTGAAATTTTTGGTTTTAATTGCACAATTTATTTGGTTATTTTCAGGCTTAATTGCTGTGCTAAATATCTACTATTATTGTAAATTCCATTTTTCAAAGTGCCAGAACAATGGGACCTCCCTCAAGAGGTCACTCTTTTACAAAAAGTCTGTTCACAAATCAGCTTATGCTCCTGAGCTTTTATTTCTCATTGAAAGTGAATCCATCATTCAGCTCCTTTCTTGGTAGATGATAGATAGGTAGATAGATAGATAGATAGATAGATAGATAGATAGATAGACAGATAGATAGATAGATAAATAGATGATAGATGATAGTCATAAAGAGATACTCATTTAATTAGATATATAGTTTTATTCATGCAAGCATATGTTAATTGAAATTTATGGTAATCATACTAACTACAAAGGAATTCATTTTCAGAATTTTTATAATCAAGGACCAGTGAATATGCTAAAATCTCAAGTTTACGGATGCATCATTGTACTTATGCTCTTCCTTTCCAGTTAAAATAGCGTAAAATTTGTCAACCCTGTAACAGTTACCATATGCCTGAGAAACAGTCAGATTAAGGCTGCCATAGGAATTGACTAAAATGATCAGGTTTTTGTATGTT
The DNA here is from genome assembly GCF_008728515.1 of Papio anubis. Taxonomy (NCBI): domain Eukaryota; kingdom Metazoa; phylum Chordata; class Mammalia; order Primates; family Cercopithecidae; genus Papio; species Papio anubis. Next base: position 68,030,441 of record NC_044985.1, on the reverse strand, counting down.
ATTTTAAAATATATAATTTTGCATTTTAGTTTAGATTCGGGGGGTATAAGCCCATGTTTTTCACCTGGGTATGTTGCATAACGCCAAGACTTGAGGTATGAGTGATCCCATTACCCAGATGCTGACTATAGTACCCAATACTTAGTTTTTCAATTCTTATTCGCCTCCTCCATCCTCCTTTAGTAGTCCACAATGTCTGTTGTTGCCAACTCTCTGTCCATGAATAGCCATTCTTTAGCTCCCACTTATTGTATATGTTTTTAAATAAAGTATTTTTCACCTTTGTAAAAGCAAGTACTGTCCTAATTTAATAATATGCTGAGTCCTTCCAAATATCAAACCCTATTTTTATCATTTGAACTGGAGATACCCCTTGATATCTTTGAACCTCAAGTTTCTTCCTATAAAATTAAAATAATTTCTGTCTTTAACAGTGATGCTATTTTTCTTTTAAATGCTTTAATATTTAAGAGGAAAATAAATTACCATAATGATTTTCCAAATCAATATTATTCTAGTAGTGATGTGAGGAAAAAATTAAAGATTTTCTTCTTAAATTTAGGCAAGGCTGATTTAGGCAAGTATATTGATCCTTCCCAATCAAAATGCTGATCCCCAGAATCTTGGACACGCTTAAAATTATTCCGAGGAACACACAGAAAATGGCTGGGAGAGTAACCAGAGAAACATATGACCCAGGTCTCCACTTTCTTGCCCAATCCGTTGCCAGCTGAAATGTCACTTCTTCATCAATGCTCCCATCACAAAATGCTAATTTTCTTCAGTTATTTTTCACTATGTTTTCTTTTCTTAATAGCATTTACCACAATTTAAAAGTATTTATTCACTTTTTATGTCCTTCTTTTCTTCAATAGAACAAAAACCTTACCTATCATACACTTATTTCTACCTACATATCTTGCTGTCACCAACTTCTCTCTTCTTATAATCTTCTTAATCAACTCTAATTGACCTTTATCCTATTTTCTCTCCTAAAACAGGGCTTATCAAAAATAGTGATACCTCCATCTTGGCAAACCTATTGCAATCTCCCCTTAGGTACGTTCAGTCTGTCTCATTTCTTAATATATTTTTGTTTATTGACCCGGTGTCTACATTTTTACTGCCTTACTCCTACATTTCACACTTATATCTAATCAGTTTAACATTTACACATACATTTCTGAAAAAAAAAGATATAAACCTTGATTTTCCCTTTTGTCTCACACTCTTCATCCAGTCTATTAGTAAATCATGTCTATACTTTTTTCAAAATACAACATAAATCTAATTTTTTTAAAATAATAATATCCTAATACCAAAGTGAAAGATACTATCACTCACTCCTGTAACACTACAACAGTCTCCTCAGTAGTTGCCTTGCTCCTAGTCTTGCTCCTTTCCCCTAATAGATCATTTTCCACAGAGCAGCCATTATCAGGTCAAAGTGTAGAACACATTCTCACTTCACTATTTATATAACATTAAATTTAATTTTAAATCAAGCATGTTACATATATCAAGCAAATAGTTATCAGTAATTTATTAAGAAACATTTTCAGATGAGTCAAATAAATAGGTTGGTTTAAGGAGGTAATGAGAAATGAGACAATATACACTCGTGTCATATGCTTTATTGGTGAAGAAATGGAAGAAAGTGATGTTCTGAAGAAAAAATGAGGGTTAGAAGTAGTTTATATTACATATTTTCAAAAGTGGCTGATAAAGAATGAGAGATTGAAGATGAAAGAGAAAGAGAGTGACTGCAAGGACCCAGATGAGACATGAGACTGTGGCTTCCATTATGTCTGTCTCTGTCTCTCTATCACTTTATAGAGGCAGTTAAGAAGCAATTCACAGAGAGAAAAAGTGTTTAGTAACTTTTGTCATTGAGACATGCAGATATAGAGATAGAATAAGAATTTCCTAGTGCCTGTCTCTTCAATTTAACTCAATATTAAAATCCAATTATGTGTTTAAAAATGCATATGAAATATAATGCCTAAGAATGGATTACAAATGTTACTTGGACCTATGAAATGAGCTTAATCTAAGATATTGGTATCAATTAAAAGGTTATTCTGTGGAGGGCAAAATCTTCTGAATTAACAAAAGGCCCAGAACAAAGGGACAACAGCAACATCACCAACAAATATCAGCAAAAGCTTTGACCAGGAAAAAACTGAGCACAGGCTCTCTTAGGTATAGCATTAAAACAAACAATTCTTCCCCTGAAATTCAAGATTAATACAATAAGCACAAAATATTGTATATTGAAAATGTTTTACTTTTGCAAGGAGAATATGCAAATTGGTTGGTTAGAATACTCTACCATTTTTCTCTCCTCTAAAATCATCATGCTTTGTATGGCTAAAGGGAAAGAGGTTACTATTGTTGCATGGATATTAACCAGTCTCTGCTGTCATCTGAGTATAGTTTCAAAGTAAACCATGAAGTGATTGATACTGTGGGTGAGATGAGCAAAGTATAGTACTATTGTTGAATATGCCAAACATATTGAAACCATACTTGTTTGAAAAGAGAAGAATGTAGTTGTACTTTACAGTTCTGTACTTTTTGTATGTTGACAAACATTTTTGTCAAGTTCAAGAGCCTTTCTTTACTAACTTCAAAAAGGAATGTCATTTTAATAATTCCAGTGCTCTCTGACATTTGCACCTGCAGTATAATGTATGCATTCAAATCTAACTACATTTTTCATAATTACTCTGTCAGTCATTTGATGTTTTTAAATCTTTTTTTAAATGTGTGTATTACAGTTCCCAAATAAGAATTCTTTCTAATAACAAGCCATACATTAAATTTTCCTCTAATTATTATTTTTAGAATTGAAATATTATTAATTTAGTGGCTCCACTATAATTATATTTGCCTCATTATCCAGTTGACCTTTATTAAAAGTTTAACAGAAAGGATATTTTAATAGGAGGGGTATTTTCAACACAATTTGATTCCAATTTTGTATATTTTTTGTGGGGATATGTCCTATTGTATTAATCTGAGAAAAGATATATTGTATTATAACTATGATATTTAATATAAAAATGCTCTGTATATGATAAAAGTAAAATGTAATATACCATCTATTTTATTTTATATGAAAACAAGTATTGTAAATTGTTATCTTCCAAGTAGGTGTCTTGCTGCAATATTATCATTTATACCTTCTATATCTCATGAAAATAATTGATTCCAGATACCATTATTTATGTTCCAAAATAAATAGCCTTTATTTGGATTTTGAAGGAAAATCCAAACAAAAATTTGTGCATAATCATGCCTTTAAAAATATTTTTTAAATTGTGCTAAAAATACCACAATGTTGGATGAAATCGTCTCTAAACTCAGTACTGATGCTTGAAATTTGATTTTTTTAAAAATAGAAAACTTAAAATAATTAATTGAAATAATTTAAAAGCTTAAAAGAAGTGGGCGCATGGAACCCAGGAGGCAAAGGATGCAGTGAGCTGAGATTGCACCACTGCACTCCAGCCTGGGCGACAGAGGGAGACTCTGAAAGAAAGAAAGAAAAAACAAAACAAAACAAAACAAAAAAAAAAACACTTAAAAGAATGAATGTTAGGATTAAGCAACATATGATTACTATCAACTAGCTGTTCTCATGCTATTTTCTTTCTTTTTTTTTTTTTGAGACGGAGTCTCGCTCTGTCGCCCAGGCTGCAGTGCAGTGGCCGGATCTCAGCTCACCGCAAGCTCCGCCTCCCGGGTTTACGCCGTTCTCTTGCCTCAGATTCCCGAGTAGCTGGGACTACAGGCGCCCGCCACCTCGCCTGGCTAGTTTTTTGTATTTTTTAGTAGAGACGGGGTTTCACCATGTTAGCCAGGATGATCTCGATCTCCTGACCTCGTGATCCGCACGTCTCGGCCTCCCAAAGTGCTGGGATTACAGGCTTGAGCCACCCCGCCCGGCCCTCATGCTATTTTCTAATCTTAACCTTCAGCATTTGACACAGTTCACTTGCTACTCCTTCACATACTATTGCCACTTGTCTTATCCCAAACCACATAATCATACTGACTATTCTGTCACCCCACACTTCCAATCTGTTATCTTGCCTTCAAAATATATCAGCTTTCTGACCACATCTTATTTCCTCCATTGGTCTTAGACACCAACATCTCTCACCTGGATTAAAGCAACCATATTCAAATGAGTCTCTCTTGTCCACTCTTCCCCAACCCTGCACCCCACTCTACACCCAGTCTAGTCTCAACAGAGCAGCTGGATTAATCCTGATAAACCTAAATGAATCTTGCCACCCTTCTATTCACAACCCTGAAGTGATTCCCCATTTGTTTTATACTGAAATGTAAACGTCCTTAAAATGCCTTGTAAGACCCTACATAATCTGGTTTACCTTTAATTTGCTATCACATCTGTATTAAGTTTTGTGCTCCCTGCTCTGGCACACCCGCCTCCTTGCTCTATCTCACATAAACCCAGCACACTTTCGCATTTAGATGTTTGCCGTATCTGTTCTCTCTTCCAGCAGTGTTGTTCTCTTAGGTATTTGTTTGGCTAACTTGTCCATATCCTTCTGTATTTTCTCAAATGCACCCTTTCGATGAGAGTGACTCTGACGACACATTAAATATTTCAATGAATTTCCCCTGCACTCATAGTTCTTCTTACCTTGCTGTACTTTGGCTTTTCTCCATCTAAGTTAGCACCTGTTAATATACTTTTAATTTTATTATTTGTCCTGTCTGCCTTGGTCTAGAAGAATGTAGGCTACATGGGGGCACACAACTTTGATCTTACTTGTTTGTTGATATATCCCCAACACTTAGACAAGTGAATGGCACTAGTGAGAAATTAAAAATTTGAGAGTCTGACTGATTGAATAAAATATATGTTTCAATTTTAATTAATGCATTTGACTTGTTTAGGCATAAAAATGGTGACTGTTTTCTGTCATGTAAAATTGAAACTCAGATCTAATTTATACATTTAACATGATGGTGAATATGGTGTTTTGTTTTAATTAATTAACTTACTTATTTGGTAAACTGCATGGTGTTTTTAAAAAAATCTGGTTATAGAGTAATTTTGTAAGGATGGAAGAGAGGTAGAATAATCATTAGGTAAAAAATAATAATTCAGGATTGACATATTTACTTAAAATCACTCACCTATAATATTTAGGAAAAGTATATAAGATTGGGTCTCTCTACATATACATGTAGCTGATTGATAGACACCATTTTGCCATTTCTAAGCTCTTGAAATTCTGTACTTAGTGTTCAATTTTCTATTTTTTACATGAATAAAAATTTTTAATTTGGAACAAAGCAGTATATCGATATGTAATATTTGATCACAAATATTGACATGCAATATTTGGTAACAATTATTTATTGTAGCTAAACATAAACAAAAAATAGGATACTTTCTCTCCCATGTCAATAATATCTCCATTTGTAAAAAATAACTTCAATAATACCTGCTTTAGGGGAATAAGGTGAGAACAACATGAGTTCATGCAAGTTACATATTTGCTAGTGTTCTTGACATTTAAAAAATGTTTAAAATGTTGGCTATTATTTTTTATTATGATTACTGATCCAGTTCCAAAAGAATTAAAGTTCACAGAAATGCTTCATTCTGTATCTTTAAAGTATTTTCCATAAATATCACGTAACAACTTTTTGACTACTATTATACCTAGGAAGATAGTAAAGTTTAAATGATATGAATTGATTATTTTATTTAAAAATATGCATTTTTGTAATTGAATGTACACTATAATTATCATGCTTCACTTGAAATTACTATCTAATAAAGCATGTTTGGCATTTACAAAGTCCCATGTTTTCTTTAAAGAGATTCATATGATATCACTGATTGTCATCACTAATCACATTTTGGAAACTAGGAATTAAATGAAGGAATGTGTTTGTTTGGATATAATGTTACATATACAGATCTCTTGCATTGTGAATTGGTCTAAAGTTGTTAGAGGAATAAATTGAATATGTGTGTGTGTGCACGTATATGCATGTGTGTTATATAGTTATATATTGGAGGTTATCTGAAGTTTACACAAAATGTAAGTTTTTAGAAAGATTCTAAAATAAAGTATTAATAATGGCAAAATATAAAGATACAATATGTTAGCACTTAATAAATCTGTTCAATAGTATCTTTCTTTTAGAACCGTAATGAGCAAAGACAGAGAAGACTGATAGTGGAGCCTTATGAATTTTGTAGTTTATGGGATCCATACTAACTTGAATAGTCCATTAATAAGATTATTATGAGAGAGACATTTAAATGCTTTTAAGACAATTAAGGTTTTAGTTTTTTTCCTGTAAGAAAGATAATTACCTATACCTTTGTTATATATGAGTAAGTAATATACTTTAAAGTTCCCCAAGATTTAGTTTAAAAAAAAAAAAACTTAAATAAAATAGAAATTGTGATAGTTTTATAGATAAGTTAGAAAACAAATGTCATAAAAAATGATACACAGGCTTGAATAATAATCTCAATATACTTAATGAAAAGTAGAATGTATTGTTTGCTTCTGACTTTGATTTTGAAGTAATCATAAAACACAGAGAATTTCAAAAATAGTACAGAGATGTACCCGTCATTCAACTTTTCGTCACTGATTGCATCTTAAATACAGTACAATATTAAACTAGAAATTTTCCATTGGCATAATGTGTGTGTATTTAGTTGTCTTTCTAGATATTAATATTATTGCTGAATGTTGGACTTTTCATAGAACAAATGGGAGATTAGGTGAGGTTCTCATTATATTAAAACACAAACACACACACACACACACACACACATACAGATTTCTGCTAATTGTTACGAATTACTTTGAGCATGAGCCTGTGTTATCTTCTGTAAAACTTTTCTTTCCAGAATGCTAAAGGATTCTAATCCGAGTTTCATGTGACATCTTCTACTCTCTTAGGCTTTACATCTTACACTGTTTATTCGGCTACAGTGGTGTGTCAGAGGTCTATTAAGGTTCAAATTACTCAAAAGACAGCAAAAGACAAGATGATATCACCTATGTTGTTAAACTTAGTCTTTCCCCGTTAAAAGAAAGTTGTAAATGACATACTCAACCTGATTTTTTAAAAAAGTACAATATATATGTATTACACAGTACAATAATTAAAATATGTTTGTGAAATATTTGCTTTTAAAGTGTTAGTCAGGTTTTTCTAGAAATTCTTTTTTAGTAAAACTATTATCTCTAGATACTCATCAATACAATCTTAAAATAGTATTAACGATAATTTTCTTTTACTTTTTATTCCCACCGCTATCAAGGAAAGATATTATGTATCCTCTTGAGGGAGGTCCAAATAGTCATTAAGGAAGCTGAGCAGCTTGGCTTTAGAGTTATTATTTATCATTTACACAGAACCATAGATATGTATAGCACCAAGGAGAATAAAGAAATGCCTTAAACTAAGTGATTTTTTTTCCAACATAACCCAGTAAGGAAAAATAAAAATCCAACATTGATAGTTTTGTAATACAGAAAGATTTTATACCAATGAAAGCCTTTGAAATATCAAGAAATATTAATATAAGAGATAATAAGATCTTAAAAACAATTGATATTGTGACATTTAAGAAACATAAAGGTAGCAGAGGAAGAATATAAAGGCATCACTCCGTAGAAAGGTCAAAACAGAGCTATCTAGGAATGTGAATTTAGAAAAATATATCCCAGTAAAGAGTATTACATTTAAGGTAAGTCTAGGAATATGTCTCCCTGTCTATATATGGAGAGAGGGACCCATGTATAAATGTGTGTATTTGCAACTACATGAAAGTTTATGTATTAGTAGATTAAAAAGAGAAATAAATATAAATCTCCAATATAGATTCGAATTAGGTGAGAAAAAAACTTAAGATCCATTTTTTAGAATGAATTATTATGTCTCTATAAAATAAGAAAAGGTAGTTTCTTTTAATATTAACATTTATAAGAAATACACAACTCATCCCCAAAGCAATCAACGTATTTAAAGATGCAGTAGGATAATATCTACTACATTCAATGATTTGAAATAATGTTCATTATCACTACTAATATATACCATTAATCTGATGATTTCATCTGGCTCTTTCTCACCTCCCATATATTTCACCCAATATACCTCTTTTCTTTTCAAATTATGTTCCTGGAACACTGGATTTTTAAATGCTCAGATAGCATGGTCTGTTCTGCATCACATTCTTCTTCTTTTTCAATTTTCACGTTTCTGACAGTCTACCTAAAGTATTCCTGTCTGCTTGTTATTAACTATCACATCTCTCTTTTAATTTCTCCCATAACACAAGCATTACTTACATTTTATTATTTATTAATACTCAAATTTATTTTGTGCATTTTAATCATTCCCAGATTAAAACATATGCATTTTGAAGCAATTATTTCTATTTCTTTCCTACATATTTTCTCCCTCCATCAAATATTCTTCCATTTTTATTTTACCTTTGCTTCTGTAAGGGTCAGGTGCATCTGGGATGTGCAAATTAGAAGGATGCTAGCATGATTCTCTTCCAGTTTTGTATGTAAGGTGTCACATTCTTTATCTCAATCATTCATCATTAAAAAACTGCATACATGTGTTCATTGAGGTCCCAGGTAGAATAATTATTTTAGAAGCTTAATAAATATAAAATTAATAACAAACAGCATGTCTTGTGATTATCTCTTTTTCTGCATTCCCTGGGCTTAGAACTTTATTTGAAGAATACAGTCATTTATTAAATATTTTAAATGAATAAATTAATACTTTTTTGAGAATAAGATTATAAACATTCTTAAAGAATTGGTCTAATGTTTCACAGCAATTCCTATAAAAATCCCAGCATTTTATTTTAAATACAGACAATCTTACCCTAAACTTACATGAAAAAGGAAAGGAACTAGAATAGCTAAAACAGTATGGAAAAGAACACAATGGGAGGAATTACACTCCCCAATTTTATTTAATTATATAGCTATTGTATTCAAGACTAAGGATTAATGGCAAAGGAATTGACATATTGATTGATGAAACAGAATGAATAGCCTAGTAAAAAACACAACTACACCTTCAGCCAACTGATTTTTAACAAGGGTACCTGTGTAATTCAACGAAGAAAGGCAGTCTTTTCAACAGGTAGTCCTGAAGCAATTGGATACACATAGGCAAGAAAATGCATCAACATAAACCCAATACTTTATACAAAAATTAATACCAGATTAATAATGGTTTTAAATGTAAAACTACTGTAAATATTTTAGAAAAAAATAGAAAAATCCTCAGGATATAGGGTTTGGTAAAGAGTTTTTAGACATTAAACCAAAAGCTTAATCCTTGAAAAAAATTGATAAATGGGACTTCATAAAAACCAAAAATTTAACTCTGCATAAAACTTTGTTAAGATGATACAAAGATGAGTTATAGACCTAGAAGATATATTTTCAAGCCACATCTGACAAAAGACTTATATGTAGACATTATAAAATACTCTCAAAACTGAACAGTATGCTGATTTTGCAGAGGGTTTTAATCACAAAGGGATGCCGGATTTTGTCGAATGCTTTTTCTGCATCTATTGAGATGATCATGTAATTTTCATGTGGTGTGTCACAATTATTGATTTGTGTATGTTAAATCATTCCTGCATCCTTGGTATGAAATCCACTTGATCCTGGTAGATTATCTTTTTGATATGTTGTTGGATTTCATTAGCTAGTATTTTGTTAAGAATTTTAGCATCTATGTTCATCAGGGATATTGGTCTGTAGTTTTCTTTTTGGTTATTTTCTTTCTTAGTTTTGATATTACGTTGATACTGGCTTCATATAATGATTTGGGGAGGGTTCCCTCTTTTTGTATCTTGTGTAATAGTGTCAGTAGGATTAGTACAAATTATTTGAATGTCTGGTAGAATTCTGTTGTAAATCTGTCTGGTCCTGGACTTTTTTGTTGTTGTTGTGGTTGGTAATTTTTTAATTTCCATTTCAAACTAGCTGCTTGTTAATGTTCTGCTCAGAGTATCTAGTTCTTCCTGATTTAAGCTAGGAAAAATGTATCTTTCCAGGAATTTATCCATCTCCTCGAGGTTTTCTAGTTTATGTGCATAAAGGTGTTCATAGTAGCCTTGTTTCTTTTGTATTTCTGTGGTGTCAGTTGTAATATCTTCCGTCTCGTTTCTAATTGAGCTTATTTGGATTTTCTCTCTTCTTTTCTTGGTTAATCTTGCTAGTAGTCTATCAATTTTATTTATCCTTTCAAAGAAGCAGCCTTTTGTTCCATTTATCTTTCGTATTTTTGTTGTTGTTGTTTCAATTTCATTTAGTTCTACTCTGATCTTGGTTATTTTCTGTCTTCTGCTGGGTTTGGGTTTGGTTGGTACTTGTTTCTCTAGTTCCTTTAGGTGTCACCTTAGATTATCTGTTTGTTCTCCTTCAGACTTTTCAATGTAGGTGTTTATGGCTATGAACTTTCCTCTTAACACTGCCTTTGCTGTATCCCAGAGGTTTTGATACGTTGTGTCGCTGTAGTCATTCAGTCTGAATAATTTTTAAATTTCCATCTTGATTTCATTTATTTAATTTCCACGTATTTGCATGGCTTTGAAGGTTCCTTTTGGAGTTGACATCCAATGTCATTCCACTGTAGTCTGAGAGAGTGCTTGATGTAATTTCAATTTTCTTGAATTTATTGAGGCTCATTTTGTGGCCTATGTTAGAGAAAGCTCCATGCGCTCTTGAATAGAATGTATATTCTGTGGTCGTTGCGTAGAATGTTCTGTAAGTATCTGTTAAGTATATTTGTTTCAGGATATAGTTTAAATACATAGTTTATTTGTTGACTTTCTGTCTTGATGACCTGTCTAGTGCTGTCAGTGGAGTAGTGAAGTCCCCCACTATTATTGTGTTGCTGTCTGTCTCATTTCTTAGGTCCATTAGTAATTGTAATATAAATTTGGGAGGTCCAGTGTGAGGTGTGTGTGTATATATATATACTTAGGATTATGATATTTTTCTGGTGGAAAAGGCCTTTTATCATTATATAATGATCCTTTTTGTCTTTTTTAACTGCCGTTGCTTTAAAGATATCCAAATACAAAATGGCCAAAAGATATAAACAGGTATTTCACAAAAATGATATGTGAATGGTAAATGGCCACATGAAAAGATGTTCAACACCAGTAGCCAGTAGGCAAATGGAAATTAAGACTACAATGACATACTACTACATACCTACTAGAGCAGATAAAACATATTTTTAAAAATGTGACAACATGAAATTCTGATGAAGATGACACCCTAGATCTTGCATACATTGCCGGTGGGAGTGTAAAATGATATACCCATTCTCAAAATAGTTTGACATTTTCTTTAAAATTTAATAAAAGAAAAATATGTACATGCCATATACTTAGCCGTCACATGACTTTTATTCAAAACAAACACCTAAACAAAACCTGTACAAGAATATTCATAGCATCTTTATTTTTAAAAACCCCAAACTGAAAACAACCAAAACTCCTTTAAAAGGCAAATGGCTAAGGCAACTGTGGTACATCCTGCCATAAAAACTGATTCAGCAACTTAAAAAGAATTGGCAAATTCTTCGAATTTTGGTCTGTCCTTCAAGGAGCTTAGAAGTCACCACATGATCCTAACAACAAATAAAAAGCTAAATATTTTTTTAAGTCAATAAAGGTTTTTAGGTATTTCAGAGAAGTGAGATCACGGGGCAAACCACTGTGTCCAAAATTGGAGGAACAGGTAGATAGACAGACACACACAAAACAACACCACTTATCAGAGCAGATGTCTCCACAGGAACCAGTTATCATAGTAAGGAAACCTAAATGGTAATTGAGCAACTGCTGGAGGCTCAGGATGGACAAGTCTGAGAGTTAAAATCTCCAGGGGGACTCAGTTATAGGGAACCCTAATGCTTTTGTGTGTTTATTTCTAGGAGTTATACCAGGTCATCACACTGAATATCAGAGAAAAATCCTCTCCTGCTTTGAGCAGAAGAGGGGAGAAATAACCCCTTTGAAATATACTAGAGTACTCTGTTCTTCTTAAGAAAGCCTTCCCTCAGGAGAAACTATTTTTATCAGAGCCTTAACCTGATAGAGCTTTACCAGAGTCTAACTCACCCAGGGCAAGTAAAACACCCTACTTTAGTTACCTCTAGCCTACTAAGTGGAGGAAGAGAAATACTAAAAATCCAGCCCTTTTACTTACCCTGTCCCACCTAAATGGGAGGGAATAAAGAAGTACTGGTGAAGTCCATAGTCCAGAAGCACAAACTCACTAAAAGACTAAGACTAATAATAAGACTACAGATTGCTTTCCTCCTCCTGTCCCCACATTACAACTGCATTACTAAACACCAATTTACTGCCTTTAAAAAAAATTGCCAAATACATCATATTTACCTTCCAACAAAAACTAGAAGGCATACTGAAAGGCAAAACAAAACAAAAACAAGACCCACACAGTGTGAGAAAGCTAAATAAGCATTAGAACGGTGTCAGATTTGGCAGGAATGTTAGAACTATCACAGCATAAACTTAAAATAAATCTAATTTAATTTAATTTAAATAAACCTTACAGTTAATATGCTGAGGTTTTTGACAAAAGAGTAGACAACATGTAAGAACTGGTAGATAATGTAAGTAGATGGGGAAATTCTAAGAAAGCATCAAATAGAAATGCTGGAGATAGAAACACTATAAAAGAAATGAAGAATACCTTCAGTAGGCTCATTAGAAGATTGGAGGAAATGAGCAAAAAGTCTCTGACTTTGAGAATATAATAATAAAAACCTCCAAAATTGAAAAATAAAGAAAAAAAATAAACTACAAACAAACAAAAAAACAAAACCCCTCTGAGAACAGAATACCCAAGAACTCTGGAACAACTAGTTACACAAACAGTGTAACATATATATATTGAGAATACCAGATGTAGAAGAAAGAAAAGAACAGAAGAAATATTTAAAGCCATAATGACTAAAAGTTTTCCGAAAATAATGTCAGACACCAAATCACAGATCCAGAAAGCTCAGATAACACCAAGCAGCATAAATACCAAAAAACCTGCACCTGGGTACAACATATTCAAGCTTCAGAAAATCAAAGATTAAAACAATTTGAAAAAAGCCAGGGGGAAGAAAATATGCATAGAGGAGTAAAGACAAGAACTACATCCGACTTCTCAGAAACCATGCAAGCAATGAATGTAGTAAAATATTTAAAGTGTTGACACCTGATGTATGCTTTTGTACAAGTAAAATGAAAGACAGCAATGATATAAGAAATGAGAAGAATTAGAAATATTTTGTGAATATAAGATACTTATGCTATTTGTGAAGCAGTACAGTGTTATTTCTAAAGTGGACTTTAGAAGTATGATTGATGTGAGAAGATGATAAGAAAGAAGAAAAAAAGGAATTATATAAAGTGCTCAATTAAAACCACACAAAAAAAGAAAAAATGTGAAAAACAAAATAGAAACAAATAAAGGCAACAAATAGAAACCAGTAACAAATATAGTAGATATTAATCTAACTGCATCAATAATCAATAGATGAGAATTAAAAGACAGAGATTTTTAGAGTGCATCAAAAAATAAGACCCAATTATATACTTTCTACAAGAAACTCACTTTAAATCTAAGGAACCTTAGAGAGGAAAAGTAAAGGATGGAGAAAGATATACCATACTATCTCTAATCAAAAGAAAGAGGGAGTAGCTCTATCAGTTGCAGACAGAGCAGACTTAAGAACTAAGAATGCCATCAGGGATTATGGACAAATTTGATAATTTAGATAAAGGGATTGCTGGGTCAAAAATTTAGAAATAGCTCAATTTAACAACCTAACATTACAACTAAAAGAACTGGAGAACCAAGAGCAAACCAACCCCACAGCTGGCAGAAGACAAGAAATAACCAATATCAGAGCTGAACTAAAGAAGATAGAGACACAAGAAACCATTCAAGATCAATGAATTCAGGAGTTGTTTTTGAAAAAGAAAAAAAAAATAATAATAAAATAGACTGCTAGCTAGATGAATAAAGAAGAAAAGAGAGAATATCCAAATAAACACAATTAGAAACATGAAAGGGGACATTACCACTGACCCCACAGAAATACAAATAACCATCAGAGAATATTATGAACAACTCTATGCAAACAAACTAGAAAATCTCGAATTAATGGGTAAATTCCTGGGGACATACATCCTCCCAAGACTGAATCAAGAAGAAACTGAATCCTGGAACAGACCGATAATAAGCTCCAAAATGGAATTAGTAATAAATAGCCTACCAACCAAAAAGAGCTCTGGACCAGATAGATTCACAGGCAAATGGTATCAGATGTACAAGGAAGATCTGGTACCTTCTCACTGAAGCTATTTTTTAAAATCTAGGAAGAGGGACTCCTCCCTAACTCATTCTATAAGACCAGTATCATCCTGATACCAAAACCTGGCAGAGACATGACAAAAATTAGAAAACTTCAAGTCAATACCTTTGGTGAAATTCAATGCAAAAATTCTCAACAAAATACTGGTGAACCAAATCCAGCAGCACATCAAAAAGCTTATGCATCATAATCAAGTAGGCTTTATCCCTGGGATGCAAGTTCGATTCAACCTACGTAAATCAATTATTGTGATTCATCACATACACAAAACTAAAGGCAACAACCACATGATTATGTCAATAGATGCAGAAAAGGCTTTTGATAAAATTCAACTCCTTTTCATGTTAGAAACTCTCAATAAACAAGGTATTGAAGTAATAATCCGCAAAATAATAAGAGCTATCTTTGACAGACCCATAGATAATACCATACTGAATTGGCAGAAGCTGGACGTATTCCCCTTGGAAACCAGCACAAGACAAGGGTGCCCTTCTTATCATTCCCATTCAAGGTAGTATGGAAGTCCTAGCCAGGGCAATTAGGCAAGAGAAAGAAATAAAGGTATTCAAATAGGAAGTGAGTAAGTCAAACTACCCCTGTTTGCATATGACATAATTTTATATCTAGAAAACATTATAGTCACAGCTCAAACATCTCCTTAATCTGATAAACAAATTCAGTGAAGTCTCAGGATACGAAATCAATGTAAAAAAATTACCAGCATTTCTGTACCCAAAACAGCCAAGCCGAGAGCCAAATCAGGAATGCAATCACATTCACAACTGCCACACAAAGCATAAAATACCTAGCTGTAGGGCTAACCAGGGAGGTGAAAGATCTCTATAATGAGAACCACAAACCACTACTCAGAGGAATCAGAGACGACACAAGCAAATGGAAAAACATTCCATGCTCATGGATGGGAAAATCAGTATTATTAAAATGGCCATACTGCCCAAGGCAATTATTTTGTAAAAAGGAACGGGTTACCGATACAGGCAGTATCATGTTTAATCTCACCTGAATTACTGTATAATAAAAACCAATCCCCAAAATGTCACACTCTATATGACACCATTTATATAGCATTCTCATAAGGACAAAATAATAAATAGGGAAACAGATCAGTGCTTCTAGTGATGATAGGGGTGATGGTAAGAAGGGAGTTACTGAAGGGGAACTTTGTGTCAAAGAAATAGTTCTATAGGTTGATTGTCATGGTGGTTACCTGAATTTACACTCACACAGAACCACACACACACCCTATACCAATGCCAATTCCCTTCTTTGATATTTTGTTATAGTTATGTGAAATATAATCACTGTAGGGAACTTGGTGCAAGGTACATAGAGCTCTCTGTCCTTTTTTTTTTTTTCTTTTTTTGTCATTCTTATAAATTTCCAATTATTTCAAAACAGAAAGAAAAAAGGTAGTTTCTGACTATCTATTTCTGACTACTTTCAGTCTAATGAAAGGAAAAAAAGACATAATTTTAAAAACTCTCCTTAGAGGTGTTCTGTTTGCAGGCGTATCAGAGGTACCCAAGACTATTGGTCTGATGATTCCCTAGGGGGATTCACAGAATTTAGCACAAGTTTTACTCACAGCAAAAGGATACAGAACAAAATTAACTAACAGGGAAGTTGCATGGAGCAAATCTGGGGAAACCAGACAGTTTCCCAAGGGTCCTCTCCCAGTGGAATCACACAGAATGTGTTTAATTTCCCCAGCAAGAACATGTGAAATGTTTTCAACTGGGAAGTCGGTTACAGAATTATCACCCACAGTTTTTATTGGGCCAAGTCAAACAGGGGGCCTCTACCTGGTATGTACAAAAATTCCACACTCTTAGAAGGAAAGTAGGTATTCAGGATATACCATATTGCTTACCCAAACAGTTTAAACACAGTGAGCAATTCTTACCATGAGGAGTGTAGGAGCATTCCTGAAATCCAGGTTCCCAGATGCCAGCCAAGGGCTCATCTTACAAGCAGAACTTTTCAAGGGCAGCAATTTAAACCCACTATGTTAACACTTTTCTGTATAGTAAGGCCATACATGTTGTAAAATTAAGCAAATACATAAATATATGTCAAATATAAATGTATGACATTATGAGAAGCAAGTATTCATGTTCTGAAAAAACAAATATGGAGTGGGGGGTCTAGTAAGGCAAGGAGGAAATTGGTGCTGTTAGTTTAGCATTGAAGATAACATTATAAACATGATTTTTAAAAATCTATCTGTCAATATATCTATCTACCCACCCTCCTACCAACCTACTAAACTACACTTCTCTTTATTAAAAGGATCCAAGTACAATACCATCCCAATAGGCATTAAGGCATCAAGCAATTATATCTTGCTTCTCATTACTTGTTCACTTAAGCGAACAAGTAATTTTTGAAAAATAGTTGATTTAAAGGATGGGGCAGAGAAAGTACAAAGTAAACTCGTAACACTTCATTATGCCACAAAGTAAGAAAATACTATTAAAGGGGGAGGGACTCAAGTCAATGTGAAAATGTTTGCACTAGACAATTATGGGACAATTTCAGCATGAAATGTATTGTAAAAAGAATGGATTATAATCCAATGACTATGAACCCATAGAGATTATAAGTATATTAATAAATAAATAATGTAGGTGTAAAAATAATAGATTAAAAAAAAAAACTCCCGGTACCAAATTTTTATTTATGTTTCAGGCAAGAATAGTCCATCAATGCCAAAACCATCAGTTAAAATGTGATGGAGAATGGAATACAGGCTGCTTTTTTAATGTATTGATATAAAAGATGCCACCTAAATTAAATACATCAAATTAAGACACAACAACTAGGACTCAGGGACATTATTCCGCCCCCTCCCCCCCACGAAGTGTTGTACTAAAAAAAATGCGATATTATATATGTTAAATTTTTGCCAAAAATGCGTAATCTGAATCTAATCATATGAAAACAAAGAGAAATCCATATGTTCTCCTTAAAGTGCCTGTGTTATGAGATACAAAGAAAAGGTGAGGAATTGTTTATGGCTAAAGGTGGCTAAAGAGACCCACAAATAAATAGAAGCATTATCCTGGATCAACTAAAAATATTATCTCTATATATCTCTATATATAGATCTCCATCTTTATATATATATACACGTATATATACACATATATATACATATATATACACACACACACACATATATATATGGAGATCACTGGGACAATTGAAAAAAGTTGAAGTATAGATAGTGTACTAGATATAATTATTATATCAATGTTAAATTTCCTGAACATGTTAATTGTACTGTAAACATGTGATTGAATGTCCTTGTTCTTACAGGTGGAATTATTAAGGGATAATTGATCATGTCTGTAACTTGCTCTCAAATGGCTCAGCCAAAGGACAGAAATGTCAGAGAGATACAGAGAAGGAGACAGGAGGAAGGGAGAGATAAAGAGAAAAAGAGAAGATATGGTAAAGGTAGCACAATGATGAAAATTGGCAAATATACGTAAAGGCATACAGAACTTCGATGAACGATTCTTGCAACCTTTATATAATTCTGAAGGCTTTTTGAAAAATGGCAAGCTTTCAAATAAAAGCAATTTAGGAATTGTTTTACATGTACATGGTAAATTAATGAAAGTAAAGCTACATGGTTTTTAAATGGCATTAAACACTGAATATATTGCCTGGGCCTAATTTATAGGCATGAAAGTCGAGTCATGTGGAATTTTTCACATTCTTTTTAAATTATGTAAATTAAATTAGAAAGTTAAAATGTTAAGCTACCACTTGGCACAGTTACTTAAAAATATTTTCATTAACTGATTAAATAAAATTACTTTATTACTTTTATATAAGTAGCTTTTGCTTTTATAATATATACAGCTGACTCAGATAATCAAAGTCCTGCTGGAGTGTAAGTATTATGTCACAAGAAGGCCTAAAGACGGCCCCACTGAGAATCTAAATGAAACCATTCTCTTGGGATCTCAAAGTATCTTAGTGCTGGATTAAAGCTGATGTCCAGGAATCTACACATAATTCACAGAAAACAAATTGTGTCATTCCTCATTGGTAAATTTAGTATTCTTCCCATTAACTTCTTTGAGGAGGATTGTAATTGGAGACTAGTGCACGTTAAAGGGGCTCCTTAGGCAAACGCAGAGAGTGCCACAGGTCAGAATTACCACCTTTCATCAATCTTGATGTAAATAAATGTAGAAACATATATTTCAACATATTCAAATGTATTATACTCTCACATTACCTCTCTAGGATTTCTCATCCAAAGTGTTTCCTGTAGGAGGGAACTAAACACACTGGAAAGAATAATAGGAAAGTTCACTTGCCAGAGTTTGGAAGGGAAGTGTGATGGAGATAGAGCATCTGTCAGGCTCTGTGTATCTAGACTCTTAGATCTCCAGCCTGGCCTGCTGGCCTGGGCTCTTGTATCTGGTCTCAGAGAATATGAAGTACTTAGATCACCACATTATTTACTGTTTGCGGGGGTCACAGCTCTGCCTATAGATTCTCCAGCTCAGACTTTTGACATTACAAGCAGCTAACAATGCTCACATATCATGCTTTAATAGCACATTTAGGTACCATCCTACTATCCTGTGTAGAACGTTGGAATCAGTGGCTACAGCATTTTAGAGAGCTCCGTTTGCAAACAAAGTGAGTGCATAAGTTGGGTAATGTCTTGGCACCCCAGTCTGCCCTCCATATCATTTACATGTGACAGGGAGAGCAATGCAGCAACCACCTTATGATTATAAAACAAAGGACAAACACAGAATCCTAATGAATTATGTAATGCCAAAAGCCAGTGTTTCTTAAGAAGATTTAAGTCCCAGTTAATTTCTTCACACCAATAGAATGAAGATTAGTCTGAGGCAATCAGTGCACAAGCCTAGACAACATGATTTGGGCACAGTTTTGCCAAAACTCTTCCCTATTTATCACCAAAGGACTTCATTTGTATGATATCTACCTCAATTTGAAACAGTTTATTATGCAGGGAAAGACAGACATAATGTAAGATTACATTTTATGTATCTCCCACTAACATATGAATAGGTAAAACACAAAATTCATGGCTATTTCAGGTGGATTTTCAAAAATATATGCATATCTAAAATGAGATAATAACATTGGCTAGCCTGCTATGTTTTCAGCAATATAGTATAAAAACTTACTTTGCCCTATTTTGGGCTTAAAACTAATGCTAGATTTCAAAAGAAAATTTCAATTAATCAGAGAACAAAAGTTCATCATTTTCTTATGAGATTGTTTATTTGAAATTATCAGTGTCTTACCAGGAGTGGAGACTGGGAGGAAATAGATAAAAAGTAGAAAAGGAGACAAACTTGCTTTTATGTAGGATGAATAAATCTGGAGCTCTAATGTACAGCATGAGGAATACAGGTACTAATGTTGTATTGTATACTGAAAACTTGCTAAGAGAGTAGATTTCAGGGGATCTTATTCCAGAAAAGTAACTGTTGAAGGTGATTGAAATGTTAATTTGATTACACTATGTGTATGTGTATCAAAACACCACGTTGTACATCTTAAATATATACAATAAAAGTGGGCTTAAATATAAACATTTTACAAAACAAAGTATTTGGTAAAAATTATTTTACTTTAAAATTTCATCTTTCTTGTTTAAAATAGTTTTTAAAAGTAATATTATAATGAAAAGTTTTACAACTACAATAAAAGCTTCTTTGAAAATTTTAACACAACTGAATAAACAGCCACCAAGATAATGTTGTAACTATGAATATAAAAATGTTGGTATCACAGCCTTACTTGAAACACCACAAAACTATTTTCTTTATGCTATTTTAACCTTTTATAAACTAATTGAGTTCTTCCCAGAAATGCATTGATTGGGCATGAAGGTGCTCAGTTAATATTCATTTAGTTTTAATTACTTACATGTATTAAAATATCAGAAAAGCATGTGAATAAAATGTAGCATTCTTCCATATTTTACTACCTATCCATGTACCTCCAGCTTTTCATGAATAAACTTGTTTCCTGTTAGTTTTTATTCCCGTATGAGCTAAAAAGCAGAAGAATCTCTAAACATCCGTAGAATGCCTTCCATGGATACACCTGACAGTATCTATTATTTGTCTCAAAAAAAAAGTATGATCACTTTATGATTATTTGTATGTGGTATTGCTAGAAAAGAATTGAACGTTATTAGTTGATATATAACAGAAATAAACACATATTCATAATTTTCAAGTAAACATTATTATCTCTGGTAATGATGTTACGTGTGTAAGAAACCAAATATTTTCATGGCTATTACCAAGCCCTTATGCACCCACCCAAATTTTGGATGTAAGGGAATTAAAATAAAGCAGAAAGAAACGCAGGATATGTAGGCAGTGGAAACCTGAATATCTCTTTGTTTAAAGATACCTAGATTTTCTGTATTTCCATGTTAATCATACTGAATTATAATTAATTTGGTGACACAATTCACTACTATACTAGTACTTGTTAAAAGTTAGGCTGTCAAAACATAGAATATGGCCACTAGATTAGTAAAGACTGACATCTTCAATTTAAAAAAGCTCTATCTGAATCTGGTAAACAAATATCTCATGAGGCAAATTTCCCCAAGTAAGTAATGAATAAAAATGAGAAATTTTTGAAATATACAACTACTGTGTTCTTTTTTGTATCTTCCCCAGAGTTAAGGAGAGGTTTGGGAACAGGTTGGGAGAAAGGTAAATACAATAAAAGGCAAGTACATTGTTTGCTATAATTTATCTGAGATTTAGCCATGCTTCTTGGTATCAGGGAGGAGGGACCAGTGAATGACTTGTAATTAGAATAATTGTAAATTACAAACAAACTACAGTGAAATATGGTATCGACATGAGTTAGTCATTAACTCTTGTTCTATTATTGATGTTTTCTCCTCATCATTACACAAAATGGCAGAATCCTGGCTTAACTTATGACATCTTTTATCTTTATTATCCTTACATATTGATTTTTTTTCTAGATGAGTCATGAAGGCTAAATGTGTGTGTGTGTGTAATATAACTATTTCAATCATATTACTCATTTTTCAGAAATCTAAGTGTCTAACTAAAATTTATACTTGTGTCAACTAAGGATGGTGCCTGGTTCAGGAAATTCCTTGTGATTAGATATGACTGTATTACAACTATATACCTTTTGCTACAACTGATTAACTATGGATTTCCCCAACATGAAATCTTTTCAACAGGAAAAGGCAAATATTATGGTAAATGTAATAATCTGACCTTCTTAGTTAAAATATGTGAATTATATCATAAATGTGGACACTTCAAAATAGTTATTTATAAGTATTTCAAAAGAGGAAAATTTAAACATCCATAATGCTAGAGTCTAAAGCAAAGTTGGCAAACATATTGAGAGATTTTGAATGTATTCTTAATGATACTCCATTTCCCTGAGACATTCTTAATATCTGTTCATCTTCTCTTGTATTTAAAAAAATCCCAAATTTATCAGTGTCTTTCACATTATCCCCCCCAAACCTACCCATTTACATTAATATTTCATCAGTTATATTACCTTTCTAGGCATGCTATGCTCTGATGTTATTTGGCCAAATGCATGTAGCTGCTATTGAAGAATAAATTATACCACACAAAGTTAATTAGGCAAGATGACCTTATTCAAGGTCATTGAATTATTATTGAAACAGTGGATAGAGGCAGAACTCAGTCTGAATTAAACTCTGCTTAAACAAAGGGCTGAGACCATTAACCAACCTCTCTTAACCCCTCCCTTCCCATGGAAGAAATGAGTTCTAGTGTTGAATAGCACAGCAGTGTTACTGTAGTTAACAGTAATTTATTCTGTATTTCGAACTAGAAGAAAATATTTGAAATGTTCCCAACACACAGAAAGATACATATTTGAGGTGATAGATATCCTAAAAATTCTGATTTATCACACTTTGTATGCAGATATCAAAATATCACATGAACTCCATAAATACATACAATTATTATGTATCAGTAACCAAAGAAACAAAAACAAAGGGCTAGGAGTTTTGAAAAGCTGAGGTTGGAGGGTGAGTTATAGACCATTTGTGGTGTTTGCTCACTGCCTTTACGCAAAAGAAGAGTAAACTTTCCCTTTTTGGCAGAGGTAGTTTTGGAGGCAGTTCCCTGCAGAAGTTAGGCCCCGATTTTCCCACAGAAACTGGAAGATAGGGGCACTGTCTTCCTTAACATTACATGTCAAAGGAATGCCTCCCAGGTCTTTGAGAAAGACTTTCTTGGGTTGTAAAACTAGCAAGAAGCTTTTAAAATGATTTACACCTCAAAGGAATAGAGGAACGAATTTACAATGACAAGATTTCTAAAGTAAATGCTCTTTAAAAAAGAAAAAAAAAAAAACAAAAAACACAAGGGTCAGGGGCTTAGAGGCAGAAAGAAGCCTGTTTAAAGTTCGATCCAACTGAGAAACACTAAGGCCTTCTTGATCACTGTCATTTGGCTTATAATTAAAACTCAGTCTCCAGTGATAGTAATTAGAGCTGCAGATATGATTCTGGGGAAATAAATAGCTGCAGTATGTTCAAATCACTACTCCTGTTTTTTTTTTTTTTTTTCTCTTACACAAAATGAGGATGTTGGACAAAATTATCTCTCAAGTTAATTCCAATTTAACTTCTACAGTTCTATTTTTCTAATATTCTTGTTTGTTTAAATTCTTTTATATAAAAAAGAAAGAGAAAGGTGGAGAAGGAATGAATATCATTGATTGCCTTGTTTCATAAAAGCAAAACTGAAAATAAAAATAGATAAAAAAATTAGTAACAGCAAATGATCAAGCATTCAAATCTTTAACAAGAAGAGAAGCTAGGTGTCTATAATGCTAGATCCCAAAACAACTTTGTTTTCATGTAAAGTTCATGTCAATTATGTTGACATAACTTGCTTGTACTGTTAATGATGATCTTTTTTCATGAGAAGTGGTGATTGCTGATCTTATGGCCTTTTCACCCTTTCCACCAGATTCTCAAGTCTCACCTAGGATAAATGTAAAAATTTATGCTAAATATTTTTTGACTAATCATTAGACTTACATGTTTCCAAATTAACAAGACTATTATTAGCCAAATGTCCCTCTAAGGGTTTGCGCTCTTTCTATTCGCATCCTGCTGCTATAGTACCTAGGTACGTCATCCACAATTTTCCCGCAATTTTTATAGGTATTTCATTTAGGTATGCCAAGTTTATTGCAAATTTGAATCAGTCTTTTGAAGATCTATAGTTTAAAATTAAGCAATACAAGCTAAGCATTTCCTTTGGTTTCTGACAGATAACAATATGAATAGACAATGCATTGTTTTCAGGGTTTTATTCTTGCTTTAAACAAATTTCATTAGACTCATATCTTGTTTCTTTTCTTAACATTTTAAACTTTGGTTTCTAGGAGGGCAAAGAGTAATGGAAATAGCTGAGAAATTAAAGGTCTATATTCTGATTCAAATGCCAATTCAATTCTAAGAACTCAGAAAGATGCAGCTGCTTTGAGAGATAAGGAATTAAAGAATACCTTATGGTGTCTACTAAAACTATAATTTAAAATATATAAGTACAAATCCTGCAACATCAAAAACTCTCTATTATAAAAAAACTTAAGGTAGTAAATGCAGTATTTTAAAAACTCATGATGTGAACAATATAAATATAAAATTTACAATTTTTGCAGTGCATTTTAGTCTATAAATCTCAAGTAGTTTATTCCAAGTTATACTCTACTGTGTATTATACAATACTTTTTAAATAATTTTTCACCAGCAATATTTTAAAAAGCAAACAAAAAGTATGAGTAAAAAGTTCCTTCTCTAAATTTAATAAAACCAGAGTTGTGGTATTAATTAAGAATGGATGTCCACATCCCAATTTGTTGTTTCCCTGTGTAACTTCTCAGTCTCATTTATGAAAATTTTAAAACTTATAGTTTATAAATCAGTGGTGCCTATTATAGTAATGCTTCATACATTAATGACACATTTAATAACTTTAATACAATAATAACTGATAATAATTCATAGAATTGTGGTATGAATCCAGGCATTAAAGGCCTTTGTCCTGGCCTCCGTAGAGGGCCTTGCATATTTGCAAACATCTAAAAGAAATTAAGTAAAGAATGTACAGAAACATTGGTTTCTTCAGATCAGGTACCCAGAACTAGAACAACACTACTCAGAAACCTAAAACATCGATGTTCTTTGGTGACTAATATTCTCTTATTTCCAGAGTACTTCCCTCTATACTTCTTACTTCATATCCTTGGAAAACAGGACGACTAGATTTCATTGCTGGGATAGTTTGTGGATTTAACCTATGCTGACATTGAAACAGACAATTGGTAGGAGTGTAGGGAAAGATAGTTGAATTAGTGGAACTGAGGAGACAAATTAACTTGTCAAATACTTTTCAACATGAATGCAATAGATTTGTGCAAAACAAAATGTGTTTTCTCAATAGTAGATACAATCTTTTTGTTTGTTTCTGTTCATGGACCAGTAAGTAGTTCTGAATGTAATCAAGAATTTGCATTGCACTTGTAGGATTTGCACATGGTGACTGAGAAATATTTTGTATCAATTAACTTTTTTTTTTTTTTTTTTTTTTTTTGGAGACGGAGTCTCGCTCTGTCGCCCAGGCTGGAGTGCAGTGGCCAGATCTCAGCTCACTGCAAGCTCCGCCTCCCGGGTTCACGCCATTCTCCTTCCTCAGCCTCCCAAGTAGCTGGGACTACAGACGCCCGCCACCTCACCCAGCTAGTTTTTTGTATTTTTTAGTAGAGACGGGGTTTCACCGTGTTAGCCAGGATGGTCTCGATCTCCTGACCTCGTGATCCGCCCGTCTCGGCCTCCCAAAGTGCTGGGATTACAGGCTTGAGCCACCGTGCCCGGCCGTATCAATTAACTTGAATTACCCTTATGTTTGTGTATCTGGGGGGCCTAGATAGAAGGTGTGTGAAGAATAGTAATAATTTTCTACATTGACAAGTAATTGTATACTGAATAATATTTTTATATAGTTTACTAACATGTATTTAATTCTCCCAAATGAATTTAAATATCCAGATTTATTTAAATAAATTCAATCTAAATATTAACTTTTAAAATTTTTATTTTTAATTTTTAATATTAATATAAATTTCAGTAAGCTATGTTTTAGATGACAATAAAATAGTTTCTGAAATATATAAATAATTTTATTTCTCCAATGTGTCCCATTGCGTTCAATTTGTTTTTCAAGAAACATATACTCACATTTTAAATACAATTAAAATTTTTTGTTGCAACAATCATTTTGATAATTGAGAATAAGTAAAAATCAAGGTCATTGTAGAAAGAAAAAGAAACAAAAAAACACAGTTTAGGACAGAAAAATAAAGCAACGAAAGAAGTGTTGTTATTATAAAAGTATTTAAACAAAAGCCAAAATTGACAAATGGGATCTAATTAAACTAAAGAGCTTCTGTACAGCAAAATAAACTACCATCAGAATGAACAGGCAACCTACAAAATGGGAGAAAATTTTTGCAATCTACTCATCTGACAAACGGCTAATATCCAGAACCTATAAAGAACTCAATCAAATTTACAAGAAAAAAACAAACAACCCCATCAAAAAGTGGGCAAAGGATATGAACAGATACTTCTCAAAAGAAGACATTCATATAGCCAACAGACACATGAAAAAATGCTCATCATCAATCGCCATCAGAGAAATGCAAATCAAAACCACAATGAGATACCATCTCACACCAGTTAGAATGGCAATCATTAAAAAATCAGGAAACAACAGGTGCTGGAGAGGATGCGGAGAAACAGGAACACTTTTACACTGTTGGTGGGACTGCAAACTAGTTCAACCACTGTGGAAAACAGTGTAGTGATTCCTCAAGGATCTAGAACTAGAAATACCATTCAACCCAGCCATCCCATTACCGGGGATATACCCAGATTATAAGTCATACTGCTATAAAGACACATGCACACATATGTTTATTGCGGCACTATTCACAATAGCAAAGACTTGGAATCAATCCAGTCTGTCACATGATGTGACAGTTTGGGTTAAGAAAATGTGGCACATATACATCACGGAATACTATGCAGCCATAAAAAAGGATGAGTTTGTGTCCTTTGTAGGGACGTGGATGCAGCTGGAAACCATCATTCTCAGCAAACTATCGCAAGAACAGAAAACCAAATACCTCATGCTCTCACTCATAGGTGGGAACTGAACAATGAGGTCACTTGGACACAGGAAGGGGAACATCACACACCCGGTCATATTGTGGGGAGCGGGGAGGGAGGAGGGATAGCATTAGGAGATACACTTAATGTAAATGATAAGTTAATGGGTGCAGCACACCAACATGGCACATATATACATATGTAACAAATCTGCACGTTGTGCACATGTACCCTAGAACTTAAAGTATAATTTTTAAAAAAAATTTTAAAAAAAAGCATTTACGCCAGGATAAAGACATAATATATTTTGTTTATTTCACAATTTTTTAAAACTCAATTTATAACTTCTAAATATTGAGACATACGGTAAAGCGGGCCCTGGTGATATTCTTGTCCTAGACACTACAAATTTTAATGATGACACCGAATACCTTTGTATTTACATAAGTCAAATTGCTTTATCTGAAAACTATATGTTCTGTACTGGACTTTCCTTCCTTCGTCTTTTTAAATGCTGCTTTTATGAGTATGATCAAGTCAAGTGAGTCTATCAATGAAGAGAGAGTGATCAACCATGACAAATGATACCCAAGGGCCAAATAAAATGATCATTAAATTTAGCATCATAGAGGCTATTGCTGGCAATTAATAAGAATATTTTAATGGAGTAGGGGTTAGACGTGGATAGTATGGGTTTAAGAAAGAATGGATAAAAGGACTAAACATTGTGAATTCGATTGAGTTTTACTTCAAAGGGGAGAAAATAAATAGAACTAGCTTGTTGAAATAATTAAAATAATTAGAATAAAGATGAGACAAAAAAGTAATAGCATGGCTGCATGCAGATGAAAATGATTCAGTAGAGCAGGAGAGGTGGAGGCTATGGAAGAGATGGGATAGGATTATTATTGCCCAGTTCTAGTCACAAGTGGAAGGAGGATTTAATTTTTATAGGAGCACAGAGAGTCATTTATGGAAACAAATAGGAAAGGTTAGTATGTAGATATGAAAGCTGGTATGTGGGTTATGCCTGTTCCCCTATTCTGATTACTTCAGTGCAGTTGTAAGCAATATTTTGATCTCAGAGCAAAAATAATAATTCCACCTATTTTCTAGGGTTGTTGAGATGATTAAATGAGTTTGTACATGTAAGAAACTTAGAATGCTACATGGCATCTTGGTATCATCTAATGTGTTAGTTGCTGTCATAGACATTAATTTCTTCCTATAAATATGTCTGCTGTTAATTTCACCAAACTCTTTTGAAAGAGCCCAATCTTTCAAATTATTCTTGAAAACCATGATTAAAAAATTTAAAAATGAGAAGTACTGTAAATGTATATCTATTTATATATAAATATAAATTATATAAATTAATAGTATTATATTATGAATTATATATTCAAAAGATATAATATATTTATGTAAATATAAATTATATAAAATATATATCATTTTGATATATACAAAATATATATCATTTTGATATATATATAAAATATATATCATTTTGATATAATAAATACTTTTTTTCCTCTTAGTATATCTCCTTCTATTCCTTCAACATCTGATCATTGCTATTTGCTTTGTTTTCCAGGCCTCGTATCAATTCCTTTTCCTGTAACAGGTTTTGTCCTCATTGCACTCTTATTTCTTCCTAAGTGTTGATGTCAGTGTACGGCCTAAGTAAAAGCATGTAACAAGTTTAAAATACCAAATAGAGTCATCTTGTAATTAAAACCTACATATTCTGGTGCTCAAACACACAGTTGGTTTCTTGAGACTTTTTAAGGTTAATGGAAATGTGAAAAAATAATGATGTTCTTCCTTGGCTTTTATTCATTTGGCACACTGAAAAAAACTTTATTCATTTAAATCTTTCTTCTATTAATACAAATGGCAATTGTGCTACACTAAATTAATGAGATATAAACAGAATATTTTTCGTGATGGGGATGAAGTAACTAGTGTTTTACTAAGCATTAACTTTTCTATCTGTCCTCTTATAGGTGTTTTTGATTGCAGTAACCATGACCACAAAGCAGTCTAGCAGGACTCCATAGGCTGGAAAGCCCTTGCAGGTGTGTAATCAACATTTTGCTTGCATGTTTCACTAACTCAGTGGGAACACTATCAAGTGGGTGGATTTGTCCTTAATCACGACTAGTGCGGAGATGCTGATTCTCTAAATTTACTATATGTATTTTTGGACATTTAATTTTAAGTAAAATAAGAAGTTAAGATCCTCCAAAAATTTTACCTTCTGCTATTTTACATATGAAGTCGCTGCACCTTTTTATGAGATGGGGTTTAGAGGCAAGCCTCTTAGATGTTTTAATAATTATCTCCTAACTCTAGTCTGCAAATAATTTTATTTGACAGAATAAAAAAGACATTTTCCCTTACATGAGTTAAAGAGTTTAGAATAACTTTACTTTTATAATTGTATGCATACATTCATTAACATATACTCCTGGCAATTAGGTAACATATGCCTTCTACTTTCTGGATGATATAAAATACCTTGGGTTTTTGATTTATTTAATATGATCAAAAATTCAGTTTTGTTAAAATTCTTATCATATGGTTCTCCTTATCTTTTTATGCTACCTTCAACTTTAAGTCTGCTCATTCAACCTCTTTGACACATGAGAGCATTTAAAATCCACTACTTGCCTGAACTTGTGACTTCCCTTTGGAGTCAAGAGGTGTCAAGGCTAAAGGAAAGTCTGAATATGCTACTGGCTACTGGCCTGAATCATTCTAATTTTTCTTTTCTTTTTTTTTTTTTTTGAGACGGAGTCTTGCTCTGTCACCCAGGCTGGAGTACAGTGGCCGGATCTCAGCTCACTGCAAGCTCCGCCTCCCGGGTTTACGCCATTCTCCTGCCTCAGCCTCCCGAGTAGCTGGGACTACAGGCGCCCGCCACCACGCCCGGCTAATTTTTTGTATTTTTAGTAGAGACGGGGTTTCACCGTCTTAGCCCGGATGGTCTTGATCTCCTGACCTCGTGATCCGCCCGTCTCGGCCTCCCAAAGTGCTGGGATTACAGGCTTGAGCCACCGCGCCCGGCCCATTCTAATTTTTCTACTTAGGTCATCATTACTTAAGCGTAGAGAAGCAGAAAGACCAGCTTTCTTCAGATTTCATTCCCTGCATATTTTCTTTATACAAAATGAAAGTTTTAGGAAAAGAAGGTAATTATACTGTGGATAAAGTTCTTGTAGGACTTTACTCATCAATCAAAGATAAATAATCATGTCTCTATTGTTTATTCCTTTTGTAAGTATATATCTCTAATTATTTTGCTTCATGTGGAGTCAACACTATTGATTCTTGCTTCTTTGTCTGCATTTAATGTGCTGTATCTGCTCTTCGACCTAGCATCAATAATTATCTTGCTCTTGTATTAATTTGAAAACATTTTGTTCCAAGGGAAAATTTCTACTAAACCAGTTTATAATTGAATTGTCATATAATGAATTATCTAAATGCAATGAGAAATTTCCAATTGTCTAGGAAGAAAACTTTTGATTAAAAGTATGATTAAATTTGAAATATATTTTAAAAGTCATGGGTACAATGACATTACATATTAACCTTCTGATGAAAATATTTTTGAAGTGAATAATAGTTGTTCAATAATTTTGTTTTTTCTTAAATATTTCTTTCTCTTATTGCCTGCATTAAATTATTCATGTTAATCCCTGTTTCTGGATGATCTCAGATTTAGGAGATTCATAGCAGAGAAACATTTGCATCAGTAGGGACACCACAAAGATTATCTAGACTGAGTGATTAGGTGGACAAAAAACTGAGGCTCAGAGAGGATGAGAAACTTACCTGAGGTCACACTTTAAGCAGTTAGGGGAACACTGGGTCTAAAAATCCAAGATTTCTACTTTGGCGCCTTCTATATTTCCTTCTGTGTCACTGTGCTTTCCCTAAAGTGGAAAGGAAATAAAACAGTAGAATGGATTGTGAGAGTAGAAAACTAAAACAAAATTTTAAAAAGGTGTGAAAATATTTTGAAAGCCATTTAAAAAAAAAAAAAAAAACTAGAACATTCTATCATTCAATTATGTTTTATATCTCAATTTATGAGAACACGATAAAACATAAATGTATTTAGGTTTATATAATTGTTAATTAAATGACTGAAATCTTTTTATATGTGAAGAACTTCACTTTATATCAATAAATTTAAGCTAAAGGTTACAATAATGTTTTTCAAGGTAACAAGTATGTCAATACATAATTAAATTGCACACACGTAAGACAGAAATGTGAAATAGTAGTAATAAATTATTATTTTGATTTTTGTTGTAGTGGAAAGCCAAATTTTTATTTCTAGTCTCATCTTCAAGGAATCTTTTATTACCATACTCTTAGAAGTTTAGATGGCTGCTTTAGAGGACATGGAGGACAAGTGACAGCACAATTAGACCCTAAGTGAAACACAATCTTTGTTTTTTAATGGAGGTCAGCCAGATTTTTATAATGTGTAAATTCTCCTTTTGTTCATATATAACAGTGGCATGCTTAGATAGGTCCTAACTGACAAAAAGTAGCCTTTTTGTCTGTCCATAAAAAGTATCTTTAAACTCAAAATGAATCAATTCTTTCATTACATTAAGGAAATGCGTAAGCTAGCAAAATTCTAGACAAGGCTAATTGTTGTATTTTAAGTGAGTCTTAAACATATGTTTTCCATGCCTACGAACATTGTAAAAATAAATAAAAATTTTAAAAATATAAGATTTTATTTCATCAGCTGTATTACCCCAGAAGTCAATTACATACCTTGAGGTTCAATGGAAGTGATATGCATTTAATGCTAAGCTAGTGGATAAAGTCAATCTGTGAGGTAAGCATTTTACACTGAAAATTAATATTGAATTTAGAACATCAAAAATTGATATTCAAAATCTCCTAAATACCCATGAAGTTAAATGTTTATAATTTTCTATATGACACCTTATTTAGTAAAACTTGTGCATAGTAAGATTTCAGGGTCAATAAGGAAAGTTACAAAGAACAAAAGAAAAGGCAGTATACAAGGGACCAGACATTCTGCTTTTAAGACAACTGTCGAAATTCTAGTGGCAAATGTGTGTGTGTGTGTGAGTGTTGGTGGGGAGCGAGCATAAAGTGACTGGGAAGTAGAAAATTCTGATGTCCTCCTGCTTGCCTTTAGGATTTAATCTACTCGATTTCAAAAGTATATCTATTATAACTTTAACACATTTAAATGATATGTTTGTTATCGGAGTTAAGATAAATAATACATGTGAAACACATTGCGGACTATGTCGGACTGAATTAGTGTTTATTGGATTTGAACTGGTCTAAGCCTTGTTTGATCTGACTCTCACACAGTACGTCTTTGATAACTCTAAAAAAACTATTACCTGCCTGTTCTCTGCTGCCAAATCATCCAATGAATAATAGAGATTTTAAATGACACTTACTCAAGCATTAGGTTTTAAAATTAGCTCACGATATGGTTTGGCTCTGTGTTCCCACCCGAATCTCACACTGTAGCTCCCATAATTCCCACGTGTTGTGGGAGATGATTGAACGACGGGGGTGGGTCTTTCCTGCGCTGCTCTCGTGATAGTGAACGGGTCTCACGAGATCTTATTTATTTATGTATTTATTGACGGAGTTTCACTCTGGTTGCCCAGGCTGGAGTGCAATGGCGCCATCATGGCTCAGTGTAACCCCCACCTCCCGGGTTCAAGCGATTCTCCTGCTTCAGCCTCCTGAGTAGCGGAGATTACAGCATGCACCACCACGCCTGGCTAATTTTGTATTTTTAGTAGAGACGTGGTTTCTCCATGTTGGTCAGACAGATCTCGAACTCTGACCTCAGGTGATCCGCTCACCTCAGCCTCCCAGACCACACCGGTCTATGGTTTTTAAAATGGGAGTTCTTCTGCACAAGCTCTCTCTTTGCCTCCTGCCACGCATGTAAGATGCGACGTGCTCCTTCTTGCTTTCCACCATGATTGTGAGGCCTCCCCAGCCGTGTGGAACTGTAAGTCCAGTAAAACTCTTTCTTTTGTAAATTGCCCAATCTGGGGTATGTCGTTATAAGCAGTTTGAAAATGGATGAATACAGCTCATAAATATGTAAATGATAGAATTCCATTGTATTGTATTTTTTCAAAATATTTTACGAACAATTATAATACATTTTCTTACAAGTAATTTGGAAATTACTGTATTACACTTCCAATGTTTAATTCAAAACATTAAAAATGATTATACAGCCAGTGGGGTGGCCTATGTCTGTAATCCCAGATACTCTGGAGGATGTGGCAGGAGGATCGCTTAAGCCCAAGAATTTCAGGCTGCAGTGAGGTATGATCATGCTACTGCACTCCAGCATGGGTGATAAGAGTGAGACCCTGTCTCTAAAAAATACAGTGAAATGCAATACAGTACAATAGAATTCCCATGTAAATGCCATTTACCAAAGACAAAATTGATGTTTAAGAAAAGCCTAGAAAAGCTTTCTTATTTGTTAGCATTGAATTAAGTGCATTATGTTGATTCATTTATAAAAACTAATTCTGTAAAAGACACCTCAAATCTCCTGAGAGCTCCTTCACTGCAAAAAGACGGCAGAGATTCTGATATCACTAATTGAATATATTTTGGAGGGGGTTATACCTGATTATTTGCTTCTATTTCTAAAACAGACTAAATTAATCTTATGCTTTCAGCTGAAAATCCCAATTTGTTAGCATTGCATAGAATGCCTCATGGAACCTGGCCACAAACCACAGTTTTAAGTCACATCTCTTCTCTTTCTATTCCCATCTATTTAAAAATTACAAATCTATTTAAAATACCTGTATCATTCCGAATGTTAGTCTTAGTGTATAATTTTATTTCTCAAATTCTACTTTTTCATTAAAAAATAATTTTGCAATAATTATAGACTCACAGAAAATTATAAAAATAATACAGAAAAGTCCCAGCTACCTGTCACTCAGTTTCCCTCAATAATAATATCTTACATGACTCTAGTCTGATATCAAAACAAAGACATTAAAATAAGTATAATCCCATAATTTATTCAGCTTCCACCACATGTATATGTTCTCAAATGTGTGTGTTTTGAGTGTATTCTATACAGTGTTATCTCATATATATGTATATAATCGCTACCATAATCAAAATACAGAACTATTCTATCACCACAATATCCCTCTTGCTACTCTTCTCTGATTATTTGCCTAGTAAATAGGCAGCTTAATTACCATTGTTTTCTAAACCTTTCCTGAGACTGCGGGTACTGTGTGTCCTTGTGCTCTCAGAGCTCCCTGTATGGGCTCTTTCAAAAACTCTTACTACATTACATTTTAGTTACTCTTAAAATGTACATCTTACTAACTAAACTGACTGCAGACTCTTTGAAGTTGGAAGAGTAAAGTAATGTGTGTTGAATGGGTACCTACTGGGATAATAAAATTTGCCAAAGATGCCTCCAATAATCATATCTTGTTCAAATAACAATTTTCTGAACCTACAATTTTAAAATACTATCTCTGTGCTATAAATGAGTTAATTGACTTTTAATGTACACATGCTTTGGGCCCAATTTTTACAAAAAATTATTATAAGAGCACAAATAAGAACAAAAAGAAATGATTAAAATATAACTGCTGATGCATGGTCTAGTTTTGCTGCTGAAGATGCCATAAGCATCTTAATTACTACACAGAGAGTCATTTTTTAGTAAAGAGAACTACAAACACTTCAAGTGTCCATGGTGTTCATCAGCTAGTAAACCTGGCAGGTGGGTGGCTATTCCAAAATTCCTAGTAGTTAAGCAAATCTCTAATTAGAAATTTCAAATTCCTAGAGGTGTTTGCACAGCAATCCAACATAAATTTAACTGCAGCACCACTGCCCCAGGATATATCGCCAATATACAGACTACAGATGTATGTTATTAGAGTTTTAAAGAAGATGCACAAAAGGAAATTAAATCCTGTCATCATTATTTTAATTTATATGTGAATATAGATACTTTATCACCTGATTTCAGTATATTGAATCACTCCCCAACTTCTTGCTCATACTAAAAGGATAGGTTTTTATCCTTTACATTTTTAACTTTTCTCAGTATTTTACAAGTAATATTACAAAACACTAGTTATAAAGGAAAGACCCTACCAGAAATGGGGAAAAAAAAAAATTGTAGTTTTTGAAATAATGGTTTAAAATGGAATTAGTTTCTTACTTTCAAGTTTCCACTACTTCTTAAAGTCTTACACTTCTGGAAAAAGTAGACTTAGTACATAATCTATTTTTTTTCTCAGACTTGCATTTTAGAGATCAAAAATAATTTTGCCATATTAAACATTGTTTTTTGCAAGAATTAGAGAAAGATAAACCTGAAAGACAATATACAAATATAGAAAAAAATGCTACATATTATAAAATTTGTGTATATAAATGTAAAAATACATTAGTTGAATATTTAGAGTCTGTATCCATTAAATGAAAAAGCAGTATTTTTTAAATCTAATAACACTTTTTTATTGCCCACTTTATGACCTTTAACCAATTTGAGTTCCAACTTTCCAACTTTAGAACACGCTTTTGGCAGTAGTAGAAGGCAGTCAAATTCCTAGGCAGGCAGGGACTGGTCCTCAGTGAAACTCGACTTTCAATCAAAGAACAGTGTAAGGCCTGAAAACTGAGCTGCCAGTTCTGGATAAAATCCATGGACCAGAGTAAGGACTCCCGCTCCTGTTTGGAGTGCGTCCTCTCAATTGGTCCTTACCTTTCACCTATTTTACATATACTCATCTTTCTGTGGTTGGCTACCAGTTGAATCTTCATTTGCATAGAGTGAAACGTCACTCCTGTACCTGATTGATTGTGGGTCAAGCCTTTGTTTTGGCCTCTAATTGGTTCTTTCCATTATTGTGACTCTTTCTGAATGGTGCTTTTCCCAAAATGGCCCACAGGCCACTCAGGGCACTCGTCCTCATTCTCAGTCCATAAAAGCCCTGAAATTAGTCCTCCAGACAGCAACCGTCCGTTGGGTACCCGGTTTCTGTTGAGAGCTTTTCTGTCACTTAATATATCCTGCTCTGCCTTACTCACTCTCCAGTGTCCATGTGTCTTATTCTTCCTGGTCCTGGGACAAGAACTTGGAACTTGCAAAACTGCAAGAGTACAGGAACTGAAACCCTCCAGCTCACTGAGCTGTGGGCAGTGGGAATACAACAGTTATAACACTTCCTCCAGCTTACCGAACAATGGGAGTGAAGAAGCTGCTGGGCACCACTCTCACCTGCTTGTTGAACGGTGAAAGTAGAGAAGCCACAACGTTTTGATAATGTGAAAATAAAAATGTTTTGAAGAGGGAATAATTTTTTTAAAATTATATTTCACTGAGCTCTATAATTTTAATCTTTCACTCTACAAATATTTAAGAAGAGACGATTGACATCATCATAGACGGAATCCAAGATAATTGATCTCACAGAAGAACAGAATGGTAGTTGCCAGGCATGGAATGATGGTGTTAGGGGGATCTGAAGAGATGTTGGTCAAAGGCTACGAAATTTCAGTTAGTTAGGAAGAATAAGTTCAAGAGATCCATTGCACAATGTGGTAATATAGTTATTAACAATATATTGTATTCTTGAAAAGCAGTGCCTGTTAAATGTTTTCAGCACAAAAATGGTAACTGTGTGAGATAGTATGTACATTAATTAGCTAGATTTAGCCATTCTACTATATATATATATACTTAAAACATCATGTTATATACTATATACACAATTTTATGACAATTTATAAATAAATGCAAACATTAAGACAATAATATATATTAAATGTTGAAATTATGTGATGAAAAGCATACTCATTTCTCCCAAGTGGTTCACTCTCTAATTAGAATGAACTACTAGAGATCTTTGCAGAAACAATTACAAGGCATGTGTGCAATGCTAATTTGTGTACTTGTACAATGTGCAATGTTGTAAGAAATTTTACTTCCACAAATGTTATAAAAATTCCAATATATTTGTATCATTTTCTAAAAGTTGTTTATTGTCTTTAAGAAAATAATGAGAAAATTATTTTTATACTTATTCACATATTTACTATTTCTGGTGTCTTTTTTGGGTTGGTCTAATTTTCCTTATGTTGTTATTTTCCTTCTCTAAAGAACATCCTTTAACAATTTTATTTTTCTGTATTGCAAGTCTACTCATGACAAATTCTTTCAGCACAAAAAATAAAAATAACAAAAGGAACAAAATAATAACGAATGTATAATCAGTCTTACCATTTTAACTACTCATAGTAAGACTTTTTGTCATGGTGATAAAAAGCACATTTGAGATCTGCCCTTTTAACAAATATTTTTAAGTGTACAGTAACATATTGTTAATTATAAGCAATTTTATAATAATGTGGTACAGTAGATCTGTAGAACTTTTTCATCTTTCGTGACTAAAACTCTATCCATTGAACAGCAGCTACACATTTCCTCCTCCATCTCCCAGTCAGTGGCAACTAACATTCGACTTTCTGTGTGTCTATGTAGCTGAATGATTTTAGATACCTCAATAAGTAGAATCCTGCAGAATTTGTTCTTCCACAAGTAGCTTATTTCATTTAACATAATGTCCTTAAGGGTCTTCAATGATACAGCATATAACAGGATTCCTTGTTTTTTAAGTCAAATAATATTCTATTGTATGTAGATGCCACACTTTCCAAAACCATTCAGCCACTGGTGAATATTTGTGTTGTTTTAACCTTTTGGATATTGTGAATAATGCTGCAATGAATGTGGGAGAGCAAATACTTCTTAATGACACTGGCTTCAATTCTTTTGGATAAATATTCAGAAGTGGGATTGCTGGATCATATGGTAGTTTATTTTTAACTTTTTGAGGAACCTTTGTACTGTTTTCCACAAAAGCTGCACCATTTTACATTATCCCCAATAGCACATAAGGGTTTTTATTTCTCTATATCCTCGCCAACACTTACTTCATTTTTTAAATAACAGCCATCTGGCCATCTGGCCATGCTAATAGATGTGAGATAATACCTCATTGTGGTTTTGATTTGCATTCTCCCGATGAGTTATGTTGGGCATATTTTTCATATACCTACTGGCCATTCATATGTCTTTTTTTGAGAAATGTCTGTTTAAATATTTTGTCCATATTTAAATCAGGCAATTTGTTTTTTGGCCTTTTTTTCCTATTAAGTTGTAGAAATTCCTTATATGTTTGGGGTATCAAACCCGTATCAAATGGTAGTTCTAAGTTCTTTGAAAAATCTCCTAACTGATTTCCACAGTGGCTGAACTAATTTACATTCTCACCAGCAGTGTATAAGCATTCCCTTTATTCTGCAGCCTCATCAGCATCTGTTGTTTTTTGACATTTTAATAATCGCCATTCTGACTGGTGTGAGATGGTATCTCACTGTGGTTTTGATTTGTATTTCTCTAATGATTAGTGATGTTGAGCATTTTTTCATGTTTTTTGGCCATCTGTATGTCTCCTTTTGAGAAGTGTCTTTTCAAGTCCTTTGGACACTATCTAATTTTTTTTTTCTTAATGAACTATTTAATTTCCTTATAGATTCTAGATATTAGACCTTTGATGCATAGTTTGTGAATATTTTCTCCCACTTTGTAGGTTGTCTGCTTACTCTGTTGATAGTTTCTTTTGCTGTGCAGAAACTCTTTAGTTTAATTAGGTCCCATATTGTCAATTTTTGTTTTCATTACAATTGTTTTGGGAGAGTCAGTCATAAATTACTTGTCAAAGCCAATGTCCAGAATACTATTTCCCAAGTTTTCTTCTAGGATTTTTATAGTTTTAGGTCTTACATTTAAATCTTTAATCCATCCTGAGTCATTTTTTATATATTGTGAATGGTAGGGGTCCGGTTTCATTCTTCGACATGTGGCTAACCAGTTATCCCAGCATCATTTATTAAATAGGGAGTCTTTTCTCCATTGCCTGTTTTGTTGATTTTGTTGAAGATCAGATGGTATTCTGTGTGTGCAGCTTTATTTCTGGCTTCTCAATCCCTTTATTGAGTGTATACCCTTAGGAAAATAAATCATTCTACCAAAAAGACATACACACTTATATGTTCATTGCAGCACTATTCACAATAGTAAAGACATGGAATCAAGCTAAGCTCCCATCATGATGTGCTGATAATGTCTCATCACAAAAGAAGAAGAAAAAGAGAGTTCCTTAATTTTGGCTTCATCTTAGGAAAATGAACAATTCGATATAACCCAATGAGGGTTGTATAATTTTTTGATGGCCTGTGACATAAATCCATTATCTGTACTCTTGTATCAATTAATATTTTAAATACAAACAATCAAACTAAATTCTAGGTAACTAGAGCATTTTAAAGAAATGACTTGAGTTAATATTGTGTGTTTATAAATCAGAAGAGAAGCTTAACAGTCAGACCCCAGGAAGAGCAGGAGATGGTTTCTGGATATCTATGATATCTCAGGAAATGCTCTTATAATCTATAATTTAGTCTGCTCAATAGAAAGTCTAACTATTTGATAATTTAAAAGTGATACAGTATTTTATTTTATAATAATTTTGATTATTTTGTGACACAAAATGAGTAAAGGAGTGAATCAGCTATAACTAATTTATATTCTTGTCTTACTTAGCTAAAGAGGCAAATTACCAAGACAGCAGTCTGATAGGTTTAGGTTGTCAAGTGAACTTTGTCTACTCTTGAGTGACTAGCTCAGGTGGATGGCACACAAAGGAAGAAGTAGAGATTATACCCCAAAGGAAACACTTGACCTTTAAAAAGTTAGTAGATGTAACTTATTGGGGGGAAAAATGTTCTTAGGTGAAACATGTTTAAGACATACTGGACTGGAGAAGCATGTTTTGTTTTGTTTGTTTTAGCAGCATTTTAGGAACTTCGTGCATGTTTATTAACATGCCTTCACAACATTGGTTGCTTTGGTTTTCCTTTGGAGTATATTTTGAGAAATGCTCCATTAGAAAAAGCAAACAAACAAAGAAATTAAAGGGTTCCTTTCATAGAGCACTTCTACTTTCACTATAAAATACAACTCCAACTGAAACTCAGATAAAAGGGAAAATCATTTAGGAAACACTTTATTTATTAGAATTACCTGGACAGATTGGTAAGACACAGATTGCTGAACCCTGCTCCCCGAGTGTCTGATTCAGGAGGACTGGTGGTGAGTTCCAAGAATTTGCATCCCTAACAAGTTCCCAGGTGATGCTGATAAGGCTCATCCTGGAACCACTTTGGAAAAAGTTCTGTTTTAATAATTGCTGGAATCAGTAAATGAACATAATTGTTTAAATCTTTAAATCTTTTGTATAACACAGATAAGCCTCTGAGGCTTATGATGCAATGGAATTGAATCATTTGCATAATCCTCTAAATTCTGTTTCTGAAAAACTGTATTCACCTGGTCATGCTAAACATATTGAAGATGATATGAACTCCTGGGCCCTCAGCATGCTCTGCTGACATTAGATGTAACCTCACAGAAACGTCTCATAAAAATGTAATCAGTTTCTGGAATGGGCTACAATTTGGACATGTTCTCCAGTAGAGGAGAGAAACTCTTGTGTCCTTCAAGAATCCATGCCATCCTGGGATCCCTGGGAATGCCAGCCTCTGGTGTAAGTTTTCTAAAACAAAACCAAAACCAAATGAACAAACAAACCATAAAGGAAAAAAACACAATCGAACTGTCATATTACTTTATGCAGTGCAAAACATATTTTAACTCGTCCATTATAAGTACAGAAAGTAAAAAAATAACACTCAGAAAAGTGATAGATTAAGAGATTGCACTGTGATGTGTAAGCAATCATTTAACTTTCTTGGAACATATTGTATTTATTGATGGTTAAATTGGCATTTCATATTTCTCAAGGATTGGTATGATGTTTCAGCATGTCAGTTTAATTAGATGAAAAAAAGGTATCATGCTTACAAGCTGGCCAGATAAAATCCATCAGTCTTACCAATATAGGCAACCACATTAGAGGGAAAAGAGATCACTGTTATGGACTGAATTTTGTCCCTTCAAATTTATAGGTTTAACTCTTTACCCATAAGATGACTATATTTGGAGATAGGGCTTTTCAGTAGGTAATTAAGGTTAAATGTGGTCATAAGGGCAAGGTTCCAATGCAATAGAACAAGTGTCCTTAAGAATAGGAAGAGACACCAGCAATGCATGTGCACAAAGAAAAAGCAGTATGGTCTGCAAGCCAGGGAGAGAGGATTTTGAAGAAAATAACTCTGTCAGTACTTTGATTTTTAAGCCACCTGTTTATGGAATTTTGTTAGCACAGGCTAATACGCTCTTCTTTTCCTCTTAGTCCTATTCAAAGCTTCATATAAGCATTTGCTAAACACACTCCATTCAGGATTTGATAGTCAAATGAACTTGTGAAACTCTAGGATAAATAACGTCCAAGCAATAGTGTTTACTGAAAGGGTTAAATAAAGATTACTGAAAGATTTCTGACACATTATTTGATGCGAATCAAATAATATAAATATTATAAATCTGATGTGAAGGGTATTCAATGCAACATTTTTCAATTTACTAAATATTGTTGATACTGTTGCTCTTTTTTCTTTTTTACTGTCTTTTGTTTATTTGTTTAAACAATATCTCATGGGAGTAGCATTGGCAAATATTGTTTTACGTAAGTTAATGACATTTCATTATTAGGACTAACGTTTATCTTTCTCATTGACTCAAAATTTAATCTCTTTGTTTTATATTAGAATTTTACATCATCATTTGGGTTATTACTCTGGGTTTCTGCATTAAAGAAATAGCCAATAGGATGTGTTTATATATCTACATTTATGCCTATATATACACACACATACATATTGACGTATTTATATTTACACACACACACACAGAGACAGAGAGAGAGAGACAGAGAGACAGAGAGAGACAGAGACAGAGATTTATTTTAAAGAATTTGGATGCTGGCAAGCTAGAGACCCAGGGAAAAGTTATTGTTACATTCTCTAGTTTGAAGGCTGTTTGGAAGCATATTCCTCCTTCTTCAAGGGACTTCAGTCCTCTCTCTTAGCTTTTCAATTGATTGGATGGGGTCCATCCACATTGTGGTGAGTAATCAGCTAGGCTGTACTCAAAGTCTACTGATTTAAATGTTAATTACATCATAAAAATTACCTTCATAGCAATATCTAGACTGGTGTTTGACTACTACTGTGTACTATGGCCGAAACAAGTTGACACGTTAAATTAACCATCAGAGTCCCCATAACATTCATCCCTGATTTGCTTTTACCACATTTTACCCATTTAAAAACCAATGTCCTCACGCCCAATCTTCCTTTTCTTTCCTGATACCTGAGTGACAGATGAGACAAATATATTGGCAGAACTTGTTAAATTCCATGTTAAAAAGCTCTGTCCAGCTGGTACGAGTTTACTTACTCTGCTGCTATCAGCAAGTGACACTGGAAAAGTCTGCTTCTTTCCCTGTTTATAGTTTTCTGCAGTTTCTGACTCTGAAATATTAGGGTCACATAACTCATTCTGTGTTCCAATAACATTTTAGGCCTCCATTTACCTCTCACATATTGTTCTGTAACAATTGTTCTTTGCTTTCTGCTTTTCACAAATGGAAAATATCATGAAACCTTTTAAATTTATATCTTCTAATAAGTCTTTTCCAGGCAGAGCCCAAGAATCGGTCATTTTAAATCTTTTTTTTTAGTCCCTCAAAAGAGATATAATGCAGTTTGCTCACTGATGGCTTTAACATTATGGTCTGTTCACTCCATAATTATATTTATAAAATGTATTAAATTATATAAGTAGTCACATTTGATTTATAAACTTTTCTATGCTTAAGTTCCTTTCTCATTGCTGTGCATAATTATCAACTATTCTGAAAACTACATCTCTCCTGTCCTAAGCCTAAGAAATAATTTCATGTTGTATTTTTAAAAGGAGATCAAATAATCTATGAAGAAATACCTTTTCCATCTTCCTCTTTTTCTCTCTCTTTGTGTCATAACATTCTTATGCATTGTCTTGGGGAAAAAATGTACTTCTGTTCTTTGAAACTATACCACTTGGCATTCAATAAATATTTGTTGATTGATTTAACAGTTTTTTTTTTTTTATTTTTAGACGTACTGTTTTATAGAAAGTATTTCTAATATATTCTAATGCTTTCTTTTTTAATAAAACATTTTTATTGTGGTAAAATACACATAACTACTTTTAAATTTATAGTTCAGTAGTATTAAGTGCATTCATATAGTTGTGTAACCATCCCCGCCATTCATTTCTAGAACTCTTTTCACCTTGCAAAACTGAAACTATACCCATTGAACACTAACTCCATATTCCACTGTCCCTTCATCTCTGGCAACCACCATTCTACTTTTCTGTCTCTATGAATCTGACTACGCTAGGAGACACACATAAGTGAAATCATAGATATTTGTCTTTTTGTGATTGGCTTATTTCACTTAGTGTAATGTCTTCAAGATTCCATCTATTCATCTATTTGGCAAACTTGTCTCTATTGTATCGCCTACATATTTCACAAATTTGTTTCCTCTTATTCATTCTCTCAACTGTTTTGGCTAAATTTCTCTGTATCTTTTATATTGACTCAGTGAAACGGCCTAGTGACAGTTCCTTCATAATATTCTGTTCATTCCTAATCATCACCCACCATTGTAAGAATTAAGTAGTTATTGTGGTTACTACATTATTTTTGTTACTGTATTTCAGATTATAAACCTAACCAAATTACTCTTTGCTTAAAATATTTTACTGTCTTCTGATTATCTATTTTTTTAGACTAGATAAATTTAAAAATGAGTGTATATACATTCTTCTGAGTTCCATTTATTATTATGTATAAGATGTTTTATTTTTTATCATGGACCCTATGCTTCATTACATTCTTTTTTATATTAGAAATTTTAATTCAACTACTATGCTTCCAAATGTATATCTCATTATAAACAAGTAACTCAAACTTTTTACTCCTTTTCTAAAAAGTTTATTAATTTTGTGAGTCTTAAAAACAGATCTTGATTTATATCCAGATGTCATCATGGTATTACTTTTGTCGACCATTTCTAAGAAGTGTAATGATTCCAGGGTATGCCAACACATAAATAAGAAAACGTTCTTTTTGTCTATTGTAGAAGAAAACCAAGAGTGACACATTAAGTGCTATATACTAAGTACAATGTTCTGGGTACATGTTATGTTTCCTAAATGTAATCTTTATATTAAATTTGCATTAATTTTATACTAGAAATCTTAATTAAATTACTATGCTTCCAACTCTATATCTCATTATAAAGAATTTACTCAAACCTTTTATTATTTTCATGTAAAGATCATTAATTTTGTGAGTCTTGCCTAAAATAAGAGAGGAGAACATAGAACAGAGAGAAGAGAAAAAAGAGAGCAAATAAAAGGAAGACAATATTGATTATGTTATGTTTATTATGTTTGGGACTTAGTTTTTCAAGGTGTGTGAATAAAACGACAATTGGGTAACCATGAGCCTCTTAGGTCATTTTCTATGATAACTACACATACAATGTTCTGGAAAGAGATAACTCGATAACAACTATTCCACCACTGTATACACCAGTTAATCATATAGTCTTCCCTCAAAGAGGAATTTAGCTTCAACAGGCCTATTATACTTCTTAGGAGAGTCACCCATGCATATCATACATCACCAGGTTGCCTCTCATGGAGCATATTATATATTGCTACAAAACATCTCTAAGCTGAAAGAAGATTTATACAAACACAGCAGTGAGTGACAAGGAATCTAAGTGTATATCAGGGAGCTATTATTTGTATGAGTTTTCAAAACTTAAAATATGTAAGCAGAAGGCAAAATCACCATATTTAGATCTGTAGGATATTTTTAATCTTTTAAATTGTATCATTTATGTTCATATGTTTAGGCTTATATGAGAAGAGCTGATAAACCTAAGACAAAACAAAA
The DNA here is from genome assembly GCF_008728515.1 of Papio anubis. Lineage (NCBI taxonomy): Eukaryota > Metazoa > Chordata > Mammalia > Primates > Cercopithecidae > Papio > Papio anubis. Next base: position 67,985,627 of record NC_044985.1, on the reverse strand, counting down.
TAAAGCAAACTTAAATAATTGAAATCAGTCAATGATGTATTATTTCAACAAATAAAAACATACAAAATATATTCTTGGACCATGGCAAAATTAAAGTAGAAGTTAATAACAGAAAGATACAGAAAAATTGCCAAATATTTGGAGATATAACAGCATACTTTTTTTTTTTTTTTGAGACGGAGTCTTGCTCTGTCACCCAGGCTGGAGTGGTGCAATCTCGGCTCACTGCAAGCTCCACCCGCCGGGTTCACGCCATTCTCCGGCCTCAGCCTCCCGAGTAGCTGGGACTACAGGCGCCCGCCACCTTGCCTGGCTAGTTTTTTTTTTTTGTATTTTTTTTTTTTTTTTAGTAGAGACGGGGTTTCACCATGTTAGCCAGGATGGTCTCGATCTCCTGACCTCGTGATCCTCCCGTCTCGGCCTCCCAAAGTGCTGGGATTACAGGCTTGAGCCACCACACCCGGCCATACTTTCAAATAACTGATAGGTTAAATAGAAAGTTATAAAAAGAAATTTATAAACTATTTTAATGGAGAAATGGAAACATCCTAGTGAAAATTTGTGTGGTATCACTAAAACAATGCCAAAAATTTGTGTATCATTATATGTTTATAATGTTATAAGGGAAGAAAAGTCTTCAATTAATGATGTAAGGTTCCACAGTAAAAATAATAAATTGATGTAAGAAGGAGAAAGAAAATAAATATAAAATCAGAAATTAATGAAATAGAAAATGAAGAAAACATAGAGAAAATATAACAACAGTAGAGTTTTTTTAAGATTAATAAAATTGTAAACCTTTGGGCTGATTTTTCAAAAAAACATAAGAAGGCACACATTACATATATTACTGACATTGGAATGTCAACCCATTAAACAGCTGAGTTGAAATGGACATAATTCTTGTGAGACACAAACTACCAAATCTCACTTACAAAAATAATCGCCTAGTTAGCTCTAAATCTATTACAGAAAATGAGTCTTTATCACATTCTCACAAAGAGCAATCAAGACAAAGATGCCTTTCCTAATGAATTCTACCAAATATTTAATGAAGAAATAATAGAAATTACACAATACTCTTCTAAAAATGAAGATGAGCTGTCACACAACTAATTTTATAACACCAGTGATACATTATAAAAGTAAAAAAAGTATCACATTCATTACATAAACTCAAAATTTTCTAGCCCAATATCAAAAAATTCTAGTAGTAGATATAGTAGCTGATATATCATGACCAAATGGCTCTATCCTACTGTATGTAACATTGGTGAATATTTGAAGATTAATCATTATAAAGGACCATATTTATATTTTGAAGAATAATATGAAATCATTTCAGTAGATGTAGATACAGTATTTTGGAAATTGCAACAACACCTGTGTTAGAAATTGTTGCAACCTAAGAATGGCAGAGAACTTCATTTTGATGAGAAGCATTTATAAAAAAAGTCTAGAGTTAAATTATATTTGTATAGTGAAAATGATTTCCATGAAAATTATGAAAAATCAAGAATGTTCACTCTCATTACTTCTATTCAGTGCTTTACAGTGGTATTATTCAGTGCAATAGGGCCAGAAAATATATCAAAGAAATGGATTGGAAAGAAAGAAATAAAACTGACTTCACTCAAAGACAATGTGATCAGTTTTGCAGATAATATAATGAAATTTTCAAAAAGTAAGTGAATTTGAAAAGATCATAGAATATAGGTCAACATACAAAAATAAATTGTACTTCTGTTTTCTGGAAATGAACAACTGTAACTTAAAGTTTACAATTTTTACCTTTAAAATCACATAAAAATATATAATTACTTAACATAAATTTAAAGGAATATGTGCTACATATTTAAATTTCAACTGCAAAATAGAGCTGGCTGCAATGGGGCATTCCTGTAGTCCCAGCTGCTTGGGAAGCTTAGGGGAGAGGATGCCTTGAGCTCAGGAGTTTGAGTTCAGCATTCTGTACAACTTAACAAGATGCTATCTCAAAAAAAGTGTCACAGAGATAAAAACAGACCTAAATATAAGTGATATAACATGTGTACATTCTCCAAAAATTAACTTATTTAGCGTACTTACAATCAAAATTCCAATAAGCAATTTTTGTCAAAATTGACAGGCTGAACCTAAAATTTACATATAAATATAAAGGAGTTAGAATATCTAGAAACAATTTTGAAAAATAGATTTGAGAGACTTGGCATTATCCAAGTTCAACATTTACTTTCTGAAATGAAGAATGTGTGGCATTAGATCAATGATAGACATATAAATCAAAGGAGAAAGACACAAACCCAGAGAGTATGGACAGTCATGTTCTACACCCACATATTTACCTGATTAATCAACTATTTAATATTGTTGTTTTGTTTAATATTTTTATATTTGTTTAATATATTTTGTATAATATTTGTGATAATTAATACCCAAACAGGAGTTACTATTGTTTTATTTAATATTACGTTTGTTTAAAATATTTTGTATAATATTATTGGTAATAATTAAAACAAAAGCAGGAGATACCAAAAAAACATAATCACACTAGTTTTTATAGATTTATCAGATTTTTTTTATTATGGATTTGAATTATCTACTACTGTTCATTGATTTTCCACCTGAAGGACGCTTTGTAACATTTATTATAGGTCAGATGTATTAGGAACTTGCTCCTTTAGCTTTTATTCACCTTGGATGTTTTAATTTCTCTTTTATCTTTGAAGAATAGTTTTGCTGGATATTTAGTTCTTGAATGACAATACATTTGTTTGTTTAATGAGAAATTGTCTACTAATTTTTCTGAGGATTCTTTGTACCCTATGAGTCTTTTTTACTACTTTCAAGATTATTTTGTCTAGCTTTCAACAGATTGTTTCTGATTATTTTTGGTGTGGATCTCTGACTTTATCTGCTTAGAATTTGTAGAAATTCTTGGATGTGTAGTTGCATATGTTTTATTAAATTTAGGACATTTCAGCCATTTTAAAAGTATTTTTTGACTATTTTTCTTCCTTCCTTTGGGAACTACCATAAGGAGTATGTTGGTATGCTATATGATATCCCATAATTCCCTTAGCCTCTGTTCATTTTTGTCCATTTTTTTCCTTCTGTTCTTCAGACTGGTTAATTTCAATAGACCTCTCTTCAGAAAGTACCCTAATTATTTATTCTGGCTGCACAAATCTACTGTTGCATCTCCTCAGTGAATTTTTATTTTAATATTTGAATTTTCAGCATCAGAATTTCTGTATGGTTCTTCCTATAACTTTTAATCTGATTAGTAATCTTTATGTGTTCCTAGACATCATTCTCTTGATTGTCTTTTTTATTCTTTAGTGTTTTCAACATACTGAAACTAGTTAGTCTTTTCTAGGAAGTCCAGTTTCTGTACTTCATCAGAGATAGTTTCAGTTGATTTTTTGAAATGTGAATGATACATACTTTTGTATTTCTCTATATTCTTTATAATATTTGTTGAGAGCTATACATTTGTAATGTTGTAATGTGATAACACTGTATATAAAATTCTCTCTTCTCCCCAGGTATTGTTGTTGCTTTTTGAGGGACACAGTCATACATTTGTTTAGCGATTTTTTCCAAACTTCTTTTCCAAGGATTACATTCCTTGTCATATGTTCCATTTTCTCTACAGTCAGCCTGTAACCTGACTGGAATGTCCTCAAGTGCTTGAATGTAGAAGAAATAAAAAGTACTCTGTCTCTTTAAATTATTTCAATGAATGCTGCCCAAGAAGCTCCATCATAATGTTGGGGTTGAAACAATAGCCAGCCTCTACTCTATGGGGCCAAAGAAGGGCACTTTCTATGTTATGTGAACTGTCAATATTTGGTGAAATTTATCTGCCTCTTTTTTTAAAAAAATCAAGCGCTTCTCTGGATGCTGAAAGTGTTGGCCTAGATTGCAGAGTTCTGAAATAGTCAAATCTGACATTTCTTGTCAGCTCTTCAGTTATTTCAGTGAAGAAACTCATTCCTGATCCTCCTACTCCACCATCTTCCATGATATCACTTGGTCACTTTTTTAAATGATAAATTTACTTTAGGAAATATTCTTCATTATGTTTTTGATTAAATCAAATAATTATGCATTTGTTTATGTTTTCTAAAATCAGACTAATTCATTTTCTCGCCTCTCTGAAATTTATACAAACTCCTACAATGTTCTTGTTTTCACTTCTGATTTTCACCATAAACATGATACTAAACTAATAGAAACTACAAATGTCATAAAATCACTGTTTTTTTTCACTCTTAGTATGTTTGATATACTCTTAGATTTTTTTATACACTAATTTCTATTACCACTGAGTAACAAAAAGTGTGAATAAATAAAATAATAATGAATGAATTATTGCTGGATGGATGTAAGAAATAAATGAATAAGATTTACTTAGGGACCAAAGGATACATAGAAAAATTAATTATTGACTGGGCACGGTAGCTTACACCTGCAATCCCAGCAATTTGGGAGGCCATTGTGGGTGGATCACCTGAGGTCAGGAGTTTGAGACCAGCCTAGCCAACATGGGGAAATGCTGTCTCTAGTTAAAAAAAAAAAAAAAAAATACAAAAAATTAGCAGGGTGTGGTGGCACACGCCTGTAGTCCCAGTTACTCGGGAGGCTGAGGAAGGAGAATCGCTTGAACCTGGGAGGCAGAGGTTGCAGTTAGCTGAGATCGCACTATCGCACTCCAGCCTGGGTGACAGAGTGAGACTATGTTTCAAAAAAAAAAAAAAAGAAGAAGAAAGAAAATAAAAGAATGCATAAAAATAGTAACCAAACCAATTAAAGTAATGACCTGAAACAGTGCTTCATAAAAGTGATTGGAAAAGGATACTGAGAGGAAATAACCAGTGATGTAGGTGTAAAACCAGGAGGCAATGATGTCTACTAGGAAAATTTAAGTGAGTGCAGTTGGATGAGAGATTCCTGCACTAGTGGTGCTGATCTGTGGCTGAGTGAAGGAACAGTTTTGCAGGGAACAAATGAAGGTTACCACATTGTTCTCCCTATTATGTGAGAGATAAAATATTTCCTACTACTCTTAAACATTTTATAGCTTCAGTGTGAAAAAGAAGATAAGTAATCAGAGCCAGAAGCACTATCAATTCTTACGGTACATGAAGCAAAAAGAAAGATCTATAGAAAATGCATATAGTACTGTGAAAAGCATAGAAATATAGCTATCTGACTCAAAACTTGGCAATGCAGTTAGAGATCTCATTTCGGAACAAAGGTATATTGCCCATTTTGAGCTCTCTGCCAAGTTATAAATTTATCTCTTAGGTTACTAGAATTTTTAGGAAACTAACTTTTGTTGTATTTTCATTTGGATTCCTATGATGAGAGTCTATAGAAGAAAATTTCTTCCTCATGTAGGTGAGTATATGCATTTTTATATTTTGATCATTTGTCAGTGGAATGTTAAACTCAAAGTAGCAGCAATTTCAGAGAAAATATTTAAAAGAAAGTTAAGCTAGTGAAGAGAAAGACACACAGACACACATTTTGTATTACAGACATTGTAATAAAGAAATGCTGGAGGGTATGCAAAAATGATATCAATCCTATCTTATGTGGGTTATCATTTTGAACTTTAGAAAAATTCAGAATGTCTAATCTGTAATTTAAAACTAAATGCAAATATAAGGGTATGAAATTAACCTCTTTACGTCGTTTATGATCTGAGGATGCACTTACTATTAATACTATATTTAATTTAAAACATTATTGAAATGTATATGTGGCAAAAATTTTATCAATCCTACTAATATATGAGCTGAAACCAAGGAAAAAAATAATATCATGTGATGTAATTAAGGACTAACCATTTGACAAATATGCTGGAGGATCTGCAACTATTAGAGCTGATTATTTCTTTATTCTGTGATTTGTTGCAACTCAACACATAAAAATTCTTTTGAGAAATCTTTATAGCAAGGATCAAGTTTCTACTTGATTTCCCTACCCACCACATTTAGCATAATGGTATTTAATCATCTTATTGTATATAAGTTTCTCAAGTATTTCAAATTATCAGATAAAAAAGTTCAGTGAAAAAAATCAATATTATTAACATTATGCATATTGTCGATAAAACTATACAATAGCTGTGTCAGATTGTTAATAAGAATATTCAACATCCCGTAAAATGGGATGCAACTTATATTGCTCTGTCTTACAAAATTTCAGTTAAGGAGGAAGTATGAGCCTTGCCACAACATAGTCTGGCTTTGTTGGAATGTTCTGATTTCAGATTGTATGGTGGAGAAATGGGATATTAGTCTCTTTGCCCTTTCATACTCCCATTCAGATAATGCATTGTTCATGAATGACAGTTATTTTAGAAAAAGGCAGAAAGAATAAATCCTGAAATTGGCTTTTAAAACTTCCTAAGACAGTATTCGTTAACAGATTATTGTATAATGTAACTGAAATTTGGAGGAGACTATTGTATTTTTCATGACATACTGAAAAAAAACCTGCAGATAAAAATATACTTATTCTCTTTCAGATTATATGTGCATAATTTTTAAATGTAGATAAATCTAGTGAAAAAATATTAATTCCAACAAACCACCAACACAGGTGCCAGTGTATGCCTCCCCGGGACACAAGGATAGATACATTTAACCCACCATCACTAACACTGAAGCCCGAAGATGGGCCCATCTGGCATTCCAGTCCCCAGTACACATCACCACAGTCTCCAGTAATAACCATACCCTAACACCATGAGGAAACCACAGATACCACTGACGTTGTTTATGGCCGGAGAGATCACTGGAGGCTTCACTGTTCCGTGTACCCAGAAGCAAAGCCAAAGGGTTTTACCCAACCAACACCACAGATGCATCTACAGTAAAAAGGACCCCCACCCCCAACAAAAGTAAATTCAAAAACAGGAAGAAACAACTGTTACACCAGTTGTGCAGAGATCAACATAAAGACACAGAAAACATGAAAAAGCAAGGAAATACTACACCTCCAAAGGGACACGGTAATATTCCAGCAATTGATCTTAACCAGAAAGAAATTCCAGTTACCATATTAGTTCATCTTTTGTAAGGTTTAAATATATATTAGGTTCTATATAAATTAATTGGTATCATTATATATCTTTTGTTATTAGAGTGATAAAGACATTTTAGTTGTGTTGTTTAATAAAATTAAAGTGATTATGCTCTCTACGTATTTTTTTCATATTGAATTATCAGCCAAGAACAAACACCAGAGTCAGAAACACACACACAGGTTTACCAAAGAATACTGTCTTCGATCATACTCCTAAATTTTAAAATTATAGTTTTAGTTACTCTTTTTATATAGTCACACATTATCAGAGGCAGCATTATTTTGTTTTGTGCCCTATAAAGTAATAAATTACATGAGACATACAGATGTCTAAATTTGACTTATGTTAGTAATACATCTTAGAAAATATATTCTACATTTTATCTCAGTGATTTTTAAATAATAATCCTAAAAACACTTATACATTCAATTGAATTGAAAAATGAAGTTGTACTTGACAGAAAAGTCTGAATGATCTTTTCTTAGCCCTTGAATTAAAGAAGATTAAACAAAGTTGTAATGAATTATAGCCGTGCCTTAGACTTTTTTCCTTTCTGAAAAGTGACCTACTGTTTCCCCCTGGAACTTATTCACAGTTGACTGAATCTGGGACACTGGGGAGTGCTGGAGGTCAGTGCTGCAGGTTGGTCTCATGATGCTACTTATATTAATATTGTCTTTAATTAAATACTGTGTGAGAAAAATTAAATGGATTTGGTCCAGTCCTCTTTTGGTTATAATACTCGAAGTGATCAACAAAGTTGCATACTCAAATGAAAATTTGAGTTTGGTCGAAAACATATCAGGCTGAAGGATGTTTTTTTAAAGGAACAAGCTTTCTTTCCCTTGCCACAAAAGTAGTAAAACCTACCAAATTCAGTTCTTCCCAGGCAATGCAGTTACCAAATGGACAAGCTTCCATCTGTCCATTGTCCATCCTGTGTTGACCTCCTACCTGCCACCTCTCCATAGGCCCTGGAAAGCATATGGAACTGCTCTAGTTGCTGCATTTTGCGTAAGTAGTGAAGTCCTTTGCCTCTGACCCAGGAATCTTACTTCTTCTGCCCCTAGCTATGAAACTGTAATAGGCTAACTTGCTAGACTGTAAGTATGTCAAAATCCCAGACCTTTTATAGTTCTTGACAGTCTCATAATGGTTTATTTTCCAGTTCCCCCAAAATAATGCCCAAAAGGGGTGACTATGAAAGAGACACTCCTGCATCCACATACCTTAACAGGACTAAGAACTGAGATTACCTATATCTTCATTACTTTATTATTTTCTCCAGAAAATTTTTTTACTGAGGAAGATACCACTCTAAACGTATCAATAACTTCATTGTATGTGACAGCAGTTTTCCAAAATTGATTTTTTAAAAATAGATCAATCACTTAGCCTTTTTATCTGGGCTCTGATTTACTAAACTGAGTGAAGTATTTGCTTATTAAATACTTCTTTACTTATCCAGATTTCCTCCAAGACCTTAAACTTCTGGTGTCTACCAATCTGAAAAATACTATAAAATTTGCCCAATCATGTTCAGATTTCCTATATGGAAACACCTACCTTAAGCCTCTCAATCCTATAACCAAACACCTCATAAAATTTTCACCTCACCTCTCTCTGTTGGAACACTAGTAAGATCCTGTGAAGTGAGTGCTCTTTCTTCATGTAGGAAGTAATAAATATGACTCTGATTTATTAGGTCATGCATACTGTGTGTGCATGGGTGTATATGTGTTTAGGAGTTTGGGGATTAACAGTATATAATGGTGACTTTCAGAGAGCTACAATTTTACTAGACTTAATAACTACTCTATTAGGTATTTTTCCCTAATCTTTCAGAATTTCTGTATGTATTTGATTAAAATGTTTAGTGTTTATAGTTTAAAACTGCTTGAAATATTGCAAAATTGAATTTATCTGTATTGCCAACGTGCAATATGCAAATCTACATTGTTGTAGTTATTAACTGCAACGTAAATAATGTAACAGAGCTGATGCATTATTGAGATAGTGTCAATGAATCAATTGTGTGAAATGATCATTTGTTGTTTTGTGTGAAATAAGTAGTAAGTACACTGGGAGATTTTCTTTTCTCTCCATTAAGCTGTTACACAATTATGAACTTTAAAAAAGGATTAAACAAACTACTTCTGGATAAAAATACCCTGTCTATTGCATAAAGTTCACTTTGCTTCATGTGTTTCAAATTTAATATAATCATCCCCAAAAGTCAAGAAAAATGCATTTGCAGGATTTGGGCTTTCTTTCATTTCATCTTTAGCAGTAAGAAAAATCTGTAACTGTAAGAGCCATCACTGAAGAACTATATAATTTAATACTATCTCTTTATTTTTTGAATTACGAAGTCTTCATTTATTTCAAAGTTGTCATATTGCATAAAATATACCCACCAATTTATCTTTTCCTTGAAGTTACTGGTGGCAGAAAGATGATTTCATTATTTTACCAATGTGCAATCAAATGCAAAGGCTCTCTACATGAATTCTGCAGGCCAGATTTTTCTTTACAATAGCCATCCCTGCTTTAAGAGAAATAATGTAGTTATAGCTGTCTTTCTAAGTGCATTGAGATTTGATTACAGGCTGCAGCAGTAAATGGCTTTGACTAATACAGAAAAAAATGTACAAATACAGTTTGAAAGTTATCCAATAACTTCAAGTAGGGAATATATCTGTTACCTTTCTGCCTAGAAAATTTTAAAGAAACATTCAAATAATTTAGATAAAATTACAATTTGTTGGTAGTTAATTTTAGTGTAGACATAATAATTAAATACAATGATAATATTTTTTTAAAGGAGGGAAAAAAGACTGTAAAAAGGCCATCAAAAATTTTATTTCTGTTTGTAAAACAATGCCAATTTTATCACTCTAGGTATAAAGCTTATTTAATAATGAATATGTAGCAAGAAATAAAATTTCACTTAGACTCAGTGCCAAAGAAAGGAAACCAAATTAATCATGAGATACAAAATTATCTCCCAATATTGCTAATTGAATAATTAGATTTTACACTGGATCATATGTGTGTGTGTATATATATATAGATCCAGTTTATATATATATATATGCAGACACATACCACAACATATACATATATGTGTGTATAATACATACGTGTGTAATATACAGTATATAATACGTTGTATAATGTATATATGCACAAATGTATTATTTTTAGTCAAAAGAAGAAAAAATGGTATGTTCTAATGTTAAATATTTCTAACCAGTTTTATATATGGAACTAACAATTTCAAGCTGTGAATCATGTACTATAGATAACGAATGTTAGGATCAGGTAATTCGCGAAGAAATGTATAAGTTATCAAAATCAAAATTGTGTCACTAATGTTAAGAAAACCCTGACAGAGCCAAGAAAAGCCATGAAGAGAGGGTTCTCATGCTTGCGTGCCTGACAACAAAAACAGTCACAAAACACTACAAAAAACACAAGCTTGTACAAAGGCCATTGAAGCCTTACACAAAAGAATACCTCCGCAAGGACATCTGCCCAGCACCTGCCTGTCCAACTTCAGACTGGCATCACTTCAGACTGGTATTAATCTCTGTAACCAAAGATAATTATTCCAAAATAATTATGTAACCTTTCTTATTTTTTTCTTTAAAAACATTTATCTTCCTTTACCTCCCTGAATGTGCACATCGTTTACCATGGCATGCATATTCCCATTGTAATGCTTTACTTACAAATAAACATATTTTCTTTTAGAGAGCCTCTCTCTGTTTGTTATTTAGGTTGACAAAGCAAGCCCAGTAATCTGTTAAAGCAAGCATATCTATAGATTGTTGGTAATAGAAACAGATTAAAACCCCTGATTAGGTAAGAAATATGCTGATATGACAAAAATCTAAATGGAAAGCCTACAAAGTCAAGGAGTTAGTAGAGTTCGACAGAATAACACAAACAGATCCATTCTCAGTATTCAGATTAAGAAAGTACAATTGTGTGCTGCATAACAATGTTTCTATGAAGGACAGGCAGCATATGTAACAGTGGTCCCATAAGAGACTAAAAAATTCCATCCCCTAGTGACATTGTCACCATCATAACCTTATAGCACAATGCATTACTCATGTGTTTGTGGTGATGCTGGTATAAAGAAACCTACTGTACTGCCAATCGTTAAAAGTGTAGCACATACACTTATGTGTGGTATATCATGATGAATGACTATAGATTTACTCCTGGGTTGGTTCAACATATGCAAATCAATAAATGTGATTCATCACATAAACAGTACTAAAAGCAAAATCCACATAATCATCTCAACACATAATCATCTCAATAGACACAGAAAAGGCTTTTGATGAAATTCAACATCCCTTCATGTTAGAAACTCTCAACAAATTAAGCTTCAAAGGTACATACCTCAAAATAATAAAATCCATCTATTACAAACCATAGCCAACATTATACTGAACAGGCAAAAGCTGGAAACATTCCCCTTGAGAACAGGAACAAGGTGAGGATACCCACTGTCACCACTCCTATTCAAAATAGTATTGGAAGTCCCAGCCAGAGCAATCAGGCAAGAGACAGAAAATAAAAGACATCCAAATAGGAAGGCAGGAAGTCAAACTATCTCTCTTCACAGGTGATATGATACTATACCTAAAAAAAAAAAAAACCCTCATAGCTTCCACCCAAATTCTTCTGATAAACAACTTCAGCAAAGTTTCAGGTTACAAAATCAATATACAAAAATCAGCAGCATTTCTGTACACCAGTAATATCCAACCTGAGAGCCAAATCAAGGATGCAATCCTATTCACAATGGCCACAAAAATAATATTTTTAGAAGTACGGTTAACAGGGACGTGAAAGATCCCCATAGCAAGAATTATAAAACACCGATGAAAGAAATCAGAAATGGCACAACAAATGGAAATAACATTCCATGATTATGGATAGGAAGAGACAATATTGTTAATATGACCATACTGTCCAAATGTATTTATAGATTCAATGCTATTCCTAACAAACTACCAACGTTTTCCACAGAATTCAAAAAAAATTCCAAAATTCATTTAGAACTAAAAAATAGCCTGAATAGCCAAAGTAACTCTAAGCAAAATGAACAAAGCTGGAGGCATCACATTATTTGACTTCAAACTGTACTATAAGGCTACAGTTAACTAAAACAGCATGGTACTGGTATAAATATGTATACACACACACACACACACACACACACGCCAATGGAACAAGTTAGAGAACACAGAAATAAAGCTGCACACCTACAACTGTCTGATATTTGACAAAGCCAACAAAAATAAGCAATGGGGAAAGGACTGTATTGAATAAATCTGCTGGGATAACTATCAAGCCATATGCAGAAGATTGAAACCGGACCTTTACATCTCACTGTATACAAAAATCAACTTAAGATGGATTAAAGACTTAAACATAAAATCTAAAACTATAAAGACCTTAGAAGAAAGTCTGGGAAATACCATTCTGGACGTTACCCCAGGTAAAGTCTTTGTAACGAAGTCTCCAAAAGCAATTGCTACAAAAACGACAAATGACAAGTGGGACCTAAAGAGCTTCTGCACAGCAAAAGAAACTATCAACAGAGTAAACAGACAAATTATGGAATGGGATAAAATATTTGCAAACTATGCATCTGACAAAAGTCTAATATCCAGAATTTATAAGGAACTGAAATAAATCAACAAGGAAAAAACAAATGACCCTATTACAAAATGGGCAAAGGACACACACAGACATTTCTCAAAAGAAGACATTTATGCAGTCAATGAGCATATATGCTCAATATTACTAATCATTACGGAAATGCAAATTTAAACACAATGAGATACTAGTCAGAATGGCTATTATTAAACAGTCAAAAAATAACTGATGCTGGCAAGGTTTGAAAAGGAAATGCTTATACACTGCTGGTGGGAATGTAAAATAGTTCAGCCATTGCGGAAAGCAGTTTTGTGATTTCTTAAAGAACTCAAAGCAGAATTACCATTTGATCCCAAAACCCCATTATTGGGTATATACCCAAAGGAATATAAATCATTTTATCGTAAAGACACATGCATGTGTATGTTCATTGCAGCACTGTTCACAGTAGCAAAGACATGGAAACAACCTAAATGCTCATCAATGGTAGACTGGCTAAAGAAAATGTGGTATTTAAACACCATGACATGTTATGCAACTATTAAAAGATGAGATCATGGCCCTTGCAGCAAAATGGATGAAGCTGGAGGCCATAATCCTAAGCAAATTAGTGCAAAATCAGATAAGCAGATAACTCATATTCTCTTACAAGTGGGAGCTAAACACTGCGTACAAGTGGAAACAAAGAAGGGAACAATAGATACTATGGCCTATTTGAGGGTGGAGGGTAGGAGGAGGATGAGGATGGAGAAGCTATCTATCGGGTACTATGCTCATTACCTGAGTGAGGAAATAATTTGTACACCAAACCCCCATGACATGCAATCTACTCATGTAACAAACCTGCACATATAGCCCTTGAACCTAAAATAAAAGTTGGAAAGAAAAACATAAAAGAAGTGTCTATTTACTGGTTTATTTATTTACTAGAGTACACATTTCATTGTTATTTTACAGTGTATTTCTTCTACATATACATAAAGCATGTTAACTGTACAACAGCCTCAGACAAGTCACTCAAGAGGCATTCTGGAAGAAGGCATTGTTATTGTTGGAGATGACAGCTCCAAGTCTGTTATTTGCTCTGAAGATGTTCCAGTGGGACAAGATGTGGACGTGAAAGACAGTGATATTGATGATCCTGACCCTGTGTAGGTCTAGCCTAATGTATGTGTTCATGCAAAAACAAAGGAATTAACAAAGAAGCTTAAAATAATAATAACAAATTTTAAAAATGAAACAATTGTTATAGAATAAAAATATAAAGAGGATATTTGTGTATAGCTGGGTCATGTGTCTGTGTTTTAAGCTACATCTTTTTACAAAAGAGTCAAAAAGTTAAAAAATTAAAAACATTATAAAATAAAAATATTATAGTAGGCTAATGTTAGTTTGTGATTGAAGAAAATTTTAAAAATAAGTTTAGTGCAGCCTAAGTGCACAGTGTTTATGGTCTACAGTAATGTACAGTAATGTTGTAGACCTTCACATTCATTCACCACTCACTCACTGTTTTACTCAAAGCAACTTTCTGTCATGCAAGCTCCATTTACAATAAGTGCTCTACAATGGTGTACCATTTTTTTTTATGTTTTATACCATATGTTTACTGTACCTTTTCTATGATTAGATATATTTATATAAACAAATACTTATTATTATGTTACAATTGCCTACAGTGTTTGGTACGGTAACATGCTGTACAGGGTTGTAGCATAGGAGCAACAGGTTCCTAACTACATAAACTCCATGTTTAGTAGGCTGTACCAGCTAGGTTTGTGTAGTACACGCTGTGATGTTCATATAATGATGATATCACATTTCTCAGAATGTATTCTTGTTAAGTGATGCATGACTGTATCTACGTCGGTAGTATAAATTTGAAAGGTCAGACTGATAGGATAGTGGCTTTCCAAGTAAGCATGCTAGATGGATGTACAGAGGGTCGGGGTGAATAGATTACTGTAAAACTTATGACCTGTAGTTTGTAGCTGGAAAGAGGCACGAGATTTGCTTACAAGATTTGGAAGTTCAATATTCCTTCTTTTACTCCAGAATTATACTAATTAGACTAAAATATAGTAAGTGCACATTAATTATATATATATAATGTATGTATGCATATTATATATAACATGTATGTGTGTATATATATCCTCTTCAAAGGAGATTTAAATATACAGAATGAGCAATAAACATCAGGATACAAAGAAAAGAAAGGCTGTGTAAAGATAAACTCTTTCTAATGATCTAGATGTCAATTATAGGAAGCCATAACAAGAATGATTTTTGAAACTGGGCCAGCATCTCTTCAAGCAAAAAATTATTATGTAATCTCTTCAAGAATCCCAAAACCGAGGTTAGAGTACAGGTGGGACAATAATTGTGGGCAAAAGGGTGTGCCTGCCAGGTAGAGTAATGCAGAGTGAAATTGGGTATTTGTTAATGTATTGGCTGTTCAGAATAATTTACTGATTTCTGCCCAGAAGCCACACTATAGTTTTTTAAGCTTTTGAATGCCATTTTGATAAAATACAAGTAATTGGGACATATCTAATGTCAGTACTTAATTCTAAGGTAAGTTCAGCAGAAATGTCTCTTGGTGGGATAAATCATAGTATATCATCCCAATGACTAGGAAGATTTTTCTCAGGATAGCTGAAGTCAGAGGAACTGAATTCTAAATTGTAGACCACGAGGAAAGTACGTCATAGGTGGTAAAATGAACCTAAATGTCAGAACTGTGGGGGTGGCAAAACTGACACTAAAAAATAAATCAAGAAGACAGACGCTCAGAATGTGGGGAACCATTCAGGATGAACTGTATAAAAGAGGTTCAAGCAAATGGTTTTATGAGTAAGCACAAGGAAAATGTTAGAGGTCCATTTTTAGATTTGCTAGCTACATGGTGTAGGAGTGTGCTGGTTAGATCAAAAGAATCATGCAGAACTGGTCAGAATGTATGGCAGGATGTCAAACTTTATTCACACAAAAATGTAATATGTTTGAGCACTTAAGTTTAGACCATCCCTGGAGGTCAGGTTACAAGATGTCTTAGATTTGACATTTCTGGTAATTATAGTATTCCAAATATAACTTTAGTTTTGAACTTCAAAAATGTAATATATATTATATAGGAATATAATGAATGTGTACTTATTTTAAGTCAATAGCTATGTACTGAATATTATGTGAGCTTTCTCTTTTAAAACATACAAATTTTGGAGTGAATATCATTATAACTCCCATTTTAAAGAGGAAGATACTGATCATTGGAAAGATTTAAAACATCTTGCTATTTCACAGTGCTAATAAATGGCATATAGAGTATTCTCTTCCAGAACTATCAAATTGAGCTTTTAATTTTCATATTGTACCATAATTTTATGATAAAATTCTATTGTATTTTTATCTGTATTTCTTTGGTCTGAGAAAGATAAACCTAGAGAATTAATAATCATAGTAAGAAGTAACTTTTTGTTCAGCCAATGAAATATTTGTTCTCATAAAAAATGTCAAAAGAGTTGAGGTCACATCAAATTACTTGTACACTGGCATAAACATAAAATTATAATTTGAAGTAATTTCATGTATTATCTATACTTATTTTTCTGAAAGACTGAGCCAAGTTCATATTACTGCTATAAAATGGAAATAAAATTTCTATTCAGTAAATATGAAAGCATACTAAGAAAACAACAAGCATACATTTTTGGGTTCCAAGAAATACTCAAATTCATTACCTTGGTGCCAAGGATATTATACTTCTGAGTTTTACAATCTGAAAAATTAAACACATTTTGAATAATTACAATTATGGAAGTTACATTTTTCTTCAAAATTTTATTCTCTCTCTTAAAATATACAAAGACTTGAAAATGAGAAAATACGCAAATAGATGAAGCCTCTAACTCCTTTGATAAATTCTTGTTTTAAGATGTACAAAGGGACCACAGAATGCAGTGATGTATATCCAAGGATTAGTAAGGAACAAGTTTATGCACAAAAAGGGATCACAAAGAATCTGCTTTAAACATCATTTTTCGTGCTATGATAGAGAAAATATTTGAGTAATTAAGGTGTAGAAGACAGTAAATTAGATTTTATTTTACATTTTACCGCATTTTTTTTTTGCATTCTTCACAGTGTAATCAGCATTTTGATGAAAAAGAAAAATATTTCCATAAATGCAATAAACATATTTCACCAATGAATTCTGTGGTGTCCTAGAGGAGTTCTTTTCTATTTTTTTCCCAAGATCTGTAGAACACTGTCCCCCACTTATCTATGGTTTTGCTTTCTGCAGTTTCTGTTTCTTGCAGTAAACCTCAGTTTGAAAGTATTAAATGGAAAACTCCAGAAATAAACAATTTATAAGTTTTAAATTGCAGCCATTCTATGTAGCACGATGAAATCTCCCACAGTCTTGCTCCATCCTGCCCAGAATGTGAATCATCTATTTGTCCAGCGTATGTATCCATGCCGTCAACATCCCTTTTCCTTTAGTAATTTAGGACTGTTGCAGTATCTTAGTGCTTGGGTTCAAGTAACCCTTATTTTACTTCATAATGGCCCCAAACTGCAAGAATGGTATATTTAATTTATAAAGTAAAAATTCTGTAGGTATACATGTATAGGAAAAAAAAAAAACATAGTATATACAGGATTGCATACTACCAGAGATTTCTGGCATCCACTGAGGGTCTTGGGAGGTATCCCCACAGGGTAAGGGGGTACTCCTGTAATTTGGACTATTCTGGTTTTGCTTTATTATTTTTGGAATGCTTACTATATGCTATGCACTTTTTATATCTTATATAATTTAATACTAATCAAAATCCTGTGAGATAGGTATTATTTATTCCTATCTTATATATGAAACTTATGAACAGGTTAGTCATGCCCCACAAGTATAAAATGTAAATCCAGAATTAAAAACAAATCTTTTTACTTCATTTTGCAGCTTTTCCTGTCTTTATGTATTGCCTGCTAAAAGCATGTAACTCTCTCCTCTAGTAAATATTTATTCATGAATTAGTTTCCGTATTCCACAGGGATTCCTGTCCATGTAATTATAAAATAAACAATGTGTTCACATCTACATTGTAGGATTTGTTTTCTCTGATTCAAATAAGATGTATTAGGTCAACATACTTTTTAAGTTGATGTAACATATAAAATATAACTAGTAGATTATGTAGTTAGTACAGATGGTGAAAATTGAAAACTTTTTATTTATTTTCACTTTGCTCTATTAATTTATTTTCTGCTCAGATTAAGACAGTAATGATTATCCAAACTTTTGAGTTTGGAACCAGTCAAAAAGCAGATATTATATTCAGAAAAAAGAAACAGCAGCTTCAGAACTGACTGGACAAGATAATGAGGCACAATCAAGATTTCTAATTCTTCTTTCCAAGTCTAGGCATTGGAAGACAGTGATGGTACAAGGTGACACCTTTGCTCAGAACCACTACGTCACACATATTAAATCTCAATAATGTGATTAGAGAATAGTTGAGCCCCAGACTTACCTCAGGCATGATGAAAACTGACTCTTTCTCATGAACTTATTTTAGGATTCATTATCAAAACATAACATGCTAAGCCTTTATGTAAGCTCATCTGAAAAAGACGACAAAAGCACGTTGTCAGTTCTATCATAATTCAGCTAAAGAACTGAGCTATGCACTCCTCTTCCATATCAACACAAGTCAACTGGTAAAGTGTTATGTGAAATCATCTTGAATCTACCGTTTCAGTGATCTGCCTTCATTCATTCATTTCTTCAACAAATATTTATTCATCTTCTGCATGCCAGACACTGTTTTTTCCAGGTACTTCGGATTTATCTGTGAATGAAATAAACAATGCTTTGGCAGACATACAGGTACACATACCTGTGCTCCTCTTTACAGTTTTTACTGCTTACCCTAAGTTTCAGGATATGGTATTATCTTGCTTCCTAAATATAAACATCATTTTCTCTTCATATATATATATATATATGTTTCATAGATAAATATATGATACACAAGTTCCACTGCCTCTGTTCTCTAAACTTAGCATTTTATCTAAATTTTGTATTTGATTAAACATATTCAGATACTCAAAGTGTTTAAATGATGCTAACAGACTATAAACTATGTTTTCCCATGGAAATATAATGAGAACTGATTCTAAATATATGAGTACCATTACAAATAATTACAAATTCCTAGAGTACATTTTCATCAAAATGGCCTTTTGTGTGCTAAATAAGTATATGTAGCTATGTGTGTATATACTTGTTTTAAAATATAACTTTGACATATTTCTCCAGATGTTTGAATACAAAAGTTCAAATTTTTAGTTTTCTTCAACTACGTATTTAAATGTATATGATATTTCATAACACTTATTAAAGTAATTGTTTTAGAAAATAGGTACATATTTTTTATTAAGCTTGCAAGTGGTCCTTTAAATTCTTAGCACATAATTTTTATTTTATGCTATTTATATAATGTAGAAAAGAGAAAGAGAAATCATATGGTTATTATTCTAGGTATAACTGAACAGAACCAAAATATAAACAATAAACACCTTTCTTGCTCTTATTTTTATTTCAAGGATATTGTATAATTTTAAGTAAACAATTAAATAATTTAGCTTAAAAGAATATTGTAGCTGGTTTATTATGTACATATTTTATTTAGATATTTAGGTATGGTGAAAAGAGCAAGAAGAAAATAAAATGAATGGTAGAATAAGAAACAATATTAAAGGTGAAAGTAGAAACTATTCGAAGCTTGGATTAGAGTTCCAATTGAACCTATGAGTGTTCAAAGCCTATGTCACACTATAGATCAAAAACATATAACATAAGCTATTTTTATACCCAGGCTGAACGCTTTTACAAAGTACAAAAAAGCCTTTATAATTTTATCAACATTGCAGTAAAACTGGCTGAGATTCTGCTTGCTGAGTTCCATACAAGCCTATAGCCATTGAACTTTAATCTTGACAAACTCATTGAAATTTAACCATTAAAAAAAATTTAAGAATGAGAAAATTTAGATTCAGAGACACTGTGACTTGGGGATTTGCTGCAGTATTATTATAAGAATTAGAGCTTCCTGTGTTTCAATTCATGCCCTTTGCACTATAACTGATATTTGGGGATTTACAAAATCCAGTATATTTATCATATGTAGCAAAAATAGTTCAAAAAACTCACTAAACTAAAAGCAAACTACAATAACTATTAACATAAAGAACAGAGTAAAAGAATTAAGAAATAAACTAATAGTGCATTTAGATTTTGCTTTAGTATTTCATGTTTCACAGGATATGCTCTAGGTCTGTTATAAACTGTAGCAGCAAAATAAATTTTAATTAAACATAAAATAAAAGCTAATGAAGAAACTAAATAAGACAAAGTATTTGCAAAATGTCGTTTCCTCTCCTGTGCTTCCACAGTACACTTCATACAACTATTAAAGTACTCATTACTTTTATTGTAATTATGCTTACAGTATCCTTCTTTGGATAACAAGCCTCTAAAGGGCAAGTACTCTATTTTCCTCATTTCTGTGTCACAAGTTTCTGGTATAGTGACAGTATATGATTAGGCACTAAAGAGAAACTTTTGAATAAATTCAGGAGTGCATCAGTGTCAAAGAGATGTAAGTGCATCTCTTTCATAGAGATATGTGTGATTTGCAACTTAAGTTCTTAAAGAAAGTATGGAAAAGTTAATTTCAAGAATAACTTTTCTAACTATGTTTACGCCACTTAAATGAGTGAAAGGGCATTCTTTCAAGGTTTCTTGCATCCTGAAAATAATAAATTGTGCTCCCCTGAGTTTAGGCTTGAATCTTTTAAACTTGGTAGCTCAACACTCAAATACCAATTATATTTCTTGGACAGGTAAATGACTTCCTGTAGTATTTTCACCAAGATCCTTGAGAACTCTTGTTAAGTAGCAAATTTCCTTCACTGAAGAATGGCAGTACTAGTGATTTGCTTGTGAATAACCTATTATCAGGTTTAACAAATGGATGACCAAAGGAGTTGGCACTAGTGTTGTTGTTATGTCTAACCTAACTAGATTCACTTATAAACTGTAGGTTATTTATAATAACTGATTCAACAAGTGTTTGCTACATGTAGTAATATGCATTTTATGCCCTGAGTGAGCTATCAACCTTGGAACAAATAATTATAGCAGAGTCATTATTTACATCATTAAAATACATCATTAGAGCATGGTAAACATGCCATTCGAGTGTTATTATTTTGAAATGATCAAAATACTTTTGAGAATCAAATAATTTATTGGATACATTTATTCTTTCTTTAACAATATCTACTTTGGTTAGTTTTGATCATTTTTTAAAAGTGTTTCCTATAATCAAGCATAAAATGTTACCCAGAAGAGGAGTCATATGATTTTTCTTACTTCTCTAAAATAAAATATTTAATTAATTTGTAGCTTCTTAATGAAGCCATTTTATCGGAAATGTATATCCTTGCTTCCATCTAAAAACTGAAACTGAGTTAAGGACTAGCTACAGCAATGCTATTTGGGGAAGTGATCTTGAGAAAGAGTAGTGGATGACTGGAAAGACTGAAAGGAGAAAGAAGAAAAAGTTATCAAACGGTAGGTTTTCAAGTTGACTAACATTGCGGGAAAACTGGGTTCATTCTCATTAGGGAGACTCTGAGGATATTTATACAAATAATAATGCAATTGTCTGTCCAAAGGACCAAAGAAATAAATGTCTCTCAGATCCCATCACCTCGGAGTCTAGGGTTGCACGGTGAGGGATTAGCACATTCACTATTGTAGATTTGCATACATGCCGGAATCTCATACAGTACTGGACAAGAATCCCAGAGCAGAAAGCTAGAGATACATGATTCAGCTAAGCAAGTTGAAGCTGGATTATATTTGCATACAGCTGGTTTCCATTACCATTGCTAGAATAAAAAGGTGAGCTGAGAGGATATGCACTGGGGTGTAAGTGGTATCTGATATGGTCACTAATGGTTTTACTTTACATTTGAGAATACAATCAAACATAGGAGATCCTCTTTGTATATGTTCCTGCATAAGCAGAATGCTGATTTCTTGTGATGGAAAGATTTATGTCTAATAAATATAATGAGACTATCTTTCTAGTGACAGGGTCATAAATAGTATCTTTAATCATTTTTCCAGATGTGCACATGTCTTTTCCCGAATTATTTTGCAAATAAAAAGGCAGAAAAAAATCTGAGTTTTTTGTTATTCTTTAACTCTATTTATACATACTCTTATACCAATAACTTAACACTGATGTAATGTTGGTTACGAAAGCCATGTGTTTCATCTTAGCTCTTTTGTTGTCTCTGCCCCCATCACAGTCAGAGCTACTACTCATGTTGACCTAGCAATATTCAGGGTCAAGGGGTTTGGCGTATCCAGTGAGGGTGACAGTGATATTTTGGGATCACTTGCTAGGAAGACATCTTGCACTGTTTTGCTTGAATTGTTAGAATTTCTGTTTTACCTTCACAATAAGAAGGATTCTTAGAATTTATATAAAAACATTCTGTATTTCCAGTCCATAATGATATAAGGTGCGATACACAACAACTGCCATCTCAAAATTCCTTCTTAGCATTGTCTATGAAATGACAGACTTATGAATAAATCCTTGGTAGACTTTGAAAATAATTCATCACAATTTGTCATAAATGCAAATAGTGTTGTAAAAGTTATGTCATTTCTGGAATACATCATTAAGTCAAATTTTATTCATATCCAGCTTTGTCCAATATATTTATTAACCTGGAATATCCACCACACTGCCCTGAGCCTTGTTTGTATCCATGCACTGATTTATGAAAGTTATCTGAGGAATGAGTAATACTGAGAAGCATAATTGTTTTGAAGTCCGAAACTATGTGCATGCTTGGAAAGTTAAGATAAACATTTCCCTTCTCTTATGTGTCCCATCACCTAGTTGCCTTTCATTTTCAATAACACAACTGGAGATTTGGAGACATTTTTACATTAAATTTATCACTTGTGCAGCGATAATTAATTTTTATTTTTTATACCCTCTGAAAACTACTGGTGAATACATCATTCTTGACCCTCTGGAATCCAAAGTTCACTAGACGGCTACTGTTAGGCATACCAGTTGCTAGCTAGTGACTCTTACATTGACAAAAATGCTATAATAATTTAAAGATGTCTTATGTAGAAAGGCGGTGGAGATAAATATGAGCATCGATCTTCATTTTGATCTCTCATAGTCAACATAATTTTTTCTCTTGTAAAGACATATCTCATCTCAGAATGTGCTATACAAACAAGAACGTCAGTTGTAAACTGCCAAAGATATATTTTCTCTCTGATATGTACACTGACTGCCTTCTAGACTAAAATTTACAAAATTCCATTATAGGTGGTGGATTGCTGGTGTATATAAACGAGAGTCTAAGCAAAAATAATCAAATTGTTAATTTGATAAAGACTACTTTAAGAGTCCCTACACATAGCACATGATATGCACTGTAGGGGAACAAAAGAAGAAATTATGTGCTATTTTGATGTAGCCATCAATCTGATAAAATACTGCGAAATGAGGAAGGGAATAAGGAAGTAACACAAATTGATACTGATCGTAACTGCAATGCAGGTTGCAAAAAGTAAAGAACAGTGAGCTCAAAAAGAGAATTACATGAAGAAGGTAGAAATTAATCTGAGATTTAGAGAATGAATAATGTTTCAATCAGGGAAAGAAAACATCTAAAGGCTTAAAAGTAAAAAATGCAAATATCTTGTAAGAGATGATAATATATATACTGAGCAAAAGAGATGAGTTGCTGAGTAATCTCTCCAAATAAGGCAGCTCCAATATAGTATAGGATAAAGGTGAATAAATACCAAGGAATACATTTATAGAGAGTCTTAAATGCCAGACAACAGTTTTTATATCTTCAGAAGGGAAGTGATAGGGTAGAGGCATATTTAGAAAAAAAAATTCACTAGTGCTTTCAAATAAGTTGGCCTAGGAAATTTTTACTAGGGGGCTTGAAGAAGAATCATAGGATGGGGTTATGAAAATGAGAATCAGGATGGTGAAGAGAGAGGAAAGACAGGGGCATAGCCCCAAAAGGTGCTGAAAGGAAAAACATTTTACTTTCCTCCAGAAATATTTAGGGGAAAAGAGTGAAAGCAAGGAACGGCAGAAAAGATGTGAGGATCTCTAACTGAATAATAAAGTATGCACCAATGACTTAAGCAGGGATAATTTTAGAATAAAACCAATATGGGCAGGAAATACATTAATTTCACTTTTGGACATGGTCATCTTAGGCTGAGGAGAAAACATGTAACTGAATCAAAAATAAGTACCGCATGAGAACAGAAGATGTTAAGTTTGGAATGCATCAGCAACATTAGGAGAGTAATTGAATGTTTTCTAGGATTTATTTTAATGCAAAAATTTGCTAGGAGGAAAATCTTGAGAAACAGAAAGAAGTAGAGTAGAAAGAATGGTCAGAAATCATACAGGAAAAGTAGAAAAACATGTAAAATTAGATTTTAAAATATAAAAAATAAAAAAAAAATAAAAGTATGGCCTTCAGCTCTAATTTAATATACTTCCTTTTATATCATGCTTAAAGTTATTTTTAAAGTAATTGCTATTTGCCATGTGATCTTTTATCACAGGAGCACTTAAGGAGAGGAGAAAGAGAACTAAAGAATGGTTTTTAAACAATTGGCAAACCTCAAATCAGAAGACACAGGCAACCCCCCTGACATATGCACTCAGAGAAAATGAAAAAAAAAAAAAAATCTTAAACCAAGTAACACCCACTTCTACTTCCAAGTTCCCACCTTATATTAGAGACCCATTTACTACATCAGCCAGTGAGTGAGGATTTGGTACAGTTTGAAACTGGTCCTTAAAGTGCATAAAATAGTAATGATGATTAAGTCTAATTCTGAGCTACAGTGTACTGTATGTACTTTATAAATCCCATCCTCACGAGTAATTAAGGAGAGAATCAAAGAAAGAACACAATGTGGAATTGCCATTAGTGGGAACATCTGGACTATAAGCAACTGAGCAAGTCTCTTTAAAGCCATGGCAAAAAACCAGATGACAGTTTTAAAGGCTAGCAAGGAAAACTGTGTTCTTACATTCACGTTTACTGGATTTGGCTCACCAAAGTTTTAATCTCAGGCAAACAGCTTGCTGCATCTTTGCTTAATACCTTCTGGGTGGAAACTAATTTTACTGTTGATTAGTTAGAAACATATTTGGGCTTCTACCACTACTTAAAGGGAAAGAATCAAACTATCACTTTTTTTTAAGCTTTACCAATCGTTTAATACCCAGGCATATATATGTGTGTGTGTGTGTGTATATATATATATATATATATATATATATATATATATATATATATAAAATAACTTGGACAAATATATAAAAAGCTATATATATATAAGCTATATCATTATTTCATATATATTTCATATAGAATGATAACATTTCCAAATAAAATGCAGTTATAACTTTACATGAAAATCTATTTACTTCAATGGAATAAAAGAAAGGAATAACAAGATTCCTGAAATTTTATTTTTGAAATGACACAGCATTGAAGTTCAACCTGACTCCCTTTTACATAGTTATTACATTTCCATAGATAGTTATCGCACATAACTCTTCCCACATAAGCAGATTTTTCGCTTCTCTTATCTTTCTTTTGCTTTATTTTTCTTTTTCTAACCTAAATTGCTGTAACTGAAAAACACTTATCCAACACGTATCAGTTATTTGTCAAATGTTAACTTCACAGTGTGTTTTATATCTAAGAAATGCACTTTTCAATGTCAGTTTGTTGCTGTTTATGAAAGGTAAAATTCTGATTGTTTATAAAAGAATCATGAAAGAAAGAAGTGTCACACCACGTGGCACATCAGTGATGCCACCAAACTGATTTTTATGTCTTTACCTCTCTTCCAACCCAAAACAAATAAAAAAGGAAAAAAAACTCTACAAACTGATAGAGGAAATTTATATTTGTCAAATCTTTCCCATATAGGTGATCTCTCTCATTTTCCCACTTATCTATAATCTCAAAATGTAATAAACCTCTTTGCTATAAAAGTTGTCTTCCAATGGTTTTTA
The DNA here is from genome assembly GCF_008728515.1 of Papio anubis. Lineage (NCBI taxonomy): Eukaryota > Metazoa > Chordata > Mammalia > Primates > Cercopithecidae > Papio > Papio anubis. The sequence goes on along the minus strand of NC_044985.1, from coordinate 67,959,665 downwards.
TAAATCAGCAAGTACAACAAGCTACTCATTATATAGTAGATGCCAAGCATATACTTTCAGATTTAATATGATTTAAATTTTAAAATAAACAGTGCTATTTAAGAGATAGTTAACATAGTTTTTATAGTCAAAGTTCAATAAATACTAGCTGAAAAACTAACGAACTGAATAAGTAAATAAAGCTTCAAGAATTTTGCTATTCACTATTTTTTTAACCAAAGTAGGCTATTCTATACATATTGCTTAGAAAATATCCAAACTAAAGTCATCAGCATGAAAATACACTCTTATGTCTTTAATAATAAATCACCAAATTACTTAACTATTTCAAATCAGCTCTTTAAACAACATTTCCCTGGTCCTTTTACTTTGGTGTTAAGTGTTTCTGGGGTCCTCTAAGGCAAGGGAAATTTAAAAGCTCTCCAACAGGGGTGAATAATATTTCACTGTGTGTCGTATATGCCACATTTTGTTTATTCATTAACTGCTTCCAGCTTTTGCCTGCTGTGAATAACACTGCTATGAACATGGGAGTACAAATATCTGTTCAAATCCCTGTCTTCAGTTTTTTTAGGTATACACCCAGTAGCAGAATTTCTGGGTCACATGGTAACTCTATGCTTAATTTTTTGAGGAATTGCTGTACTGTTTTCCACAGTAGCTGCATCATTTTACATTACCCTAGAAATGCATGTGTTCCAATTTTCTAAAGCACTGCCTTTAAATAAACATTTCTTTTTAAATTAAAGTGCAGTATACTTTTAGAGAAGTATATGTAACATAAATGGACAACTTAATGAATTTTCTCAAAATAAACATAATGCTGTAAACAGCATGAAGATGAAGAAAGAGGATATTTCAACACTCTAGAAGCCAGCCTCATATAGCTTCCCAGTTATTTGACCCTCTGAAAGGTAACCATTATCGTAACAACTAATTGCTTATACAAAATTGCACATACAATTTATTTTTATTTTTGAGATTTTTGCAGTTTAGACTCATTTGTGTCAGATTTCCTTTGCTAAAAGTTATGTTTGTGGTAGTCATCTATTTTGTTGAATGCAGTAATTGCTTGTTCGTTTTCATTGTTATGCATATTTGCATGTATAATATTATACATATACATACATCAACATATACAATTACATAGATAATTTTGTGACTACTTCAAAATATGTTTACCCATTCTAATGTTTATAGACCTTTGGGTTATTTCTGTTTCGTGGCAGCATGAACATTCCTCCTCTGGTGAACATATAAATGAATTTCTGTTATATATAAGAGTCAAATTGCTCGTTAATAGGATAGGCAAATATTAAGCTTTATAGGTACTTTAAAAGAATATTCCAAAATTGTGCTACTTTTTTGTTCTTAATAGAAGATATGTAAGTGTTCCATTTGTTCTAGATTTTTGACAACATTTGGTATTGTTTTATAATTTTTTGTTTAGAATATGTATTTCCCAAATGATCAATGAAGTCTAGAATCCTTTAATGTAACTATTGGATATCTACATGTACATTTAAGTGCATGTCCAAGTCTCTGGCTCATTAATAAGTATTGCCTTTTAACTTTTTTCTGGATATGAATATTTTGTTAAATATGTGTATGTCAAATGTCTTCTCCTACTTTTATGATTTGAATTTTCCCACGTTTAACTGCATCTTTTAAGTAACAGATGTTCCTAATTTTAGTACCGTATAATATATGAGTTTGTTTTTTTATGGTTAGTGAATTTTCTGTCCTATTTAAGAAGTCTTACAGAAGTTCAGAAGACAGATTTTTACATATTCTTCTGGGAAAAAAAAATGTGTGTTCATGTTTATGTGCATGTGTCTGCATGTATTATTATTCCCTTCACATTTAGGATTTACTGTTTGCATATAGTATAAGGCTATGAGGCAGAGGGTTAAATTCGTTACTCTGACGTATGGACTCAACTGATCTAGCAAAGTGTGTTGAAAAGACTTTTTTTGACTCCACAGCACTGTAGTGCCAAATTGTTGTAGTGAGGAAAACATACGTGTAAGTTGATTTCTGGACTCTATTTTCTTCTGTTAGTCTGTATATTAAGGCTTTCAATAATACCACACTGTTTTAATTATTATAACGTTTTATTGTCTTAACATCTAATAGAGTATGTATTCAAAATTATTCTAAATTCACATTATTTTACTTAGTCTTGGCCCTATTCATTTACATATAATTTTTAGAATCAGCTTATATATTTTCACAAAAAAGAACAATAAATTAAAATGTATGGACTTTGTATGAGATTGTAGTAGTATATAGGTCAATTTAATATTTCTACTATTGAGTTTCCAACCCACAGTTATGGTATATACCTGAGTCAGTCTAAGTCATCTCAATATTTAATTCCTATCAATGATTTCTGCTTATTTGTTTCCTATATGGTGATCCTGTACATATTTTGTTAGATTCCTATGTTTTGAAGCATTTAATGCTATCATAAATATGATATTTAAATATCCATTCATATTGCTACATGTATCTCCAACTTGTTACTTCTAAACACAGCAAAATATTTCATGTTTATATTCACTGTGTTTTCCTATTAACTGTCCCAGTTTAGCAAGATCGTCTTCAAAGCTGAGCCGCCTTTAATAGCACTCCAATTAATATTGATGTATATATACTTTTCAGAATCCAGATAAGATTTTCTTAATATTTCATTCTACGTGGGTATAAAATTACTGTAACCCAGGGTATGCCTATCTTTATTTTCCTAAGATGTTCCCAATTGACGTAGAGATGATTGCACCCAATTCAAAGGCACAAGGAAATATGAAGTTTAAAAGTCTTTCCTCTTTTATTCTAGAACTTTAAATTTGTCATAATCTGGTTTTTAAATTTAAAATGAGTAAAGTAATATAAATGTTTTATTTAGCACTTTTGGAAAATGTAGTATCACTATAAATATCCATTTATTTTCTTGTTAGTGTTCTGTATCCCTTTTTCTATAAACTACATGTTTATATCTTTTGCCTAATACTTATTCTCTTTTTTGCATTTTTGTAAGAGTTTCTTGTATAGGCTATCTATTATTCCTATGTCACTATTACCTGTTGGAAATATTCTTCTAAGTATGTGTCACCTGTGAAACTGATCCACAGTGTCCTTCAATAATTAATGTGTGCTATTATCAACCACTTAAAACTCTTAACTACTCAACTCTAGTGACCACTCATTGGTTTTTCCCTCATTCTAACTTTCCAAATATTTATAGTCCCATATTTATGAGCCCATAGTTCCAACTGTTTTCTAATATATTGAGACAGTCACTTTGATACCTACAATTTCTGTCATGGAATCTTGGTGAAGGGGATTGAGAATATGATAACAGGTAGATTTTGTAAACTTAAATATACACAAGGGACAGATTTTGACATAAGTCACCTTGTAAAATGTAACTACTTTTAGAATTTTATAAAAACTTTGCAGTGAAGATAAATCTTACTATGCAAAATGTAGATGAGCATATACCTTGACTCCATTATTGAATAGTCCACATGACATTACAGAAGGATATTAGAAATAAAGTGCTTGCATGTGAAATATGGTATGAGAGTTTCTGCTTCTTTATTTTTTCAGTACTTTTCCCAAGGTATTGATTATCGTACATAATTTATGCAAAGCACTTCAGAGAAATGCATAAAGTAAATTAAAAGTAAATTGCATTAAAAATATACTGGATTATAGAGTATGTGCACTGCAAAAGATTAATAGTCTATTCTGCTATGTAAGCCTAAGTACCACATATTGATTTTTAACTCTCCTTGACTAAAAGAGATACTAGAGCACCACAGACAATGGCTGATTTCACATCTAGGTCAACATTCACATTTACATTTATATTGTATATGTATAGTATACAATATATGTGTACATGTATATTATATTCACATGTGCAGTTATATTGTACAAAATAAATATTCCTAAACATTTTTGAAGTAATTTTGAATAAATTAGTTTTGTCTGGAAAAAAGTACAAAATAAAACCTATGTCTCAAAACAATTTAGAAATATCTAGTACTATTTATCAGGTTTATCTTATTCAAATACAGTATGCATATTATTATATTTAATCATTTTTTCAGAATGAGTAAATGTCTCTCTATGCACAAAGGTTATAACAGCATTTTATGGTGAATGCTATTCTGAGGTTCAAGACACTTGTATCCATCAAAAGCAAAAAGTAGGCTTATTTTACTAGCTAAATTGTGCCATGGGTATAAAAAGCATAACAGATTCAACAAGTTACCCACATTATTAAGTAGTCTAAATTATCAAAATAGTATTTAAAAGAAACTTTTAAAAAATAAAGCAATTGTGTGAAATATAAACCCAAGTGGACTTCTTTTACATATTTCTTATGAGGAAGGAATTTACACTATCTAGAAAAATGGAGATCTTTCTTTAGTTACATTACTGTGTATTTTTCTAAGTCTCTCTGAACAATTCAGAGACCAACTACTTCCACACTACAAGTGCACTATATAATATGTTGCAAATGCTATAAATAATAAATGGCCTCTAAAAAGGAATTGCATTCATATATATCAAACACCCTACAAATGACTTGAATAAACCATTCGAAATGAACAAACTTAAAGCTTTAATCCACATAAGTGATGCATCAGAATAAAAACTATGGTTCACTTGGATCTTAGAGAAAGAAATCGTAATATAACTTATTCCCCATTAACAAAATAGGGATCATGAATTGAGGAAAAATGATATAGAAGGGGGCCTATTTCCTAGGATTTACTGTTTCTGCTCTGAAACAGAGAGGCAAATCAGAAGGCAGGGTATATATTTTGTATCATAATATTTATTATATATAATATATAACTATATTATATTATAATGTATATTATATTTAATAGAGATTTTACTAACTATTTGTAGGATTTGCTCCTAATAAGTCATAATTTTTATCTTCTTCCCATGGGCTTTAGTGGTGTCTATGATCTCTTTGCACAAAAATGTCTACTCACAATAATTTTAAAATGTATTCATGACTCTATTAGTCATATTCAGGAAAAAATAACATCAGATCAAAAATTGTAACCTGGTAGAATATCTTCCATTTGCTCTTTCAGATGTATGATCCATCCTTCTCCACCCTACTTTGTGCTGTGAGACTGACTTGATCATTAACAGGGCTGCTGTGCCCCCTCATTTCTGATCAGGTTCAGTTAAAAATGGAAAATAGAGCAGAAAAGTATCAATGATATTTGTCAACTCATTAATTAAAATGAAAACCAGTAAGAACATCATACAAGGAAATACAACTACAGGTTATCTTTGCTATCAGACAAAAATAACTTGATCTCCACCAGACAAAAATCTGCAACTGAACATCCATTCACAGTCTGGGCCTATAATTAGCAGCAAATAGCAAGATCAATTACTGCTCAATGCTCCTAAAGAAATAAATAATTCTTACAAGGACTTGTTAAATAATACCCCAATGTGATATTGAAGAGATTCTCATTCCGTCTCTTGCTTAATTTCTAAGTTTTGGATAATTCTTACCAAAAAGTTAAGAGAGGCTCAGCCTGGAGAAGATGAAGAGTGAAGTCAGGGTATTTAACCCCCTTGTTTCTTCTCTGTGGTGTCACCTTGGTTGATCTTGTGCACTGCAGAATGATTTGGTCTCTCAAAGGTGACCTTCTCTACACAAGTCCTTTTGTTTCCAATTTCTGGCAATTTTTCCTTCCCTGTCCTATCAGGCAGGGATTGGGGGTGACAGAAAAGAATTATTTTTTTCTTCAGTTTCTCCTGAGATTACATCATTAGAAATGATTCTTTGTTAATAAACTCTCATCTAATCATTCAATTTCGAGTGTGCTGTTTCCTACTGGGACCTTAAATAATACAGAACCACACTTCCTCAAATGACTAGAAATATTGCATAATGTTATACTTAGTAGTAGCAGAAATATTGAACAAAATGCTGCTTAATTTGTATTGCTAATAAAGTGGAAATAAACTAATCACGTTAAAGTGTTGGATAAATTATACTTGATATGTAATTGAAAATAGAATGGAAAAATAAGTTGAAATTAAAAAATAATTATGTTTTATATAAGATAGTGCTGACAAAGAAACCAAGAAGTTAGGAGGGTGGGACGAGGAAACTGTTTAAGAAGAAGTATACAAAATCAAAATCACCTGTTCTCACTTAATAAAGAAAATCAGTTTTTCTCTTTAGTAAATTATCTTGCTGATTTGAGTTTTTAGGCAAAGATTACAGGCCAAATTGGCATTGCATATTTTCTATATGCTTTATCTCTTACCTTTCCCACTGTTGTGTCCTCACACCAGCTTGATATCTGAAGATAAGGGACCTTGAATATGCTATGTAGCTTATTTTTATCCATGCTTGAGTTTCAGGGTTTATAAAACATTATTTTATATATTTATGTAAAGTCATAAAACAATGACTATACTGAAAATTAAAGAGTAAGTGATGATTTATACATATTAACCTGTCAAGTACTTAAACATCATTTTACAGTCAGCACACTTAGTGTTGTTTTATTTTGATTCCCCTTCCCCAACAATGTGGATTTTTTTTACCAAACAAGTAAATGAATGTAATTCTTAGTGTTTGAATTTCATGTATTTAAAGTAAAGTGTTCTCAAGATTTATCTTAACCTAAATACACCAAAGATTTGTTTAGTTGTTTATTTTATGTTTTTAATTCTTCTAGTACACATATATACCTATTTTAATGAAAAGACATTTTCATAATTATGTGGAAAACTCTATACCTTTTAATTTTAACTAAATACCAGAGGTATGAAAATATTGATCTATTAGAGTTTTGGAAAATATTTGTTGTTCTCTTCCTTTTTGTATACCCTGATAGAGGTAGTTACTACATTGTTATCTATAACTTCAGAAACCTCTGAAAAAAAAGCATATTAGTTTTCTTAGAAATACTTTATTCTACCACAATAGCTAAGCAGTTTAATACAAACTTCCTGAGACCCAATTTAAGAATGCCCCCAAAACTTAAATATTCATTTTGTCTTTATTTCCCTCTAGCTGGACCCCTAGGATCAGGCCCCCGGGACCCACATATGTCTCTCAGGTGAAACACCTCAGCCAACATGGATAGGAAGTTGAGTGAAAATGCACTTGCTATGCAGAGACTGGCAGATGATCTCACACAGATGTGGTGTACTTGGATTTTACCTAAATCATGGTCAGTCATGCAATCCAGTTTCTCAGCTACACAATCCTTTATGGGATATAAATTCCCCAATATATAATTTTCTCTGTGGCTTAAGAGCATCTGCAAGACACAGATAATTCCAAAAATATTTTGCAAGTCTCTTGGTGACTACAAAGCTTTCTGATAGCCTAGGATCTAAGGATTATTGTGATTTTTGTCTAACTAGTAAGCACTTTTGAGATACACTGTGGGACACGCATTTTACAAAATACCCTGCTGTCCTTGGAGTTAGCAAAAAAAAAAAAAAAAAAAAAAAAAAAGGAAAACTATTTATAGCTATAAAAAATGTTAATATCAGAAATAACTGCTTTAATTTATCAAATAATGGCACGCAGCTTGTCTTACATGAATTTTAAGCATTTTCTAAGTGTTTCTTTTCAATACAAGAAGAGCCTCTTAATGCAATTTCATTTCTTTGCTTTTCACATTTATGACATGCTCCATTCTGACTTAAAAGTGCAGTAATTATTTGTATGCATTTTTCCTTACCCAGTTGTGACACTTCTCCACTCAAACCTAACATCCCACCTAGTTGTGAACCTCTAAAATGATAGAAGAGTTGTAGTTATCATTCAAAAGCACTATTTATATAATTTCTGATAAAAAAGAAAACCTTGGAGAATTTACTAATTTCAATAACAGATAAATTGATTTTATATTATACCACTGCTTTTCTGTGGTAAGGAGAGAAAGTAGCATTTTGTGTCTGAAGAATGTTAACAAGAATGGAGATGAATATTTCATAACAATACTCTTTGCCTTTTTGGATTTCTCTTTCAGGTTAGAACAATAATACAATTTATGTTTGCTCTTCTGTTTATCTATCTTTAGTGGCCTTGTAAGAGGCAAGTATCATGCAATGAGTTTATTCATGCCCTTTCTACTCCTTGAAAGGGCGTAGGTTTTCTTTGAAAATATAAATAAATGTCTACTGATCTGAGACACCATCCTAGCATTATTTAGCAGGAAGCTTAAAAGAAATAAAGATCTTTGTATAAGGTGTAAGGAAGGGGCCCGGTTTCAGTTTCTTTTTTTTTTTTTTTGCATATGGCTAGCCAGTTTTCCCAACACCATTTATTAAATAGGGAAGCCTTTCCCCATTGCTTGTTTTTGTCAGATTTGTCAAAGATCAGTTGGATGTAGATATGTGGCATTATTTCTGAGGCCTCTGATCTGTTCCATTGGTTTATATATCGGTTTTGGTACCAGTGCCGTGATACTTTGGTTACTGTAGCCTTGCAGTATAGTTTGAAGTCAAGTAGCGTGATGCCTCCAGCTTTGTTCTTTTTGACTAGGATTGTCTTGGCTATATGGGCTCTTTTTTGATTCCACATGAAACTTAAAGTAGTTTTTTCTAACTCTGTGAAGAAAGTAAAAAATGGTAGCTTGATAGGAATAGCACTGAATCTATAAATTACTTTGAGCACTATGGCCATTTTCAGGATATTGATTCTTCCTATCCATGAGCATGGAATGTTTTTCCATTTGTTTGTGTCCTTTCTTATTTCCTTGAGCAGTGGTTTGTAGTTCTCCTTGAAGAGGTCCTTCACATCCCTTGTAAGTTGTATTCCTAGGTGTTTTATTCTCTTTGTAGCAATTGTGAATGAGAGTTCACTCATGATTTGGCTCTCTGCTTGTCTATTATTGGTACATAGGAATGCTTGTGATTTTTGAACATTGATTTTGTATCCTGAGATTTTGCTGAAGTTGCTTAACAGCTTAAAGAGATTTTGGACTGAGACAATGGAGTTTTCTAAATATACAATCATATCATCTGCAAACAGAGACAATTTAACTTTCTCTTTTCCTATTTGAATACCCTTTCTTTCTCTTGCTTGATCACCCTGGCCATAATTTCCAATACTATGTTAAATAGGAGTAGTGAGAGAGGGCATCCTTATTCTGTGCCAGCTTTCAAAGGGAATGCTTCCAGCTTTTGCCCATTCAGTATGATATTGGCTGTGGACTTGTCATAAATAGTTCTTATTATTTTGAGATATGTTCCATCAATACCTATTTTATTGAGAGTTTTTGGCATGAAGCAGTGTTGAGTTTTATCGAAGGCCTTTTCTGCATCTATTGAAAGACTTAAACATAAGACCTAAAACCATAAAAACCCTAGAAGAAAACCTAGGCAATACCATTCAGGATGTAGGCATGGGCAAAGACTTCATAACTGAAACACCAAAAACAATGGCAACAGAAGACAAAATTGACAAATGGGATCTAATTAAACTAAAGAGCTTCTGCACAGCAAAACAAACTATATTCTGAGTGAACAGGCAACCTACAGAATGGGAGAAAAATTTTGCCATCTATCCATTTGACAAATATCCATAGTCTGCAAAGAACTTAAACAAATTTACAAGAAAAAACAAACAACGCCATCGAAAAGTGGGCAAAGGATATCAACAGACAATTCTCAAAAGAAGACATTTATGCGGTCAACAAACATGAAAAAAAAGCTCATCATCACAGATATTAGAGAAATGCAAATCAAAACCACAATGAGATACCATCTCATGCCAGTTAGAATGGCTATCATTAAAATATCAGGAAACAACAGATGCTGGAGAGGATGTGGAGAAACAGGAACACTTACACTGTTGGTGGGAGTGTAAATTAGTTCAACCATTGTGGAAGACATTGTGGCAATTCCTTAAGGATCTAGAACCAGACATACCATTTGACCCAGCAATCCAATGATTGGGTATATACACAAAGGATTATAAATCATTCTACTATGAAGACACATGCACACATATCTTTATTGCAGCACTATTTACAATAGCAAAGACTTGGAACCAGCCCTCATGCCCATTAATGATAGACTGGATAAAGAAAATGTGGCACATATATACCAGGGAATACTATGCAGCCATAAAAAAGAATGAGTTCATGTCCTTTTCAGGGACTTGGATGAAGATGGAACCATCATTCTAGAAAACTAACACTGGAACAGAAAACCAAACACCGCATGTTCTCATTCATATGTGGGAGCTGAACAGTGAGAACGCATGGACACAGGGAGGCAAACATGACACACTGGGGCTTTTCAGGGTGTGAGGGGCAAGGAGAGGGATAGCATTAGGAGAAATATCCAGTGTAGGTGACGGGTTGAGGGGTACAGCAAACCACCATGGCATGTGCATACATATGTAATAAACCTGCACATTCTGCACATGTATCCCAGAACTTAAAGTATAATTTAAAAAATAAATAGAATAAAATAAAATAAAATTGTAAAAAAAAAAAAAAATCTTCTCTACAAGATATTTTTATTTAAGGAAGTAGAAAAGTAATGAGAAGAGACAAGATTCCTAGTGAGATACACATATGATCAGATGGCCCCTGAGAGATACACTTTGAGTACTTGCTTCCTTCCTGAACAAGTCTCAGTGCCAGCTCCAGTTTTGAAACTCAGCTGTTCTTCATTTTTTCATTCCATGGGCTAGCTATACATGTTTCGTTTCAATTTTTTTTTTCTTTTGTGGTTTGGATTTTTTTTGTTGTTGTTGTTATGCTTTAAGTTCTGGGATACATGTGCAGAACATGCAGGTTTGTTACATAGGTATACACGTGCCATGGTGGTTTACTGAACCCATCAACCTGTCATCTACATTAGGTATTTCTCCTAATGCTATCCCTCCCAAGAGCCCCCCAACCCGCGACAGGCCTTGGTGTTGCTGTTCCCTTCCCTGTGCCCATGTGTTCTCATTGTTCAACTCCCACTTATGAATGAGAACATGTGGTGTTTGGTTTTCTGCTTCTGTGTTAGTTTGCTGAGAATGATGGTTTCCAGCTTCATCCATGTCCCTGCAAAGGACATGAACCTATTTTTTATGGCTACATAGTATTCCATGGTGTATATGTGTCACATTTTCTTTATTCAGTCTATCATTGATGGACATTTGCTTTAGTTTCAAGTATTTCCTATTGTGAATAGTGCTGCAAGAAGAATACGTGTGCATGTGTCTTTTTAGTAGAATGATTTATAATCCTTTGGGTATAAACCCAGTAATGGAATTGCTGAGTCAAATGATATTTCTGGTTCTGGATCCATGAGGAATCGCCACACTGTCTTGTACAATGGTTGAACTAATTTAGACTTTCACCAATAGTGTAAAAGTGTTCCTATTTCTCCACATCCTCTCCAGCATCTGTTGTTTCCTGACTTTTTAATATTCACCATTCTAACTGGCATGAGATGGTGTCTCATTGTAGTTTTGATTTGCATTTCTCTAATGACGAGTGATGATGAGCTTTTTTTCATATGTTTGTTGACCACATAAATGTCTTCTTTTGAGAAGTGTCTGTTGATATCCCTTGCCCACTTTTTGATAGCGTTTTTTTTTTTCTTGTAAATTTATTCAATTTCTTTGCAGATTCTGGATATTAGCCCTTTCTCAGATGGATAGATTGCAAAAATTTTCTCCCATTCTGTAAGTTGCCTGTTCACTCTGATGACTGTCTCTTTTGCTGCGCAGAAGCTGTTTAGTTAATTAGATCCTACTTGCCAATTTTGTCTTGTTGCCATTGCTTTTGGTGTTTCAGTTATGAAGTATTTGTCCATGCCTATGTCCTGAATGGTACTGCCTAGGTTTTCTTCTAGGCTCTTAATGGTTTTAGGTCTTACGTTTAAGTCTTTAATCCATCTTGAGTTAATTATGTATAAGGTATAAAGAAGGGGTCCAGTTTCATTTTTCTGTATATGGCTAGCCAGTTTTTCCAACACTATTTGTTAAATAGTGAATCCTTTCCCCATTGCTTGTTTTTGTCAGGTCTGTCAAAGAACAGATGGTTATAGATGTGTGGCATTATTTCTGCGACCTCTGTTCTGTTTCATTTGTCTATATATCTGTTTTGGTATCAGGACCACAAGGATTCAGAGCCAAATTCTACCAGAGGTACAAAGAGTAGCTGGTACCATTCTTTCTGAAACTATTCCAACCAACAGAAAAAGAGGGACTCCTTCCTAACTCATTTTATGAGGTCAGCATCATCCTGTTACCAAAACCTCAGAGACCCAACAAAAAGAAAATTTCAGGCCAATGTCCCTGAGGAACATCTATGCTAAAATCCTCAACAAAAAACTGGCAAACAGAATCCAGCAACACATCAAAAAGCTTATCCACCACGATCAAGTTGGCTTCATCCCTGGGATGCAAGGCTGGTTCAACACATGGAAATGAATAAATGCAATTCGTCACTTAAACAGAACCAATGACAAAAACCACATGACTATCTCAATAGATGCAGAAAAGGCCTTTTAAAAGGTAAAATTCAACATCCCTTCATGCTAAAAACTCTCTATAAACTAGGTATCGATGGAACATATCTCAAAATAGTAAGAGCTATTTATGACAAACCCACAGCCAATATCATACTGAGTGGGCAAAAACTGGAAGCATTCCCTTTGAAAACCAGCACAAGACAAGGATGCCCTCTCTCACCACTCCTTCTCAGCATAGTATTGGAAATTCTGGCCAGGACAATCTGGCACGAGAAAGAAATAAAGCGTATTCAAATAAGAAGAGAGGAAGTCAAATTGTCCCTGTTTGTAGATGACATGATTGTATATTTAGAAAACCCCATTTTCCTAGCCCAAAATCTTAACCTGATAAGCAACTTCAGCAAAGTCTCAGAATACAAAATCATTGTGCAAAAATCACAAGCATTCCTATACACCAATAACAGACAGACAGCCAAATCATGAGTGAACTCCCATTCACTGTTGCTACAAAGAGAATAAAATACCTAGGAATACAACTTACAAGGGACGTGAAGGACCTCTTCAAAGGGAACTACAAACCATTGCTCAAGGAAGTAAGAGAGGACACAAAGAAATGGAAAAACATTCCATGCTCATGGATAGGAAGAATCAATATCCTGAAAATGGACATACTGCTCAAAGTAATTTATACATTCAGTGATATCCCCATCAAGCTACCACTGACTTTCTTCACAGAATTAGGAAAAAAAAAAAAAAAAAACTACTTTAAAGTTCATTTGGAACCAAAAAAGAGCCCACATAGCCAAGACAATCCTTAGTCAAAAGAACAAAACTGGAGGCATCTCGCTACCTGACTTCAAACTATACTACAAGGCTATGGTAACCAAAACAGCATAGTACTTGTTTTATTTTTTATATGCGTTTAATATAACCCAATCATTGGGCTGCAATTCACTGAATGTCTGTGTACCCCCTGCCCTAAATTCATACACTGAAGCCCTAATCCCTGTGCAATGGTCTGTAGGAGTAACGCCTAGGAAGATTATTATGTCATGAGAAGACAGCCTTCATGGTTAGAATCAGTGTTCTTATAAGAAAAGTCCAGCTAGCTCCCCTTCTGCCATGTGAGTATATAAGAAGTCAATAGTGTGAAACCTGGAAAAGGGCCTCACAAGAACCCAACCATGTGGCACACTGATATCAGACTTCAGACCATTAAATATAAGTTTCTGTTGTTTCTAAGTCACCCAAGTCTCTGATACTTTATTATAGCAAACCAAGCTAACTAAGATACCTGCCAGCTTAGGGGGAATCTGCAAAGTACTTCCTCCTGGGCACCAGAGCTCTTTTTCTGTCAATTAGTTCCATCTTTGAAAGAAAGAATATACCACTTGTTTATGAGATCTCTCATCTCTTTATACATTGAGAGGGATCCTTCTTGGCTGCATCTCTCTTTTGCCACTAGAACCATTGTATTCTATCAGTATTCTTATTAATCTCCGTGGTACGGAGAGTGTAAGTGTACACTGGGAAAAGCAAAAACTTCAACATTTCAAAGGCTTTTTGACTCACAGTCTGAATTTAAATTGATATTCAGAGAACTGAGGTCTTCTTATACTCACCCTCACCCTCATCCCCCTATCCTCCTGCACATTAGGGTTAAAGTGTATGAGAACCTGATAATAAATGCAATCTGATCTGGGTCCAGCTTACAGCAATCCCACCACCTCTTCACTTCCACCCAGTGACCACTTAGTCATTCTCTGAATAAATCATTGAAATATGACATACCTGAAAGTTGACTTAAGCATTTCTTTGGACCCTTGAATGTAGAGTAAGAGTTCTTGTAAGACTAGTGGAAAAAGCAAAGTGGAGTCCCAACTCCAGCAAATATATACAATTAATACAAACATTAGATTCTGATAAAAATGACTAATCTTGATGACCTACAGGATACATGGGTGATGGCCTTCATCCTGTCTCCATTTAAATAAGATAAGAAACAGTAAACATTCACATGAAAAGGACAATCACATATATTTAGAGTTTTAGGTTTCATCACATTCCTATGTTAATTCTTTTTTTCCTCTATCATAATATAGCTAAAACAATTTTGGATTATTTGATATCTCTCAATATGTTAGCATGTTGTATCATTGAAATTGTGTTAACCAGATTGGATGAGCCAGACGTTGAGGTCTTAGGAAGACACATGTGCTACCTAGAGTTAGAGCTAAGTCCTATGATGATTTAGGAACCTCTACCACATAAGTAAAGATTTTAGGGAGTTAGTAGTTTGGGACATACTTGGGCACACCCTTCAAAGTAAAGAACCATCTGGTGTATTTTGAACCTTCCACTACTAATAAGGAGTAATAGTACCTAAGTTGGCCTCTTCAGGTTCTAGAGACAGAATATTCTATAATTGTGAGTACTTCTCTGGGCCTTATATCGGAAGACAGAAAATGAGTTGTTACTGAAAATCATATCTTCCCAAAATGTATATGTTGAAGCCCTAACCCTTACTGTGTATGTATATGAAGATGGGACCTCTAAGGAAACAATCTAGGTTAAATGAAGTCATAAGGGTAAGAATTTGATTCAGCAGAATTGTCCTTATAAGAAGACATACCAGACAGCTTGTTCTCTCCCTCTCTCTCTCTCTCTGTCTTTCTATCTGCAGGTGCACAAAGAAGAGGTCCTATGAGCATACAAAGAGATAGCAGTCACCCACAAGCCAAGAAAATAGCTCTCAGAAGGAAACATACTTTGCTAGAACTCTGATCCTGGATGTCCCACCCTCCAGAACTGAGGCTGTTTAAGTCACGCAGTCTATAATATTTTGTTAGGGAAGCCTGAGCTGAATAATACAGGAGTAAGACTCAGAATAGAAAAGGGCTCTGCTGCAAATCCGAACTGCTGAGCAAGTGGCTTTGCTAATTGGCCCATACTGACATCAGTGGTATACATAAAGGAACCTAAGAAATCGGAATATAAGTTATGGGAAAAGACGTCATATGTAGAATCACAATAAAGACTTGTAGAGTTGGACAGAGCTTCCCCTCATTAGCCAGCTTCTGTCAAACCCATGATATAAGGAGTATAGTAATAATCCATTGTCAGGTATAAATGGTACATCTTTAATTTCGCACAAGCAAGATTGGAGAGAGCAAGCGAGTTCCAAAAACTCTCAGAACCTCATGTCCTCCACCAAGCTTGCACCAAAATCTCTCTCTCTCATGTAATAGCTATGACCATACATGAGATCATGTATGACCAGATGACAGAAGAGGAACACTGAAAGCGTAGTTCATGGATAACTTGACTCTGTAAGTGGTGCAAGCCAAAAATATATGCTAGCTATACAGGAATATAGCTGCCAAATATTCCCACTCAAGGGTGGGCTTGAAAGAGAATGGTAAGGGAAAATTATCCTAATGGATAGAATTTGGGCATTTTATTTGGGGATCAATCTTGTATGAAACTAGAAGTGGTTAGAATATATACACACTCTTGGCCAAAGGCTTGGTTAGGGACCTGAAAGGAGAAAGATTGGAAGATTAAGGTTAAGCAAACTTGGGCTAATGATATGTGACTGGATGCAGGAGAATTGATACAAAATGTGAAAAATCTTTAAATAATGTATTAATTTTCACCAGCACCTTGGAGGGCTTAAGAATGTTTAATGTAGGAATGTAGATATAATTGAATAAGATATGGAACCTACTTTACCACAAAGGAGGTGCAGCTGAGGCCCCAGGATCACAGAATCCACTTTTATATCATATATATGGTACCACTCATAAGTGGTCTGATAAAGTGATGTAACCTAATTTTGAAGGGAGTCAATTAAATAAAACATCATTCTCTAGGACATAATAGTACACATTTTACAGAATTTTTTATGGTGCTATTCCCCAATATGTAAAAAACATGAATCAAATAGTGGAAGCCTATATTACAAAAGCATTACAATTCAGCCTCCTCCTTTGCCCAATCCTGCTTCCTTCACAACGCACAGGTTCTGAAAATATTCACCAATACTTTTCTCACAGGTGAATCTACATCTCAAAGTCTGCTTTGCAAGGATCCCATTCTGGGTAGTTTCTAAATTACTCAGATGGCATGTGTTAGTGATTGATATCCAAAATCCTTTAATATCTTAAAACCATCTTTCTTTTGCTGTGACAGAAGAATGCTATCTTTGCTGCATGTAATATTTTTCATCCATAATTATTTTGCCTTTTGCATTCTATACATATTCCACTACCTCATAGCTTTCAGTATAGATGATGATAATTGTGACATGGTTTATTTTATTTCCTTCATTAGTTGATGTTTTATTATTCTAGCTATTTTGTATATATTTTATAATCATCACTACTATAATATATAGTAGTCTGGATCTAGGAGAGTATATTGATAACATCAATTTTACTAAAGTAAAATATGTAATTGTAAAGAATACTAAATATATCAATTGTTCCTTTGCTTAACCTGTAAAGTACCAGCTTTTAAAATACAGTAATAGTCTAAATATTTCATCATCTTTCACTCAATTTACCTTTATGCTGCCATCAGGTTTCTGCCCCCTCCCTCTTATGTTAGCAGATTATAATGAATTAGTTTCTAGTTTTGTGAAACAACATATTGGGACCTGAAGATAACATATATGAAAATGAGTGTGACTATAGTGGAACCCTGAACTGTGCCTCACAGGATGGTTTCAGGTTAAGAACAACCCAAAGTAATAAACCCCTTCTGGAGTCCACCAGGGAAAACAGCCAAAATGGAATGACGAGATCTCACTTATATTTCAGTGTGTTTCTTGAGAATGTTTGCCATGAAACTGATGTTTAATTTACACATGGCTTCTTCATTAAAATCGCCCTTTGAAACTATATAGTCTTCTCCCCTTTTCAAATCATACTTGTGGATAAAGGTTAAGAGAGCCTAATATATGAAAGTAAATGTGTTCTATTTATTTCAAAGAAAAAAAGTTCTGCAAACAGGTATTTTTTGTTTCTCTAAATTGTTTTACTAATGTAATGCTCTTAATTCTCTCCACCTACGAGCCTCAGGCCAGCTATTCCTGTAGATTACTTCCTGATCCACAGGAAACAAATGTAAGTTCTGGGCTGAAGCAGGCCTCTGCTCACTTATTAAGGTCTTTCTCTGTTAATGGTAACTTCTTGTTTTCTCCTGCTGCTATGCCTTGCTCCTTTATTTCTAGCAGATTCTCAGGTTTCTGTTTGCCTGGATACTTGGCAGGGCAGTTTTCTGTACTTGCAGAATTTTCAAACACATGGTTCTTATGTATTTGCCTGAACTCTGCCTCACCTTTACCTTCCTGTGTGTATTTTGTTAGCTGCTTCTTTACTTAAGAGCAAACTGTTTCCTAACCTGACTCCCATACTTCATCCATTAAAATATGTTTTTGTCTTCTAAACCATGCTTCTGTCCTCTTCCCACCCATGCCTGTGAATGTTACAAAGCCAGCTTCTATTATAGATTCTTTGACTTGATTAAGTGAAAAACAGAACAACAACATACAGGAGCTAACGTAAATGTTTATCATGAATATTGTCTAAGAGAAGAAAAGGACAAACCACTTGGGATAAGAACGGCAAATAGTAATGCTATTATTGCTTTGTGGATTTACTTGCATTATTTTGCTATGTTTTGCTATTTTGTCTTTTCATGTCTCTTCCTAGGCTTGTGACCTGCCAAGATGCATGTTCTCCCTTCTTTGCAGGCCTGGATTCCCAAAGGGATCTAGTGGAACATTTGCCAACTCTGCGGAAATGCAATTATTAGACAATTCCCATCTCCCTTTCATTAGAAACTCTCCTGTTATTCTGTCATGAGCTTTCCTGCCTCTGAAGAAATGCCTTCAAATCTCTCTTTACCATGTGTTCAGTGGCCCCTTTAACTGATCTCTGCATGAGTGATTCTAACTGAATGATAGACATTAAGGAAGAAAATACTGCCAGCGTATCAAGGAGAATAATTCTTCCCATAAACAACAAAGACCCATCTGGGTATTATGTTCTTGCCTTGAATCTGCCTTTCTCACTACAAGGGAAGTGGTTTAAATTCCCTGTTAACTGATTTCACAATTACCTGTATTCTCTCTAAAGAGGTTAAATATCTTTGTTTTCTCTTTTCTCAGTTTCATGCATTTTTAAAAATTCAATGCAACACGGCCCTTTTTAAGCATCATTCCACTTTGTGGTTTCTGCAGAGGTCTTTAGGTTATTCACACTTTAGTTTCACTTTTATTAAATGGGTCCTAAATAAATCAGACAAAATCTATACCATATACATTTAGCTGAAAAGAAGATTTCATTAGTATTCAATATTTAGTCTCTGTTAAACGGTAGAAAATAAACAAGGTAACAGGCAGTGATGTCTAGCAGGAAACCTTTGAAACCACTCACCGCTCAATCAAGATCCATCTCCTTTCTGTGGAGGCAAACAGTTCACCTAGTCTCCTACTGTGGCTAAAAATGAAACCTCTAGAATCAGACTCTGGGTTTGACTCTTCCTCCACTCTGTGACCCTGAGAAAATTACTTAATTTCTCTGTGTCTCAGTTTCCCCCTCTTCACAATGAGCTCCTATTATGACTGTGTTAAACAGATGAAGTAGAGCAGGGATCCCCAACCACTCCTGGGCCACCGACCTGCAATGTTCCCTGGTCTGTGAGGAACCAGGCCACACAGCAGGAGGTGAGCAGTGGGCCAGGATCATTACTGCCTGAATTCCATCTCCTGTCAGATCAGTGGCACCAATATATTCTCATGAGAGCACAAACCCTACTTTGAACTGTGCATGTGAGGAATCTAGGTTGTGTGCTCCTTATGAGGATATAACTAATGGTTTTGGGTTTTCATTCCTGCCCCCACCCCTATCCGTGGAAAAATTATCTTCCACAAAACCAGTCCCTGGTGCCAAAATGTTTGGGGGCTGCTGAAGCAGAACACTTAGAAGAAGGCATTCCATGCACAAAGTGGTTTATGAATGCTGGTAGTAGTAAACCTCTTTCTGATCAAGATGCCAGTGGAAGTTCAGGTGTATATAGTTATCATCATAAAAACTGGATTCTTAGTCTTCTTTTGCTCTCATAATTGAATGCTCCCCCTATCACCTGACCCCAAAAAGTTTGCCTTGTGTTACAGGTTGAATTGTGCTCCTCCAAAATTCATATGTTGAAGCCCTAATCTTTACAAATTGTACTTCAGGTTGTGACCTTATTTGGAAACAAAGTCTTTACAAAGGTCTTCAAGTTAAAATGAGGTCATTAGGGCAGGTCCTAATCCCAAATGACTGGTGTTACAAAAAAAGAAATTTGGAGACAGACACAAATACAGGGAGAGCTGCGTGTGAACATCAAGCAGAGATCAGGGTGACACAACTACAAGCCAGGGAACATCAGAGTTATCAGCAAGCCACCAAAAGCCAGGCGAGAGGCCAACAGGTTCCTTCCTCAGAAGAAGCCAATCCTGTCAACACCCTGTCAACTTCAGATAGAAGTTTTATCTCAGATTTCTAGCTTTCAGAACCATGAGACAATACATTTCTGTTGCTAAAGCCGCCAATTTGTGGTATTTTGTTACGGCAGCCCTAGCAAACCAATACATCCCATTGCCCCATCTCCCTTAGTGTTCAGTTTGTTTGTTTGTTTTGAATCTGCCCCAGCTACCTTGAGACAGCTCGGTTATGTTTTTATATTGGGAGTAGGGGAGCAATGCTAGGGCTGAAAAATGGAGAGTTCAGTCTGAATTGTAATATGCAGGGTTTCCCTCCAAAAAACATCGTATGTTATGGACCACAGACAAGCTTCTGCTAAGTGCATGGATTAAGTCTGAGATCAATAATGTTGAAAGTTCACTTTATGCCAGATGGTTTCCATGGCTATTAATGATGCCTCATTTTATACTCATTGAAATTAATTTGTTTGGCTCAAATTTTAAAATTATTGGATTCAAGTAATACAAGAAGTTGTAACAGTCCCACGTTGCATACTTTACATGTATTAATAGTAATTTTATACTTTACCTGAAAATAGGGCTTAGAGCATGAGAAGCATGAGAAAGTCCCAGTCTTCTGAAGAAAGAGAATGTCAGAATCAACACTTGGCTAAGTGAAGGGAAAGAGAAAGGAAGTTGTATTATAGACAAACTTAAGCATTCCACTGTCGATTGACACTGTCATGTATAGAAGGTTTAAAAATAGATAAACTTGCTATATAAAACAAAATAGTAGTTCAAATAATTTAACCAACAACCTTTACAGTACATTTTCCTGAGGTGGCTAAGTTGGTTTTGTTTTCATTTTGTTTTTGTTTGTGTTTTTGTATTTAATGACTTTGATTCTCTACCATTAACACACACCTCCCCTCTTTGGGCTCTGAAAACCATAATTGCTAATTGGGTACATAGGGAAAGAATCAATTTAAACTAACTGGGTCATAAACCACATACAGGTTCCTAAACCCAGGGAGCAACAGTTTAAAATTGCACTCCAAGGAGATGTCTAAATCACAGGTACATTAAAGTTGTGCAAATGGTTTCAAGAAATATTCAGATTTAGTACAGTTATTACCACACAAAGTATTCATTTGCTACTTTTATGCTGATCCACCTACTGATGTCTGCTAATGATAGAGAAGAAACAATGGGCATTAATAGCTTGATCCTAAGGGTCAATTTGTCTCAATTAAAAGTATTATTTGCCCAAAGCATGCTTTTATTTCAAGACTGTGCTCAGGCTTTAGAAGTATTCTTGTTTGCAAGGCAACCATTAAAGGTATACAAGTTCCAGACCTCCAGAGCCCTGAAGTAGAACTTTTACAATTTTGGTAACCAGAACTTCTCAGAAGTTGTGAAATGTTCTAAATTATTGCTTCACTCTTGAGTACTGGTTCTCAACCTCTTGTCGTCCATTAGATTACCTGAAGAAACTTTAAAAATCTCAATGCCAAGATCTTGCCACAAACTAATTTTTCCTCAGAATTTTCAGAGGAATAATATCAGCATCCACAAGCCAACACCAAAGTGTGAGATGCAATGCTGTAGAACCTTGGGAGCCAACATGGCCCCCAGACCAGTGGCTGGCATTGGGATCACCTGTGAATTTATTGGAACTACAGACCCTTGGGTCCCACTCCAGACCTAAATTAGCACCTTCTCTTTGGCAAGATCCCCAGATGCTTTGCATGCATATGAAAGTTGGAGAGGAATAGATCTAGTTTAGAGGGTCTTGTAGCGTCCTTATCCAAAGAGTTCACTGGAGTAATCAGAATACCCTAAAGTAGCAATTTACCCAAGATGTTTTTTTTCAAGTTTGTGTTGCTTGTTGCTTTAGTCAACTTGTCAGAAGTGTAGCTGTTTAAAGGATTTTTTTTTTCAGATACCATAAAAGGTAAATTTCCCTTTAATATGAAAATAGAAAGTCAAATTATAGGGAACTTGCTCTAATCTGAAAGAAGATTTGACCCTGACTAATATCCAGGGACACCGTCAGAAAATGGAGCTAGCATGTACCTCATTGGCTATTTCCAAGACACTAAAGCTATGTATTTTAAATGTGAATTTTCCTATCATATCCCAAGTATAAAATGTTCCTTTTATTTTACTTACCTACCTGGGGCATATTCTTATCAACATGGATAAAAATATATAAGTGATAAATCTATTTAATGATAAGATAAAACCAAAGTTACTGACTGGCTTATTGATCAGTAACAGTTGGCTACGTAAAAGACTGAGTAAAGTAAAGGTGTTTTTATACCTTATTCAGTTTTAGGTAAGAGTTAAAAATTTGCTGGAGGATTAAAAATGTATTAGGATTTACATTAATGTTACTAGAAAAGTGATCATCTGATGAACTCCTGTATACCTTTTGAGTAATGTGTTTATTCAAAAACCAATAGCAGAATGGACAAAGAGAATTCATTTTTAATAAAGAATATCAAAGTTTTGAGAAATTAGGATATTATGACAACTGTAAATGATTTCTGCTATAATAAAATTGGCCTATATTCACCTAGCAAAATGTGTTCATATGGTCCCATTTGTGTAATTAATTTCTGAGAAAAGAACTAATCTATTTGACAACTAAATAAAATTATGACTTATTGACTATTTCTTCAAAATACTTAATTCTCCTGTAATTAAATGGTAGTGAAACATTTACAGAATAAAAATACGTTCTATCAGTATCTAGTTTATTGAGAGTCTTTAGCATGATGGTGTGTTGAATTATATCGAAGGTCTTTTCTGCATCTATTGAGATAATCATGTGTTTTTATCATTGGTTCTGTTTATGTGATGCATTACATTTATTGATTTGCATATGTTGAACCAGCCTTGCATCCCAGGGATGAAGCCAACTTGATTGTGGTGGATAAGCTTTTTGATGTGCTGCTGGATTTGGTTTGCCAGTATTTTATTGAGGATTTTCACATCGATGTTCATCAAGGCTATTGGCCTGAAATTTTCTTTTTTTTTGTTGTGTCTCTGTGAGGTTTTGGTAACAGGATGATGCTGCCCTCATAAAATGAATTAGGGAGGAGTTCTTCTTTTCTATTGTTTGGAATAGTTTCAGAAGTAATGGTACCAGCTCCTCTTTGTACCTACAGCAGAATTCGGCTGTGAATCCATCTGGTTCTGGTCTTTTTTTAGTTGGTAGGCTATTATCTACTGCCTCAATTTTAGAACTTGTTATTGGTCTATTCAGGGATTCGATTTCTTCCTGTTACTCTTGGAAGGGTATACTTGTCCAAGAATTTATCGATTTCTTCTAGATTTTCTAGTTTAACTGCACAGAGGTGTTTATAGTATCCTCTGATGGTAGTTTGTATTACTGTATTGACAAATGGGATCTAATTAAATTAAAGAGCTTCTACTCAGCAAAAGAAACTATCATCAGAGTGAACAGGCAACCTAAAGAATAGGAGAAAATTTTTGCAATCTATCTGTTTGACAAAGGTCTAATATCCAGAATCTACAAGGAACTTAAACAAATGTGCAAGAAAACAAACAACACCATCAAAAAATGGGTGAAGGATATCAACAGACATTTCTTAAAAGAAGACATTCATGAGGTCAGCAAACATGAAAAAAACTCATCATCAGTGCTTATTAGAGAAATGCAAATCAAAACCACAGTGAGATACCATCTCATGTCAGTTAGAATGGCAATCATTAAAAAGTCTGGAAACAACAGATGATGGTGACAATGCAGAGAAATAGGAACACTTTTAAACTATTGGGGAAAGTGTAAATTAGTTCAACCATTGTGGAAGACAGTGTGGTGATTCCTCAAGGATCTAGAACCAGAAATATCGTTTGACCTAGCAATTCCATTACTGGGTATATACCCAAAGGATTATAAATCACTCTATTATAAAGACACAGGCACACATACCTTTATTGCAGCACTTTTTACAATAGCAAAGACTTGGAACCAATCCTAATGCCCATAAGTTATAGACTGGATAAAGAAAATGTGGCACATATACACCATGGAATACTATGCAGTCATAAGAAGAATGGGTTCATGTCCTTTGCAGGGACGTGGATGAAGATGGAAGCATCATTCTAGAAAACTAACACTGAAACAGAAAACCAAACACCACGTTTTCACTCATAAGTGGGAGTTGGGCCGGGCGCGGTGGCTCAAGCCTGTAATCCCAGCACTTTGGGAGGCCGAGATGGGTGGATCACAAGGTCAGGAGATCGAGACCATCCTGGCTAACACGGTGAAACCCCGTCTCTACTAAAAAATACAAAAAACTAGCCGGGCGCGGTGGCGGGCGCCTGTAGTCCCAGCTACTCAGGAGGCTGAGGCAGGAGAATGGCGTGAACCCAGGAGGCGGAGCTTGCAGTGAGCTGAGATCCGGCCACTGTACTCCAGCCTGGGCGACAAAGCAAGACTCTGTCTCAAAAAAAAAAATAAAATAAGTGGGAGTTGAACAATGAGAACACATGGACACAGGGAGGGGAACATCACACACTGGGGCCTGTCGGGTGTTGTGGGGCAAGGGGTGGGAGAGCATTAGGACAAATACCTAATGGATGAGGGGCTTAAAACCTAGATTATGGGTTAATTGGTGAAGCAAACCATCACAGCACATGTATACCTATGGAACAAACCTGCAGGTTCAGCACACGTATCCCAGAACTTAAAATAATAATTAAAAAAAGAATAAAAATATAATGTTATTGATACTCTACTTGTAACAACACATTAAATTCTAATCAAACAAAATGTTAAAATAGAATATTATAAGATTTTTAAAAATGGCCACCGTTCTTTCCCTCAATAAGACTCTTAAGCATGCTCTTTTCCATCTTGCAAGCCCACTCTCCCTAATATTAAGTTACTTCTGATATATTAAATAGAAGTGATTATCACAGTTACAATTTTCTTCCTATTTTGAGTTTTCCTTATATAATTGAGTTGGTTTTGTGAATACAAAGCTCTTCATTCTTTTTCTCCTGTTCATATGCAAAGCCACTTTCATTTTGTATTATTCATTTTCTGTCTCAAATTTTCTATCCAATATAATGTGAATAGTTAAGCAAGTTATTTTACTTTGTGTTTGTCTTTATCTACTTCCTCCAAACTGTGTTTTATCCACAATACTTTGTATATTTTCATCTGCCTCACCATTTTAATAATCCAGGTGAATAAACACACAAACCCACACACATTGAATTTTCTGCTGGAATTGGAAATCTTTGGCAAACAATCCAGGAGTTTATTGAATTATCTGGGTCGTGCTCTTGTTATTGGGACTTAATAGTACTTGTTTGAGGAGTATTTTTTCACTATTTTAATGGAATTTTAAAATACTGTAATAACAATTACAAATGTATTGTTTATTACAGTTGTGGTTATGTTTTACAGATTATTTAATTGTAAAATTCCTACTACAAATCCACAAACTATTGCAGCCAGTTGTGATTCATAATTCCGAATTGCTCAGCTTTTTAAAATATTTAAGTATGTGTATGCCAAATATTGCATAAACACCCTGTAAAGTCTGAAGTATTAGTCTATAATCAACACATTACTATTCCTGTAGCAAAACATGAAAAGTTACTCTAAAATGTATTGATATTGAGTTTTATCAATATTTAAAATATCAATATAAATATCTTACCTCAGTGTACTAAGCATGCCAAGTGAGTGCTGCATATTTATAAAACTCTTTCAGTTTTCAGAACTTTTGTGGTTTAGAATTTCAGATAGCTATATGATTTTAAATGTTTCATGGAAGACATTTAATACTTATAGATTAATGTTTCCCATTTATAAGCATGTAAGCACTAGAGTATTGTTTTTGTTTTCCTTTGCTGTTTTTGATGAGTAGTTCATGAATGTGTATTAATAATTAGACTTTTTTCTCATAAACTTTTTATAATACTAACTTTGTCATTTTATATTTTGTACGGATCTGTAATATTTAATTGGACATAAAATCTCATGAAGAGCTAAAACATCTGTCATTAAGAAAATAATCATTTATGATTTGTTGTTAATGAGGAGTCATAAAATATTTTTAATACAATAAACATGCAAATTTAAATATAATAATTTTAGTTTAAGATTCAAACTACTTTTCAAAATTATGAAGTTTTTTAAGGATTTATTGGACATAGTACCATGATAGAAATTATAATCACAATCCTGAACCCCAGAATCTATGTAGATTATTGCTATGGTTTGAATGTGTTCTCCAACATTTATTTGATGGAAACTTAATCCCTAATGCAACAGTGTTGAGAGATAGGACTGTTAAGATGTAAGCAGGCCGTAAGGCTTGGCCTAATAAATAAATTAATGCCTTAATTTTAGTAGTGGGTTAGTTACCTCCAGACTGGGTCATTTATAAAAGGATGAGTTTTGCCACTTCTTCCCTCTCTTGGGTATTCTCTCCTCATGTTATACCTTCTGCCATGGGACAATGCAGCAAGAAGGCCCTCACCAGATGCCAGCAAGTGGATATTGGATTTCCAGCCTCCAGAACTCTGAGAAATACATTTCTTTTCTTTAAAAATTACCCAGACTGTGGTAGTCTGTTATAGCAACAAAAACCAGACTAAGACGTCTGTTTTTTTCAGTTCTCTGAAATGATAATACCTTAGATGAAACTGAGTTACAAGTTTCCAACAAACATCAAATATTAACAGCATATTCATTACTACTAAAGTGAAATAATTTAATTTGTTGACTAGAGGAACAAAACTAATGGGACTCTTTTCTGCAAAAGACAATTTTTAAGAAAGAATAATTTTTATTATTGTTATATCTGAATTCTTTACTAATTCACTCATGAATATTAATGACTAGGTAATGAATAGTAAAAACTACATTCCATTTCTCACATGTGCCCACTCAAAATATTAGAAATGTAGAAAATAAAACAAGCTTTGGACTTACTACATATATTCTTTTAGTAATGAAGAGGATTATCTGAATTAGTGGAGTTTGTGTTGTGGGGTTGGTTTTCAAAGTTATTTTGTTCTTTTTAAGTGTATAATTTAGCTTTAACATGGAAATCAAATTAATGCTTATACATCAGGTACACTCTGATTTGATGGACACATGTCATCAGGTGTCATGTACAAAATTAAGAATAAAAAGTTTGCTGGAAATTTTTTTAAACTTCAGGAGAAAATCAGTAAAATGAGGTTGAGTGAATACCTTTTACTTCATTTACTCTGTGACTATTTATTGTGTGTTTCATATTCATTTGGAAAAATATGTATCTATACACAAATGTACATATTTATATATGGATATAATATATATTATATGTTATCATAAATCATATATGCTAACATAGCCACAGTGTTGTGTCACAGTTGAAACCCATACATCCCAAAGTTGGGCACTGTTACTTTCCCCACCGTTGCCATGGCACAACTCTATTTCTGATAGTTCTTACACTACTTGGCTAGGACTTTGGCTCCTGCTCTGGGCATGTCATTGCCTCTTGGCTGAGGCCAATGACCTCTTCCTTAATATAACATGTAGAAAGGCATGTCCCAGGCCCAAATTGGCCAAGTCCTTCAATATTACAGCTCCCTGAATTTACTCATACACTAGTGTTCTTTCAGACTAAATCTGAGAAGGCTGGCTGGATAGAATTAGGAATCCATGACCTGGACTCAAAAGTGCTATTTTTCATTAACTTTACCACTCGATTAAAGGAAGTTGGTATAGGGTATTTCTACTGCCATGATCATTTATCCTTAGTAATATCATAGCTCTTACCTACAATTAGACTTTATTTACCATTTCCCAACATTATGTTTTTCCTTGAATTTTTCCCAAAATTGGGAACACAGAGTGACACATAGTGGGATATAGAAATATAGATGGATAGATTAATAGACAATAACTGATTGAATAAAATTTCCAATAAATTTCCTTTTAAAATATTTGCTAGAAAAGTGTATTGATTCAGTCCCTTGCTGATTTAAGAACAGTAAATAAAGAAGCTTGGCAGACTCTCAATTTTTGGCCAATTTGTGAAAAACAAATTTTGCTTAAACAAGTATAATAGGAATAGCCAGGTGAATCTCAGGCATATGTTTTCTCAATTTTTGCTGGGTATAGGAATTATTTGGGAAGCTTATTTAAAAGTCAGATCCTGGGCCCAGCGCTGTCCTCTGATTCTGGTGGCTAGATTCAGGACGCTGTATTTTTAATAGTCATTCTCGGCAATTCTAACAAAGAGTTCTCATGAATGACACTAAGAAAAAATGTTCCAAGAAAGCTGGAATGAATTGGGTAGGTCATAACATGAGCAAAAGCTTAGGGTTAATGGTGAGAGTCACTGGCAAAAAAAATAATAATTATTGGCACATCCGTTAAAATAATAAAAATTCAAAGTTTTGGATAATCATGAACCATGAAATGGATGCAGGATTAGCGTAAAAAATAAGTTGGTATGTGAATAGGGAGTATACATAAAAACACAAAGACAATTTGGAAGAGACATTATTGCAGAGTCTAAAGTAGAGTTCCACCAACTTCATATGCTGAGGTCCTCAGAGCTGCCTTGGGTTTGGAAAGATTGTCCAGTTCCAGTATCTTGAAGTGAAGCTGTGCTATGATTTTTGTTTTTTCATCAGTATAATTCTGTATTTTGTGTGACTGAGATTCTTGTTTTTCTTAGACCTTTTATCTTATCAATTGACACCTCCCTTTAAGTTTTTCTCCAATTTTCAAGGAGAGGTAACCTGAGTAAGTCTCTGTTACCCAAACAAAGCTATGTTAGGCTATAAAATAGCCTCCCAAAGATGTCCACATGCTAATATCCAGACCCTGTGAGATAAACAGATTCTTTAGTTGCTTTTAGATATCAGTCTTAGCTTCATCAGCTTCACTAATTATCAGCTATATAAACTCAGGCTGTCTTGTATTTGAAATGAGAATTATACAAATTTCAGAGATGACATTTTTGAAAGTTTTGTATCCTTAATAGGTGAACAATACATGCATTATATTCTTCTTGATCAACATATTTAGTTTGCACATTACATGTGGCATATGCCTGTGTGTCTTTCTCATTTTTAATAATGTTTAAAGTGCTTCCTAGTTCTAAAACAGACCTGATACTTGAAGTCATTAATCTCAAATTGTTGCCTTGATTATCATCTCAATTTTATAGAATAATTGAATGACACAACCGGTGGACTTTAAAACACTGCCTTCTTTTAAGTCTCAAATTTGTTGAAAGTCTTTCTTTTTCTCAACACTGTCTGAAAACTGAGAACAATGTTTTAAAGATAAATATTTTTAAAATATTTTGACATTTCAAAATTATTTAATTCACTCAAATGAAGGTAAAACACAAATGTAAGAAGGCATTTTCTAAAATTTTAGTTTGAATTTGAAATGTGTTATATCGGTGGCTCATGCCTGTAATCCCAACACTTTGGGAGGCCGAGGTGGACAGATCATGAGATCAAGAGATCAAGATCATCCTGTCCAACATGGTGAAACCCCATCTCTACTTAAAAAAAAAAAAAAAAAAAAAAAAAATTAGCAGGGCATCGTGACACACGCCTGTGATCCCAGCTACTCGGAAGGCTGAGGCAGGAGAATCACTTGAACCCAGGAGGCGGAGGCTGTAGTGAGCTGAGATCGCCACTGCACTCCAGCCTGGTGACAGAGCGAGACTCCATTTCAGGGGGAAAAAAAAAGAAAAGAAAGAGAGAGAAGGAAGGAAGGAAGGAAGGAAGGAAGGAAGGAAGGGAGGGAAGGAGGGAAAGGAATTTGTTATATCATTTATTTCATTCACTGAAATAATTTTATTTCTCTCAAAGGACTTGAAACGTGAAAAAATCAGGCAGCACGTAGCATGCCTTATACTAAAGTATTTTATATTTGTGTCAGTTTAAGGAAAATAGCCTTTCTCTTATGTTGTATAGCTGCTTTTCTATTCTTTTTTATTAATTAAAATACTGCTATTTTAAAAATTATGTTTAAGAAAACAGCGAAAGGGTGCAAGAATGCAAGAGTAAAAGGGATGTCTAATATGATGAATCAATTTTAAAGTTTAATGAATTCTGCTTATTTAGTATCAATCTGTTTTTAAAATCTTGGAAAAAATTATATTTGTTGACAATTTATTATGTTCTATTTTTATTAACTAATATAGTTACAAAGAACCAGAAAAGACATCATTTAATGATTATATAAATGATTAAATCATTATATATCATTATATAAATATTATTTAATCTCCTATACATACACTCAATTATAATTTGAAAGTTCTCAAATATACATATTGCATATTGTTTCTCACAGTTGACCGAACTCTTTCTTCTAACCTAAATCTATAATTCCTACTCTTGTCAGTAGAAAACTAATTCTTCATATGTCCAAATGCATTATTAAGTGACATATCAAAAGAAAACAAAAATAAACAATAGAGAGTTTTTGAGATATTTAACAAGGAATAATTGTCTTTCCCTGCTGGATAGAATAGACTTTTTCCTTCCATTTAAGGAGTTTTTAACTCTACAAATCCATGAGTTTATTATAATAATTTTTTTTTCTTTCCTGACTTAACAAATGTTAAATTTGTTTTCTATACTTTTGTTGCATTTACTTAGCTCTATCAATCAAATCAGTAGGTCTCTACCAGGGGACATACTGGGGAGCTTTAAAATAAAATATTGATGCTTGTCCCAAGACAAATGATAATAAATTCTGCATATTTTGAGTGTGGCTCTGGTATCTGCATCTCATAAAATTTCCTTTAGTGATTCTAATAATCACATAGGGATTTAGAAGTCTCCATGTTATCAACTACATTAATTCATTTTGCCATATTATTTTTCATACCATAATATAATAATTATATGTAGAGTTATCTGATGAATTTATAATTAAATCACTGTGGTAACCACAGTTTAGTCATCAAATAAAGGTTTTGGAAAGAATTATAGGAAAGTTTAGCTGAGTTAGATAAATATGTAAAGTCTATATAATAGTTATTTTCCATGAGAAGCCTAGTTTTTAGTCAATGCTGTTAATTAACCAACTTGCATTATGGTTCCACCATAACTTATTTAGACACAGATATGTATTTTCCGCAAATGTATCACTTTTCTCTGTATTCTGAATTGAATTTTAATATATGATCCCATTTACCACTCTCTCTGTTCCATATGAAATTAATATTGAACAAATCATTATTAGAAACCTCAGAATTAAATATATACATATACAAGTAATAATTGATATCCAGTTCTACATGAAAATTAATTGAAAACCCTTAGTAGGCAAACCTGAATATGTGAGGTAATAAAATAGTGGCCTCTTGTTTATAATTCAATTCAAATGGGCATTAATCTTCAGACATGTATTTTTTCGTATAAATTCAAAAACTGTGGATCTAGAATTTCCTATATCCATCAATAAATAGAAAATAAGGGCAGAGAGAAAATAATCTGATTTTTTAAAAAATGAGTGCCACTCTTGCTACCTACTGAACTTTCCTACCAGCATAGCTGTTTACTCTAACTGACCTCCCTGCTATTGAAACCTGCTTAGAACTATGTCAGCTTGTGTAAATGGACACAAAATCTGGAACCTCTGATTTGCATCTCTTGTATTGTCACCCAATTTCAGGCTTCACTTGCCTGAAATCTGCTTTAATTTAACTTCTACAATTAAGCATTTAGTGAGTACCATATGCTGTGCCTTGTACTGGGTATGAGAAAGCATTATTAATACCTATATGAATAGCACTGTGTCTTCCAAAGCAAAGTGCTGTGATTTTCAAGTTTTTAACATTAGATTTTATCTGTTTCAATTATTGTTAAGAGTATTTTTCATACTTGACTAAAAGCTCCAGAATTCACAGGCTTAATAATAAGAAAGATTTTATTTTAAACTTGCAAAGCTTCATTACCACCTTGTCACTGCCTTTAGTGACATATGACAAGATAATTATGATCAATGCATCAGAAAGGAGCAAACAGAGTTTTAATAGACTGCGTCCTTAATCAAAATCAAATGTTACTTCTATTGGCTTTTTTTTTAAAAAAAAAAAAAAAGAGAGAGATTGCGGGAAAATGTAAATTAAATTTAATGAAACATTTGTAATTGGGAAACAGAATGAAGAGTCTGCAT
This sequence comes from Papio anubis, assembly GCF_008728515.1. NCBI lineage: Eukaryota > Metazoa > Chordata > Mammalia > Primates > Cercopithecidae > Papio > Papio anubis. The sequence goes on along the minus strand of NC_044985.1, from coordinate 67,927,494 downwards.
CCTCAAGAGTCATCTTTAATTTTTTGAGACTAGGTTATTTTTATTATACTAGGCACGGGATAGGTAATGAAAATGGTATTGGACATTATTGAGGGCTTCTTACATGGTAGATATTTTGTTCAGGACTTTGTATATATTACTATAATAATATAAAGCCTTGTATGTGGATGCTATTTTATGCCTACTTTACAGAGAAATATATTAGGCTTAGAAGGAAAGGTTGAAAAAATACTAAAGATAGAGGTTGCAAACTTAGGATTATAATTTAAGCAACATGATTATAAAGCTAGATATTAATCATTATCAGTACTTCTTCCACCATTTTAACTAATATTTATATGCTTTGACTCATATTTTCTCTGAAGGTCAAGAAGTATTATTTAGCTGAAATTCAATTCTTTTATTCTAGGAGAAAAAATGAAATCAGAAGATGATAAAAACTTATTATGTGAGAAATTCACTTCAATAACTTTCTCCTTTATCAGGTATCAAGTTAATCCTGACATGGTGTCTGATTTTCTAGGGAGTCTGGAAAGAGGATTTTCCTTTCATATCTAATACCATTGATCTGCTTTGTTGCTTTGATATTTTTCCTCCCTAGCAACTTGGTACTCATGCAGAGAAAGTCATGCGAAAGATTAGCATTACATTCCCAAGCTTGACCTTAGTTCCAAAATAAGAGATGGCATTCTTAAGTAAGGAAAAAATAGAGTGGAAGTGAGTCTATACATTTCAGAGCTCCTCGACTAAATTCTATAAAGAAATTGCATTAATAAAAGGAGAAGAAAAAATATCGATTATAGGTACAGATAAAGACATATGTACCTGTGTACTTTGGATAAGAGTAGAACCCCAGAATATTTAAGACCTTAATAGACATAAGTTAAAAAAACTAGTAGCCTAAAATCATATGTACCATTATCTTTCTGTAACATTTATTTACTTTATATATCTGCAGAAAACACTATATTATATTCTTTAACAACACAAATATAAAAATTTATATCAATATGTGTTTTTTGGAAAAATACAAGTCAAAGTTTAAAGGAATGGAAATGTTTAGACTAAATGTTCAAGAGGTCTGTTTTAGTAGAACTGTATTACACCACAGTTTGTTATTTCTCTAGTAAAATGTGGACTGGAGACTTAATGACTGATATAAAATGCTATTTAAAGCCAAGTTACCTCTGGAAATAACAGAATGTCTTGTCATGGAGAGAAAAATAATACAATCTCAATAAAATACAAAACCAACTACCCAAACAACAACAACAAAAAACTATTTAAACATGTCAGAGAAGACCAAGACAGCTAGCAAACTGGAACTCGTGAAAGTGAATCACACGGATAATCTCAAACAGAAATATATAATATGTATATTTAGAATTTTAGAGATAGGTTTAATAATAGACTAAACATAGTAGAAGATGAAATAAGGGAGATTAAATTCCAAAAGTGAAAATAAACATTAAAGTGAACTCATGTTTTTTTCTGACAATTTCCAATTCACTGTGCTGGAAATAGAGGTCAATTAAAAAGAGGTGGCTTAGGGTTTGCTGGGTTGGAGAGATAGGGTTTAGAGTTTTGTGTACCAAAGCAGCTGAGACTCAAGTGGCCAACATACAAAGTAAGATAGAGTCTTAACCCAATATTTTGCATGAAACATTTTCTCAATGTGATTGCCAACTCGCAGTTTTTGTGACCTGAGACAAAAATAAGAAAGGAGCTGGCAACGTGCTAAGGGTCTGAACAGAAATTTCTATATCTACTAATGCTAAAGAGCTAGTGATGAAAGTTCAGAGCCTGAAGAAGTAAAAAGTCTTGGGAAGCATTCCAATCTTTAAGTTGAGAGTAAAAGCATATCCTTTGCCCACTTTTTGATGGAGTTATTTGATTTTTGCATGTTGATTTGTTTAAATTGCTTATAGATTCTGGATATTAGACCTTTGTCCAATTCATAGTTTGCAAATGTTTTCTCCCATTCTGGAGGTTGTCTGTTTACTCTGTTGATAGTTTCTTGCTGTACAGAAATGTGTTAGCTTAATTAGGCCCCACTTGTCAGTTTTTGTTTTTGTTGCAATTTCTTTTGAGGACTTAGCTTATACATTGTTGGCGGTAACATAAATTAGTCGAGTCCCTATGGAAAAGTTAGGATATTTGTCAAAGAACTAAGAGTTGAACTACCATTTGACCCAGCAATCCCATTACTGAGTATATGCCTAAAGGAAAATAAACTGTTCTACCAAAAAGATACATGCACCAATATTTTCATCACAGCACTGCTCAAAATAGCAAACACATGGAATCAATCCAGGTGCCCATCTGTGATGGATTTGATAAAGAAAATGTGGTACATATACACCATGAAATACTATGCAGCCATGAAAGAGACCAAAATCATATCCATGCAGCAACATGGATGCATCCGGTAGCCATGACTCTAAGTAAACTAACCAAATACCACATGTTCTTGTTTATAATTGGGAACTAAACACTGGACACACGTGGACATAAAGATAGGAACAATAGACATTAATGATCAGTAGAGGGGAGAGAGATAGAGGAGATGCAAGAGCTGAAAAACTACCTATGGGTACTATACTCACTATCTGAATGATGAACTCACCTGTACTCCAAATCTCAGCATTACCAAATATACCTTTGTAGTAAACCTGCACATGTACACTCTAATTCTAAAATAAAAGTTGATAAAAGAAGAGAAGGAGCAAACCAGAGAAAGAGCATTCCTCACAAAATCTTAAACTAAGTCTTCATTAGATTAAGATGACCTGCCAGTAGCACAGCTTCATCAGAAAGGTAAATTCTTTGTGGAGGAATATACTGTCATTTAGCATCTTAACATTTTCTCACACAGAATATTTGAAATTCAAATAAAATATGTGCACTACCACACATAGAAAACAGGGATGAATGATTAAAATACAAGGAATAGGTTTAAAAAAGTAAAACCATAGGAGATTTAGATACTGAAGTTATTAGACTCTAATGGTCTATAATAACCAAGTTTGATGTATTCAAGAAAGAATGTTAACCAAAAAACTAGAATTGGTAAAAATGAATCAAGTGGGTATTCTTAAACTGAAATACACCATACATAAACTTAGAATTGGAGAAATAGGTTTGACAATAGATTAAACACAGAAAAAGAGAAAATTAGTGAACTGGAAGAGGTCAGAAAAAATATACAGATTAAAGTACAGAAAGAAATTATAAAAAGATGAACAACATAGAAAGAGCACACGTTAAATAAGGTGAAATGATCTAATATACATGCAAATTTGAGTTTCAGAATAAAAATGAAAGGAGAATGCAGTAATTTTGTAGAAATATTGGCCTGCATATTCCAAAGGGACTTGGAAACAGACTTCAAGCAAAATAATTGTGAAACATTACGTATGTCAAGCAGTGCAAATTCAGAGAAATAAGCATTTAAAACATCATATGGTAAAACTGCTAAAATCCAATGACAAAAATATTAAAAATAGCTCGAGTGGCAAGGAAATTTTTTCTAGAAGAGAAAAAATAAGAGCAAAAGCTGACTTTTTAATAGAAATTGGGGAAATCAAAAGATAACTTTTAAACTGCTCAAAGAAAACTAATGACCTACCTATAATCTTATCCCACTAAAAAATTGTTAACTGAAAGAGGCAATATACAGTGGTTTTCAGAAAGAGAGATATAAAATTGCCAATAAATCAGTAATAATAACAATATTAAATGAACTTTATCTAGCTAAAGGAAAATAATCCCAGTTGCAAGAAAGAAAAGCACAACAGAGAATGTATTAATGTAAATGTAAATAAATTCCTGTTTAAAGTGCAAATCATAAGTCTTTGTGGGGTAGAAAATATATGTAACATTTAAATACTTGACAAAAATAATACAAAAGTCAATAGGGTGGTAAGTGAGCCAAAATATTGTAAGATTCTAGCATTGTTCATGAAGTGGTACAATTATTAATGTATAGATGCTAGTAAACAGTAAATATAACAGATAGCCTCAAGGATAATAGTAAAAGAATGTATAATAATAAAAACAATATTATCCCAGCTACTTGGGAGTATCAAGTGCCAGTATCACTTGAACCCAGGAGGCAGAGGGTTGCACTGAGACTAGATTGCACCACTGCACTGCAGCATGGGTGACAGAGCGAGACTCCATCTCAAAACAAACAGACAACCATATTCAACTAATTCATATTCTAACTATAGTCAAATTCAGTAGTTTTCTGCATATTTTATGTCCTGTTGATTATTATTCAACCATCAGTAAACTAATATCAAATGCCAAAATCTAATCTCTGTTCTATTGTCAAGCTTAAAAAAAGAGGTAGGAGTGATTGAAGTAGCAATGGAAGTCCTCTTTCTTTTTTTTTTTTTTTTCATTTTTAAAAAATTTTAGTGGGTACATAACAGGCATATATATTTATGAGGTACATGAGATATTTTGGTACAGGTATGTACCCACAATGCATAATCACATTATTGACAATCAGGTATTCATCCCCTCAAGCATTTATTCTTTTTGTTAGAAACAATCCAGTTATACTATCTTAGTTTTAAATGTACAATTAAATTAGTATTGACTATAATCCCCCTGTTATGCTATCAAATACTAGGTCTTATTCATTCTTTGTAACTATTTTTTGTACTAATTAATCATCCCACCTCCCGTCCCACGCCCCACTACCCTTCCCAGCCTCTGGTAACCATCCTTCTATTCTCTGTCTCCATTAGTTCAATTATTTTGATTTTTAGATCCCACAAATAATTAAGAACATTCAATGGTTGTCATTTCATGCCTGGCTTATTCCACTTAAATAATGACCTTCGGTTCCATCCATATTTTTGCAAATGACAGAATCTCATTCTTTTTTTTTTTTTTTTTTTCCTTTTGGCTGAATAGTAATCCATTGTGTATAAATGCCACATTTTCTTTATCCATTCACCTGTTAATGAACACTGAGGTTGCTTTCAAATCTTAGTTATTGTGAACAGTGCTGCAACAAACATAAGAGTGCAGGTACCTCTTCAATCTACTGATTTCCTTTCTTTGGGGGATATATACCCAGCAATGCGATTGCTGCATCATATTATAGGTCTTTTTTTAAAGTTTTTTTAGGAACCTCCAAACTGTTCACCATAGTGGTTGCACTAATTTACATTCCTACCGGCAGCGTATGAGGGTTCCCTTCCCCCATATCCTTGCCAGCATTTGTTATTGCCTCACTTTTGGATGGGAGTCCGCTTTCTGATATTAATGCGTTAGTAGTAGCCAACTGTACTGAGAAGCAGAATAAATTCTGTCCATAGAGTAGGTTCTGTCCAGTAGAATACCAGTCTTGTAGTCTGAAGCAGTAGTTAGCCAAGCAAAAGATACAGAATATTCTCTTGAGAAGACACCTGGAGAATTCTGGGGAAGTCTGAAGCAGTAGTTAGCCAAGCAAAAGATACAGAATATTCTCTTGAGAAGACACCTGGAGAATTCTGGGGACTACCAGTGTGTTTCTTTAAGGAACTCTTCTGATAATTATCCAGTCATTTATTTCTTCTTTTAACAAACATTTATTTGAATGCCTATGATATGCTCTTTCATGACCTACAGAGTTTGAAATGAATAAAATCTCAAACAGAAGATAGGGTCCAAAAATTAAAGGACAATTAACTAAATATGTAAATGTCTGTTGGACATAACCATCAAGAAGTACAGTAAGACAAGGTGAGGAAACCTTGCACAATGAACAGGGGGAATTGTGCTTTTACATAAGGTGGTAGGTAATGCCTTTCTGATAAGATGGTGTTGGTGTGGAGGCCTGAGTCAAAGAGAAGTTCTAATCATGGGGATGTCTGGCAGTACAGCACTCCAGGAAGAGTGCAAACAGCAAGAACTTAAGAATGTTACACTCACTGCGTTTGTGCTTTGAGTACATTGCTGGTGTGTCATGGCTCAGTGTGCCTGTGGGGAACTGGAAAGTGTAAGATTAAAAGAAAGGCAGAAGCCAAAACAGTTGAGGCCATGGAGGTGGTGCTGAGGGTTAGAGTTTATATCCTAAATGAGATAACAAGCCATTTAAGGGTTTGTATACTTTTGTGTAGTTGTTCAGACCATAGACTGTGGAGGAAATAACACTGATGCTTTTCTGGATGTTGGAAGTAAAGTAAGTTATAGGATAGATAAAGTCTCTGCGTTTATCGAGCTTTCTAAGACAGAGAGGCCTATCAGTATATAAAGAGCTTACAAGTAAATAAGGCAAAGTCAGACATGTAGATCATATGAAAGACACCTGTAAGCTAATTAAGTCTAAGCGAGAAGGACTTACTATTTAATTTACTCTTGCTGTTGGTTTTTGATAATTTCTAGTATTTTGATAATGATCCTGTCTTAAGAAAGCCTGCAATTTGAAAAACCAATTCTGTAAATTCATTCAACAATTAAATTTTAAACTTTATGCTCTTAACTCTTAACACTGAATCAATTTTTCAGTATCTTTAATATGTTTATGGTTATTTCAAACTTCTAATTTTTTACGTTTTTTATTGATCACATTAGTTCAAAGTGTAAAGGACAATTTATATACATATGTAAAATCTACAGATCACATTTAGAGAGATTTCTGATCTTGATGAGATAAAGACAAAGATTTGTTAAAAGAAAGTTTACGTAGTAAACATAAAAAGCCAAACAAACATTTATCCTATTTTTTGTGGAAACTTCTCTATTATTATGTGCAAGGTATAAATATCATGTCCTTCTGCTTATAAATGCAGATATTTTGTTTACTATAGGAAAAATAAACTGTTTCTTGGGATGTATAATATACACCAGAAAATGTTTCTTCAGTGGCCACACAGTACCTACATGGTGCAGCAATATCTTCTCCTCAAATGGTAAGCATATTTTTCAGCTTTACCTTATTTTTCTTTATAAAATTCGTGATAACCTATAAATACATAAATTTGTTCTGTGTATGTTTATACTTTTAACCATGTCTTTTTTTAACCTCTCAACCTTAATTTTTTGGCTGAGGAAATAGGCAACAGGAAATGCCAGGATACTATTAATGCAGACACTGTCTTAAAGATTATAACTTAAAAAGAGGATTTTCTAATGGAATTACTTCACTTCTCTCATTCTACATCTTACTACTAAAAATGTTTTAGAGAGCATATAACATCTCTTTATCTCCTGAGCATGTAAAATTATTTTCACCAAGTTAAACTGAGGACCTCAGTTGTTTCAGAAGCTTGTACTTAAAACTAACACTTTTTCGTTGGCATAAATTAGGATGCGTGCCATGGGTGGGACTGGACAGAGTGGAAGGGGACAGAGATAAGAGGAGGCTTCGCTTGGTTTTCTCATTTCTCATTACTTCTAAAATCTGCTTCTAAATCCTCAAACAGAATATTTTTAAATACAAAATAAAAGATGTGAAGTGAACATACAGAAGTAGCCACATGGAACATTCATACCAAACAAAAAGCAGGAGTGACTCCCTTTTTGACAGGCTTTTTATTAAGTAATTGTTTCTAAGTATAAAGCATCAAGCTGATGACTGATAAATCCATGAGAAAACAGAAGTTACATGCTAACAAATATCTATTTTTCTGCACTGAATTTTAGTTATTTTGGATAAGATTTCATTTCTAATCCTATGGCCACTTATATACATTTTCCTGGAGGGGTTCATATTCTAGTAACAATAATGATGCTTCAGAATCAATAATAGAGACGGCCAAGTAGTACAAAGGTATGCTAGTATCCCAGGTAAATAGCATCCATTACAGCACATCCATTTATAGAACATTGTCTTTATGAAGCTTATTCCTTTTTGCACTTCTATTTCAGCTCAATCCTTGTTGACTCCTGAATTAGCCCTCTCTTGATAATCATTTTAAACTTTAAATGTTCAACGGGCCACTATAATTACACATAGTCATGTCTCATTCTTTTTTATTAAATTATGTTTATATATTTTTTATTTATCATGCCAGGACTGGGTAACTTTATTCAAGACTTTGACAAAATGATCCCCAAAGAAATATAAATGTAGACACTTTAAAATGTCCAGATGTGAAATTTCAAGAAAACTTTGAATTCAATCCAAAGTCAATGTTAAGTCAAAAGCTGAACCAATTTTGCAAGTCATAAATACTATTTTTCCTTCTTAAGTTCACATATTTTCTGGGATAGATTGCCAACTTAGTTTTCTTTGATATTGGTATTTGGAATAATTTTAACATGATTTAACATCTTTAAGTTCTAAATCTATACTTATCCTGAATATCTTATTATAGCTAAAAACATAAATCCAGAAGTGACAACTCTTCTTTACAGAAGAATTCCAATAATAAATATAGAAGGATTGAGAGATATAGAAAATTATCATTAGAAACACCACAGGAGTAAACTGTCACAAGCAAGAGCTGCCAATGAATAGTAAAATAAGCAAAAGTTCAAGCAGAAATGGGACATTTGCATAGTCTCAGGGTATCTCCAGCAAATATTCAATAATTACAAGGAAAACACAGTAAGTTTGCAGTAGCGAATCCTAGCAGACACCACCTTAGCACAGTGATCAAGGTTAACAACACCGGAAATACATTACAATATCAGGTGTCCCCTGTTATGATTCACTGTCACAGACTGGAAGACACAACATAGACATGACAGCTAAATGCAACGCTGGGTCTTGGAACAGTAAAAGGACGTTAGTGAAAAGACTAAAATCTCTACTTTTTAAACTTCCTACTTTACTTAGTATTATATCAAGGTTAATTTCTTAATTTTGACAAATGTTCTATTGTTATGTAAGATGTTAACATAAGGGCAAGGTGGGTGCAGAATATACAAGAACGCTACTATTTTTACAACTCTTCTGTAAGTCTAAAATTATCTCAAAAGCTTAAAATAACTGTTAGAAAACACACATATTTATGTGCATAATATGTGTACATATATAAATCAAGACTTCATGGAAATTGGCATCTTGGGCACTCAGTATAAGAGTAGTGTTCTCTTCTGAATTATTCATTGTCTTACTGCTGACTTAGCTTTAAGGTCTTCCCCCTTCTAGACTTTTAATCTCAAGTATAAATTTCTAATTTGCATAGAAAAGTCTTTTTTAAGCATTCATATATTAGGCCAAAAATAAAATCCTAGAATAAAATTATCCCTATATTATCTTATAAAATCACTCATCCCAACCATAAGACCCAGCCAGTATTTTTACTACATTTCTTTTCCTCATCTAATATGTTTGTATTGGTTTCGTTTGGTTTATGAGTGGAGACAGCTAATAGATTTAGTATTTACTCCTAGGCCTGACAGTCTAGGGGAAAAAAAATAACACTTGGATATCTTATGAAGCAACAGCTGTTTTTCTAGATAGCCATTTAGCCTTAGCATTCTGCATAATTATAAACTATCAATTAGATTGATTTTCTATAAATTTCATCAGAAAATAAATGACACAATCTTTTTTAGTATCTTTATAAATTCAGTAATTACCATAAGACACCATGAGAGATACCTCTGAGCTCAAGTTCAGTAAAACCATGATTTACAGTTTATTTCTTATAAGATATTTTCAGATGATGATGTGATAAATTTGATATGATCAGACATGACATCAGATAATTTTTAGTGAGTTTTCACAGAATAAATTGTTTCATCTTTTTTTGTATGTATACAAATATAGGAGAAGTATATTTTTATTCTAAAAGTTTAAAAACAAATTTCTTATGAAGCTATAGAAAAGTCATGTTACATTATTCTTCTTTATTATTTTTCCCATAATTACTTTATTCCCTTCTAATTACATTTTTCATTAAGTCTATCAAAGTAAAACTTTTAATTGTCAGAAGTTCCCCCCACCCATGCTTTTACCTCTATGAAAATATTTTTCAATAATCTTAATCTTTTTCATCTTCCCTTTTTAGTAATACTTAATAGTACTCTATTAATATATGTTTTTGTCCCAAATAACATGTGGATTTTCCTGGAAGTCACTGACCTAATTATTAAATGTTGTTTTCTTTTGGTTTGTTTTGTTGCAGAGTTTGTTTCTTGTCTTCTGAAACACTGACAATTGAACATAACTCTTTAGGGTGATACTGCATATTTTTTTAAAGATTTCTTGCCTTTGGTCATATTTCTTATAAACATTTAAAAATCATCTTTATACATGAAAATTACTATTAAAAATAAAATTTAAGTACATTTTATTGAGTATAAAAAATTAAGTATATTTAAATTGAAATGAAGCAGAATAACAATATAAAAATTAAAAGCTCAGATTGACTGTCGTCTTATTTTTGTAGAGTTATCTTAAATATATTCTTCTTCCCACTAAAATTTCCTTTGCTAATAAAATCCCTTCAAGTTTTTCAATGTCTTTTCTGGTTTTCACTTTTCTGCCCTTTTAGTTGCATTTTGAATAATTTCTACAATTTCTAAAAGACAATCCATCCTTTTCTGCAAACAATCTCTTTATTTTTATCTTCTTTTCCTCATTAGTTGAATCTCTATTCTCCTAATATCCTGGATCATATTCCTCTTTTATCCTCCTCCTCCTAGTCTTTATTTCCTTTAATAGCTATATTATTTCATTTTATTACCATAATGTGAGTTTTTTTTTTAACTTTACCTGTTTCATTTCATTTCAATGAAATTACGTGGATCCTAGGAATTTTCTCTCTATGGTTAGCCATTTTCAATCACACTTCTTATTTTATGATGTTTACCTTCATTTTAATCTGGTTCCTTTCTAGTCATAGCCTCAGAAATTATTTTTCATTTGAATTAACTGACTTCCACACCTCTAGCTAAGGTTACCATATATTTTATTTCTCAAATAGGGACGTTTTTGTGAGTGAAAAGAGGATAGCAGGAATTAATTAGATCTGTCTCAAATCTATAATACGGTCACATTACATCTGGAAGAGTAGAAATTAAAGAGTCAGAGCTTATTCTTGCTTTGTCTCTTTGTGTTTACTCACCAATAAGTGGAAAAATGGTTTCTTCTGATTTAAGTGGGAAAAACCAACCCTAAACATAGGGAAAGTAGAAACGTCTCCTCCTTTCTTCTTCCCATCTAAGTAGATTTAGAACAAAGAGTTTGTTGGGTAGCGAATAGGAAAATTAAGGAAGAGCTGGAGATTAAATGATCACAATGCAGATAAAGCCAATAGTAAAACGTTCCTTATTAGGGAAGAGTAGGGAATTATGGCAAACAGATGATTTTGGAACTCTTAAGCCAGGTATAGTCACATATCTAAAGCAGTAGGTTCTCAGCATGAGAGAATTGTAGTGATACATGTCTGGCGAGGGTAGAAAGCAGCCTGATTGGACATCAGGTGATGACTCATTTTTAAAAAGAAGATTGCATGAAGAGAGCAACAATTTGTCAATTAGGGTAAGATAATAGAAAATAAGAAGGTGGTTTGGTTACTAAAACTTGACAAAATGCAGACAGGTGGCCATGGGATCACCATATCATTTAATAATGAAAAATGTCCATTAGTTTTGTGAATTTAATAGGAAGCTATAGAACTATTGAATGAAATTTACTCTGACAAAAAAAAAAAAAAATCACAGGCTGGAATGGATCTAAGTCTGCAAGTGGTGGCTTAATCATGGAAAGTATCTGAAGGACTGAGAACTAGATATCATAGTACGATGAAGTTTGGCCACTTAAAGGTACAAATTTCCTATCATATCTCTGGAGTTCTTGGGGCCTTAGAAAGATTAATTTTCAATTTATTTTTAAATACATATATATGCCCAGGTCAAATTTATAAATCTTTTATTTCTCAGTAAGTTTTTTACTGTTGAATTCTATACAAGACAATTATGGCTTTGCTCAATATTTTGCTCAAATCCTTATTAGTATAACCCAAAATATCTGAAAATGCTACATTATACAATTGCTGTATAATCTGGGACAGTTGTATATATATGTTTACATGTATACATGTATATTTTATGTTTATATTTAATATGTATTTAATTGACAGTTATTTCCAATACTACAAAAACTTAAGAAAGATTGTTTTGTGGTTTTCCCAAATGCTTTAGAACTATGTGGGCTTTACAGGTGTTTTACTGTTTTGCCTAACGAAGTGTGTGGATTTGTATAATGCAAAATACAAAGCAGAATACAATAGTATTTATCATCCTTATTCAAGACCACTGAGTCCTACAAAAGTAGATTTTGGTAGCTACTTAAATATGAAATAACACAGGTATAATGTTTTAATTAGTACAAAAAAAAAAAAGCGAAAATCTGTTCCCTACAAATTGACCCAAGTGTTGATGTAAAAAAGCCCTAATCTTTATTTATTTATCTCACTAATATTCATAAAGTATAAAAGTTTTAGTCTCTTCATTTGAACATCCATGTATAATACCATCTGGGAACTTCTTTGTTATTTGTGTAAATCATTAGATTTTCTGTAAAGATAAGCAAATATTTAGTAACATCATTATATCACTTGTAATGGAGTTAAGTATGATGGAGAAATAATGAATAAACAACCACCTTGGGTTGTTAAACAAGTGTATTCTAAAATTTTGAAATAACTTTAAGTCAATGTGCCTGGTTAAAACCTGCATTTAAATAAAACAATCTAATGCTGAATGTTGAGATTTATAAGATTTCAATTTGGGCAGTACAAAAGGAACCACACAAATTTTAAATCTTTAGATTTAAACAGGAACTCAATGAAAATTAAATTCAAAAACCTTTGCTCCTAGTTGAAGAGACAGATCTGGAAATTCAAAGAGGCTTGATAATCTGGTAAAAATCACACGGTCATTTAGCACTTAAATCAGACTCAACATCTGGGGAACGACACAGCTTCTCCTAGTTTATTTATATTCACATTTTAGCTGCCACATCACATTCAATTTTGATTGATATGAATTGAAATTTGATTCTGTTAATGCCAACTCATTGCAGTATAGCTTATTTAAACATCACACACAGAGGTATATACACTCAAACACAAACACATATACCTAAAGTGTCAATATTAATAGGCAAATGATGTTTTAATGATACCTGTTGTATTTGCTTATCAAGATATGTTTATATGTATATTACTAGTTTATAGCTATTTTGGTGGAAAAACAAATATTACTTTTTGAACTACTTAGAACATTGGTTTCTGTTTCTCTTATTCCAATTACCATTAATGGTATCTGAAGTCTATATTTCATCTTCCTTAGATATGCTACGGATAACATCAGATTAATCAATTCACTGTATAAAGACAATACACAGTTCCTTCGTGGAATAGTAAATGATCACATTTAATATACTCCATATCATTTTTGTTTTAAATTTTAAGTAGAGGGAAACCACACAGTTGGCACTGAAACATTAGAATATTACATTTAAATGTTAAACTTTTTTCAAATGTATTCCAGTTTATATTGCTATACTTTGTATAAGTGTGAGATGTGGAAACATATATATTTATAATTGTTGAGACATATATTACCAATGAATAATATAAGGCAAACTCTACCAGATTCTGATAAAAATGTAGCTGCACCAACCACATTCTGAAAAAAAAGTTAGTTTTCTAATAGGAGTATGTATCACAATCAGAATCTCATTAGCTGTGATGTAAATTGTCTTTATCTTAAGGTTGTTATGGAAGTAGATGTCAATTATATTTAAAATTATAAAGCCTATGCAAGTAGAGAGAATATTTGTATTAGAAATATGAAAGTTTCATTCTTTTAACGAGTACACCTAAATAGTTGAAACAGTGAGTGTTTCTTGAATTATGCAATTAATTGAACTTGCTGAAAATTTGTTTTAATATTATTTTTACTGTGATGTGGATTGAAAAAGTGATAGAGACTAAACCATAATTATTGAATTTCAAAAGGTACCAAAAGGGTTTTTCACTATTTGACAAATAGATAATTATATATTACTTGGGCATTTACTATGTGAAAAGAAAGGGTTAACAAATGTTTAGAATGTCTTTTCCCTAACTCCAGGAATTTCTAAAAATTTGCTACTTAGCAGTGTTTTTATAATATCAATTAATAGAATTTATAGGATTATCCCTAGGTTGGTTCAAAGATAAATGAGAATTCTGCCTAAATTACTGTGAACCAGACCAAACATCCATATTTCGTTATCAGCATTATTTGTTGAGTAACAAGCAACTATCATTGTTGAGATGCAACTACACTAGAGAATGAGAACTGCCCAAGAGAGGACTACTAGAAATGTATAAAAGATATAGGACTGCTGTGATAATGGATTAATCTTCAGCAGATGACCTCTTCTCATCCACATTCTTTACATATGGTTATGTACATTCTGAGTGTAAATCATCAGTGGTTACACCGGGGAATTATGAGAACACTGCTATGCCTAGACATGTAATCTGTGTTATTACCTGTCCTGTTCCTTTCTTAAAACCAAGTACATTTGTTGCTGGTGAACTTTAATTTGTCAGGAGAGAATGAGTTTCAATCTGAACCCAAAATCACTGCTTCAGGTTGAGAATAATGTATATTGCCAAGTGGTATTTCAGATCCATGACCTAAGATGGCAAAGTCATTTAATGGTAAAGAAAAAGATGAAAGGTAGGCCTGGTGAGATTGATGAGGTTCTTATTAATCCACACATTGAAGAATGAAAGCTCTGTGTCAGATTATCAGATACAATTAATTTGATAAAAAGCTTTGAACCCCTAAGGAACTGTATAAATGGCTGGTTTTGCCATACCTCTACACTGAAAGGATTTTCTTCTCCCATAATTCTGCCAGGGATGAACGTAGATATGTGTCTTTTATTTCCTAAGAAATGCTAGTCACTTTATGGAATTAATTCATTTCAGTTTCTAGAAAATCTTCAACTCACTAATGAATTTAAAATAACTATGAACTCTAACTTATTCAGGTATTATTTTTGTTAGATTAGAAATTACAGTATCTTGTAAAAATTTATAAAGAAATTGAACTACCATAGATAGACGGTTTTATGGCTTTTATGCTTCAAAAATAGTTTCAAACAGGCTTTACTTTTCTACTTAGCTTTGTTGGGGTATAAGTTGCATAAAATAAAGACAATTAATTTTAAGTATAGAGTTTGAGTTTTAAATGCCCCCAGAATACACACACAATAGTTAGATAACCCCTGAAACCAACAATATTTGCATCGATTTGAACTGTTTCCTAATACCCCTTTTAAGTCAACTAATTTCCTCCAAAATGACCAGGGGCAACCACTGTCTTACCTTTTGTCACTATATACCTATAAATAGATATAGATATAAGTTTGTTTATTTTAGATAAATAACTTGTAGCATGTAGAATACTGAGTTCTAGGGTATGTGTATATTTAATTGTGTAATAAATTGAGAAATTGTTTACCAAAGCAGTTCTATACTATTTTCGATCCCCAACAGCAATGTATGAGTTCCAGTTGCTCTATTGCTTGCTAACATTTGGTATTGTTAATCTTTTTCATTTTATTTATACTGTTGGGTATATACTGGTATCTCATTGTTTTTTACATTTGAATTATCTACAAACTAATGGAGTTCAACTTTTTTTACATTCTTACTTGCCATTTGTATATTTTCTTTGGTGAGTTTTTTCCAATCTGTTGTGCATTTTAATTGAATGCTTGTTTTCATATTGTTGCATTGTAAAAGTTAACAGCACCTTTTTGCAGACATATTATTTGTAAATATTTTCTCACAAACTGTAGCTTGAGAGGTTTTTTGTTTGTTTACTTAGCTGAAGTTAATATGCTTAAAATATTTAAGTTAAATTAATCATTCTTTTTTTCTATAGTGTTTTCTTTTGTGTACTATCTAATACATCTATGACCAACTTGAGGAATCAAATATTTCTCCAGTGTTTTTCAAATAAGTATTATAGATTTCACTCATATATTTAGATCTAGAATTCATCTTCAGTTATTTTCATGTGATACAATATAAAATAGAGTTTATTTTTATTAACAAAGATAAGTATGTTTTGTAGCATAATTTTTTTTAATATATGTCTCCAACTTAATTACTTTGGTGTCTTTGTCAAAAATTAATCAGTCATTGATATGATGGTTTCACTGATATATATAAATAACCAAAGCCAATAATACTTCATTACTGTTATTGAAGAAGAAGCTTCATCTTAACTTTGAAAATTATATATTGAGAGTTACATAACTCTGTTCTCCCTTTTCAATATTGTTTAGGTAGTTTGCATTTCTATATAAATTTTGAATCAGCTTATTAATGTTTAAAAATATCTGCTTGGGTTTGATTGGAATTCATTAACTCTATAGATCAACTTGAGGAAAATGGACATCTTTTCTACATTTTAAATAGTGGATTTTATAGTATGTGAATAATATTTTGATAAAACTGTTATTAAAATTAAAAACTTTGTAAGATAAATGATAAATTGTTAAATTTATAAAAGGGAAAATATTTGAATGGCCACTTCTCCAGAAAAGACAAATGAATGACAAGTTAACATATAAAAATACGCTCACAATATGCATATTATTCAAGCAGGAAAGCAAATATGTCAAAGTTCTTCAAATTACATATTCTAGATAGGTATTTTTTTTGCACATCAATTATTCTTCAATAAAGCTGAGGAAAAGAAAAATATATAATTTGTGAAAGAAGGAGAAAACTGTGTTTATTGATATGCAATATTACTATAGGTAGAATAATGAACCTCCAAAGAGTGTCACATTCTAATTCCCAGAATATGTTACTTGGCAAAAGGGAGTTTGCAAATGTGATTAAGTTAAGAATCTTGAACTGCATGATTTTCTCAGATTATCTGAGTGAGCCTAATATAATTTCAAGGGTATTTAAAAGATTAAGAGGGAGGCAGAAGTGTCAGTTTTAGAATGTTATTAAGACAGCGGAAGGGGTGAGAAAGTGACCCTGCAGGTGGAAAGACTCAACTGCCATTATTGACTCTGAAGACACAGAAAGCCATGAGCCATGGAATGTGCGCAGTCTCTAAATGCTGGAAAATGTAAAACACAAGCCAAAAAATTTTTCATATTTTGAAATGAAAAATCAGGTCTGATGACAACTTGATTTTCAACTTCCGACCTTCAGAACTGTCATATATGTTTGTGTTGATTTAAGCTCCTAAATTTGTAGCAACTTGTTACAGCAGCAAAAGGAAATGAATGCAAATAGAATTGTTCACATATAGTTAAGAACTATAAAAAGACAGCTAAGAGTCATAAGTGAGTTTAGCAGATTAATTAAAGGTCAATATACAACAATCAATTGTATTTCTATATGTTGTGACAAAACAATAAAAACAAAATTAGAAAAACAGTATCATTTAAAACAAACATCAAGCTACATCAAGTACAGATGAATCAAACAAAATAGGCACAAGGCTTATACACTTCTAAGATCATGTATACATTTTTGAGAAGCGTATCAAAATCAGGATATTAGCATTGGTACTATTTGCCTATATAGTGCTATGCTATTTTGTCACATGTGTAAATCTACTGCCATTGCAAACACTGCATTCAAGACAGATTCCATCACCACAAACATCTCCATCTTAATATCTCTTTATAGTCAACTCCTATCCCTAAACCTTGCAACCACTAATCAGTTTCATTTTCTCTATAATTTTGTCATTTTCTGAATATTATATACATAGAATCAGACGTTATGTGATCTTTTGAGACTGCCTTTTTGCTAACAATAATTAACTTGAGATCTATCCAAGTTGTTGAGTGTATCAGTGATCTGTTGCGGACTTTTAAGATGGATGGGACAGCCTCCTATAGTTAAGAATGACCTCTGTCTGACAGTGAGCAAAGAAATAGAGACTTCAGCTCTACAACTTAACAGAATTTAATTCTATCAACAACCTGATTAAGACTAGAAGTAGATTATCCTTCACCCTTGAGTCTCCAGATAAAAGCCCAGGCTGACCAATACTTTGATTTCAGCCTATTGAGATTTTAAGCGAAGTAACTAGCCAAACTCACTTAACTTCTGGCCTACAGGAAATAGTCAATGAGTATTAAGCCATAAAAACAGCCCAGTGAAACTATCTGGACCTGATTTATTGTAATTGAGTTACAGCTATTTCTTCCTGAGTCACATTTGGTAGGTTATGTCATCCAAGACATTTGTCCTTTTCATCTAACTATTATCCATAGCAGTCCACTCGTCCATGCTTGATATTGGTGATGTGTATCTGCAGTCTGTCTCAAGGACTGTCACTGGTCTATCTGGGGGTTGGTGAGGAATTCAGCTGGGGTTCTGGGCTGAAATATTTCTACATATGAACTTACCGTGAACTGGGTTTCCTCAATGCATAGTAACCTTGGAATTCGTACATGGTGCCTCAGGGATTCCATAGCTGCATAACAACAGAGCCAGGTGAAAACTGTGTAGGCTTATTATAACCTTATCTCATAAGCCACAAGCCTATCTAGACTCAATCAGAGGGAATCTAGACTCTTCTTGTTGATGGGAGGAGTGTCAAAATCACATTTAAGAAGAGCTTGTAGGACAGAAGTTATTATTGTAATTTGCTTTGGAAAAAAAGATAGCCTGTCACAGTCATAAATATTTTCTTTAAAACCATCCTAAATCAGAACATGTGATTTGATTTCCAGCTTCAATAGGTAGCATCTTTTTGAGCATTTATTCAATAAATGGTTCTTGAGTGCTTAAAATATTGAGTGCTTAATAGTTCTAGGTTCTGGGATACATCAGTTAAAAAAAATAGACAAAGAGGCCTACTGTTATGGAAATTATCTTCTGGCAGCATTACATTTATATAGCGTTTGGGAGATTTAACATTCTGAGAATTTTGTGAGCTACCATAAATAAAAATATCTGAAGCCATAAAATAGGAGTGTTGAATACACAGAACATGTGCTACCACTATCTGTTCTGAGCTCAAAATCGACATAACTAATAAAACCAATCCTTTCTTCCTAATGATCATGAATGTTACCTCAGACTTCTCAATGGTAGCATGTTTGGTGCTGATTAACTTTTTCATGCAAGTTGCAAATTATTGGTCAATGCAACTTTAAAATAGCAAAACTTAGGAATTTAGACAATTTCAATTCTAAAATTTCTAAAAATTTTTTCTAATTTTAGAAAAAAACATCATGTTATTCATATCAGATAGATTTTTTCAATTATTTATTTAAGGAATAAATGAAACTCCAGGTGACAGTCTGTACTTTAGGCAGAACACATGAATGTCATATAATACATAATACATTAAAATATGTTTACCATGAAAAACGTGCCAATCTGTAAATTGTTCAATTGATAAAGCCAAATTTGAAAGATTAATTTAATATTATTCAAATAGTTTAGATTAGGATTAGAGTAAACATAGATTTTGCTTATAAGTGGAATTTAAATAGTCAAAAAAGGAAATAAAGTACATACCCTTTTTTGGTAAATGTACCAGAGGGCCGCTACTTTCTTTTATCTTTAATTGAAAATTCCATGACTCTGATCAGTAAGTTTCACAGGAGAAAAGCAGAATTTAAAAATCTCTACCTCTCTAAAATTCTCAGATCCTGAGCAGTTTACAAATACAATAGATATGTGTTCTTGGTTCCTTTTTTTCCTGCATAGCATAAATTATGGGTAAATGAACACTTGCAATTCAATAGTTGTTCTAGAAATAAACTATATTGTAGTGAGTTTTCGCTGGACTTACATGGTTTAAGCTATTCTAAATACCGACCACACTCATATATATGTATATTTATATACTTTTTTATATATTTTTAAATGCATTTCTATTTATGCAAATGAATAACTATGAACAATTCATTTCTGCCATGCATAGCCAATCAACCTTCCATTAATAATGGAGAAAACTACGTTCTTAATGGCAGTTCTTCACAGGAATGGAGAAAGCTACAGTTTAAATGTGACAAAATGTCACAAACTATTTTTCAAGCTTTTTAAAAAAATTACCACACAACTTTTCTAATAATGTAGGCCCATTCATTTCACAAGAGAACTCAGTTTTTATGCTTATCCCTCATTCTCATATAATTATTATGATTTAATTTAAGAGAGGTTTAATATTATAAAATGTAGGTATATCTACAAAATATTTTTGGACAGTATGTTTTGGGTCATAATCAGAAATAAATAATAGAAAAATTTGAACAGATATGTCTATAAATTATATTTTATATGTGGCATAGTGATCTTTTATTAATATCTCAAATCTTATTTCCAGGTATAGTATAGTTAACTGTTTATGTGTTGTAAAAGAAAACAATGTGTCACGATTGTAAATCAGCACCAGGAATAAATGCAACATTGTCTTATCTTGGAGTTATAATTAAGAAATGATGTGTGAAACAGAATGTATCAAATATTATAATTAGACCAATATTATATTAAATAGCAACAGCAACTATTAATTTAATCATTAATACTTACAAAGTATTATGTAATAGTTTATTCCTGCACATTATATTTTGTAATCTTTACAGTAACCCTATGAGATAGGAAATTAGTATTATGCCCATTGTCAAGATGAGGAGATTGTGGCTTAGAAAGCTTAGTAATTTTACCAGCATATACCTCATAATTGATTAAAGCAGAAATAAAAACCTTATCTCTTCTATTCCAACATCAGAGCACTGCTGGATTATAGTGTTTCTCCAGCTGACTGAAGTGCCTACAAGACTTTTTTCATGGAATGGGTCTTATGCAGGTAATATAATTGGTTGAGAATTTTAAAAAATTAATGGGAGATAAACTTTAATAAAGAAAAATTACCTAAAGGCCAAATGAATAGCAATTAATGAAAACTGAACCCTATTAAACCATGTTGTTTAATAAAATATTGATGTTTCCCCTTCATCTTTATTAAGAATAATTTTCTTTACAAAGAGTCATGATCCCGTATTAATTAAAACAGTTTACGGTTTTGATAGGTGTTATTTGTAGTTCAATAGCTAAGTTATATGGAAGAATAAAAAGTAAAGTGATAATTTTGTTTCAAATAATATATGGCCATTCATAGTTTTCATATTTTAAATGATGTTTTTGCCTACTCTTCTGTTATCAAACACATTTTGCCAGTTTGATTGATTGTGCTTGAAGTGGCTGCAGAATAATAGGTTTTATCTATCAGTTCTAAACCATAAGGGTGTCTGCTTATTTGGCATTATATTTAAAAATCCTTAAGGCCAAAAAATATATGTTTGTATAAAATTGTTCAAGTTTGAAAATTACATTTTGAAGCTTATTACAAACACCTTTGCATACTCATCTTTATTAATGAATAATCAAACACTGTTAGGAGAAAATTACATTCAATGACTATTTCTCATTCTGGTTAGACAAAAATGTGTGGCACTGTTTCATACTGCCATATGGAAAAATAGATATTTCAACTACAGCTGTCTCTGACAATTTATTTTCCTAAATCATTGAGTTATTAGGTTTGGTTTTCTGTATTTATCAGATTAATAATATAATTAACAACTTTCCACTTCATTTTATAGATAAATTTAATGTTGTCTGCATATGTCCAAACATTTTACACCAAAAAATTAGATCAAAAATATAATTTTCTACATCGAGGTGTGTGTGTGTGTGTGTGTGTGTGTGTGTGTGTATTAGTCCATTCTCATGTTGCCTTGAAGAAATACCCAATACTAGGTAATTTATAAAGGAAAGAGGTTTAATTGATTCACAGTTCCACATTGCTTGAGAGGCCTTTGGAAAGTTATGAACATGGTAATTCTATTCCAAGTCTAAAGAAGAAGGAGAAGCAGGCACCTTCTTCACAGGGTGCAAGGATGGAGTGAGTGCAAGCAGGGGAAATGCCAGATGCTTGTAAAATCATCGGATCTCATGAGACTCACTCACTATCACAAGAATACCATGCAGCAAACTGCCCTCACAATCCGATTACCTCCACCTGATCCCACCCTTGGCATGTGGGGCCTATGGGGATTATAATTCAAGATGAGATTTTGGGTGGGGATGTAGCCAAACCATATCAGTGTGTGTGTGTTTTTTTTGTGTGTGTGTGTGTGTGATTTTTGAAGCTTACTGTAGGGTGTTAATTTTTAAACAGACTATAGAAGACAAGAGAGTATGTCACAATGTTACAGCAAATTGGTGATTGGAATTTTCTGTGTCACCTGTGAGAGACTGAGCTGGTTCCAGTCACAGTTCACATCTTCATGAGAGACAAATGGTGGTAGGCATCTTTTAATGTTCCCGAAAGTGTCTGAAAGAACAAAAATGCATTGAGTTTGAATTTATTTTGTGAACTGTACCTTCCTCATCTGCTAGAAATAGATCCCTTTATAAGAAGCCTTAGCTATAAATACCAGCACGTTTACAATCATTTGCTACATATTTTTATTTCTTCACACAACCTAACAGTAAAGATCTCTAACATGTTTTAGATGTACCATAATCAGGAGAAAAGGAAGAACAATATTATTTCATCAACAAATAAAATAAATCTGGTTTTTTTTTTTTTTTTTTTTTTTTTTTGAGATAGAGTCTCGTTTTGTCTCCCAGGCTGGAGTGCACTGGCAAGATCTCGGCTCACTGCAAGCTCCGCCTCCTGGGTTCACGCCATTCTCCTGCCTCAGCTTCCCGAGTACCTGGGATTATAGGCGCCGGCCACCATGCGCAGCTAATTTTTTGTATTTTTAGTAGAGAACGGGGTTTCACGGTGTTAGCCAGGATGGTCTGGATCTCCTGACCTCGTGATCTGCCCGCCTCAGCCTCCGGAAGTGCTGGGATTACAGGCGTAAAGCCACCGCGCCCGGCCAAAATAAATCTTAAATTAAAAATTTTATATATTAGCTCCTGCTGAAATAGCAGGCACTATGATTGATACGTCCCCACTTGCATAAAGATCACATAGCTACTGGTGTATAGTTTCAATCACTCAATTCTAGTCCAAGTCTAAAGAGACCGCATGTGTAGTTCCAGTCACCTTTTGCAGACTCTGCAAGTAACTTTAGTTTTGTCTTATTTGTCCATTTCTAATTTTTGAAACATGGCATCTCGTTAAGCATTTCACCAGGTTTTCTCATAGTTCTGGGTTCTTAGTGGCAAAGGGGAAGGAGAAATAAACCCAATGCTTGTTAAATGTCCAATATGTAGTTCATGAATCAAATAAATTATCTTAGGAATTTGTAAAATAACTCTAGAAGGTAAGTACTATCATTCACATTTATATTAGGGAACTAAGTTATAATGAGGTTTAAAAATTGTCAAAAAATAAAACTTCCAAGGGTCATAGCTGTGGCTTATTTCCAGGACTCTCTTGCGCCAATCTAGACCATACCAGATCATTTGAAAATGTTTTGGGTAATTGTATGAATTTCAACTTTATTTGCACTGGATAAAAATGAATCCCAGCGAACTGAACAAATGACAGCAAGCTTTTTAAATTCATTTTAGTTGTTTATGCTTAGCTGAAACCAACATCTAATGGAAACATGACTTTCCACTTTGAGAAGCTTATGTTTGTATGATGTTATGAAAATTGGATTAGTCTAATTTAACTTAATATTTTAATTACAAACAAGTTAATTTTTATCAATCTTAACTTTTTAAAACATAAAAGACAACCTAATTGTCTTGCAGTTTGACAAAGTGTGATAAGGCAGTTTAAAGAATCAGGCAAACCACTCCAGGAAGTCCAGACTTCATAGAATTCAAAAAAGTTGACTTAGCCTGCTCATTCTAGAAAGGGTTTGATCATTGGACAAATTGAGTATTTTTAGTTACTCAGTTTTACATAATCTAAGAACTGACATTCCTATGATTTACTTCCACTTTCCCTTCAGTTGTTGGACACACACCCGTTGATTTTGCCTTTCCCCAGTGATGTAGTAGTTCAAAGCAAAGCTGTGATCGATACTAAATTTTTTTAAATTTTCTTTTGTTTGTTTCAAAATTATTTTAAAATTCATCTCCTCAGGTCACACCTACTCTAAAATATCACGATCTTTTGTCTTTTTGTATTTTTACTTGAGACTACAAAAGACTCTCAAACTATATATTAAAAATATTTCCCTACATTTATAAATGATACCCTAAAGTCAAGAATTTGCCTTCATTTTTATATTAATTAGATAATGGAGATTTCCAGTATTGTCTCTCAAAGATGGGATGATAAATAGGCCAGCACTTTTGAATCCTAAAGTCTTCCAAGTCTAGTCATTATTGCTGTTCAAATTACAGTTATTTTTGTTGATCACATACTTTCTGCAATTCTTATTGTTTAAATCCATTGGTAATTTTTGGTGTCACTTCAGATAACTAACTCTTAGAACCTATGCACAGAATTATTATTTTGCAATGTTTGCTCAAAAGGTCAACAGCTTTCAGAAAATTCCTATAGAACTCAAAGGCTAAAATACATTCAAGATGCCTTTAGTATCTCCGAGTGTCACTTTCCTTATATCTACCTATTGATTTGTTGCTAACTTGATAACATTAGATGGTCATTGTTGAACAGCTCAGGAAAACATGAACTTTACCTATTTCCAAAAACAACGAATTCAATGAAACTTAAACAGCAAAGTTAAGCATAGGCTGGCAACAACTGAAGAGGATTCCTCCTTGATAAACTGCTACGTCATTGGTCAAGAATGAAGTTAATGTACTTCTTGCTTATAATGGCTCCCATTTTCCCTACTCCCAGCCCTTCGGGTGAACACTATGTATTTACTCCTTTATGGCTAGTCACAAAACCAGCAGCTTTGTCACCAGAGGTGGAGGGTTTAATCTGAGAAGAAGTAGAGTGACCCATGGATTTCATGGCTCAGTGAGGAAGGACTAGCTCAGAAGCCACAGCTCTGTTTTTTAGGGCAGGACATGCAGCAGAACAAGTAGAAATTAATTTAGAAATTGTGGAAGTGAGAGTAGCATAGAAGTTCTTAAATAAGTTCTCTGTATATCCTGAGCTAACTTTAAATTATAAATGCTTGAGAAAGATCTGAGAGATTCTGGGGAAAAAAAAGAAAAAGAAAAAAGCCAATGAAGACTTGAGAATTGGCTGCAACTTTGAATAAATTTCTCCAGGTACATATAATTATATAATTGAGTTCACAGAGAAGGAAAGCCTTGAGGCATGAATGTGTTATCCAAATTTGTGCACATTATTGGCTAAAAACTAAACATAGTCACATATGTGACCTTTTGAGAACTATAAGTAAAAATAAAAATAAAAATGTTAAAAAAAAAAAACTGAGCAGACGTATCAGTGACAGCATATTTTGAAAGAGAGAGATTTTTTCATTTAAGTTTAAAAAAAAGAAACAATTACCCTCACAAAAATAAAACAATTCAAAGTCGTTACCATTAAACATTATTAAATTTGTTTATTAAATTTGTGTAAGCAACACATAATTGATGGATAATATTACACAGTATTTTTGAATTTTTAACAAATCTAGATGAAATATAGTTGACAATAATAGCACAAAAATGACAAAATACAGCTATGCTAGACATAATTCCTATAATTTACAAGAATTAAGAGACTGCTAGCCTAAAATAAACTATGATTAAATCAAAGAAGCATATTGCAGTCCCTGGATCAACCACAAAAAAAAAAAAAAAAAAAAAAATTCAATGAGATATATATATATAGCTAAAAATTTAGAAAATAAAGTGATACACTAAAAGTATTTGTTTAACACAAAATAAAGCAGAAACAGGAGTAAAAATATTACAAATAACAAAGATATGAGACATGTCCTAAATTTCTTTAATGAAGTTACTTCTTTGACATCCATTTTTTAGTTTGACATAGGTTGCTTAAAATTCAGTTGTACCTGTCACCTTTGGCTTAAAACTTCCCCTCCGCATGTGACTGTTTGCAATATAGTCAACTTGTTCCTCATCCCACTGACTCAACAACCAAACCACCCACAGCTACTGAATATGATAAAACCTAATGTTTAATGCCAGAATTATGTAAATGACCCATCCCTTCACACTCCATCTTTAAACTGGCTAATCATAACTCCTGTGTGAATGTCTAAGGGATAAAGATCACAGACCTTAATGAAAGTGTGGTTCCACAGGTCCTCTCCTGCTTCCTATTCATTGCTTGAGTTCCCTGCCACATCTGGACTTCCCATTGCCCCCATATTAGCACCTCTAATCTTTCTGGGGTCTGTAAGTAATATCTTTCTTCAGTTTCATGCATTTTGTTTTTACCTCCTCATTGTGTCTCATTTAACTAACCCACCTATATCTAAACCTAACCTTTCTGGTCAGTGTTATCTCTTAGAGAGAGAGTAGTTTTATTCTTGGAAAGAAGAAATTGAACACAGGTCAGACAAAAGCTACAAAGGTGTCTGACAGTATAAACAATTTTCCTGTGAGAATGACACCTGGTTATGGGTGAGACACTTAAGCATTAGGCCATCTGCCAGGGTTAAAAAAAAAAAAAAATCTCATGAAAGACACATTATAAATGCCCACAACAAAATTCCTGGAATTTCTTGTTAGGACAGGGATAAAGCATATGGCCACTCTCAAGGTAGAGGCATCAAAACCAAAATAGAAACTATAATTATATAAATCACAGCAAGGCATCTAGAAACCAAATTTAAAAATGGCAAAAACCTTATTGCAAAACTTATATTAATTATCTTGAATGTAAATAAATTAAATGCTTAAAATGCTAAGTCAGAGATTGTCAAACTGAATTAAAGAGTCAAGATACAACTATAGGTAATCCAAAAAAGAAGGATTTTAATTTCAGAGTCACAAAAATATAAAATAGAGGAATAAAAAAGACATCATTCAGTCAAAACAATATGAACTGGCATAGATATATTAATGTCAGACAATGTAGACTTTAAGACAAGGAATATTTTTACATGCATAGAGAGATATTTCATAATGACAATATGATGACAATAGTTCCAAAATAATGCAGTAAATCTGACAGACTAAAAAGATAGAAAACCAGTAAGAACATGGGAAACTTTAACATTATTATTAAAGTTGATTGAATTGATTTATATAATAAAGTCCACATAGCAAAAATATAACCCACAGTCTTTTCAATTTTATCTAGAACATTCTTTAGTATGGACCATATAAAAAGCATTTAAGATTTTTCACTATCTTAAAAGAAATAAAATACATTCTGTGAGCACACTGAAATTAGGTTAGACATCAATAACAAAAAAAATGGGAAATCCCAGATATTTTTTAAAAAACTATATACTTAAATACCCTAGGTGTCAAAGAGGAAATCATAAAGAGAATTTTAAAACAAGCTTGGGAAATATTAAAATGAAATTCTATTCGAAAAGCAGTAGACAAAAGCATCAGGTAAACTACAAGGAAAACCTATCTGCAGACTTCTCAGCAGAAACCTTACAAGCCAGAAGGGATTAGGTTTCTATCTTTAACCTCCTTAAACAGAGCGACTGTCAGCCAAGAATTTTGAATCCCACAAAACTAAGTTTAATAAGTGAAGGAGAAATAAATTCATTTTCAGACAAACAAAACTTGAGGGGATTTGTCACTATTAAGCCAGCACTACAAAAATCCTAAAAGGAATACAAAACCTTTAAACAAATGCCTAATATGCACAAAATAGAATGTCTTGAAAGGTTGAAATTCTCAGGATCTATAAAACAATAACACAAAAGAATAAAAAGCTAGGTAAAAAATCAATTTAATGAAGAGAATAGTACCTCACATCTCAATATTAATGTTGAATGTAAATGGCCTAGATACTCCAGTTGAAAGATACAGAAGGGCAGAACTGATTAAAAAAAAGAAAAAAAATCAGAATCCAAATAGTTACTGTCTTTAAGAGACCCACCTAACACAGAATAATTCATATAAACTCAAGGTAAAAGGGTGGAAAAAGGTATTCCATGCAAATGGAAGTCAAAAGTGAGCAAGAGTAAGCTTTTTTTTTTTTTTTTGGAGACGGAGTCTTGCTCTATCGTCCAGGCTGGAGTGCAGTGGAGCGCTCGGCTCACCACAACCTCTGCCTCCTGGGTTCAAGTGAGTCTCTTGCTTCAGCCTTCTAACTGGCTTGGATTACAGGTGCATGCCACTGCACCTGGCTAATTTTTGTATTTTTTAGTAGAGGTGGGGTTTCACCATGTTGGCCAGGCTGGTCTTGAACTCCTGAACTCAGGTGATCCACCCACCTTGGCCTCCCAAAGTGCTGGGATTACAGGTGTGAGCCACCACACCCAGACGAGTAAGCTATTTTTATATCAGACAAATTTAGACTTCAAAGCAACAACAGGAAAAAAAAAAAAGAAAGAAAGAAATTCACTGTATAATGACAAAAGGATAAATTCAAAAAGATGATATTATAATCCTAAATTTATATGCACCAAACACTGGAGATCCTGGATTCATAAAACAATTACTACTAGGCCTAAGAAATGAGATAGACAGACAAACAATAATGGTGGGAGACTTCAGTACCCTGCTGACAGCACTAGACAAATCTTCAAGACAGAAAGTCAACAGAGAAACAATAGACTTAAATGACATGCTAGAACAGATGAACTTAATGGATATTTACAGAATATTCTACTCAAAATTGCAGAATATACATTCTTCTCATCAGCATGTGGAACATTTTCCAAGATAGACCATATGATAGACAACAAAACAAGTCTCAATAAATTTTCAAACATTGAAATTATATTAAATATCATCTCAGACCACAACAGAATACAAATAGAAATCAACCCCAAAAAGAACCCTCAAAATCATACTAATATATGGAAATTAAACAATGTGCTCCCAAAAGATTCTGGGTTACCAATGAAATCAAGATGGAGGGAGGAGGCAGGCCAAGATGGCTGATTAGAAGCAAGTGATGACAGAATCAAATTTATACGTAACAATATTAACCTTAAATGAAAATGGGTTAAATGTCCTAATTAAAAGACACAGAATGGCAAGCTGGATAGAGTCAAGACCCATTGGTATGCTGTCTTCAAGAGACCCAAAGAGACCTATGCAAAGACACACATAGGCTCAAAATAAAGAGATGGAGGAAAATTTACTCAGCAAATGGAAAACAAAAACACGCAGGAGTAGAAATTCTAGTTTCTGACAAAACAGACTTTAAACCAGTAAAGGTCAAACAAGACAAAGAAGGGCATTACATAATGGTAGAAGGTTCAATTCAACAAGAAGAGCTAACTATGCCATATATATATAAATATACACACATACCCAATATAGGAGCACCCAGATTCATATAGAAAGCATTTAGAGACCTACAGAGAGACTTAGATTCCCATACAATAATACTGGGAGACTTTACCACCATACTGACAATATTAGATTATCAAGACAGAACATTAACAAAGATAGGACCGGAACTTGGCTCTGACTCAAGTGGACATGACAGATATCTACAGAACCCTGCACCCCAAAACAACAAAATATAAACTATTCTCATTGCCACATGGCACTTACTCTAAAATTAGTCACATAATTGGAAGTGAAACACTGCTCAGCAAATGAAAAAAAAAAAAAAGGAAATCATAACAAACAGTCTCTCAGACCACAGTGCAATCAAATTAGAAATCAAGACTAAGAAACTCAAAGCCACACAACCACATGAAAATTGAACAACCTGCTTCTGAATGACTCCTGGGTAAATAAGGAAATTAAGGTAGAAATCAAGATGTTATTTGAAACTAATGAAAACAGACAACATATCAGAATCTCTGAGATGCAGCTAAAGCAGTGTTAAGAGGGAAATTTACAGCACTAAATGCCCACATCAAAAAGCTAGAAAGATCTCAAATAGACAACTTAACATCACAAATAAAAGAACTTGAGAACCAAGAGCAAGGAAACCCCAAGGCTAGCAGAAGAAAAGAAATAACCAAGAACAGAGTGGAACTGAAGGTGATAGATACACCAAAAACCCTTCAAAACATCAATGAATCCAGGAGCTGTTTTTATTAATTAATAAAATAGACTGCTAGCTAGAATAATAAAGAAGTAAGGAGAGAAGAATCAAATAGACACAATCAAAAATTAAAAAGAGGATATTAATCACTGACCACACAAAAATATGAACAACCATCAGAGAATACTATAAAAAACACCTCTGTGAACATAAACTTAAAAAATCTAGAAGAAATGGATCAACTCTTGGATGCACACACCCTTTCAAGACTGAACCAGGAAGAAACTGAATCTCTGAATAGACAAATAATGAATTCTGAAAGTGAGGCAATAATAAATAGCTCACAAACAAAAGAAAGGCCAGGACCAGATGAATTCACAGCTGAATTCTACCAGAGGTACAAAGAGGAACTGGTACCATTTCTTCTGAAGCTATTCCAAACAATTGAAAAGGAGGGACTCATCCCTAACTCATTTTATGAGGCCAGCATCATCCTGATATCAAAACCTGGTAGAGATACAACAACAACAAAAAGTTTCAGGCCAATATCCCTGATGAACATCAATGCAAAAATCCTCAACAAAATACTGGTAAACTGAATCCAGCACCACATCAAAAAACTTATCTACCATGGTCACCTTGGCTTTATCCCTGGGATGCATGGTTGGTTCAACATACACAAATCAATAAATGTAATTCATCACATAAACAGAAATAAAGACAATAACCACATGATTATTTCAATAGATGCAGAAAAGGCCTTTGATAAAAGTCAACGTGCCTTCATGTTAAAAAATCTCAATAAACTAGATATTGAAGGAACATACCTCAAAATAATAAGAGCTATCTGTGACAAACCCATAGACAATATCATACTGAATGGGCAAAAGCTGGACACATTTCCCTTGAAAACCAGCACAAGACAAGGATGCCCTATCTCACCACTACTATTCTACATAGTATTGGAAGTTCTGGCCAGGGCAATCAGGGAAGAGAATGAAACAAAGTATATTCAAATAGGAAAAGAAGAAGTCAAATTATCTGTTTTGCAGATGATATGATCCTATATCTAGAAAACCCCATTGACTCAGCCCAAATGCTTCTTAAGCTCATAAGCAACTTCAGGAAAGTCTTAGGATATAAAATCAATGTGCAAAAATTGCTAGCATTCTTATATACCAACAAAAGGCAAACAGAGACCCAAATAATGAATGAACTTCCATTCATAATTGCTATAATTCAAAGAGAATGAAATGCCTAGGAATACAGCTAACAAGTGAGGGGAAGGACCTTGCCATGGAGAATTACAAAGCACTGTTCAAGGAAGTCAGAGAAGACAAAAACAAATGGAAAAACATTCCACACTCATCAATAGGAAGACTCAGTATCGTGAAAATGGCCATACAGCCCAAAGTAATTCATAAATTCAATGCTATTCCCATTAAACTACCATTGAGATTCTTCATAGAACTAGAGAAAACTACTTTAAAATTCATATGAAACCAAAAAAAGAGCCCATATAGTCAAGGCAATCCAAAGCAAAAAGAACAAAGCTGGAGGCATCATACTACCTGACTTCCAACTATACTACAAGGCTACAGAAAGCAAAACAGGCCAGGCGCTATGACTCATGCCTGTAATCCCAGCACTTTGGGAGGCTGAGGTGGGCAGATCGAGGTCAGGAGATCAAGACCGTCCTGGCTAACATGGTGAAACCCCGTCTCTACTAAAAATACAAAAAAAATTAGCCAGGTGTGGTGGCGGGTGCCTGTAGTTCCAGCTACTCAGGAGGCTAAGGCAGGAGAATGGCGTGAACCAGAAGGCCAAGCTTGCAGTGAGCCAAGATCATGTCACTGCACTCCAGCCTAGGCAACAGAGCGAGATTTCATCTCTAAAAAAAAGAAAAGAAAGAAAGCAAAACAGCAGATACTGGTACAAAAACACAAACATAAACCGATGAAATGGAATAGAGAACACAGAAATAAGACTGCATCTCTATAACCATCTTATCTTTGACAAATCTAACAAAAGCAATGAGGAAATGATTCCCTATTTAATAAGTGGTGCTGGGAGAACTGGCTAGCCATATGCAGAAAATTTAAACGAAACCTCTTTCTTACAACTTATACAAAAATTAACTCAATGTGAATTAAAGACTTAAATATAAAACCAAAACTATAAAAACCCTAGAACAAAATCTAAGCAATAGCATTCAGGACATAGGCATGGGCAAAGATTTCATGAGGAAAACACCAAAAGCAATTGCAAGAAAAGCAAAATTTGACAAATGGGATCTAATTAAACTAAAGAGCTTCTGCACAGCATAATAAACTATAATCAGTGTGAACAGACAACCACAGAATGGGAGAAAATATTTGCAACCTATCTATCTGACAACAGTCTAACATCCAGAGTCTATAAGGAACTTAACTAAATTTACCAAAAAAAAAACACCCAACTCCATTAAAGTGTGGGCAAAGGCCATGAACAGACATTCCTCAAAAGAAGACAGTCATGCAGCCAATAAACATATGAAGAAAGGTCAACATCACTCGTCATTAGAGAAATGCAAATCAAAACCACAATGAGACACCATCTCACGCCAGACAGAATAGCAACTATTAGTAAGTCAAGAAACAACAGATGCTGGCAAGGTTTCAGAGAAAAAGGAATGCTTTTAGATTTTTAGTGGTAATGTAAATTAGTTCAACCATTGTGGAAGACAGTGTGGGGATTTATCAAAGATCTAGAGGCAGAAATCATTTGACCCAGCAACGCCTTTACTGGGTATATACCCAAAGTAATGTAAATCATTCTATTATAAAGATACATGCATGTGTATGTTCATTGCAGCACTAGTCACAATAGCAAAGACATGGAATCAGCCCAAATGCCCATCAACAATAGACTGGATAAAGAAAATGTGGTACATATATACCATGGAATACCATTCAGCCATAAAAAGCAATGAAATTATATTCTTTGCAGCAACATGGATGGAGCTCAAGCCGTTATCCTCACCAAACTAACACAGGAACAGAAAACCAAACACCACATGTTCTCACTTATAAGTGGGAGCTGAATGGTGAGGAAACATGATGGGGAACAACATACACTGGGGCCTGTTGGTGGGAAGTGGGAGAGGGAGAGCTTCAGGAGGAACAGATAATGGGTGCTAGGCTTCATATCTAGGTGATGGGTTGATCTATGCAGCAAACATTTATCGTGGCACACATTTACCTATGTAACAAACCTGCACATCCTGGACATGTATTCTGGATCTTAAAATAAAAGTTGAAGAAAAAAAATCAGGATGGAAATTTAACAAATATTTTAATTGAATAATAATAATGTGACAAGCAATCAAAATATCTGGGATACAGCAAAAACGGTGCTCAGAGGAAAGTTTGTAGCACTAAATGCCTTCATCAAAAGTATGAAATAGCACAAATTTACAAGCTAATATTACACCTCAAGGAACTGGAGGAATAATAACAAACTTAAAGTTAGAAAAAAATAAAAAAGATCAGAGCAGAACTAAATGAAATTCAAACAAAAACTTACAAAAGATCAATGAAACACAAATTTTTTTTCGAAAAAAAATCAATAGATCATTAGCTAGATTAATCAAGAATAGAAGAGAAGATCCAATAAGCTCAAGAAGAAATGAAACTGAGGACTGGGTGTGGCAGCTCACGCCTATAGTCCTAGCACTTTGGAGGCCTAGGCAGGCAGATCAACTAGGTCAAGAATTCGAGACCAGTTTGGCCAACATGGTGAAATCCCATCCCTACTAAAAATACAAAAATTAGCTGGGCGTGGTGGCAGGCGCCTGTACTCCCAGCTACTCAGGATGCTGAGGCAAGGAAATTGCTTGAACCCAGGAGGTGGAGGTTGCAATGAGCTGAGATAGTGCCACTGTACTCTGGCCTGGGTGACAGAACAAGACTCCATCTCAAAAAAAAAAAAGTAAAAAACGAAAGATCATTTGAGACCACTATGAACACCTTTAGGTGCACAAACTAGAAAACCTAGAAGAAATGCAAAAATTGCTGTAAACATACAACCTTCCTAGATTAAATCAGGAAGAAATAGAATCCTTGAACAGACCAATAACAAGCAGTGAGATAGACTCAATAATTTAACATTGCCAACAAATAAAAGCCCAGAACTAGATTAATTCACAGCTGAATTCCACCAGGCATTCAAAGCAGAATTGTTACCAATCCTATTGAAACTATTCCAAAAGATGGAGAAAGAAAGACTCCTCCCTAAATCAGTTATGAAGCTCATATCACCTTGATACCAAAACCAGAGAAACAAAACAAAACAAAACAAAATGAAAACTACAGACCAATCTCCCTGATTAATACAGATTCAAAAATCTTCAAAAAAAATGCTAACTGAATCCAACAGCACATTAAAAATATAATTCTGGCCAGGTACAGTGGCTCACGCCTATAATCTCAGCACTTTGGGAGGCCAAGGCAGGTGGATCACCTGAGGTCAAGAGTTTGAGGCCAGCCTAGCCAAAATGATGAAACCTCATATCTATTAAAAATTTAAAAAAAAAAAAAAAAAGTAGCCAGGCATCGTGGCTGTAATCCCAGCTACTCAGGATCCTGAGGCAAGAGAATAGCTTGAACCGGGGAGGTGGAGGTTGCAGTGAGCCAAGATCACAC
The DNA here is from genome assembly GCF_008728515.1 of Papio anubis. NCBI lineage: Eukaryota > Metazoa > Chordata > Mammalia > Primates > Cercopithecidae > Papio > Papio anubis. The sequence goes on along the minus strand of NC_044985.1, from coordinate 67,892,854 downwards.
CACTGCATTCCATCCTGGGAAACAGAGCAGGTCTCTCTCTCTCTCTTTCTCTCTCTCTCTCTCAAAATTCATCTTGATCAAGTGGTTTTCATCCCAAGGATGGAGGAATTATTTAATATATGCCAGTCAATAAATGTAATATATGACATAGACAGAATGAAAACAAAACCAAATGATCATCTCCATAGATGCAGAAAAAGCATTTGACAAAATCCAGCACCCTTTGTGATAAAAATTCTTAACCAACTAGGCATAGAAGGGACAGACCTCAAAATAATAAAAGCCATATGTAACAAATATATAGCCAATGTCATACTGAATGGGGAAAAGTTGAAAGCATTCCCCTTGAGAACAGTAACAAGACAAGGATGCCCACTTTCACCACTCCTACTTTACATAGTTCTGGTAGTACTAACCAGAGCAACTAGGCAAGGGAAAGAAATAAAGGGCATCCAAATTTGAAAAGAAGAAGCCAAACTATCACTGTTTGCAGATGATATGATTGTATATTTAGAAACTCCCAAAGACTTATCCAAAAGACTCTTAACGTTTGACAAATAAATTCAGTAAAGCCCCAGGTTACAATATCACTGTACACAAATCAGTAGCATTGATCAATATTATAAAAATGACCATATTGCCAAAAGCAATCTACAGATCAAAGCAATTCCCATCAAAAGACCAATATCATTTTTCACAGAATTGGCAAAAAACAATAGACAAAGCAATCCTAAGGAAAAAGAACAAATCTGGAGGCATCATATTACCAAATTTCAAACTATACTACGAGGCAATAGTTACCAGAACAGCATGGTACTGGTATGAAATTAGGCACATAGACCAATGGAAAAGTAGGCACATAGACCAATGGAACAGAATAGAAAACCCAGAAATAAAGCCAAATACACCTAGCCAACTGACCTTCAACAAAGCATACAAAAACACAAATTGGAGAACGGACACCCTACTTAATAAATAGTGCTGGGAAAACTGGTATGCCACATGTAGAAGAAAAAAGAAAAAACTAGATCACTATCTCTCACCATATATACAAATTAATTCAAGATGGATCAAAGACTGAAATATAAGGTCCGATACCAAAAAAATTCTAGAAGACAACATTGGAAATGTCTTCTAAACAAGTGCCAGGGCAAAGAATTCATGACTAAGACCCCAAAATAAATGCAACAAAAACAAAAATAAGTAAATTGGACCTAATTAAACTAAAAAGCTTCTGTACAATGAAAAAAATAATCAACCAAATAAAAGTACACCCTACAGAATGGAGGAAAATATTTGCAAGCTATGTATCCAACAAAGGACTAGTATCCAGAATCTATAAGGAATTCAAACAAATTACCAGGAAAAACAACAACAACAACAAATAACCCCATCCAAAAGTGGACAAAATACATAAATAGATGTATTAGTCTGTTCTCACATTGCTAATAAAGACATACTCGGGACTGGGTAATTTTTAAAGAAAAGAGGTTTAATTGACTCACAGTTCCACGTGGCTGGGGAGGCCTCACAATCATGTGGAAAGCAAGGGGGAAGCAGGCAGAAGAGAGGAGAAAGCTTGTGCAGGGAAACTCCTATTTATAAAACCATGATATCTCATGAGACTTGTTCACTACCAGAACAGTAGGGAAAAGATCCACCCCCATGATTCAATTACCTCCCACCAGGTTCCTCCCATGACACATGGGAATTATGGGAGCTACAATTAAAGATGAGATTTGGGTGGGGACACAGTCAAACCATATCAATAGCTGTTTCTCAAAAGAAGATATACAGATGTGTGATAAACACATCTGTTCTGAAGAAATGCTCAACATCACTAATCATCAGCGAAATGCAAATTAAAACCACAATGAGAAATCACCATACTCCTGCAGTATCCAGTAGGCCAAAACTGGAATAATGCAACTATTCATCCAAAGTCAAATAGGTAAAATATGGTATGTTCATGCAATAAAATACTACTTAGAGTAACAAAATAGCAAACTATTCATAAATGCAGCAATATGAATAACTTTAAAAAATATTGTGTTAATTTAAAGAAGTTAGAGACAATCACTTACTGAATAATTCCATGTATATGAAATTTCTAGTAAAAACAAAACTACTACAGCAACAGTAGATCAATATTTATCTAGACATGGTGGTGGGAATGGAGATTAAATATAAAAGGATTGGAAGGCACTTTGGAGGTGATTTAATTATTCTGAAAGGTGGTTGTGATTATAGTTGCAGAATTTTACAAATTTACTGAAACTCATTGATGTGTAAACTCAAAATATATTGTCTTGTAGTTGATTGTAAATTATACTTCAATTACAATGGAAAAATATTAAGGGAATATTAAGTAATATGTAGATAGTTGTGGTTAAGCTTTTTACATATACTTTTTGGAATAATCGTTTGACTTTATGTAAGTAGAGATAAAACTAGTCAAAGTGGTGCTATTTGGATAAATCAATTTGTATTCTCCCTTACCTCATGTGCACATTTATATTGACAGGAAAGATCAGCTCACCTAACTAAAAGCACTTAGTATGTAAAATAAATTCAGAATCTTAGTCATTAATGTTTCTGAATTACATTTCCTTCTATATCTCTTGTTTTTTCCATTATAGCTGCAGTTCAAAGTAAAAATAGAGATTGAACTGAATTATTTTCTCTAACGCCTTCTCTGGTTATTGCTTCTGCCTCCAGTAGAAATTAATATGAATCATATACCAAGAACAAACATTTTAGAGTGCCTGAAATAAAGACATTTTCCTAGAATCTATATCTTTTGTTAAAATAAAGACTTAGAACATTGCCTGTGTTTAGAATTAAATCAAAAGCTGAAACTTTCAAAATGGAGGTTATTTTTAATATGAAAAAGAATGACGCATAAAGCTCTGAATATCAAAGATTGCTTTTTTATACTTATGTTCAAAAAACCAATTTAAGGTGTTTATGCCCATGTAATATGACCATATAACTTCGTGGTCAATTTTCTCTACAAAATGTGAACATGTTTAAACCCAGCTTAACATAATCTTGTTTGTCAAAATTAGATCATTTATGTTTTCAGCAACAGGAAACAATTGTGGCATACACAGGGATGTTCTAAGTGCTTATTCAGCAGTTTACATAAAGGAAGAATGATTCACTTTAATATCTGAAATTACTATATTTTTGGTACCTATATTTAGTAAATGATATAATAGACATAAACAACCAAATCTACAGTAACAAAAATTTTAATAAGATTTATGGGCTAAGTTCTCTATATGCATTATTACATTTAATTCTTACACCAACTTTTTGAGGTAGGTGACAAGAACCTCACAGTCAGTTTTCTTAGTGGAGTCAAGGAATAATTTCAAAATCAAAGTCAGTGGAAGATAAAGGAAGATTATTTTCTTTGGAAAAAGTAATTAATAAAAGAAAAATCAGCTGGGAATTTTTCCACACTTACAGCAAATGACTCTGATATTTGGACCTCCTGAAATCCAGAAGTAAATATTGTAGGTATATCACATAAATATAAGAAAAAACTAAAAATGTGCAGTGGGTCAAACTAAAGGGCAGTCTCTGTCAACTCAGCTCACCCGAAGAATGTGGGGCCTGTCACCATATCCAGAAAACAAACTGGCTGGTTGAGGCATAATAATGCGTCCAGACAGCATGTAGGTCACCCAAGACTCATTCCTGCCAACAACCATCACTGCCATTCCCCACACCCCCACATCCCCACCCTCATGCAGTTTTTAGAGGCAGAGCTCTTCTAAACAGAATCTGACATTCACTGCAAGAGACAAAACTTTATTTCTTTGCCGAAGGAAATACTCTATAATTACAGAAAATTTTTATTTTAGTTCTTCAAAAAGAAATGCTAACAGAAAAATCAAAGACCAGCAGTATTTAAGAAAATTCAATTGCTAAGATTGGCAAATTCCCCTGAAGACAGTTAAATGCTGATTAAAAAACATCGAAAAACACTTAAAACAATAAAGATATCATATCTACAGAGGTTACATTTCCCTAAAAATGCTGCTATGAAAAAAAAAAAAACAAGAAGTATTGAAAATTAAAAATATAATTGCAAAAATGTACAAAAAATAAACAAGATATGGCTAAATGTACTAGAAAAGACACATATAAAATTAAATTAGTGAACACAGAGATTTAGCAGAGGATCCCAGAAATAAGTGCATGTAAAAACATGGGGAGTATTTTTAAACTATTTAGAAATTTGAAGGCTAGATGAATGAGTTCCACAGTCTGGCAGCAATTATAGAGTGAGAATAGAGGGAAGGAGGAAGACCACATTGTAAAATAAGAAATAAATGAAAATTTCCCCAAATCAAAAAAAGTCCAAGTTTGAAAGTGGTAAGTATCTGAGCCACAAAAAAAATCTAAAGTCAGCTAGGCCTGGAGCGATGGCCTATGCTTGTAATCCCAGCACTTTGGGAGGCCAAGGGGGATGGATCACCTGAGGAGACTAGCCTGGCCAACATCGTGAAACCTTGTCTCTACTAAAAATACAAAATATTAGCTGGGCGTGGTGGTGGATACCTGTATTCCCAGCTACTCACACACACACACACACACACTCTTCCATGTGTTATTTAATATTTAATATAATTATTATTTTTTTTTTTTTGAGAGGTAGCCTTGCTCTATTGCCAGGCTGGAATGCAGTGGTGTGATCTCAACTCACTGCAACCCTCGCCTACCAGGTTCAAGTGATTCTCCCGCCTAAGCCTCCCAAGTAGCTGGGATTACAGGCACGTGGCACCATGCCCAGCTAATTTTTGTATTTTTAGTAGAGACAGCGTTTCACCATGTTAGCCAGGATGGTCTCGATCTCCTGACCTCGTGATCTGCGCGCCTCGGCTTCCCAAAGTGCTGGGATTACAGGCTTGAACCAACATAATTCTGTAAACGAACTTTTCCTGGTCTGTGGCTGAGGTTTTCAGTGCCCAAACGGAGAACTTTTATTTTCTTCTTCCTGAACAGTTGTTTCCACATCTTTATTCAGCAGGTGTCATGGGTGTTGAAAAGCTTGAAACATCAGGATATCTACGCCTGAATAATTGTCAAAGTTGGTAGCTAACCTAGGCTAGCTAATAATTAGGTGTTTGTAAATTGGTTCAATGTCCATTGATAGCAACTGAGGAAAAAAAATACAGGAATGTTATTTTTATGCTCAAAATAATGAGAATTTGTCATGCATTTGCCATCTGAAGTTCTATGAACTATAAAATTTTTATAGTTCTATGAATTATATAACCTATATACAAGGTTGTTGAAACATTACTGCTTTCATTTTCTAGTTATAATGGCTGCCATTTTTCATTCTCACCAAAATGTATGAGGGTTCAACTTCACATCCTTGTCAATACTTTGTATTGTCAGTTTTTAACCATTTGTTTCACTTAGAAATTTTAGCATCTTGGTAGGTTTGTAGTCATATCTTATTGGGAGTTAAATTTGAATTTTCTAAATGACTAATGATGTTGGGCATCTTTTCATGCATGTGATTACATATGCTATACATATATATTATTTGATCAATGCTCATGTAAAATATTTGCCCATTTTTAATTTGTTTGTCATTTGAGTTTTGAGAGTTTCTTATTTATTCTATAAATTACATATCAGATATATGTTTTTAAACATTCATTCCAACCTGTAGCATTATATTTTTATTATAATAATATCTTTTAAAGAACAGAATTTCTCAATTTTGAGAAAGTACAATTTATACTTACTTAACAGATTATGCCTTTAGTGTTGTATCTAAGAAATCTTTGCTAACCAAGATCACAAAAGTTTTTCTCCTGTTTTCTGCCAGAAGTTTTATAGCTTTAGATATTATACTTTCTTTTACACTTCACTTTTTAAAGATTGCATATGATGCAATGTAAAACATTATTTTGACAAAAATTTAACCTTTTCTCAATAAAGAACAGTATTCCATATTATCTTAGTCCATTTTGGCTGCTAGTACAAACTACCATAAACTGGGTGTCTTATGAACAACAAATATTTATTTCTTACAGTTCTGGAGGCTGGGAAATCCAAGATAAAGGCAACAGGCATATTTAGTGTCTGTTGAGGGCCAGTTCCTCATAGACAATGTCTTTTTGCTGTATCCTTAACTCTTCTCTTTTATAAAGGCACTAATCCCAATTTTGAGGACCATCCTCATAACCTAATCACCTTCAAAAGGCTCCAGCTCTTAGTATGATCAGTTTGAGAGTTAGGGTTTAAACATATGAATTTCAGGGGAATATAAACATTCAGATCATAGCACATACACTATCACAGAATTTTAGCTGACAGTGATAGTCACTTGTCAGAGACTATCAAGTTATTAGTGTTTATACAGAGCATTGGGTATAGCTACACCACACAGATTACACTTCTGTATAGCAAAGTTCTCTTTAGAGAGAGACTAGTGGTCAATAACTAAGACTACTTTCTTATTTTTATTTTAAAGAGTTGTCTACCACTGTGATAATGTGTGTGTGTGTGTGTGTGTGTGTGTGTGTGTGTGAGAGAGAGAGAGAGAGAGAGAGAAAACATAAGAAATTGGCCGGGCACGGTGGCTCACGCCTGTAATCCCAGCACTCTGGGAGGCCGAGGCGGGTGGATCACGAGGTCAGGAGATCGAGACCATCCTGGCTAATATGGTGAAACCCCGTCTCTACTAAACACACACACACACACACACACACACACACACAAAGCCAGGCATGGTGGCGGGCGCCTGTAATCCCAGCTAATCGGGAGACTGAGGCAGGAGAATGGCGTGAACCCGGAAGGTGGAGCTTGCAGTGAGCCGAGATCAGGCCACTGCACCCAGCCTGGGCGACAGAACAAGACTCCATCTCAAAAAACGAAACAAAACAAAACAAAAGACATAAGAAATATTGACTCTAAAACTGAGAGTTATGAATTAGAAAAGATTAAAATTGATAACCATAAGAAGTAAATATAGTACCATAGCAATAACTCTGGCATTTACAGATTTTTTTTCATTCTCCCTAACTATGAAATATTCCAAAATAGATTTAATAGTAGTAATTGAAAGATAATTAACTGAGAAATGTAGAGATAATCTTTAGGAAACAATACTACTATCTCTACAATTTGTTTTGTCAATTGGATTAATTTATTGTTTTGTACAATGAACAAATCTTTATTTAACTTTGCTAAATTGACTTAAATTACAAATGCAATCAACATCTTTGTATTGCTACAGAATATCCCTAATTATTGCATTTGTATCAACACTTAATTGTGCAATAACTGAAAACGAGTCAGGAAAATAACATTTAAATTGACGCTTCATCTGTGAGATCTACAAGTTTAAGACAGAGATGAGACATATGAATGAAAACGTTTGATTCTTGGTAAGTTGTAACATTTATTTCCTAATCAACCAAGATCAACATGGAAAAAAAAAAAGATTGTGTATCATTTGCTTGACTGTTATAAGCTTAGACTTTTTTTAAATATTGGAAGCATATGCCTAAAGGGGGGGAAGATAAACAATATAATATGCTAAGTTAGATTCTTTTGATGAGTTTTTATCTATGAAATTACTTTTTAAAACATATTCTGGTAAGTTTAATATGTTTTCTATTTAAGATTCTCCTGGTTCATGATGAATTTAATTTGTTTTTTATATAAATATGAACATTTGGGTAACTTGGATAAGGCTTATGAGATTTCTTATTTTTAGATAGTATTGTTTTTCTTTTCCTCTGAAATTAGACTTTTTGTCCTCTCATTTCTTTACTTTTCTCTTATACTATAGTGTCATCTTGGTTTTATTAATAATTCAAAAACTGGAAACAACTTGAATGTCCATCCACAGAAGAATGAGTAACTAATACATAATCTTCACAGAGCCTATGTTAAGAAAAAAACAAAGTCACCAACCAGTAGATATCGTGTTATTCCATTCATATAAAGTTCCAAACAGGCAAAATTAATTTACTGTGATAGAAATGGAGAAAATAAATACAAAATTACAAATAATATTTGTTTCTGTGTGGCATTGGTTGAAAAGATGCTGACAGGAATTGTTACTCATGATGGAATTTTTTTCATGATTGTAGTGTGTGTATTTGTGAAACTTGTTTAAGTACTGTACTTAAGATCAATACATTGAACTCCATGTAAAATATACCTTCACTTCAGGCAGTGAGGAGAGGAAAATGAAAGAAATAAGAATCAGCATTGCATGTCTCAACATTTTTAAATTACTGCCTCCATAAAGAGTTTTTTAGACATTGTTTTCATTACCCCCCCCATGTGAAATTTCAGTACCACAAACATCTGTTTTTATATTCTCTATATATCAGTATTTTATACATAGTAATAGTAAAAAACATTTTTACCCCCTTCCCCACTGAAGAACTCATTTTCACTCAGTTGGAGGTGATATTAGCCCCATTTTTATATTCTCCATATATCTGTATTTTATACATAGTAAAAATATAAAACATTTTTACCCCCCTCCTCCACTGAAGAACCCATTTTCACTCAGTTGGAGGTGATATTAACCCGATTGAGAACACACAGACTAGAGTAAGTGGCTTAAACAGCAGGTTGTCAGAACCATCAAAATGATACTTACAAATTAATTGTAACCCCCCTACTCCAGATACACAAATAAGAAGGTGAACCAATAATTAAATTAGTTAGAAATACAATTAATTTCTTTGAAAAATTTAAACAAAGAAACAGTATATTTTAAAAAGTATAATTTAAGCTTTTAGGACAAATATTAAATATAAACAATGATGCATAAATTTTTACAGATAAAATATAAATTTTATTCCATAATGGTCATTTGTATTACACATTCTGAATATATTTAAACTGGGAGTTTATGCTGTAACAGAAACTATACCTCAAAAAAGGTGCAACAGAATTTTATAATCTTAAAATATATTGTTTCTTTAATTTACTTCATCAGGTATTTATGTATCCTTAATTATTTCCCCCATCTTCATTGCAAATTTTTCCTGAAAAAAACTGCTAAATGAAAAGACTTTTGCAACTTTTATATTACTGAGAGCTAGATATGTTCTCCCCATATGAATAACTGTTTTAACTATTTGTTTACAATAAATAGCTTTAGCTGTTCATTGGCCATCAATGTTATAATTATTTATTCCACATTTGTCTTTTATTATTTGAAAATCACTGACAAAGCTATACTTTAAACTTGTGAGCTATTTTATGCTGGTGTATCAGGCAAACGAGTATTTGATGGGGGTGTACTAATGCAAGCTAAAAATAAATCCCATCTGTTCACCTTTCAGACTGCACTGCATTAGTACCTGCATATTGGGTACCACATAACTTAATGAAACACAAATAAAAATATGGTTATTTCTATATCTCCAACAGTAAAAGCAAGCTGCTTCTAAAAGGGAACAATTCATGTATGATTTCCTGGAGTGTACTACATTTCTGTATTTGTTAAGATAAACTGTATATACATTAAAGCCAATTATCTATTGTCTGTTTTAGGTCCAAGAAATAGAAAATACTTAAAAATGTATACCTTAAAATGTTGGTCATTTCTTCCAAGTGCTTAAATAACATAACACATTTTAAAGTAAGTTTATACCCATATATTTTTACATCAAGCGTATACTTATTGAATATTTTATCAATTTGATTATATATATCTTAGTTTATGAATCATTATATTTTGTGGCTAAGTAAATCCTATTACTTCATTCATTGTATTCTTACAGTTTTCATACCCTCTGTGCATCAAAACAGTTTCCTAAAATTTTCTATGCCATAAATGTTATTGTTGGGTTTTGCTGAGTAAACAAGTCTAATAATAAACGTAAAGAATTATTGTTTTAAAAATAACTTTGATAGAATTAAATAATAAACATTTTGTTAAAAGCATTTTACAATTAATACTCAGATTTGCTGTATATGTCTACATTTATATATTCAAATGTATTCATATATTATTTCTTGCAGACATCTAATTATTCTATGATCAGGAGACAAATTTACACTTAATTCATCACAGGTTTTTCATCTGTTTATCGTCATTTTATCAGTGACAATAGCATTTATTGAACTACTGAGATCACAACTATTATTTGAAGCATTTCATTTTGAGACATAACATCACTCAGTATAAGAAAAGGACAGTACTTTCTGGTTTATACTTAGTATTCTCCTGGATGGCAAGTTATATTTATTCTTGTCTCTCAAAAAAGATTTATTTTCTTTTGCAGTGACTACATTCCTTTCTTTGTCTTTGACAAGCCTAGGTATAATCATATTATCTAAAACTTCTCCCTTCAATTTTCCTACTCATTCATGCAGATATTTTAATAAAAACCCAAATAACCTAAGATGCCACTGCACAAGGCATGTTGGAAATATCTGTACTCTAGTAGTAGAAAGATTCTGAATCATATTGTGTTAACTTTTGCTTCTGTATGAAATTCTTTGATTTCTCACACGCTTGGACTACGTAACTTGTATTTTATTCCTTACCTAAGCCACTTGTCCAATGGCTCAGTTTGACTCTTTCATTTAGTTTAACAGAGTGCCCAAATAATCTATTATTCAAACAAAGACATTTTAATGAGTGAAATGGAGCACTAAATATTTACTAAAGTGGAAAAAAAAATAGTATAAATTATCAAGACTGTCCTGGAAAACACTTGGGTGCATAGCCAATTCAGGCTGTAATCACATCATAGCCGTTCTTCAGTTCCACACAGAGTGATGCCAACTGAATCCCAGTACTTCTCACTTGACTGAGAGACAAATCAAATAATCCGCCAGTAACTGTATGTACCCGTCAGAGAAATGATTATAATGTTTCTCAAATTATCATTTATCTACTACTTTTCTGTTCTGTATAATGAGAACTTTAAGTCAATTTCCCTTCCTTAAATAGGTCAAATATTCTCCTCTGATTTAGACTCTTCTACAAGCCCTCAGTCATGTTCAAAATTCTATCACTTATGTTCTCACCTCTAGAAGTCTTGAGGAAACAGTAGATAAATCCCTATACATGCTATGCTTCAATAAGAAGATTATCAATGCATTGGAGAAAGATAAGTTTTTCTTTCCAAGCAAATATTTATAATTTTATATTAAAGATCAAAAATGCTTATATTTCGAAGGAAGTGTCATCAATGAAAAATCCTTATTTATTTTATGAGTATCATGGGATTTAGGATTTCTAAGTTTTAAGTGAAATATAATCAAACTGAAAACAAACCAAAATGGAATTGATTGCTTGAATAGACAATCTCTTTGAGAGCCATTCTAAATGCCTGATAAGAATTTAGAAATGATTCCTACTGGTGTGGCAACACCTGCAATATTTCAAGGCAATGAATTTAAAATTAAAGTCAAAGAAGTAAATAATTTTGAGTCTAATGTTTTGTGAAAGAGAAAACACTTAAGTCTTTAAATAAAAAAAGAGTGGAGAATTGAGACAAATACTTTTCACTAGTTGGACTATATTATAACATAATTACAGCACTTAGGAAAATACAGACAAAGAAACAATATTATTTTATTGAACTATCTAAACATTTCTGAGGGTATTTATAACTACGCTGAGGTGATGTCCAGATGAAAAAAAAAGAACATATTATTTTTACTGTTGTTGTTATTTTAGAGACAGGGTCTTGCTCAGTTGCCTCGGCTGGAGTACGGTAATGTGATCACAGCTCACTGTAACCTCAAACTCCTGGGCTTGAGTGATCCTCTTTCTTCAGCCTTTTGAGCAAGTAGGACTGCAGGCACATACCACCATGTGCGGCTATGTTTTAAAATTTTTTTGTAGAGATGGGTGTCTCACTATGTTGCCTAGGCTGGTCTCGAACTCCTGGCCTCAAGCAGCTCTCCTACCTAGGCCTCTCAAAGTGCTGAGATTACAGGCCCAGGCCAAAAGACAGGTTATTTTCAAAGAAATATAGCATTATACAATTTAGCATTCAATGTATAAGGTAGTATTTATAAAGTACAGAGCAGAGCACATTTTTCAATGCCCATCTTAAGGGGGGTATATATATTACATATTTACAACTGGTGTATAATACTTTAGAAAGTAGTATTTACTGATAAGCCAAATGCCAATTGCCAGTGCCATTTCATGACAGTCATTATCTATCAAAGTATTTTTCCTTTTAGTAAAAATACAGATTTTTTTTTCAAAAATAAAAGAATTTCAATACAATGTGATGGAGTTTATTTGAGATGCTTTTCTTTGAAGTGAACCAGCATCCTTCATTATCACTCTTTTATTGGGCTCAATTTTTCTATCTTATTGGGTGTGTCTTCTCTTATTTTATTTAGTAATTATATATATTCTTTCAAACTTCTGTACCTTTTAAAATTGCAGCCTATCAAATGTGTGCTATCCTACGCAACTCAAACATTTTATTGTAATTGAGAAACATTACCTTGTATCATTTTCTTCCTTCACAATTTTGATGAGTTATTAGAATTGATAGCCATGTGATTTTACTAAAGAGTTACTTAAAAGCACTTTCCTTTATACAACTTTCATTGCATAGAAAAGAATATGTGTATTAAAATGATTATTTACATCGTTTGAAGTATTCAATCAGAAAAATATATAAAATCATGTTGTTGGAGGCAACTCATTAGGTAGACAAGATCTGCCAGTAACAAGCAGACAGTCCATTTACCACATAGAAATCTTTCAAGATGATGTGCTTAAGAGGAAAAGTGTCCAGTGATAAATTTATATATATGGAAAAATCCTACTGTATTAAAATATAATTTAATTTAAAATACATGCATATATATTTGCATCTGATCTAATTAAATAGAGCTTATGTTATGCCAGTAAAGCTTTAGTATTTTTGTGTTTCTTCTCTGAAGCCCTGAATTGCTATTTCTAGTGGATTGTAGCAAAAATAAAAGTTAAGTGAAATATTCTTATATTGCAGTTGGACAACCTGCTATTGATTTATGATATGATTAATGAACCAACATGAAGTGGTGACTTACCAGAATAGAATTGAGATAATGCTGTGTTATTCCTGGATGTGACTTATAATAAAATTACTAGTATTAAAGGAAATTGGATATTTTGCATGTTTTAAATTGAAGGGAAACAACATTTTATACCATCAAGAGCAAACTAGCCTTTTAGTAAAACTATATTTTGGGACACTGTATTCTAAAACATATGCCATTGAATAATATCATAGATTGTTGCATGTTGAGTTCCAAACACTTAGTTCAAGAGTGTGTTTGTGCATGTTTAATGTTACTATAACTTAGAAACCATATACGTGTATATATATGTATATATGCGTGCGTGTGTGTGTGTATATATATATATAATCTGCGAGTATGAGTATGCATGAATTGGCTAAAGTTGTATTTTATCACCCTGATACAGAGCAACTATGAAATAGAACACTATCTTTGAACTTGTTAATAATCTGCTCTGGCTAGGCACAGTGTGTGGCTCACTCCTCTAATCCCAGCACAAGAGGATCGCTTGAGCCCAGTAGTTCAAGACCAGCCAGGGCAACATAGTGAGACCCTTTCTCTAAAAAAAAAACAAAAAAACTAGCAAGGCATGATGTCTTACGTCTGTAGTACCAGCTATGTGAGAGGTCTCAGTAGGAACATTGCTTGACCCCAAGTGTTTGAGGTTTCAGTGAGCCAAGATGACAGCACTGCACTTCGGCCTGGGCAAGAGAGTGAGATCCTGTCTCAAAATAATAATAATCATTTTCTACTAAATAATATTTTATGTAAGTGAATTATAGTGGCTATAATTTCAGATCAGGAAGGAGAGATTTGAATTCTGTGACCTTTGATGAGATACTTAACTACTCTGTGCCTTACTTATCTGTAATATAAGTATATAGTATACATATAGAAAGATGATTTTTCCAAGATTTGAATTTTTATGACTTTTTACAGCAAAACATTCTCTGTGCTTTTTTTTTTTTAACCTTTTCTACTGTAACTGAGTTTCTTACAGGGCTAGATTAGAAATTGGTCCTCTGTATTCATTAGCATAAAAACTAAAATTAAAAATCCCCATGAGGGAACATAGAGAAGGATAGATCACCAAAGAAACAAGAGTTTAGTTATTAGCTTTATCATCTCCTTATTTGACCAAAAATTTTGCTGAACATTTTACATTTTATGATACCATAATTATGTTGGCGGTTGGGAACAAAAAATTCCAGTGCCTGTCATTGTTTAATTGCAAATTAAAATTATGTTCTGAGTTGTATTTAAATCTAATTTTTAAAGCAATGGTAATAATAGATAACATTTACTGAGTGTATACCATGTGATAGGTACTATGCTAGGTATGTAGCCAGGTCAATCATATTTAATTCTCAGAGTAACAGTACAAATTTGGTTATATATGAGCCTGAAAACAGACTTAACTCTGAAAAACTGACACTTTGAGCAAAAAAAAAAATTAAATCTCTTAAAATTATTGATCAAGAATATCTTAATCTATTTCTCTGCTTCAAGTCTTGGCTCTACATAAAAGCTTCCAGAAAAATAAAGATGTATTATTTAAAAAAAAAAAAAGGAAAAGGAAAACCTTCAGGGAAAGCAATTAACTATCTTCCTTAGAGTTCAAGCAAGTTCTACTATAAGCAAATTATTTTTCTATCTAGATTTTCTCCTTTTTCTTAACCACATTCTAAGACTATAGCCTTTCTAACTTTCATGGAAATCATAAAATGTCTATTTATAAGAGTTTACATGACAAATTATCATATATACGTATATATACATATGTATATATGACATTTTAAAAAAATCAATGCACAATAATTGGCAGCACTGCCTTTATTTAAACTAATGGCAAGAATAGCCCAGTTATGAGAGGTCAGAATGTTTACAATCCTGGTAAAGAGTTACAGATACTTTAACTGATTGTAATGAAAATGTAGAAGGTAATGGTCACAGCACATGGCTTTGCAAATAAATGACCTGGAAAAGAATAGAAGGGAGAGGAGGGAGAGGGCTAAGGGAGAGGCTCAAATTACACGCAGCCTGGGCACTAGAGTTACTAAATCCATTGTGGTAAATGTCCCACAGTGCAGTACTTCAATCTTCTTGTTTCTCCCTTGTCACTGCCTCAGATTTGTCGTTATGTTTTTTTTTGTTTTTTTTCTATTTGGCTGTTTTCAGGAACAAGTACTATTCAGGTCTCTATCTTTCCATTTTGTCCCTTTCACTTCTTATTCTACCATTCCTGAAAAGAAACTAGTTTCTACAGTGGAACATAGGCAGTAAGCAAGGTTTTTTGTGGTTACTAAAAAAGGAAAGGTTATGATTTTTTTTAATCGCATAAGGCAATACCCAAAATAGCTGCTCTCTTTAATAGTCTTAAAACATATAGTTTTCTGGTTAAGCTGTAAGATATTATTGCCAATAACCTTTGCTTTATTTCCAATAAAAATATAGTAACTTTAAGAGTTTCCCTTGCAGGTTTCACCTAAAGTGAGGATTAAATAATTATAACTATATATAGTGCTTGCCCTCTCTCTCTCTCTATATATATATATATATTTTTATATATATATACACACATATATATCAGTTATTTAATTACAATAATTACTTTATAACTAAGCCATAGTTTTTCAATAAAACTAAAAAATAAGCAAAAGAAAAATAATAAAAACAAATAAAACCTGGAAACTCAGAGAATATTTTAAATGATCTCTATGTAAAGCAGAAAAAGAACTCAAAAGTACCAAAGCATAAAGGTATTAATACAAAAAGGAGACTATTCAATGTCAGAAAGTAAATGCTGAAACAGTATAATTGTATCCGTATACTATTTTACAGAGTGTCTTTGATTATCTACAACAGAAATATGAAAATGAACTAAGTATGAGACCTAACTTGGAAAAAAATAATAAAATAAGTGAAAAGAAAATAGAAGGATACAATTACAATTCTGATCTTGGTAGAAAAAATAAACAAAAAACATACACAATTGAGAATAAGAAATAAAAGACCACTAGAAGAGAGAAGGTATATTTAAATGTGGAGCTAGCTGAAGCTTAATTATCCCTTTCTTCTGCCTTCTAAATGCAGAAGAAAACTTGAAGCTATGTCTTGTGATATAAACCTTGAAAGACCATTTGTATTTAACTGAAAAATACAGATTAGATTTCAAATATTCCCTCAGTAATTAAAAAACAATAACAAAGTTTTACTTGGCTTTCTTTCACAACCATGGATTGTCATTGTCAATTTCAGTTGCATATGGATTAAATTTTATATTTAAAAATTAAAATGAAGATAACAATGTACATTTCTAGGTTTGCCCATTATTATTATCCTGCAAACATATACAGCAAAGTATACACAAATAAAATATGTAAGATCAATCTAAGATTGCTTGTTCCTGAGGGGAAATTAATCTACTTCTCATGTTGTCATTTTATTTTTTGAGGGAAGAAAATGTCCTTCAATAGGAAGAATAATAGGAGTCATTCAAAGGAGAATTTAATGATGTTTTGAATTGCAAAGGCATTATGGTATACCCTTAATGCCTACATTACATACCCTTTACTACGATGAAAATATGTGTTCAAAACATATTTTAATGTCAAAATCATCCAATAGTTTTCAATGCAAGTGCTTCATTTTATGTCAGAGAACACGTGCTTAATCTGTGAGGTTTGGTTATTCATATTGTATTTGTACATGTCTCAAGAAATACAAGTTCATACGATCAAGTGCAATACTTTCAACTGAGAAAATTGCACAGTGTTTCTTTTCTTTATGATATCATAAAGTACATGCAAAATCTGTAAATCTAAGCCCCTGTTAGCATATTGTATCAATTAAACAGTGAAGGTTAGATAATAAATGATTCATTATACATGTCAGAAAAATGAGAGAAAGGTATTTGCATCAGGCCCTTCCCTACAGACTCTTTTGATGTCTATCTGAAATAAATATGATGAGATAAATTCTATGTTGATCATAAAAGGGAAATGATTTTGTTTTTTATTTTTATTTTAGTGTTCTTCCTTGTATAGGTACCTTGTAAAGAATGTTATAGTTATATTTTACACAGAATAATGAATAGTCTATAGTTATACATACCAACCACATGGACATTGTATTGGAAAACAAAGAAGTCTTTTGTCAATTGACTTAAAATACATGTAAATAATACTTTCCTGGCTTTGATCTTCTACAACAATCTGGAAATTGTGTTATATAATTCTCAAATTATGTGGCAATTTTAAGTGATAGGTGAGAGATTTAGAACAATTTTATTTGTAATTTATGTATTACATATTTATGTCTAGTTCACTAAAGTTAGTGAAATTAACTTTTGAATAACATCTCACATTCAAGAAGTATACTTTAATAGTCACTAAATCATAAGAAAAAAGTATATAAATGTATAAATGACCCTTTGGAAAAGAATGTCAAATCAAGAAAATATTTTAATGCCTTTATATTTCTTGCATTTCAAAATGGTTTGCAGACACACACACAAAAAATATGAAAACATGTTAGTATATTTATAAAGTTATATTTAATTTTTATAAATCTGATTCAAAACCAAAGACTTGTAGTGCTGAAGAGGATTGTTTTACCAAAGTTGCATGCAATTTTTTTTTTAACATTTTCTTCTGATTTCCTAGTCCAATTGATAATACACGTCACTTACACAAATAAACTTTTAAACCATTTAAAACATGTGTGATACATTTTAAATACATAACACATAAAATGTATTCAGTATAGTGCAGTAGTACATATAGAATGCTTGAGTAAAATACAGATAGTGATTATAGAGCATTTTCTGAAAAACTAGAGCAGTAATCAAATGATTTGGTTTATAAAATCTAATGTGCAAACGTTTCAAGGTGAGGCTTGCGAGTTTTAATGTATTTTCTTACTTTTCATGAAAATAATTATTTATTTAAAGAGAGGTCCACATCATACTGAAGTTTTAAATATTTAAGGTCTAGAAAACTCTCAAGACTATTTATAAATTAACTTAGTGCCTAAAACAAGTAATAATCCAAATAACCTCAAACATATCAAATGAGTTTATCCAAATATTAAAATGTTGAAATGATGATCCTCAAAAGGACTTACACAGACTCTTGCAAAAGAAAGAGAGGTGTGAAATATTTAGAGAAGATTTTCTTAGTAAATCAAACTTTGAACCCTCTTAAGTTGTAGTCATTGCTAGAGAGTCATGGTAAAGCTTCTTATTAATTTGGAGATCACAGCTTTCGTAGAAAATAAAGATAATTCTTCAAGACCACAGGGTCTCAGTTAACTGTGATAATGATGTTAACCACATATATAATTTAAAATTGTTGAGTGGCATATTTATAAAGGTGAAAGGAAATGGGTGAAATTAATTTTGGTATTCAAAATATCATGTTACCATACAATCGGCATAAGAATTATTGAAGCTATATGACACACTTTTTAAATTGTACTAAGTTTTGAAATCTAGTGTGCATTTTACACTTACACATATCTGAATTTGTATTGGACAAATGTATCACTATGATGTATGAATGCAACTTCAGTGTCAGAAAGTTACATATCATATGCATCTGAAATTCTCTGATCTGAGAGAATAAAGCTCACTCTCACTTTGACTGTTCCATTACTTTTCTTTTGTTAAACATGTTTGGATTATGCTCTCTGTTTGGATGTTATTTCATTAAACCAGTGAAGTTTTGTCGTTTGCAGCCTTTGATAGATTAGAGTATCCTTCAATAATTCAGATCTACTTTAATTTCCTTATTTATCCACATTTGATTCTGCATATCTTCACAAGCAGCCTAGACACTGGATTTTCAATCTAGTTTCCTAAAGCCTAAGGGCCATTTCTAAAATCTCCAAACATCAAAAATTGAGTCACAATGTCAAAACTTTTCTGATTATGGAAGATGCCAGTTTCAAAGACAGTTTCTTTCATAGAGACGAAAGCAAAAAAAAAAAAAAACAAAAACAAACAAAAAAACAGCCTATAATATTTCAATATTAATATTCCGAGAAGTTTTTTCTGAAGATAATTGTTTAGAATTAAAAATTATCAATGTTAAAACATAATTCAATTACCATGGATTCAAAATAGATGATAAATCTGAATACTAAAATACATTTAACATATGGAATAGTTATAGGTCATATATTCCCAAAAATGGAGATTCTATTTGTCTATTTTGATTATGAATGGTTGAAATTTCCCATTTATTCTTTACCTCAAAATATTGTCCTATAATTACAATTTCATTGTGCTAGCCTTAACTGTTAGAATGACTGCCAAATTTGTATGCTACTGGGATATAAGATATCATAAAAGTTACAATCCTTGGAATATAATTTTATATTTAAAATGTTTTATTCACAGTAGTATTTTTTGAACATTATAGATAAGAAAAAGAGGTTAAAAAACATGACCTTCCATTTGTCACTGTTTGGCTTTTGCATTGTGAAAGATGTGTTTAACCTTTTATTTCCTAGAGCAGAAACTATATAAAGGTATGTGAGTTGTGTAATAACTATAAGTGAGCTCCTTATGACTCCAAGAAAGTACTCTGACATTCACTATTTAAGGCTTCAAATTTGTGCTCTTGTAAAGGTCAGAGAGCAAAGAACATTTTCAAGGCACTTAGTAAGTGGGGGAAAATCTTTGCAATTTGTTGAATGATTCTTTTAAAAGAAATGTAATATTTTCTGAGCGTTAAGCCAATAAGAATGTATGTAATTTGTTAACATCACAATAAAAATGTCTTTCGGAAGAGTTGATCCATAAGGAATCTATGTGACATGTAAATTTAGAACCAAAATTTTAATTACAGAGAAACTATTAGGCATCTCTCAAAAGTCTGTACCACCATTTCTGGGATTACAATTTCAATTCCCAAACATACCCAAAGATTTTAATATATTCTACACTATTAATCAAGAGCTTGGTCACAATGATAATACAAAGCAATACGCCAGAAAATCTCAGCTACTATATTCCAAATCCATTTTTCTTAGTAATTTTAGGCTTTCAGAAACAAAACAAAACCAAAAAACCCTGCCAACAACAAATAAGCCATCAAGAAAAAAAAAAAAAACATTTTCAGATTGTTTATGAACACATGGTGTTGCCTTTCAGGGAATAACTCTATTAAATAGTTGCTCTTTTGTTTTG
Source organism: Papio anubis (assembly GCF_008728515.1). Lineage (NCBI taxonomy): Eukaryota > Metazoa > Chordata > Mammalia > Primates > Cercopithecidae > Papio > Papio anubis. The sequence continues at coordinate 67,872,618 of NC_044985.1, read as the reverse complement.
TTTAAGCATACTGTTAGGTCAACTATATGTCAAAATATTCCTTAAGCTTAAAATAAGGTAGTGTTTCATATTTCATTTCTAATAAGAAAAAATATATAACTTTTTATGTTTAGCAGTGGTGTTTGCATGAACAATTTAAAGTATCACAAAAGAATTTTTTTCCAGAAGAAATATATACACATTGGAAGGTTCCATATTTGCCCATCAAAGGAAGTAGCTGCCATATTTTATTATATACACCAATCTCTCTCTTTCTGTCTATGCTCTGGTTTCTAAATGCATAGGCAAATGTAAATTACAATAAATGTAGAAATAAAATTCTTTTTAAAAAATTGCAGGTTTGAGTGATATCATTATTCTCACAGTATTATTAACACAAAATCATGAAGTGATTTTTAATTGTTCCCTCTAAATTTTACCATCTATGGAGATTTTCCTCAAGTAACTGATTCTTCCAACATAAAGTTTCTAACATTAGTTGTTTTTGTATATTTTTCTATCTTTTCACTGACAGATAGTTGATAAACTCACTACTTCATGTCATTTCTTCTAGTTGCCAGTTGTGGAAAATTATAAAAAATAAATTTATATTTTTGAGTATATACAGAGGTGGCAAAATATAAAGAAAGCACGAAGTAATAGAAAAGTTAAAGTATTTGTTGTCATTCAGGAGGAGAAGAGAGAAATGATCTCATAAGGCCTCTTGAAGGGCAGGCTATAAACCTGGCAATGTTGTATTTTTCAGGCTGGAAGTTTGCTTTGTAATTATTCATTACATCATGCTTTATGTATTGTGTACTTTTCTATATGTGTATAATATGTCTCAATATAAAGAATTTAAACATTTATGTTCTTTCCAGTGGAAAAGAACATCAAATATAAGAAGAAAAATATCACACTATTCTCAGACTTCTCTAAATCAGAGCTCAATGTGAAAAGAGTGAAAAAAATTTCAGAGTTCAGAAAAATAAAACAAACCTAATCACTGCATTTGCTTCATTTATAAAGAATATAGATGCCTAAAAATGCTCAACGTTGCATATTACCTTTTAAAAAGAATGTTATTTGATAATAAGTTAAATAATACAAGATAAGTGATTGAGATAGATTGGTGATGAAGATGCAATTGTAGAACTAAAACATGTGGAAGCTACAGATACAGATCAAATTGTACAGTTTTGTACATACATCCAGATGAGCTAACTTATACCACGGTAATACTTGCTGAAATATCTCAATGACTTATCTCAACAAACAGTATTCATTTCTACCACATTAATACATAGATATGGGTCGTCAGGGGACAGTGCCTGTGGAAGTTCCTCAGACCATCAGCCTGAGGAAAGTCTTTCAGGGGAGCTTCCACTCTCTCTGCAGCAGTGGAAATGGAACTTGGCAAGTCATATGGAATATTTTAAAATTTATACTTATATATTTTTGGCAAGAAAAGTCACAAAGCTCCATTAAATTTGAACAGGGATTTCCCCCCTCCGGCCCCACTCCATTCAATTTAGATGTTGAATCCTTGATCCTGAATGTAACTGTATTTGGAGATAGTTTATAAGGTATAATTTATAAGGTAATTAAGATTAAACATGATCATAAGGGTGGTGACCTAATCTGAAAAGATGGTTGGCCTTATGAAAAGAGGAAAATCTCTATCTCCCCACTCTACACTCCACTCCCTCCCCCACGGGCACTGAGATTAGGGAAGAAAGACCATGTGAAGTCACAGTAAGAAGGCAGCTGTCTGCAAGCTAGGGAGAGAGCCTGGAAAGTTGGCATTGTGATCTTGAACTATCTGCCTCCAGAACTGTGAGAAAATAAGTTTCTGCTGTTTAAGGACCCAGTTTGTGGTATTATGTTATGGAAGCCCGAGTTGACTGAGGCCAGAATAGAAATTACAATTGTACCATATGTTTGGAAAAGAGTACTAGAAATACTTATCAATGTTACTAATGTGTACCATATTTGTGAAAATTTAAAATGTAAAATTAAAAATATAAATAACAAAATTTGGCAGAACAATAGGGAGATGAAAGTAAAGCAAAACATGTTAATGTCCTCATTTTTCATAGCAGAAAAGGAGTAGAGATTGTAAAACTGGAAAAAAATGAGTTACAAATGAAAATAATTCCAAAAGTAATAATTTATATATTCTTCAACGTCAGAGAATTCTGTTACAATATAACATCTCTTGTTTTCAAGAAATGTCATATTTAGTATTTTAATATTTAATTTTGAATACAAAATGTATTTGTATTCTCTGCATTATCAGAAGCATGAGAGACATTTTGATAATTTCAGGATGAGTTTTCATAAATATTTTATTATATAAATAAAAAACTTTTACTTATATTTAGAAGGATTATGATAAAATGAAGAAAGGATTCAGTGGGGAGGCCGGGCATGCCAGCTCATGCCTGTAATCCCAACACTTTGGGAAGCTGACAGAGTTCAAGACTGGGATGGCCAACATGGCGAAAACCCGTCTCAACTAAACACACACACACACACATACACACACACACACACACACAAACTAGCTGGGCATGGTGATGGGCACCTGTAATCCCAGCTACTTGGGAGGCTGAGGCAGGAGAATTGCTTGAACCTGGCAGGCGGAGGTTGCAGTAAGCTGAGATTGCACCATTGCACTCCAGCCTGGGCAACAACAGAAAAGCTCTGACCAAAAAAAAAAAAAAACACCAAAAAGAAAAAGAGAGAGAGAGAGAGAATTCAGTGTGAATTTCTGAGCAATAGTCCTAAAATTATGCAATGTTTTCAAGAAAATAATGTTCAAGGTTAATACACAGAAATTCATTATAAAGTCATGGAAGCTTAATCATGTTTGTAATATCAAGTCCAACATTCTATCTTTGTCTAATCACTGCAGTTTTAGCAATCAATGAAGACTATGACATCCTTAGAATATTTTTCACCCAAAACGAGTTCTTAGACTATCAAGATAGAACAAGAAAAATTAGAATCACATGTGTATTTGAGAAGATCAATAGAGGAACATGGTTTTAAATTATCATCCCTCTGTGAGAGACACCCACTTTTACTTGTCTATATTTTGTCAGCTTTGTTAATGTGATATTTAAAATCATGCAACAGATGCCTTGGATTATGTGAATTGGATTATGTGCTGATGTGTCTTGGAAAACTGATATATTAACACAAATTTGACTTTTCATTTTGAAAAATAATACACTCAGGAAAAAAGTTTTAAGTAGCCTATATTAAAATGTTAATTGAAAAAACAGAAAATTCTCTCTTTATTAAATTTCTTTAGTCCATTAATGTTGACGTTTATATTATACAGTTGTCTTGAATTTTCTGTCATTTTGATCATGACTTTTTATTACCGTTATAAAGTGATTGACTTTTTTCAACTGTATTGCTTTAATTAAAATACCTTTTATTACACTTTTTAGTGTACATGTGAGTGTATTAATAAAAACCCGTTAGGTACTTTTAATTAATTTGTACTTCAATGAAAAGATGTTGCTGAAATTGTAATTTGTAGTGTAAGGGGCATTATAAGGTTTGAAAAGCATTTTCTGAAAATCATAATAGACAATCATAATACCACTCTACAATAGTACAAGTACAATATTAATTGCAAAACTGAAAAATTAATGAGACAAACAAGGTTAAAACTTAGTAGTATAAATTAGAAACTCAGAAATTTCTTAATATTTCCAAAATTTTGATTTTTTCACGTTTATGCTCATGCCTCAAAACAATGTATGTCATTTTATATAACCTCTTTTTGTACTTTAACCATCAATTATTCTGAATGATAGAATATTCAGTATATATATGTGTACACATATCTATACATGTATGTAATAACTGTCATGTGTATACATATGTTTTGTTTACTAATACAACTATAAGAGCCATTAGCACCATGGGTAACATAATAAGGGTTTTGCTTTGTTTTGTTTTGTTTTCATTATTTTCTGTATGCCTACTTACTTACATACTTTATAAGTGCTTGTTATGGTTTGGTGTGTCCCCACCCAAACTCATCTTGAACTGTAGCTCCTATCATTCCCATGTGTTGTGGGAGGGACCTGGTAGGAGATAACTGAATCATAGGGGCAATTTCCCCTTACTCATCTCATGCTAGTGAATAAATCTCACGGAGATGATGGTTTTATCAGAGGTTTCCCCTATCACTTGGTTCTCATTCTCTCTTGTCTGCTGCCATGTAAGACATCCCTTTCGCCTTCTACCATGATTGTGAGGCCTCCCCAGCCATGTGGAACTGTAAGTCCATTAAACCTCTTTTTCTTTAAAAATTACCCAGTCTTGGGTATGTCTTTATCAGCAGCATGAAAACAGACTAATACATTAATATACAATTATTAATAATTACTTTCTATATTCCCATGTGAAAAACAGAAAAAAACTGATATTCCAGGAGATCCATGTTGATTCAAATCCATATGCTATTGCAGATCTTGAGACTCTTCCTACATGCAAAAAAGTACAATGAAGAAATGTGTATGTTATGTAGAGAAAGACATGCAAGATGCAAGATTTACTAATACGTTTAAAGATTTCTGGTTTATATAATACTAAGGGGAACAACCCCTTGATACCATGCATAAATTTGGAGTAGGATAATATCCTGATGTGGGCAAGAAAATGTGATGTATCTTAATCCATGAAATGTAAACTATGGTGGGAGAATCAAAGAAACTCAATAAATGAAGAAAGATAAAGCTTTGATAGTAAAACATATTGTACCTGAACTTCAGCGAATATATTATCACTGTTAATAACAATTCAGGCATCCCCTACACTTGGTGAACATACATTTTACAAAGATGATATTTTCCTAGTGAGTGTAAATTTCTAGGTTCTGCTTCAGATTAGTAAGAAGGATTTAGCTGTGCTAGCGTGTTATTTCACCTCTCTCCAAACCTATCCTCTAGCCCAGTGGTCCCCAAACCCTGGGCAATGGACCAGTACGGGTCCATGGCCTATTAGCAACTGCCACACAGCAGGAGGTGAGTGCAGAGTGGGCATTATTGGCTGAGCTCTGCTTCCTGTCAGGTGAGCAGGAGGCAGCAGATTGAGCAGCAGCAGATTACCATAGGAGCTGGAACCCTGTTGTGAACTGCACATGCGACAGATATAAGTTGTGTGCTCCTTATGAGAATCTAACGCCTGATGATCTGAGTTGGGACAGTTTCATCCCACCCCGACTCCCATCTGTGGAAAAATTGTCTTCCACAAAACTGATCCCTGATGCCAAAAAGGTTGGGGACCACTGCTGTAAGGGTCCCCAACATTTTTGACCATAGAAAAGTCTAATGGGTTTCAAGACTTATAGTAAAATCCCTCTTTATCCTTTACAGCTCTACTCTCATTGGTATGTCGACCTCTAGTTTCCTGAGTTTTCACTGCCAAGTCATGTAAGAGCCCAAATCAAATGAAAGGCCAGGACCCAGAACCTAACAAGTGTCTGCAGACCTGCAATTACATTCTTCAAGGTTTGTCCTATAAAGTTTATGTTCTTAGGTGCTGGCAAATTTGTTGAAAGTATTTATTCAATTCTTGGGCATCTATTAGTTAGAATTTATATTACCAACTTACATTTACCTTCACCTAAGCCTGCCCTGGAAAATATTTTGTGTGTTTTTAAAATACTTCAAGCACAATGCAAAAAGTTATCGGTAATTTTTTTTTTTTTTTTTTTTTTAGTTTTTTAACGTCTTTAAAAAACGTGGAATTTTCAGGGAACTGAAAACATAAAGAGAATTTCCAAACCATAACATGGAAATTACCATTAAAATCTGACCACTCAAAGACAAAAAGTTATTAAATAGCCTAATGTGATTTAAAAAAATGTATTTTGATCTTTAATATTGTTGTAAAGTAGTACTGTTTTAGAGGATCAAGTTATTAAATAACCTTATCAGCAGACTGCCTTATAATTAAGATCTCTGCTAAATCAATTTATGGATACTCCGTTCAAGAGGATGAGTTCAACAGCGTAGTCAAATACTACCTACTTACCCAACTTTGGAGCCTGCCCTGTGGCTCATTAGATTGCTAGCCTTTTGAAAACAAGTCTCAGTCTTTGGTCTTCAGTTTTGCTGTGTCATTGATACTTTATTACCACATCACCTCTTGACCCTGACATGTGATCAATTCTCACCAGGTGCTCCCATTCAACAGTACTTGCATTATTTAAATGGTACTAAAAGTAAACCTTATTTTAAACGAAACTTAGATAACCATGTGTCACAGGAGGAATGATAATAAATTTTTAGAAAGGTCTCTGTAATTTAAGAAACTTCTTAAGTTTACTAGGGATAATTTGTTGAGTGACAAAAATTAATTTTATTAAAAGTATTAATTATATTCATGTTACTTTATTTATAATTATGTATTTTAATTACATAATTAGGTCTGCCTGTAATAAATGTTTAATAAATTATTGGGTAATTTGTAAGATAAAAATCACTTCAGCCTATGAGAGAGACAATTGAAATTGAGTATTTCCTCCCTGCTACCTTCTACACATTTACACATGCTCTTTTTTATACATTGTTACATGTTGGTTAAGAAGGAAGAAAGAAGAATATTCCATGAGGTCAGTGAATCTATTTTTCCTGCATTTAGCTAATGCTTTCAGCAAATATCTGTTTGAAATGATATGACCTCAATTTCCATTACCCTTTAGATACATAATAGACACTTAGTTTTAGAAATGTTAATCTAAAGGATGCTGCAGTGAGAAAAGTGTTAATATTCATGTGGGAAGAAAAGTAAAAGAGGAATACAATCAGATGTCTGTAGTTTCTTACTAAAACTGCTTGAAATATATATTTATATAAAATTCTATCTATGAAATAAATTACACTGCTTCCTATCACTACACTGCCCCTTTCTGATTAATGCACTTATTATAAATAAATATTGAATTATTTATCCCTACTGTCCTTATCAGTATAAGACTCCAAGCCATCCTTAAATTATTTAAGATGAATTAATGACATTTACTATGAATGTACAGTTAGTGAAGTAGCCTTATCCTCTAAGTCAAAAATCACATTTTGTCAACAAACAATGGTCTAAACTTTACCATGACATTTCATGCAAAGCTTTCAAATAAATTACACAAAGTACTTTTTTTGTTCTTTTCACAAACTGTTGACCTATTAGACTCAAAAATATTTCTTAAAATTCTCTCTTAGATACTGAAAATAGAGATAGCTTAAAGTGAAAATGTCACTAAGTAAGTGGTTGAACTTTGACAACACATATAATATTTGTCAATGGAACAAGAGTATGTAATAATTTGGGAAAGAAAAGGCCTTAGGTGAACTCACATCACCAAATGAAAGAACAAAGTCATTTTATTGAGTATTCAAAAGTTGTTGAAAATAATATATAATAGAGATCGTTTTTATTTTAGAAAATCTAACATTAATATTATGCAATTGGAATACTCTACTATGCCATTTTCTCTCATACCTAGGTAAAATTATTTATAAGAGTAACATTTTCTGAAATCCACCAAACTAGACAACTCTAGAGATACCTTTTAGAAGTGAGTTTTCCTGTTTAATAGCTACACGTGAGGTGTGGGAAAAGATGAATTACACTTCTGTATTAAGGACGATGAATTCCAATGTTTATGCAACAAAGACATTTCAGTCTTTACTAGTGAGATAGTAAATATCTTTCTGAAGAGACCAACTTTTAGGTTCATGAAGACAAGGCATGGCTGGCTAACAAAAATATAGAATCAATTAAATACATAAAACTACATTTAAAAACAGAATGATCCTATGGATTAACAATTGCTTTTTATTATAAAAGAAATTTTTATTATAAAAGAAATTTGTGTTGTAAAAAGAAATTTTATTATGAAAAGCAATTGTTAATCCATAAGAATATTCAAGGGAAACTATATCACCTACCTTTAAAGAACCTAAGTTTTTAAGCAGAGACCTGCATCTGAAGCTCCGCTCCTTCAGATAACTCACAATGTCACCTTAATAAATGTACGTAACTCCTGAGCTTTGCTTTTGTAAAATTATTTCTAATTGATAGATAAAATTATATGGATTTATTGTATACAACAACTTTTGAAGTATATAAACATTGTGAAATGGTTTAATTTAGCCAGTGAACAAATGCATTACCTGATGTAGTTATTTTTGTGGTGAGAACACTTCACATTCGCTCTTCGAATTTTTCAAGAACATAATATATTGTCATTAACTATAGTCACCACGCTGTACAACAGATCGTTTGAATTTATTCTTCCTAACTGTAATTACTTATTTCTTGACCAAAGTCTCCTGTATTAGAGTTCTCTGAGGGACACAACTAATAGGATAGATGTACACATGAAAGGGAGTGTATTAAGGAGTATTGACTCACACAATGACAAGGTGAAGTTGCACAATTGGCCAGCTGAAGCTGAGGAGCAAGGAAGCCAGTCCAAGTCCCAAAACCTCACAAGTAGGGAAGCTAAGAGTGCAGCCTTCAGACTGGCTGAAGCCCTGAGAGGCCCTGGCAAATCATTGGTGTAAGTCCCAGAGTCCAAAAGCTGAAGAACTTGGAGTCTGATGTTCAAGGGCAGAAAGCACACGGCGTGAAAGAAAGATTAAGGCTGGAAGACTCAGCCAGTCTAGTCCTTCCATGTTCCTCTGCCTGCTTTTATCCTAGCCGTGCTGGCAGTTGATTGGATGGTGCCTACTCAGATAGAGGGTGGGTCTGCCCCTCCCAGTCCACTGACTCAAATGTTAATCTCCTTTGGCAACCCCCTTACAGACACACTCAGGAACAATACTTTGCATCTTTCAATCTAATCAAGTTGACATTCCATATTAACCATCACTTCTCATTACTCCCTATCCCCCACCTCCCCAATTTCTCTAGTCCCCTGTAACCACCATTCTATTTTCTACTTCTATGAGATCAATTTTTTTAGATTCCACATAGGTGTGAGATCACATAGTATTTGTTTTTCTGTGTCTGGCTTATTTCACTTAAAATAATGCCTTCCAGGTTCATTTATGTTTTCACAAATGATAAAAATTCCTTCTTTTTTTATAGCTAAATAGTATTCCATTGTGTATGCCACATTTTTTTTAATCCACTAATCTTTTGATGAATTCTTAGGTTTATTCTATATTTTGACTATTGTGAATAATGCTGCAGTAAACATGAAAGTGTTGATATATCATTGATATACTGATTTTATTTCCTTTTGATATATACCCAGCATTGGGAATGCTGGATCATATGGTAGTTTTATTTTTAATTTTTTGAGGAATCTTCATTCTGTTTTCCATAATGGCTATAATAATTTACATTTCCACCAATTGTGTAAGGGTTCCCTTTTCTCATATCTTCATCTTTTGTCTTTTTGATCATAGCCATTCCAAGTGAGTGAGGTGTGAGGTGATATCTCATTGGGCTTTTTTTTTTTGTCTTCATAATAAAAGATGACACTTAAAACTGGATCACTTGGCCCTTTTTCTGGAAAATCGGCTTAGTTTGCCCACCATAGCCACTCTGCTTCCTGTCATAATGCCGCTTTCCCTGGGCATACAGAGAATCCTTGCCCTTCTTGTACTGTGTCACTTTGTGGGGTTGGTGCTTGCCACACTTCTTACAGAAAGTCCGGCGGGTTTTAGGGACGTTAAGCATGCTTGCGAGAGCGATACCGGCACGGGAAGAAAGTCATTGGGCTTTTAATTTGTATTTCTCTGATGATTAATGACATTGAGCATTTAAAAAATATACTGGTTGGCCTTTGGTGTCTTTTTTTTTTTTTTTTTTAAGAAATGTTCAGATCCTTTGCCCACTTTTAAATGAGTTTATTTGTTTACTTGTTTCTTGAGTGTTGTGAATTCCTCATATAATTTGAATATTATCCCTTTATTGGCTATATAGTTTGCAAATATTTTCTCCCATTCTTTAGGTTGCCTCTTCACTGTTAGTTGTTTCCTTTGCTGTGTGAAATTTTTAAATTTTAAATCAACCCACTTATCTACTTATGCTTTTGAGGTGATATCCAAAAAATACTTCTGAAGACCAAGATGATAAAGTATTTCCCCTACATTTTATTCTAGCAATCTCATACTTTTGGCTCTTACATTTAAGTTTTTAATCCATTTTTAGTTGATTTTTATATATAGTGAGATTAAAGGATGTAATGTCATTCTTCTGCATGTGACTAGTTTTCCCAACACCATTTGTTGACGAGACTGTCTTTCCCCATTGTGTGTTCTTAGCACTTTTTTCAGAGTTCAGTTGCCTGAAAGTGTGTGGGTTTATTTCTGGGCTCTCTCTTCTGTTTCATTGGTCTACTGTCTGTTTTTATGTCAGTTCCATGCTGTTTTGATTACTATAGCTTTACAGTATATTTTGAAGTCAGATAATGTGATGAATTTTAGGATTTTTTTTTATATTTCTTTGAGGAATGTCATCAATATTTTGAAAAGATTATACTAAATCCCTAGATCACTTTAGTATGGGCATTTAAAAAATATTAATTTTTCCAATTTATAAACACAGAATATCTTTTCATTTCATTATGCCCTTAATTTTTTTCATCTATGTTTTTTGTTTGTTTGTTTGTTTGTTTTGTTTTTTTTTTTCCTTTTGTTTTTATTTACATGCTGTAATCTTTTTCCATGCTTTACATTCAAATTTTCTGTGTGTATATGTCTTAAATGTTTCTTTACTAAACATTACAAAGCTGGATTTTGTTTATTTTAATCCTATTTGTCAATGTTGGTGTTTTTTTTTTTTTTTTTTAAATTTATTTATTATTATTATACTTTAAGTTGTAGGGTACATGTGCATAACATGCAGGTTTGTTACATATGTATATTTGTGCCATGTTGGTCTGCTGCACCCATCAACTCGTCATTTACATCAGGTATAACTCCCAATGCAATCCCTCCCCCCTCCCCCCTCCCCATGATAGGCCCCGGTGTGTGATGTTCCCCTTCCTGAGTCCAAGTGATCTCATTGTTCAGTTCCCACCTATGAGTGAGAACATGCGGTGTTTGGTTTTCTGTTCTTGTGATAGTTTGCTAAGAATGATGGTTTCCAGCTGCATCCATGTCCCTACAAAGGACGCAAACTCATCCTTTTTTATGGCTGCATAGTATTCCATGGTGTATATGTGCCACATTTTCTTAATCCAATCTGTCACTGATGGACATTTGGGTTGATTCCAAGTCTTTGCTATTGTGAATAGTGCTGCAATAAACATACGTGTGCATGTGTCTTTATAGCAGCATAATTTATAATCCTTTGGGTATATCCCCAGTAATGGGATGGCTGGGTCATATGGTACATCTAGTTCTAGATCCTTGAGGAATCGCCATACTGTTTTCCATAATGGTTGAACTAGTTTACAATCCCACCAACAGTGTAAAAGTGTTCCTATTTCTCCACATCCTCTCCAGCACCTGTTGTTTCCTGACTTTTTAATGATCGCCATTCTAACTGGTGTGAGATGGTATCTCATTGTGGTTTTGATTTGCATTTCTCTGATGGCCAGTGATGATGAGCATTTTTTCATATGTCTGTTGGCTGTATGAACACAGAGCCAAATCATGAATGAACTTCCATTCACAATTGCTTCAAAGAGAATAAAATACCTAGGAATCCAACTTACAAGGGATATAAAGGACCTCTTCAAGGAGAACTACAAACCACTGCTCAGTGAAATAAAAGAGGACACAAACAAATGGAAGAACATACCATGCTCATGGATAGGAAGAATCAATATTGTGAAAATGGCCATACTGCCCAAGGTAATTTATAGATTCAATGCCATCCCCATCAAGCTACCAATGAGTTTCTTCACAGAATTGGAAAAAACTGCTTTAAAGTTCATATGGAACCAAAAAAGAGCCCGCATCTCCAAGACAATCCTAAGTCAAAAGAACAAAGCTGGAGGCATCACGCTACCTGACTTCAAACTATACTACAAGGCTACAGTAACCAAAACAGCATGGTACTGGTACCAAAACAGAGATATAGACCAATGGAACAGAACAGAGTCCTCAGAAATAATACCACACATCTACAGCCATCTGATCTTTGACAAACCTGAGAAAAACAAGAAATGGGGAAAGGATTCCCTATTTAATAAATGGTGCTGGGAAAATTGGCTAGCCATAAGTAGAAAGCTGAAACTGGATCCTTTCCTTACTCCTTATACGAAAATTAATTCAAGATGGATTAGAGACTTAAATGTTAGACCTAATACCATAAAAATCCTAGAGGAAAACCTAGGTAGTACCATTCAGGACATAGGCATGGGCAAAGACTTCATGTCTAAAACACCAAAAGCAACGGCAGCAAAAGCTAAAATTGACAAATGGGATCTCATTAAACTAAAGAGCTTCTGCACAGCAAAAGAAACTACCATCAGAGTGAACAGGCAACCTACAGAATGGGAGAAAATTTTTGCAATCTACTCATCTGACAAAGGGCTAATATCCAGAACCTACAAAGAACTCAAACAAATTTACAAGAAAAAAACAAACAACCCCATCAAAAAGTGGGCAAAGGATATGAACAGACATTTCTCATCTATGTTTTATAGTTTTCATTGTAGAGATCTTCCACCACTTTGGTTAAATTTATTTCTAAGTATTTTATTTTTCTTTAGCTATTGTAAATGGGATTGTTCTCTTGATTTCTTTTTCAGATAGTCTGCTGTTAGTATATAGAAATGCTATTGATTTTTGCATGTTGATTTTTGTATCCTTCAAATTTACTGAATTTTCTTTTTACTTCTAACTATTTATTGGTGGAGTCTTTAGAGTTTTCTATTTAAAAGACCATGCATTCTTCAAATAGGGATAATTTAACTTCTTAATTTCCAATTTGTATGCATTTTATTTCTTTCTCTTGCCTAATTGCTCTGGCTAGAACTTTCAGTATATATAGAGTACAGAGTATCGGTATTGGAGAGTTGTTAGAAGCCCTTATGATTGTCCTTCTTGGGCTACCTTACGGCTGCATCACTGACTAGCTTAGTAATCTTTGGCAAGTTACCTGATCTTCAGCCTCCATTTCTTCTACAAATGATGGAAATGGTATTAACTACCAGATGAAATTTCTGTGATTACAAAAAATTAAACACGTGGAACACTTAGAATGATGTCTTTCACATAGTAAGTTTTCACCAAATATTAGGTCCTACTTTCATTGTTCAGAGGATATCTTAATCTTGATTTAGGTACTCTTGCTATATATTCTAATGTTGTACTTTTCAATTTGTTAGATAATATTTTCCATTAAATGATCCAACTTATCTTTGTAATTAGATTTTTAGAGCCAACTTTGAATAGCAGATAAAAAGCACAATATAATCAAGCACCCGTATGATTAATAAATATTTTCACTTATTGTCAAATGTTTTAATATGTTATAGATACTAGCTCAGCTAAATTGGACAAAGTTAAGTGATAACGTTACGTAGTTATTATAATTCAGACAATGAACAAACAGATATAGGCAGATACGAATGTATACTTATATGCTCCTATCAATTGGCAAAGCTATTGATTCATGGGTGTTTAGAATAGAGAAACATAAAGATCCTCTAAATATATAATTATTAGTTTTATTTGTTTACTCCAACAATCTGAATTTAATATTTTTAAAAATATGTCTTCTCTTATTATATTATTTCCTAATTTAACTTACTTAGTTGCCTAAAAGTGCTTTTTCCTCTTTGAGTTTATATAATGTTTAATCCATAAAGTGCTTTTAGGCCAATGAGGTAAACAAAATGGCTTAAATAGTTCTTATGGCACTATACGTGTGTGTACAATTTGTATAACTAATTTGAGTTATATATTTAAAGTATCTGATAATAATCCGTTACAGCTAAGTTTGTAAAATTTCTATACTCTCATAAAACTCCTTAATTCACTGAAGCATGAAATTTTTCCCACGTTGTAGTCAACAATGAGCTCAGCATAAATGTGCTACTGAAATTTTATGATAGCTGGATATAACAGTTGTCTTTCACTTTAGATAGCTTAATATATCAGAATACAAGTGTAAAAGCAGCACCTGAGGTTGTAATATATTTCTTAACATTTATTAATAAAAGCTTTCAACTTTATAAAATATTGTGGAATATAAGAAAATACATTGAAATATACTTTATTAATCAAAGGTGATGAAATATCGATAAAGTCATAAATTTTTATTGGAATTTGGAATCTAAATATTTCTCGTTGTTATAAACAACATAATAAACAAAGCATGTATTTTTACTGGAAGAATCTCAGGTTAGATCATATCTTTTAGTTATGACTGAAAATAGACATTTTACAGAAATTAATTTGAAAAGCAAAATTGCTTTTGATATTAGAAAATTATCTAATTAAACAAAACACATAATGTTAAAATTAAATTGCATTTAACATCTGTGTCTAGCTAGTAATGAAATTTCTCAAACAAAAATGTGTCATACTCAAAGAGCTAAAACATTCAGTAATGATCCAACAATTGTGGTGCTTGGTATTTACTCAAATGAGTTGAAAATTTATGCCCACACTAAAACCTGCACATGAATGTTTATAGACGCTTTATTCATAGTTGCCAAAACCTGGAGACAACCAAGATTTCCTTCAATAGGTCAATGGATAAACATACAATGGTACACATTCATACAAGAAAATATTTAGCCATGAAAGAAATGAGCTATTCGGTAGACAAAAGACATGGAGGAACCTTAAAAATGTATTGCTAAGTTAAAAAAAAAAAAAGTCGGTCTGTAAAAGCTTCATAGTATTTGATTCCAATTATATGACATTCTGGAAAAGGGAAACCTATCGAAACAGTAAAAAAGTAACTGATTGCCAGGGGTTGGGGAGTAGAGGTGGGAATGGATGAATAAGAGGAACACATGGGGTTTTTAGGACAAGGAAACAAAACAATTTTGTATCATAATGCCATTGTGGATACATGATATTATGCATTTGGTAAAACCCTTAGAATTGTATAACACAAAGAGTGAAACAATATAAAAGATAAACTTTAGTTAATAAATAATGTATAGGTCTATAAATTGTAAGAAATATGCCAAGCTAATGCAGTATGTTAATAGGTGAAACTGTGGGTGGGGGAGGATATGGCATTTTCTGTAATTTTTTTTTTTTTTTTGTAAATCTAAAACTACTTTAAAAATCTATTAATTTTTTTAAAATATCAATACGTAAGGTTGTGCTAAAGAGAAGTTGGGTTTTTAAGAGATGGGAAAGACTGTTATTCATCCCAAGTGAAAGAACAAAGTAATTCAGGTTTTGAGTTTATTTTTAAATATTGAATAATTTTTTACTTACCAAAATATTTTATATTCTTACAGAGATGAAAATGAAATGTGTGTGAAAGACACGTATAAATTTTAGCTAATTTTACACAACTAAAACATAGAACAATGGTTTTTATATAGCTCTATAATTGCTACTTGAATAGTCAGCCATTTCCTTGGTATGTAAAGGTGTTCTTATAAACTGTTCTATAATTACCTCTTATCTACTAATGGGAAAATAGTGAAAGATTTTCATAAACTAGGAATGTTCATTCTTTTATTTATGTGAAAAATGTGACTTTGTTTTTATAATATACGTATACTATTGCAGACTAATTCTCATTTCTCTTGCATTATATTCTGTCTTTTAAATAGCATTCCCCTTGAACTTGTAAGGTATATTGGAAGAGACTATCAGAAGAATCCTTTCCATAGCTTTCTGCCATTTAATTTTTCTAGGTTTTATAAAAGCATAGTGCAAACCTGGTAAGATAGCTTGTATCAATCAAAACAGAAAATTTAAAGTGTGATTTATATTTTTAAAACATTTCATCACCAAGTGCTTTTTTCCCTATCCAGAAAGAATGTCAGCATCTTTACAAGTATATTATCTCCTGATTTTCTAATCAAAACAACCCAGACTGGGAGACAGTAGGAGCTGTTTAAAACAATGAATATCACTGTAATGCATTTTTAGTTGGATCATTTGCTAGATGCAGAAAACAAAACCAAAAAAAAAAAGGTCATTTCAGTGAAATCTGAACTCATGTAATAGACATGCATCTTTATATTCCACACACTTTGTTAATCATTGACTGAACAACATCGTGCCTGGAGCCAACTGACAGGAATTTTAACCTGATTAAATGTCCCAGTATGCCTTAATACCTTTAAATGGAATTTTTATGGCCTGTTCTGCACGCATATTATTAATACAGTGCCATCAAGAAAACCACAGACACGCATAATAGCTCATCAATTTGTAACTAAGCACTTTTGACCTTGAAAAATCAGCTGTCTTTCAGATTAATGTAGTTACATTTTAGGCAGAAAAAGAAGCCATAAAATTATCATGCTTATTTTTGTAACATGTCAGGATAAGAATTAGGAATAACGTCCCTACCGATGGCTTCTTACTGATATTGCCGCCAACCTCTGACATCTGAATTAGAAACTCTGAGACCTCATTCTAATAAAAACCCACTTAAACATTAAATTTCTGCTAAAGGGATGCATGTAATATACTGCTGACAAGTTAAAGGGGTAGAGTATAAACTACCATCCCCATTGATGTTCATATGTCTTAGAAAATTAAAAGAAAGGAAAAGTCTCCACATTTGTTTCCTCTTGCATGTGCACACA
Organism: Papio anubis; assembly: GCF_008728515.1. Taxonomy (NCBI): domain Eukaryota; kingdom Metazoa; phylum Chordata; class Mammalia; order Primates; family Cercopithecidae; genus Papio; species Papio anubis. Next base: position 67,855,916 of record NC_044985.1, on the reverse strand, counting down.
CACACACAAGCACACACACATACACAATAAAAACAAAAATAATTAGTGTAAAAGCTCATCATGAATATAGCAAGGTCATACCAGTCAATAATAAAAAATGAGTAAGAAATAAAAAGGACGTCATGTGAACATAGAAGCAATTTGAAAAATAGTGGAGAACTATCTTTTTATTCAAGAAAAATATATATCTGGAGGAAAATAGGTGATATTAAATGAATTTGGTTATTTTTCAAAAGTAATTTTCATAGCTAATGCTAATTTAATCATTTCAGAAGCTGCAAGATGAAATTGTGTATTCTACCATCTAAAACAAAGCACCTAAAATATTAGAATATCTTCCAGGCACAGTGGCTCATGCCTGTAATCCTAGCACTTTGGGAGGCTGAGTGGGGGTGGATCACCTAAGGTCAGGAGTTGTAGACCAGCCTGGCCAACATGATGAAACCCTGACTCTACTAAAAATAAAAAAAATAATAATAAAAATTAGCTGGGCATGGTGGCAGGCACCTGTAGTCTTAGCTACTGAGGAGGCTGAAGCAGGAGAATCACTTGAACCTGGGAGGCAGAGATTGCAGTGAGCTGAGTTCATGCCACTGCACTCCAGACTGGATGACAGAGTGAGAGTTCTTCTCAACAACAACAACAACAACAACAAATCTGACCATAAAGATACAGTTTATTTTATCGTCAAATTTATGGGTTAATATCAAGTAGATGAAAGCTTTGGAAGAAGTTTCTGAGAATAGAGAGAATTTCTAAAAGCATACAGTGTCAGGGCTGGAATAAATCATCATCATATAGTCTACACCATCAGAAGATCAGAAGAATCAACTCCTTAGATAAACCAGAGCTATCTGCTGGCTTATAGTCAGTTTCAGCCTTCTTTCAAATATCCTTAGCATAATTTTATTTCTTACAATATTTTGCTAACTTATAAGCTGGCTCAAATGTATGTAAGAATGTATTCATTTATTTTTCAATAGTTAATCAATACATTATTTTTCCTCCAAGAAATATGAGATATGCCATGCTACAATTAGGAAGAATTATATAAGGCTGGAATCTGATTGTTGATTACTTAAAAACAACATATTTAAAAACTACTCAAGAATAAAGGTAGTTCTCAGAATTTGATTTGCAGCAGCCCTCTCTCAGTACAACCCTGAAACAAACCAACCATTACAAAAGTCAAACTTCTCTATGCCAATGAACACTAAAGAAGGGTCACATCCTTGCTGAAACTTTTCTGGAGTAATTGCTACAAATCAAGATGATATGATAAATAAAAGGAAATTAAGCTAATGGTAAATAAAGAGTTTCTTTCCTTTGTCACTAACATCTCCTTGATTGCAATTGTAAAAATCTCTAAGAGCTACCTGGTCTTTCCCATTGAGATGGGGTGGACATAGATGGTTTTATGCAAAAGTTCTATCAAATTAAAAAAAAAGAAAAAGTGGTCCGTGTTATATCCACTACATAAGAAAGGAGGAAAGAAACACAAAATCTTTTCATGGTCTATAGTAAATCTGTTAGATAAACCTGACAAATCCAAAAATCCTATAAATTACAGTAGCATGTTAGATCCATCAATATGGTCAAAGTTAGTGTGACATGATTATGTATACTTTATTTGGGGAATGTATAGATAGATCAATCCTGGGTGTGCATTAATGTAATTTATCATATTAATTCAATTATGGGTTCAAGAAAAAAAATAATCTCAGCATTTACCAAAAAAGAAGCCATTTTACAAACATTTATTTTTGCTCTAAAGTTCATTTATTTAGTAAGCTAGGATTACAAAGATATTTATTTAATGTAACAATAAGTGCTTATATGAAATTAACAGAAAATATTATTTTTAACAAGGAAACATTAGGAAGGCTTCTTAATATTGATTTAATGGAGACTATCAACTTCAACATTTATGTACATTTTTGGGGGAGAAAGTCCATAGTTATTATCAGATTCAGTTTATTGAACCAAAGAAAATCTGAGAACCACTGACCTATAGGCATGGCACTGGGCAAAGACACCAACTACAAATTTTGAAAAGAGAAAAAAAGAAAGAGAAAGAAATATACCTATCGGAAAAGAGGAAAAGTAATTATAAACATTTGTACACAATGTGATTAAATCTAGAGACTCCCCTCCTGAAGAAGATAAAAAAATCTGCTTAAGTGTTGTTTTCCTTACATTCTATAATTGTTTCTACAGCGTACCTATCTTCATATACCAGCACTGGAAGATATTACAAAAACAGGCATTTCAAAATAGCAAAAATATTCAATTAATAGCAACAATCTTAAAAATATGATTACATTATGTTAAGATTACATACATAATCTTAAAAATATGACTACACATTACATACATAAAGAACAGAAAATATTTTATTAAGGGGCATATATGAACATGTAAATAAATAGAAGCCATATTATTGATTTAGAATATCAGATATTAAAATATGTCTGTTCAACTGATAATCATCTAAAAATTTAGCAGTCATCTAAAGTATCTAAAGAGTGAAGTTTTTTTGTTGGAAATTCAACATATGATGTAACACTTTTATATAAAATGCAATTAGGATAAGATGTGTTTAGAAAGAACAATGGCAAAAGGATTTCTCCCAGCAGATAGCAAAATATATTAAATTACAATAATTAAAACATTGTGATACTAACGTAAGCATAGATGAACAACACATAGAGCAAATGTAGATACTATACAAACTAGCTAATAAGTTAAACTAAAATTCTATTAAATTCCTGTGTCATATCTTAAACTTAAATTTCAGCATTATAAAGGTTGAAATAAAAAATGAAAACAGTTTTTAAAAAAGACAGTAATCTTAAAGTGGAGATGTCTTGTAATTCCTGATACCCTTGATCCCTTTCATATTGCCTATTTTGGGATTTGGTATTCTCTAATGTTTCTCTGAGCAGTCAAATAATAAACATTTTAAAGATCTCTTACATTTTGTACTTTAATTCCACTGTTTCTGCAGCCCGATTTTGCTATTTCATAGTGTTATATTTCTTTGAAAGCTAGTGATTCTTGCTGATTCATGTGAGGGCATAAATGCGGCAGTATTGGTGACTTGGACGAACTTTCTCCATGTAAATGAAACTTATTGTGCTGATTATAAGGATCTTTCTTGCCTGTGGTAAATCCCATCTGGATTTCCTTGTCAAGTTTTTCCTATGGAAAGGGATTTGCATTTTGGATTCAAGGCCACTTGAACTATTTTAGAGATTGGAGTTATACAGAGATTAACCTTTTGTCTCTCTAGCCTGCCTCCCTCTAATCCTCTCTGCAGGTCCTCAAATTTTTGAGAGTATTGTGTTTCAGATATAAAAATCTACTCTTCAATACCAGAGTAGCTGTTTCACAAACATTTGACAAATTCTTCCAGTGACTTCCCAAACCCACATTTGTTTCCATTCTCTACTCTAATCTAAATATAATCCCAAGAATTTCATGGGAAGACTCTTTCATAGGAGTGTGGGATCTTTCTTTGGCTTCCATTTTCTTGGGAGTTTCTCATCTCTATATCTATACTGTATGATTAGTTTGATATTTCAAGACATTCTTCAGTATTCTAGTAGGCAGCTGATTTTCTTGACTTTGGAGTGTTGTAATGTTTGTTTATATTTTTATATTCTTCAAGCAATGCAAAGAAATTTTGAAAAAGAGACCTTATCACATATAGAGGAAAACCAGAAATTATTTTTAAAACATTGATATTTGACCACATACTTAAACATTTCTTCATAACAAAATTAAATGATAAATACAATATGAAGGCCTTAACAAAATTAAAAGACAAATGACTAGTAAATAAAAATTATAGGGAAGCAATAGATTAATGATTTAATATCTTTAATATATAAATAAAATTTAAAAACGATTATAAGAAGACAAAACCACAATTGAAAGACAGACAAAATATATTACAAATGATGAAATGTAATGGCCCTCAACAAATGAAAGACGTTCAGCATAAGTAGTAATCAAAGCAATGCAAATTAAGATAATGGGCATCTCTCCCCATTATCTTAATTTTCTATAGTAACTATAGAAGATGATTAGAAATTTATTAAAAATATTATAAAATATTGAGAATGGATGCATACATCAAGGGACATAAGTTTCACAAGAGCAAAAGCTCTATGTCCATTTATTGACTGAGAAAATTGTCTGATACGTTAAGTTGAAAAGTTGCAGAACTACTACTAAGATCATGTTAATATAGAAATCATATACACATTCATTATTTATTTGGATATACTTATGTGACACAGATGTATGTGTGTATACGTACATAGAAAATTATGTGGAAGTTTATAAATCAAAATATCAATAATGGTTACCTCTTGGAACCAGATTATATTATATTATTTTTGTATTTCACTTTACCTTCAGATCACTTTCCTATACTTAAATGTTAATTTTCAAATTTTACAAGTGGAATAATGTCGTATTTTGAAACATGGTAAGTAGAAAGTCATTTCAATTATGTAGAAAATTACTTCCCTTAGAGAAATAAGAATATACATGAAGAACCTGACATTAGGAGCTATTTTTCTGTTTTGGGGTGAAGTAGACATCTTTTCATCATCTTTTATTCTTATTACAAGTGTTTCTGTTTTTAGTTTGATTCTGTCAGGTAAAAGTGTCTCTGTCTGACCCCTCACAACCAGCCCTAAAAATAGGTCAGTGACTCTGAATTATAATAAAGCTACTAGTTTTTCCTTTCTTTTTTGTCACATTTTTCAGCACAATTTAACAGTCAGATATAATTTGGGCAGTATGACATAAAACTGAGATTTGGCAAACAGGTGATATAATTAATAGACACATTTTATTTTATTATTTTGTTATTTGGTATACTTCATTTGATTTATTCAATTAGCCTGCTTTTTTGTAATGATCCATATTAACTTTGCATTGAAGGGGCCAGATTTCTTATTAATTGAAAAAACATAATTGACAAAACTACTTTTAGCTTCGCTAATACATTCTAATACCATAAAACAAATAAAAAGTGTTTTTAATCAAATTAAAAATTAATGTATGATAATATTGACATTTTATAAAAAACTGAATTTGCAAATTATGACACTCACTTTTATAATTAACTTTTAGCTGAATGAATCACTAGAATATTTTCTGTATATGAAAGATTTTTTTTTAAGAGTATTTTAACTTTCACCAGGCTATAAATAACTCGCAACCCCTTACAATTTTTATTGCTTTTGAGGATACGATATTGTTTTACAGAGTCTTGGTAGACAATCTCCAAAGCTAAAGCAAATATTCAATATACTATTTAAATAAATCTCAGGAATTTCTATTTTCTCACATTCTTTCTGTAATTAAATATGAACTTTGCACTCTAAATGTCCATGCTTAGATTGATTCTCCTTTCTCTCTTGCCCTCTCTCCACCTCACCAGCTCTCTCTCTGTCTCTCTCATACTCACACACACACACATACACACACACACACACATACACACACACACACATACACACAATTGGTGTGATTTGGAACATTATGGAAGACATCATGATTGAATGTAGAAGATTTAGTGTATCATGGCTGATCTTTGGAGATTTCTGTGTATAGAGATATTTGTAGTGTGCCACTCACTTTGCCTATTTCCTCAGCTGCCAGAAGCGTTGACTGCTGATGGTTCAACTCTTGACTTCCCGTTACCTCATTCAAGTTTATGTTCCTCTCTTGAGCACCTTGATATCAATGATTAGTTGATGCAAAAATACAAGCCTGATTCTCATTCCTCAATTTGGGACATCTCTGGAAGGCCATCTCAGCTTAAGAAGGCCCAAATAGGATTGTAGTACCTTTGAATCAGCTGATCCCTTTGTACAACTGCATTATACTTAGCTCCTCTTGTTGTGCATTCTGCTGCTGCTCCCTTACAGGTATTGCTGCAGATATCACACCTCGATAAACTTCCTGCAAGTACATCATAGACTCAGGGTCTGTTTCCTGGAAAACTCCTGTTGAATAGTCTGTGATTTTTAAAACATACTTTTAAAAGAGTACTTAGAGTTTGTCTTCTACAGCATCTTTTAAAAACTCTTTTTTTACAGGGTAACATGAAAAACTACCTCAAGTATTCTGTAGTGGAAAAAATACCTCAAGTTTCCTGTAGTGAAGGAACCATCTATTTTACATAGACAAGTGAGAAAGGAAGCTGTATGGAACCTCATGAATGAGTGAATAAATCCATCATCTGTTCATCATAATCATTATCACCAAATGGATCCATTCCATTGCTGATAAAATGGAAAGAATGTTCTTTGTGCATCTATCCCTATTATTATATATACAGCCAGATGAGCTATGATTCTATTAGTTCCCAGAATCATTAGGGTCAAGTCAGGTTACCATTCAGGAAGAAAGTATAATGGAAAATCATGCTGCTACAGCAGTATTAATGATTCATTAGGTGACATTCTAACCTCTGGATGTTCATGAAATAATCTAAATCCAAAGTGTCATAGAAGCTACACCAAAGCCATGACACAATAAAACAAAAGAAATGTTATGCCAAGTTATATGAGTGGAGAATTCAGTCTAATATACTATGTATTTTTTTGCATCAGTGGTGCTAAAGATGTGTGTAATTTTTTGAAAATTCAAAATTACATATAATAGCCCATATCTATCTGGTTGTTTTAAATTAACCTAAGAATTTTGATTTCATTTATAAGTCCCGTTTATGGCCCTAAAGCCTTGTCTACTGATTATGCTTTTTACAAGAAAATACGACATTTTGTCAAGTTCCAAGGTCTTTCTTCAAACTACAACTGTTCTACCTTTCAGCGTAATACTTGGTCTTCATCCTAATATGAATAGCTGTTTAGTAATAGTAATAATAATAATAGTAAGCTTTTATGCAATGTTTCCAATGTGCCAGACATTATTCTAAATTTTTTACATAATTGACTTCATACTATTACTATCCCAAATTTATTTATTTATTGTTAAATAACTTCAGTTTTTATTTTAGACTCAGAGGATATATTTGACAATGTGTTACATGAGTATATTGTGTGATGCTGAGATTTGCCATACAAATGATTCTGGCACTCAGGAAGAGCACATAGTACTGGGTAGGTACTTGTTCAGGCCTTTTCTCCTCCCTCCCTCTCCCCTGTAGTAGTCCCTGATGTCTATTATTCCCATCATTATGTCCATGCATATACAATATTTATCTCCCACATGTGGTATTTGGTTTTCTGTTGCCAAATGAATTAGCTTAGGATAATGACCTCTAGCTACATCCATGTTGCTGCAAAGGGCATTATTCCATTCTTGTTTATGGCTGCATAGTATTCCATGTTGTATTTCTTTATCAACTTTATTTTGTTAATCCAATGCACCATTGGTGGGCATCGAGGTTGATTCAATGTCTTCACTATCATGAATAGTGCTGTGTTGAACATATGAGCGCATGTATCTTTTTGTACAATGATTTATTTTCCTTTGGGTATATACATAGTCATGGCATTGCTGGGTTAAATGTAATTCTGTTTTAAGTTTGAGACCTCTCCAAACTGTTTTTCACAGTGGCTGAACTAACATACTTTCCTGGCAACAATGTACAAGCATTTCTGTTTCTCCACAACCTCATCAGCATCTGTTATATTTTGACTCTTTAATAACAGCCATTTTGACTCATATGAGATAGTATCTCATTGTGGCTCAGTTTGCATTTCTCTGATGATTAGTGATGAGATTTTTTTCAGACGTTTGCTGGCCATTTGTATTCGTCGTTTCTCCATAGGGACAGAGCTAATAGGATATATATATATGTGAAAGGGAGTTTATTAGAGAGAATTGGCTCACACAATCACAAGGTAAAGTCCTGTGACAAGCTTTCTGCAAGCTGGGGAAGAGAAAGAAGCCAGTAGTGGCTCAGTCCAAATCCGAAAGTCTCAAAACTAGCGAAGCTGACAGTGTAGCCTTAGTCTATGGCCAAAGGCCCAAGAGTCTCCTGCAAACCATTTGGTGTAAGTCCAAGAGTCCAAAGGGCAGAGAACCTGGAGTCTGATGTCCAAGGGCTGGGGGAATGGAAGGAAGCATTCAACATAAGAAAGAGAAGACACCCAGAGACCCATCAAGCAAAGTTATCCCATCTTCTCTGGCTGCTTTGTTTTTGCTGGGTTGCAGCTGATTGGATGGTGCTCACACACACTGAGGGTAGGTTTTCCTCTGCCAGTCCACTGACTCAAATGCCAATCTCCTCTGACAACACACACACAGACACAGCCAGAAACAATACTTTATTAGCCATCTAGGCATCCTTCAATACAATCAAATTAACACCTAATATTATCACACTGCTTGAATGTTTTATTTTGAGAAGTATCTGTTCATGTCCTTTACCTGTTCTTTATTGGGGTTATTTTTTTGCTTGTTAATGTATTTAAGCTTCTTATAGATTCTGCATATTAGACCTTTCATAATTGAAAAATGCATAATTTTTCAATTATCTCTCTTTGCTGATAATATGGCTCTATACCTATAAAACCCTAAAGAATCTTCTTCTAGAAATGATAAACAACTTCAGTAAATTTTAGGATACAAAGTCGATGTACAAAAATCGGTAGCATTTCTATACACCAATAACATTATAGTTGAAAACCAAATCAAGAACACAATTCCATTTACCATAGACAAACACATACACACAGACACACACAATACCTAGAAATGCAGCTAGCCAAGGAGATGAACTATTTCTACAAGGAGAACTACAAAACACTGCTGAAAGAAATCAGAGACAAGACAAATAAATGGAAAAGTACCTCATGCTTATGGATTGGAAGAATCAATATGGTTAAAATGGCCATACTGCCCAAATCAATTTAAAGATTCAACACTATTTCTATCAAACTACCAACATCATTTTTTCATAGAATTAGAAAACCTTATTCTAAAATTTATATGGAACCAAGAAAGAGCCCAAATAGACAAAGCAATTCTAAACAAAAAGAACAAAGCTGGATCCCTCATATCACGACTTCGAACTATACTATAAGGCTACAGTAACCAAAGATCATGGTACTGGTACAGAAACAAGTACATAGAAAATGGAACAGAATAGATGATCCAGAAATAAAGTTGCACACCTACAACCATAGGACCTTTTATAGTGTCAGCAAAAATAAACAATGGGGAAATCAATCCCTATTCAATAAATGATGTTGGCCTAACTGGCTAGCCATATGAAGAAGAATGAAATTGAACCCTTACCTTTCACCATATACAAAAATTAACATCAGATGAATTAAAGATTTAAATGTAAGACCTCAAACTCTAAAAATCCTAGAAGAAAACCTAGGAAATACCATTATTGACGTTGGCCATGACTAATAATTTGTGGCTAAATCCTCAAAAGCAATTGCAACAAAAACAAAAATTGACAAGTGGAACCTAATTTAACTAAAGTTTTTCTGCACAGTAACTTTACATAAATGGAAACTAAGCCTAAGGGTGTTTAGTTGTGTTGCTGAAGTCACACAGCTAGTAACTGTCAGAGCTAGGATTTTATACCAGACAATCTGGCTCTTGGCTTTTCATTATTGGAAACAATTTTTGTGCCCTATAATGAATTAAGCATTGAAGAAGGATATAAAAGAGAAAACTTGGGGGCTTAAAATATTCTAGGCTAAGAGCTAAACAAACCAACAATTAGATAGTTCATCCTGCAGGTAAACATAAGATACAGAGACATCTTTGGGGCTGAGAAAGTTTCTGAAAGAAGATGAGTTTTGATCTTAAAATTAGAAGAGGATAAGGAACGAGGAGTGAAGTGGGAAAGGTATACCATGTAGACAGATATGTTGTTCAAGATTATAGATGTATGCCAGCATATGGCATTTTGGGAAATACAAGAAATTTAGAATGGCTGGAATAAAGGGGCTTGCTGTGTTGCAGTAAGGAAGGTCAGAATGGGAGACAGGAACAATCATTTTTTAAAGTGCCTTTCATGCCTTGTAATAAGCTGTGGCCTGATCCACCCTCAAGAAAGGTAAATATCTATTTATATAGTGAGTTTATATCTACTGACCCAACCACAAATGGTGTCATGGGTTTTCATGATTGTGGCACTGAGCTGGGATACCTTAAATGACTTTGTGACTAACAATTGTCTGGTTAATGAAAACAGTGAAGATATAATTCCTATTTCAGGGGAGTCCAGACATGCCTCATGGTATTTAGTGGGCTAAATATTGTGGAATACATGAAACTCGTCTCATGAATGAAAATGGTAAAATCACTGAGTGAACCAAAGGGAATCCTCAAGTGGCTAAGAAATAAAAGAGAAAAGGCAATAGTGGTGGAAAATCTCTATGATTTTTGAAAGCCCTAGTTGTGAAGTTGTAAAGTTCTTAAGCCTGAAGCATAGCGGGAAATTCTACATTAGGAATTCAGGCACTGGGTCCAGATGCTACAGTAGTTAAAGTAGATATTTAAAGATTTACAAGTTATGATGATGCATCACTCCTCTTTCTCCCTGGAGTCGGGAAAACAGTGCCGTAGAGCTTTCAAAAATTAGTTTAACGTAGAATGCTCATTAGAAAACTGAGAAGGGTTCGGAGAGCAAAACGGGAACAGTGAAGTAACTCAGAGAATATTATCCATAGCAAACAGTTAATATCTCTCAGGCTAGGTGAACTAAGTTTGAAGTTGTGATCACAGTTCAGAAATCTTCGATTCGGAGCTGGCAATAGTGGCAGGACCATAAACCACGAAAGGAGCATTGGGATGAAGCTTGGACATCACATACAAGTGTCACATAGTGGATGCTGGACCACTGAAATTGCCACCTGGTTGATCTGAGGACTGCCTTGGGGGTGGGGGTAGGGTGCTCAGCCTTCTGAAGGAATGCTCAGAACTAATACTAGGATTGAGACTGAGGAAGACTCTTGACCTTGCATTTGCTAGAACTGCTGAAAAATGTTGAAATCAGCTGCTGCCCATCACTGGAAGATACCCAAATAAAAGACAATGACCCATCTGGGATGGACACAGAAGCCATAAACATAAGGCAGATTATATCTTCTCCCTTTATTCTGACTTTTAGTCTAATACTCATGCTTCAATGGCAGAATCTAACTAGAAATCAACAGGAAAGAAGTCTAGAAAGTATAGCTCAATGTCTGTGACCCCTAACACATATAAAAGGATAACATACAGGAGGCTAGTAGTGGAGGCTGAGACCAAATGAGAAAATTACCAGTATGGTAAAGAGTAAAGTCTGCGAACCAGGAGACTGAGTATTCACCTTAGTCTGTGGGACTTCCATTCCACAGTGGACACATAAGACCCCATACCCAGAGACAGTATTCACAAAGTAAAAAGAAGAAGGAGAGTCCTTCCACCACTTTAACTCTTCTAAAATTACCAGGTGAGGTTTTTTGTGTTGTTTTTACCCAAGAAAGGTAAGTGCCATTTATATGGTGAGTATGTATCTGCGTCTTATTTCTACTGACCCACTCACAAATGGTGTCATGGGTTCCCATGATTATAGCACTGAGCCGGGAAAGCTTAAATGACTTTGCAACTAACGATTGTTTGGTTAATGAAAAGAGCATGGATAAAATTCTTATTTCAGGGAAGGCCAGACATGCCTCATGGTACTTGGTGGCTTAAGAGTTGTGGAATACATGAAACTTGTGTCATGAATAGAAATAGCAAAATAGCTGAGTGAATCAAAAGAAATCTTCAAGTGGATAAGAAACAAAAGAGAAAAATCAGTAGTGGTGGAATCCCACCACACTGCTATTGACCATTTTAGAAGGAGTAGACTGAAAGGAAAATAAATATAATACTAATGTTATCAGAAAAGGCAAGAAGCAAGCTGATGGTACTGTACTTTTTTTTCTTTTTGGAATGAAATAGGGGATATTGCTTGTTTTCTTTTGTCTTCACAATATTGCCAAGCTGTTTCTTTCTTTCTTTGTTCCTATGTTTGTCTGTTTAGCTGCTATTCTTCCAGTAAGTCATCCCCTTCATTCCAGTAAGGTGGAGAAGTTGAGAGGAGGGATAGTGGAATGCAGTCACTGTTAAAATTTGAAGAGGCCTTTTGTGTACCAATAACTTCCTTTTACTTTAAAGGAATAAATTCTTACTAGCTATATAGACACAGACACACACACACACACAGAGACATACACACGTACACGTTATTAATACATAAATCAGGTTATGTATATTTTGTGTCTTGTACAATCTTTATTCTAATTGTTTTACTTAGTTCATCTCCTTTTCTATTCTGTCTGCCCACTATCACTACTACCTTCCAGTTATTTCTCCATGCTTATGTAATTATATGTGAATATATATTTAAAATGTCATTTTAAAATGTATGATTATATTATACATACTTTTTATATCTTTTTCCTCAAATAAGAGTATTTTATCAAAATACTCCATTTTTAAAGGTTGAATAATATTTCATTGCACATATATATCCCATTTTTTTATTCATTTATCCATTGACAGACAATTAGACTTTTTCCATATCTTGACTATTGTGAATAATGACACAGTAAACATTGGAGTGCTAATACTTTTTCATAACACTAATTTTAATTCTTTTGACTATACACCCAGAAGTAGAATTTCTGATTCTTATGGGAGTGCTATTTGTATTGTTTTGATGACTTTCCATACTCTTTTCTGTAGCAGCTGCACACTTTTGCATTTCTATCAACAGTGTTCAAGTGTTCCAGTTTATCTATACCCTGGCCAATACTTATTATTTCCTGTTCTTTTGATTGTGGCCATCTAAATTTGTATGAGGTAATATCTCATTTTGGTTTTAACTGTCATTTCCCTTATGATTAATGACATCGAACATCTCTTTATATACCCAATGACTATTTGTATATCTCCTTTAGAAAAGTGTCCGTTCAAGTCTTAGCCCATTTTAAAAGTTGGGTTATGAATGTTTTGCAATAGAGTTATATGAGTTCATTATATATTATATATTTTGGAAATTGTCCCCTTATCTGATATATGATTTGCACATATTTTCTCTCATTCAGTAGGTTCTCTGTCACCTATTGTTTCCTTTGCTGTACAATAATTTTTTTTTTGAAACAGAGTCTTCACTCTGTCCCCCAGGCTGGAGTGCAATGGCACGATCTCGGCTCACTGAAAGCTCTGCCTCCCGGATTCATGCCATTCTCCTGCCTCAGCCTCCCGAGTAGCTGGGACTACAGGCCCCCACCACCACACCGGCTAATTTTTTGTATTTTTTAAGTAGAGATGGGTTTACACCGTGTTAGCCAGGATGGTCTGAATCTCCTGACCTCGTGATCCACCTGCCTTGGCCTCCCAAAGTGCTGGGATTACAGGCTTGAGCCACCACGCCCGGCTGCTGTACAAATTTTTTTAAAAAGTGCAGAAAAAAATTTCCTTTTTTAAGGAAAGCTTTTAAAAGAACATGACATAATCGAAACAAAATTTCCCTGTTAATGTCAAGAATATTTGTTTTTGCCATTATAAGCAATGCTACTACAAACATACTTACACATGTAAATTTACTACAATTGCTTTGAATTCTAAGAGAAAGTTTACCAGAAGTGGTATTACTGCATTAAAATATATTGGCATTTTTAATTTTAATAGATATCTCCAGATTGGTCTCCAAAAAGCTGTTAACAATTCACATTCACTTTCAATATACGAACAGATTTTTATGTTAAGTCCTCCCAGCAATAGATTCTAGACATTAACAACTTCTTATGCAATCTACATTATGATTATCTCTCAAATCAGTCATTTGCTTATTAAATAATTGTACTATATTTTCTACACAATATACTTAATCAAATATGCATATATTATTTTTATAAAATTAAAGTATACTCTGATTCTAGATTTATTTTTATACACAAGCCTTAAATCTATGTAAAATTGTTTTGTATAAAACAGAAGAATGGAGTCAATTTTTATCTTTTCCCATTGATTAGCCAGACATTAAATATCATTGGTTTAGTAATGTCATTTCACACTGAATTGACTATTGGTCTCTTCTTACATTAAATTCTTACATATGCTGGAACATATTTTATAAATGCTTTCCTCTGTTTTGAATGATTTAACTGTAGAGTAGTAACTGATATTGGATAGGATACATAACCCTCCACAACTACATATATACAAACATAAAGCCAAAAAGACCTTTTGCATGTGTGAATGTCTGTATATGTGTACATGTGTAATTTCTTGATTTTTCTTTAATACATATTCTTAACAAATATTTTTTACTGTTTTGCCCAATATCCCAACAATCCCTACTGTCTCTAATTGGAATTACACCACTAATAGTGAATGTAAATGTACAACCAACATTATTTTGAAATATAAATATACATTTGGGACAATTTTAGTTTTATCACAGTAAGTTTTTAATTTCAAACCATTATATTATTCATTTAGGTCTTATTGTTTGCCCAGATGTTATACTTTTTATGATAGGGCTATGTCTGTCTTATTAAGACGATTAACAATTTTATATACTTGTATAGCTTAAATACTTTAAAACAAAAGTTTTATTTCTTCCATATAAACTAAGTTCAGTATTTCATACTGTATCCTGTGTTTTCCTCTGGTCTTTTGATTACTTTTTCTAGTTACAGCAAGGTGTGATTTCTTTCATTTTCTTTTTGTTTTAATTTGAATGTTTTATTATACCTTCTCATGCTATTAATGGCCATCTTCCCATATGTGCTTTCTATTTAGATAAATAAATTTCTCTATTTTTATTAGAAAACAACATACCAACCCTTTCTCTATCTAAATGCACTGTCTTGCCAAGATGCTGTATTTCCCCAACTTCTACTTCAAGATAAGTTTAGAATATTCTGATATTCCTTCCTCCCTGCAACTCTCTACCCTTGTTACCTGCCCTGAATGAAACTTTTTGAATGATTTCACTTACTTCTCTTTATTTTCCTCTGTTTAGTTTGCATTATTTATGAATTTCAAGACAATTATTTTTATCTGTTGGGTTTTAAATATGTGTGTGTGTATGTATGTGCGTGTGCATGCATGTGTGTATAAAGAAGCAGAGAAAGAGACAGAGAGAAAATGAGAGATATATGTTTTGTTAGAGAAACCAAAGAACATCAATCAGCATTGTTTCTTTTTCTTCTTCGTCTTCTATACTAAGTTCTAAACTATTATATTTATTGTTATTTAGAATCCTTCTTTGTGTTGTTTTTCTAAGATGTCATAAATAATTACATTTCTTTCAGTGTTTTAATTCCATCTTGACAGATGATAAATCACATTTATCTTGAATATAATATTGTTGGGTTAGTCCCCTTCTCCCCATAATCAGCAGATGCTATTCCACTGACTTAAAGCGTACAAAATTATACATGGAATGCCTGAATTTTATTCCTTTTCTGTAATTTTTTATTTAAAACCTAAAGTTATTAAAATGTTTTTTTTTAATTCAGAATGTAGAATTTTTTAAACTACGTCCTTTAAGAAAAAACAAATGGAGAATGATGGACTAGAAGGCCCCACCAATCACTCCCTGACAAGAAACATCAATTTAACAACTATTAGCACAGAAAAAAGAAAACAAACTAACAAACAAAAAAAAACACCTTCCTAAGAGCCAAAAACCAGGTGATCCCTCATAGTACCTACCTGGTTTTAACTATGTATTACTGAAAAAGACACTGAACAGATAGAAAAAGTCTTCAATCTCGACTTGCCTCCAATGGAAACACAACAACGCCAAAACCTATGGGATATAGCAAAAGCTATCTATACTAAGTGGGAAGTTTATAGCTCTAAGTGCCCGCATCAAAAAAGACAAAAAACTTCAAACAAAATATCTAACAATGCATTTTAAAGAACTAAAATAGCAAGAGCATACCAAACCCAAAATAGTGGAAGAAAAGAAATTACAAAGATCAGAGCAGAGATAAATGATTGAAATGAAGAAAATAATACAAAAGATCAATGAAACAAAAAGTAGGTTTTTTGGGCCGGGCGCGGTAGCTCAAGCCTGTAATCCCAGCACTTTGGGAGGCCGAGGCAGGCGGATCACAAGGTCAGGAGATCGAGACCATCCTGGCTAACACGGTGAAACCCCGTCTTTACTAAAAATACAAGAAAATTAGCCAGGCGTGGTGGTGGGCGCCTGTAGTCCCAGCTACTCAGGAGGCTGAGGCAGGAGAATGGCGTGAACCTGGGGCGGAGCTTGCAGTGAGCTGAGATCAGCCTGGGCAACAGAGCAAGACTCTGTCTCAAAAAATAAAAAATAAAAAAAATAGGTTTTTTGAAAAGTTGAACAAAATCAACAAACCTTTAGCCAGACTAACAAATAAGGAGAGAATATCCAAATAAATAACATCAGAAATGTGAAAGGAGACATTGCAACTGATACTGCAGAAATTCAAGGGATCATTACTGACTACTACAAGCAATTATATGCCAATAAATTGGAAAATCTAGACGAAATGGACAAATTCCTAGAACACATAAAATCTACAAACATTGAACCAGGAAGAAATCCAAAACCTGAACAGAGTCTAATTCACCAGTGAAGTTATCTTTACTGGGATAATTTTTTGCTGGGAGAATGCATCATTACTGAGAAAATATTCACTAAATATTTAAAGAAGACCTAATACCAATCCTGCTCACACTATTTTGAAAAATAGAGAAGAAGAGAATACTTCCAAACTCATTCTATGAGGCCAGTATTACCCTGATACCAAAACCAGACAAAGACACATAATAAAATTAAACTACAGGGCAATATCTCTGATGAATATTATGCAAAAATCCTCAACAAAATACTAGCAAATCAAATTCAGCAAGACATTAGAAAGATCATTCATCATGACCAAGTGGGGTCTATCCCTGGGAGGAAAGAATGGTTCAACATAGGCAAGTCAAACAATGTGGTACATTATATCAACAGATTGAAGACTAAAAACCATATGATAATTTCAATTGATGCTGAAAAAGCATTTGATAAAGTTTAATATCCCTCTAAGATAAAAACCGTCAAAAAACTGGGTATAGAAGTAACATACGTCAACATAATAAAAGCCATATGTGACAGACAAACTTGCAGCTAGTATCATACTGAATGGGAAAAAACTGAAAGCCTTCCTCCTAAGATTTAGAACATGACAGGACACCCACTTTTACCACTGTTATTCCATATAGTACTGGAAGTCCTTGCTAGAGCAATCAAACAAGAGAAAGAAATAAATGTCATCCAAATTGAAATGGAAGAAGTCAAATTATCCTTGTTTGCAGATTATATAATCTTATATTTGGGAAAACCTAAAGATTCCATGAAAAAACAATTATAACTGTTAAACAAATTCAGTAAAGTTGCAGGATACAAAATCAACATACAAAAATCAGTAGCATTTCTATATCCCAAAAGTGAGAAATCTGAAAAAGAAATTAAAAATGTAATCCCGGCCAGGCGTGGTGGCTCAAGCCTGTAATCCCAGCACTTTGGGAGGCCGAGACGGGTGGATCACGAGGTCAGGAAATCGAGACCATCCTGTCTAACATGGTGAAACCCCGTCTCTACTAAAAAAATACAAAAAACTAGCCGGGCGAGGTGGCGGGCGCCTGTAGTCCCAGCTACTGGGGAGGCTGAGGCAGGAGAATGGCGTAAACCCGGGAGGCGGAGCTTGCTGTGAGCTGAGTTCTGGCCACTGCATTCCAGCCTGGGCGACAGAGCAAGACTCCGTCTCAAAAAAAAAAAAAGAAAAAAAAAAAAATGTAATTCCATTTACAGTAGCCAAACATAAAATTAAATACTTAGAAATTAACCAAAGATATGAAAGACCTCTATAATGAAAACTATAAAACACTGAGAAAAGAAATTGAAGAGAACACCAAAAAATTGAAAAATATTTTGTGTTCAAACATCAGAGGACACAATATTGTTAAAATGCCCGTAACACCCAAATCAATCTACGATTTAAAGCAATCCCTATCAAAATACCAATGACATCCTGCACAGAAATAGACGAAACAATCCTGAAAGTTATATGGAACCTCAAAAGATCCAGAACGGCCAAAACTATCCTAAGCAAAAATAATAAAACTGAAAAAATCACATTTATTTATAATATAATATATTTAATAATATAAAATATATAATATATTATATAATACAATATAATATAATCACTTTAAATTATACTATAGGACTATAGTAATCAAAATATCATTCTATTGGCATAACACACACACACACACACACACACACACAGACCAATGGGACAGAAAAGATGACCCATAAATCCACACACTTAATATTGAACTTATTTTTGACGAATATGCCAAGGACATACACTGGGGGAAATCTAGTCTCTTCAATAAATGGTGCTGGGAAAACTGGATATCCATATGCAAAAGAATGAAATTAGACACCTGTCTCTCACCATATTAAAAAATCAAATCAAAATGGATTAAAGACTTAAATCTAAGACCTCAAACTATGAAACTCCTCCAAGAAAACATTGGAGAAAATCTCCAAGACATTGTCCTGGGCAGAAATTGCTTGAGCAATATTCCACAAGGACAGGAAACCAAAGCAAAAATAGACAAATGGGATCATATCAAGTTAAAAAGCCTCTGCACATGAAAGGAAACAATCAACTAAATGAGGAGTCAGGCCACAGACCAGGATAAAATATTTGCAATCTACCCATTGATCAGGGGCTTAAAACAAAAAAAAACAAAAAAAAACAAAAAAAACCCTGAATATATAAGGAGCTCAAACAACCCTATAGAAAAAAAAAAATCTAATAATCTGATTAAAAATAACAAAAGATTTGGATAGACATTTATCAAAAGAAGATATACAACTGGCCAACAGACAGATGAAAAGGTGCTCAACATCATTATCAGAGACATACAAATAAAAATTACAATGAGATATCATCTCATCCCAGTTAAAATGCTTACATATTAAAAGACAGACAATTATAAATGCTAGTGAGGATGTTGACAAATGGGAACCCTCATACACTGTTGGTGGGAATGTTAGTACAACCACTATGCAGAACAGTTTGAAACTTCCTCAAAAAACTAAAAATTGGACTACTATAGGATCCAGCAATCCCACTGCTGTATATATACCCCAAAGAAAGAAAATGAGCAAATCAAAGAGGTATCTGCACTGCCATGTTTGTTGTAGTACTCTTCACAATAGCTAATATTTGGAAGCAACCTCAGGGTCCATCAAAAGTTGCAGGACACAAAATCAACTTACAAAAATCAGAAGCATTTTTGTTTCCCAAAAGTGAGCAATCAGAAAAAGAAATACAAAATACACTCCCATTTGTAATAGCCACACATAAAATTAAATACCTAGGAATCAACCAAAGAAGCGAAAAATACCTCTGTAATGAATGAACAAATAAAGCAAATGTGGTACATATACATAATGGATTACTGTTTAGCTATAAAAAAGAATAAGATTCTGTCATTTGCAACAACATGGATGGAACAGAAGGTCATTGTGTTAAGTGAAAAAAGCCAGGCACAGAAAGACAAACATTGAATATTCTCACTTATTTTTGCGATCTGAAAATCAAAACCATTTAACTCATGGACATAGAGAGTAGGATAGTTACCAGAGGCTGCAAACTATAGTGGGGGGCTGGAGGGGAGGTAGGGGTTGTTAATGGGTACAAGAAAAAGAAAGAACAAATAAGACATATACCATTTGATTGCACAACAGGGTGACTACAGTTGATAATAGTTTAATTGTACATTTCAAAATAACTAAGAGTGTAATTGGATTGTTCGTAACACAAAGGATAAATGCTTCAGGGAGTGGATATCTCATTCTCCATTATGTGATTATATAACATTGCATGCCTGTATCAAAATATCTCCTGTACCCTACAAATATAGCCTGACAAATTTTTTTAAAAAATTAAAAAATTAATGCGTCTTCTATTTTTTTCACTATTTCTGTTTTGTTGTATATATGTTATTGTTGCTCTGACGAATTTTCCTGTTTCCAGTTGTTGGGCTTTCTTAGATTCACGAATATTTGTTTTCTTAGTTGGTCTCTATATTACCTGAGAGTCCTACTGAGAACTGGTGATAAAGCAGGCCCTACTGTTAGAGTCCTGGTTCTATCTCAAGTTCAGGGGAGAAGTGGATCACCCCACTCACTCATTTCATTTCTAGCTTCCTTAGCTTCTTCTGGTCACAGAGAGGCCAGAAAGATCAGACATGTAAGGTCAATGACAACTTTCTCTGAGTTTCTATAGATATTTGCAGAGCTCTTCTGGTTCTTACATTTGGATTTCCAACACTAGTTATGAGGAAACAAAGTGAACCAGAGAAGAGAACTCAATTTCTCACGGGTTATCGGTTGTAAAAAGGCCTCAGCAGGCCTCCTGTTTTGCTCTGGAGAGGGTTAATGTGAAAACACTCGGATCACTGTGAATCAATTATTTATCTAATCAACTAAGAGAGTATTTGATTGTTTGTTAATCTGTGATTGAAGCTATTTCTCAATATAGATTTATGTCTAAAACATAATTATTCATACGTAAAATGTACCATTTTCTTTCAAGTCCCCATTCAAGGACAGATAAAGAATAATTATGTATGTATAATATGTTATACAAACATATATACACCCACATATAAACCTGGTAACTAATTTACATTTAAATCTTAGTTTCTTAATCTGAAAAATAAAGTTAATTTCTCCTATCTTGTAGAATGATAGGGTGTGTCGGAAATGATGGCTATAAAGCAGAAAGATTGTGAATATAAATTAGTACCTGGCTCAGAGTTGGCTGTCAATTAATGTTGACTATTATTTATCACTATTAATATTAGCATAAGCCATAATGAATGAGTGAATTCCAGTTACATTATTTATAGCCGCAGCAAAAGTAAGAGTATAATATTTAAATGATTCTCAAATATTATTATATAATGACTATGTCCAGGCATTGTGTCACATTCAGTGAAAACAAAAGTTAGCAATACAGGAGTTTAGTTCTCAAGGGTTTGATCTTTATTTTGAAGCATATTAATTTCTAATTCAGAAGGCTCCAAATTATTATAGTTAATTACTATTAAATATTATTACAGAATAATAATTAATATTGTAAGAGACTTTAATGTATGCCAGATACAGATCTAAGTACTGTTTGTCTGTGAGTGTGTGGATATATGAATGTGTATATACTGATAACAATCTTACATAATAACATGTACTGTGATCGCTTCTATTACTTCCACTTTGCTGACGAACAAACTGAGGCACAGAAAGATTATCATCAATTACCTAAGATCTACAACAGATAAATTACAGAAAATCTGGATTTTGAACTCAGATATCTGTCTCCAAAGTTCACACTGAAAATCATTTTATTCAGTGTGTTGTGAAAAGAGAACACACACATACACTTAGAAACGAACTCTTAGATTGAATGAATTCCCAACCACAACCAAGCTAGTTAAAGAGTTGAGCAGCGGATTTAATTGCAACATTGCAGCACTCACTGATTATGGTTGTTAAAAATTATTCAATACAAGATCCATTGTGTTTTTGGTGATGATCTTACTTAACTGATCATTTGGTTCATAGCCCTGACCACAATGTAAAGCAGAGATTTGTTTTAGCATCATATTTAATCTAGGGGCATCAAGGATCAAGAAAACAATCAACATGAATACACCATACGTGAAGGGTCTTATTTTATGTGTGTGCTGAAGATGTTTCTAATAAGTCCCTGGAAGAATTTACCTTCAAGTAAGTTTTTCTAAATGTTACCATTTTTAATAGAATGCTAAAATAAAATGATAGTTCTAAATAATGATGTAATTACTACTTTCAAATAATTTATGTTAGAGATACATTCCCAAGCCCATGTCTGCTACACAATAAATGTTTAATGAAGTTGCTGTTCTTCAGATGGGACACTAATACTAAAAATCATTATATTAAAACACACCATCACTAACTGTGTGTGAAAAAAAAAATAATGCAATTTCAATACATTTTTATAATATAACTTGTCTTTTTTAAATTGTGTATTAGGAAAGTTTAAGTTACTCTAGATTATTTCTGTGAATCTTTTGCTTAATATGACTCTGATTTTCAGATTTAATTAAAAAGTTTTGGGCCGGGAGCAGTAGATCAAGCCTGTAATCCCAGCACTTTGGGAGGCTGAGACGGGCGGATCACGAGGTCAGGAGATCGAGACCATCCTGGCTAACACGGTGAAACCTCGTCTCTACTAAAAACTACAAAAAACTAGCCGGGCGGGGTGGCGGGCGTCTGTAGTCCCAGCTACTTGGGAGGCTGAGGCAGGAGAATGGCGTAAACCTGGGAGGTGGAGCTTGCAGTGAGCTGAGATCTGGCCACTGCACTCCAGCCTGGGCGACAGAGCGAGATTGTCTCAAAAAAAAAAAAAAAAGTTTTACAAATACAGAGTTTTTCCTAATCTCCATAGTCACCCTACAGCTAACTGAAAGCAATTTCTACCGTATCTATTTCCCATAGCAATTACATTTATTCTATGTCATGTGTGTGTACATTTTAAAAATCTGGGAAGAATGTGTGGGAGATTTGCAAATATCCCAACATGAAATAGCTACACATTTCTTCCTCAGGAGGAGTATTTCAGAGGCCAAGAGCAGTTAGAAGTCTGTATATAGTTGGTTTAATACACTTCACATGATCTGGCAGTCACTAAAAGATCAAAGTACTAAGAGAAATGCCTTTCTCCATCGTAGGTCTAAAACTTGCCCACTTCTTCCATGTGGAGTATTGAATGGAAAACTGTTTGGAGTAACATTTTCTCGCTCTTTTTTATAATAGTGAAGACATAAAGTTTATTATGCTCTTGAGCCAGCTATTTCAAATGAAGCCAACCATTTCTGATTTCAGAGAAAGAACTAGAGGTCACAAAGAACCTTAATTGTTGGATGTGGGCCACAATGTGCTGTCTTTCATAAATAAAGATGATACTATTAATATACTGGCAACAAGACACATATTGTAATTTTTTCCCCTTCAGCAATAGTGACAGTTTTATACCAATGTACTCATACTACCTTGCCTGGCCCTTCTTGTGACCAGTAGGATACTATTTGTCAGACTTCTAGTAGTGCAGACTGCACCCTGTGGATGTGAATCAGAGCACAGCCGTGAGCCCTGAAGTGGGAAGTCAGCCTTGACTCAATACAATGCACTAATTAACAGAGCTTATCAGCTACAGACTCATATGCTGTCTAATGAGGCAACTGGACAAAAGGGAACATGTCAGCTTAAAACAATTATGTCAGAGAAGTGTTAATCTGCTGCTTAAACTTTTGGAAAAAATAAAACTTAAAATGAAATCATCTAAACCACACTATAGCAATTTGAAGTGAGCCACGTGAACAAAAGTATATTATCAATCACTCTATGTGATTAAAATCTGTTTATGTTATTAACTAGTAGGAAAATAAAGAGAACTCCTAAAATACCAGCAGTTAACTAAGAGAAAACAATGTATGATTGTATAATGTATACAGGTATACAATGTATAATATAGTATATACTTCTACTAAATTCCTCTACAATTTTGAAAAAGTGGTGTAATAATGCATGTCCCTCCTTAATTCTTTTTGTGTAAATATACTCATATACATCTCTATAGAGACTGTTCTAAGCAAAAAAGACTAGCTATGGGAAGACTGGAAGTATACTAAGAGAAGAATGTTAGAGGAATTCAAAATTTATTAACATAATTTTAAATTCAAGCTTTGCTCTTTCCATTTTTTATACCTTTCCTTGATCCAAATATTTGAGTTACTTATTTGAGAATAATAGTGATCACTTACATTGAAATTATTTTCCAGGCACTATCATAACTTATTACATGTCCCTCACAACTCCATGAGATTCTATTATTGCCATGTTACTGATAAAGGAGTTGAAGCAATAAAAAGTTAATTAACTTGTCCATGCTCACAAAACCAGTTAACCAGTGAAGTTTATGTTTAAATCAAAGCAGTTTGCCTCTATACTGTGTTTTTCACCACTGTGCTGCAGTTCATTGTTAAAACACAGAATGCATGTTAAGTAAATTTTATGACTAAAGGACAGCACAACATGAATTTATTGAGTTAAAACAAGACTTGTGTTCCCGGATTTTGCCATCTCTGACCCTAGTTAGATTCCCCTTTCTTTGCTTTGATAGCGTTCTTTACAGTCTCTCTCATTGATTTTGCCATACTGGATTTTCTACCATCAGTGTTGGTGTGTGTCTCACTAAACAGTGATCCTTTTAATGGCTGGAGACTGAAATCAAATCTTGTCATTAAAAAAAAAAAAAAAAAAATAGCCTCATGCCAGATACAGAATAGGGAGGCAATATTGATTTGTGGAATTAACGAGTAGATTATTTACCTTATACTTAAATGTCTAGTTTAATATAGTTATACCATGATTCCCATTTTATTTCATGACAGGAGAACTCCAAGTTTTGGGTGAGTTTTTGAAAATGTTAATTTCAAACTCAGTTTCAGATGGATAAAGTTATTATAAGCACATCATTCTGGATAAAGATAGTGGATAATTTCCACACCCTGATTTGGAAGTCTAAACATCAAGAGTTCAATTTTAGACATGGTAAAATTGGAACATAAATAAGCAAGCAGTTGGATATATGGGCCTAGATGGGAAATGCGGAAATGTGCAAACAAACAAAAGCTATCCAAACACCATTAAAAAAATACTTTTCTAAGTAGCAATGGCATCAAAAAAAAGGAAACAACTAATAATTATGATATCACTAAGAGGAAAAATACTTCGGGTAGCTAAAACAGTATACAGTGAAGTATGTATAAATATTAAACTTTCATTAAAACAAAATAAGGAATTGGCCAGGTCCAGTGGCTCATGCCTGTAATCCAAGCACTTTAGGAGGCCAAGGCAGGTAGATCACCTGAGGTCAGGAATTTGAAACCAGCCTGGCCAACGGGACAAAACCCCGCCTCTACCAAAAATGCAAAAAATAATTAGCTGGGCATGGTGGCACATACCTGTAATCCCAGCTGCTTAGGAGGCTGAGGCAGGTGAATTACTTGAACCTGGGAGGTGGAGGTTGCAATGAGCTGAGATCATGCCATTGCACTCCAGGCTGGGCAACGAAAGTGAAACTCCATCTCAACAACAACACCAACAAAAAGGAATTAAGACAAAGAGAGAAACATGCCATGCAATTCAAGAAGTATGGTGATGACTTCGCAGATATATGCATATATTCAAATCCATTAAATTTTATACATTAAGTGTAGGGTTTTTTTTCATGTCAATTATACCTCAGTAAAGTGGTTTAAAAAAGTAGAAAGAATATCAAAACAAACTCAGGAACAAAAGAATTAAAATGATAAATTAAAATGATGTTTTCTAAAACAGAACAAAATCAGAAATTATGACATGATAATAAGATCAATTGTTATAAATAAAGTTTCAGCAGTGCCGCAAAAGAAATAACACTCAAATATAAAATTTTCTTTTTAATTCTCAGCAAGGTAAGGTACTTCTATAGAAGGGTGCGTCCTTACAGATGGAGCAATGGGAGCACACACTTGGACAAGGGAGGGGAAGGGGTTCTTATCCCTGACACATGTGGCCCCTGCTGGTGTGTCATTCTCCAATTGGCTAGAATTAGACCACACAGGCTAAACTAATTTTGATTGGTTAATTTAAAGAGAGTGAAAGGGTGAGTGGTTTGGTGGGAAGAATGGTTATGACAGAGCAGGTAATCAGAATGAGTCAGGGTGGGAGCAGGTAATCAAAAAAAGTTGCTTTATGAAGAAATTAAGTTTAAAAGTAGGAGGTAAAAAATTGAACATACTGACATATTGATTCTTTGAAAATAAATTTAGAACTCATAGCTAACATCAATGAACGCAATAATATAAAAAATACAAAATTAAATAATTTTAGAACAGTGGACAGGAGTATAATCACAACAATAGGAATTGAAAGTAAGAAATAATTACTGTTTGTGATAAGACAAAAGCATACACCATCTAATACTTAGAAAAAAAGTTGAATATAGATTTTAGGAACCAGACCCTATTAAAGAGATGAACACATATGGTTTCATAAGAAATATATTTCTCAAATTCAAAGAAGTGATATACCATAAGCTATTTCAATATTAAAACTCAAATCTTTTACTTCTCAAGTAAAAGGAAAAGGTGATCTGCAAATCATATTATAAAGCACTGTCATGCTAATACTCAGGTCTAACAACACAGGTGAACAACTTACCTCAAATGAGTCTTACTTCCATGTTATTAAATGAATAATACTAAGGAAGGCAAAATAATAGATCCTCAAAGATTTCCTCACCCTAATCTAGAACCTGAGATTGTGTTACCTTACAATGGCAAAGAGACTTGCAGTTGTGATTAAGGATACAGACCTTGAAAATGGTGGTATTCCTGAATTATCCTATCCCAGTGAGGCCAATTAATCTGCATTAATCCTTAAAAGTAAATCTTTCCTAGCTGTGCTCAGAGAATGAGACATGATAGTAGAAGAAGAGTCCAAAATATGCTATGTGGCTATAGCTTTGACAATAGAGGAAGGGGGCCACAAGACAAGAAAGGCAAAGATATCTAGAGGATGGAAAAGAGAATGAAACAGATTCTTCCCTAGAAGCTTTAGAAATAAACTCAGTCCTGCCAAAAACTTAATTTTAGCCCATTGAAACCTATGCCAGAATTCTAAACCTCAGAACAATAAGCTGATAAATTTGTGTTGTTTCAACTACTGTTTTTGTGGCAATTTGTTATGGCAGCAATAGAATATTAATACAAATACTAAATGAAATTTGTCTTAATATATATAGTACAATATAAAACAACCATGAGTAAAATATTTCCATGAATAAGCTAATATGTTTCGGGAAATCAGGTAATATACAACGTATTGTAGGCTTAAAGGAAAACACTCATACAATCATTAGGAGTGATACAAAAAATGAGCATGAAACATAAATATACCTATTTTAAAATGCTAAAAACAATTTATTGAATGATATTACCTTAATAGAGCCTCATGCTCTGATATAATATAGGTGGGCACTATATGGTTTGGCTCTGTGTCCCTATCCAAATCTCATGTTGAATTGTAATCCCCAGTGTGGGGAGGGACCTGGTAGGCGGTGATTGGATCATGGGGGCAGATTTCCAACTTGCTGTTCTCATAATACTGAGTGAGTCCTCACAAGATCTGGTTGCTTGAAAGTGTTTAAAACTTCCCCCTTTACTCTCTCACTTGCTCTGCCATGGTAAGACACACTTACTCCCTCTTCACCTTCCACCATGATTGGAAGTTTCCCGAGGCCTCTGAGCCATGCTTCCTGTATAGCCTGTGGAACTGTGAGTCAAGTAAAGCTCTTTTTTTTTTTTTTTTTTATAATTAATAAATCACCCAGTCTCAGGTAGTTTTTTTTTTTTTTTTTTTTTTTTGAGACAGAGTCCTGCTCTGTCGCCCGGGCTGGAGTGCAGTGGCCAGATCTCAGCTCACTGCAAGCTGTGCCTCCCAGGTTTACGCCATTCTCCTGCCTCAGCCTCCCGAGTAGCTGGGACTACAGGTGCCCACCAACTCACCCGGCTAGTTTTTTGTATTTTTTTTTAGTAGAGACGGGGTTTCACCATGTTAGCCAGGATGGTCTCCATCTCCTGACCTCGTGATTCACCCGTCTTGGCCTCCCAAAGTGCTGGGATTACAGGCTTGAGCCACGGCGCCCAGCCTCAGGTAGTTCTTTATAGTAGTGTGAGAATGAACTAATACCGAGAATTGTTACCAGGGGTGGGGCATTGCTATAAAGATATCTGAAAATGTGGAAGCAACTTTGGAACTCGGTACTGAGCAGAGGTTGGGACAGTTTTGAGGGATCAGAAGAAAACATGAAGATAAGGGAAAGTTTGGAACTTTCTAGATGCTTGTTGAATGGATACCACCAAAAACTTCTGATAGTGACATGAACAATGAAGTCCTGGCTGCGGTGATGCCAGATGGAGATAAGGAACTTATTGGGAACTGGAGTAAAGGGTACACTTGCTATGCTTTAGCAAAGAGATTGGCAGCAATGTGCCCCTGCTCCAGATATCTGTGAAACTTTGAACTTGAGACGATTTATGGTATCTTGGAAATGTGGAATACATTTCCAAGCAGCAAAATGTTCAAGATGTGGCCTGGCTGCTTCTAAAAGCCTAATTCATTTGCATAAACAAAGAAATGACCTGAATCTAGAACTTATGTTTCTAAGCAGAGTATTAAAGTTTGGAAAATTTGCAGCCTGACCATGCAGTAGAAGAGCTGCTGTGAATAACAAAGACAATGGGGAAAATACCTCCGGGGCATTTCAGAGACCTTCATGGCAGCCCTCCTATTACAGGCCTCAAAACCTAGGAGGAAAAAAAAAATGGTTTCATGGGCCAGGCCCAGGACCCCACTGCTCTGTGCAGCCTCAAAACAAGGTGCCCTGAATCCTAGCCGCTCTATCTCTAGCAGTGGTGAAAAGGGTCAAGGTATAGCTCTGGCATTGCTGCAGAGGGTGCAAGCCCCAAGGCTTGGTGGCTTCCATGTGGTGTTGGGGCTGCAGATGTACGGAAGACAAGAGTTGAGGTTTGGGAGCCTCCAATTAGATTTCACAGGATGTATGGAAATGCATGGATATCCAGGGAGAAGTCTGCTGCAGGAGTGGAACCCTGATGGGGAACCTCTGCTAGAGCAGTACAGAAGGGAAATGTGGGGTTGGAGGCCCGACACAGAGTCCCCATTGGGGCACTGCCTAGTGGACCTGTGAGAAGAGGGCCACCATCCCCAGACCCCAGAGTGCTAGATCCACCGATGGCTTGCACCCTGCGCATTGAAAAGCCACAGGAACTCAATGTCAACCTGTGAAGGCAGCCATGGGGCTAAAATCTGCCAAGCCACAGGGGCAGGTCTGCACAAGGCCTTGGGAACCCACCTCTTCAGTGTGGTCTGAATGTGAGATATGGAGTCAAAGATTATATTGGAGCTTTAGGAATAACGTTTGCTTTGCTGTGTTTTGGACTTTCATGGGGCCTGAAGCCCCTTGGTTTTGACCAATTTCTCCTTTTAAAATAGGAATATTTACCCAGTGCTTGTACTCCCACTGTATCTTGGAAGTGACTAATTGTTTATGATTTTACAGGCTCATTGGTAGAAGGAACTTGCCTTGTTTTAGATGAGGCTTTGGAGTTGGACTTTTTGAGTTAATGCTAGAAGAGTTAAGACTTTGGGGGAATGCTGGCAAGACATGATTGGTTTTGAAATATGAGAAGAACATGAGATTTGGGAGCTGTCAGGGGCAAAATGATATGGTTTGGCTCTACGTCCCTGCTCAAATCTCATGTTGAATTTTAATCCCCGCTGTTGGGAGGGACCTGATGGGTGGTGATTAGATTATGGGGGTTGATTTCCCCCTTGCTGTTCTCCAGAGAGTGAGTGATTTCTCATGATATCTGGTTGTTTAAAAGTGTGTCACCCTTCCCCTTTGGCTGTCTATTCTGCTCCACCTTGGTAGGAAACGCTTGCTTCCCCTTTGCCTTCTCCCATGATTGGAAGTTTCCTGAGGTCTTCCAGCCATACTTCCTGTAGAGGCTGAGGAAGTGTGAGTCAACTTGAGTCAATTAAATCTCTTTTCTTCATTAATTACCCAGTGTCACGTAGTTCTTTGTAGCAGTGAGAGAATGGATTAATATAGGCACAGACACTTCTGAAGAGCAATCTGGTACAACAGAGGCAATGTGTATCTGTCACTTAGGTAGGCAAAATGTGGTAAATGCAAGCTATGGGATATTATATATCAACTAGAGCCAACAGGTTTGATGTACACATATCAACATAAAATGTTCTTAAAAACATAGTGCTTAATAAAAAATTGTGAAAGCTAAGTAATATCTTAAGCAATTAAATAGATATATTTGATATAATATCCTGTTCATAAAAACACATAAAATAGAAGGATGGGCCATGGTGGTCCACGGGGAGAAGGATGACAGTGGGATAGGAGGGAAAAGAGAATGAATTATTTAATTAACTTAAGAGAATGCAGTCCTTTTCAGACCAGTCCTCATAAAGTAAAATGAACTAAGCAGTATGATTAATTCTATCATCAACAGGTAAGAATATAAACATTATAACAAAATTTTAAATTACAAAAAAGGAAATAAGTTTTTAAAATCTGGAATCTTATCACCCAGAAGCACTACTAATTTTTTTTAATAATAAAAGCATTACATTAAAAAAATCTATGTATTATTTTAATATAACTCATAAATACTCACAATGAAGGACACTATTAATGAAGTGAAGTGACTTAAAATTAAGAATTACTATTCATCAAAACACTACTAAAATTTTAAATGTAATCTGCATAATAGATGAAGTTACTTTTAATACAAATATTGAATATGGGTTTGTGTGTCTAGAATACATACAATTCAGTAAAAGAAAATATGGAAATAATTTTAAAGGGAATCTTATAGGGAGACACAGAAATGCCTATAAACACATGTAAAGTGCACATATTGTATGCACTTGTAAATTGGGTACCCATGTAAACTGTGCATATTGTACATGTAAAGTGTGCACATAGTAGCTTATATTTACAATGCTTCTCATTGGCACTACTCATCAAATAAATGCAAATGTAAGCTACAATGATATGTAAAAATATACCTTTAGAGAGAATTAAAATACATAATAAAAATAAGAATTACAACATCAATAAGAGAAATGAAACAGATATTAACAAGATAGAAACTCATTCTCTTTATATTTTATTTTTTTTTTGAGACAGAGCTTTGCTCTTGTTGCTGAGGCTGGAGTGCAATGGTGCAATCTTGGCTCATGACAACCTCTGCCTCCCGGGTTCAAGTGATTCTCCTGCCTCAGCCTCCTGAGTAGCTGGGATTACAGGCATGCACCATCATGCCCAGCTAATTTTTTGTATTTTTAGTAGAAATGGGGTTTCTCCATATTGGTCAGGCTGGTTTCAAACCCCCTGGTGATCAAAACCCAAGGTGATCTGCCCACCTTGGCCTCCCAAGGTTCTGGAATTACAGGCATGAGCCACTGTGCCTAGCCAGAACCCCATTCTCTACTGGTGGAAATAAGAATTTATATAACCTCTTTGGAAACTTGTTTTATAATACTAACATTTAAAATACACATACCATTTTGTCCAGCAATTTGATTCCTATGTATACATTCAACTGATATATGTACTTGTATTTATAAGATACATGCATGTTCATAGTAACTTTATTTATTAGAACTCCAGGCTGGGTCTGGTGGCTCATGCCTGTAATCTCAGCATTTGGGAAGCGAAGGCAGGCAGATCACTTGAGCCCAGGAGTTCAAGACCAGCCTGGGAAACGTGGCGAAACCCCATCTCTATCAAAAATACAAAAAATTAGCCAGATGTGGTGGCAGGCGCCTGTGGTCCCAGCTAATTGGGAGGATGAGGTGGGAGGTTTGCTTGAACCTGGAAGGCAAAGGTTGCAGTGAACTGAGATCGTGCCACTGCGGTCCAGCGTGGGTGACAGAATGAGACCTCATCTCCAAGAGAAAAAAAAATCCTGAATCATAAATATCAAAAATATCCATCAAGAGTAGAATGAATATGTAAATTATGGTATAGTCATACAGTTGAATGCTAAACAATGAAGAATTTTCTGCTACATAAACCAATATAAATGAATCTGACCTAGTTGTGAGCTAAATAAACCATTTAAGTAAAGTTAAAATACAGGAAAAATAAGTAAAGTAAACAAATATATGTTAATAGAAGTCAAAATATTGTTTGCCTTTTGCTGAGATGACTGAGAAGCGTATAAAGATACTTTCTAAAGTTTAGGTGACATTCTTGAGTTGGGTACAGATGTACTTAGAGTGTGAAAATTATTTGGGCAATGCACTTATTATTTTTACTTTTTTCTGTATCACAAAACCCAGTAAAATTGCTTCAATGTAGGGGAGTTAAAATCTTCAATAATAACTGTACATTTATCTCTGTCTCCTTGGTCATGTCTATTTAGCTTCATCCATTTTGAAGGTACATCATTAGGGGCACGAACTTTAGAACTCAGGTCCCTCTAGAGAACAAGATTTACGTTTATGTAATATTGCTTGGTATCTCTCATAACAATATTTAGAACAATTTGTTTGATATAGATATGTTCACACCGTAAAACTGTGGTTAGTATTTGGTGCTTGTGCTTTCCATTTCAATGCCTTTACTTTTAATCCATGTGTGTTTATTTCAAGTGCCACTCTCCTGGACATCTTAGAGTTGGATCTTTTTTGTTTTGTTTCGCTCCAAATAACAATCTCTGGTATTGCTTAGACTGAATCGTCTATTTACATTTAATATAGTTGCTGAATTGTTTGGTATTAATTCTGTCATTTACTGTTGATTTTCTTCCTATTCATGTATGTGTAATTTATTTTGATATAGTTTTACTACTTTATTGAAAATAAATCCTTACAACCATGCATATACACATGCATAGACACATAACACACATACACACACACGCACAAACACACACACACATAGTTAAGCTGGAAGGTGTTGAAGTAATCAATTAAGACAAGCCAAACTGAAAAAGCTGTTATTTTCTTATGACAACAGGGCAGGCAAGAAGCAGAGGGGAAAGTACCACACTTCGGCATTCCATATTTCCCCATGGAACAGCACTAGGTGAAGGTCAGATGACAAGGAGCACAGATTGGGGGAATCATGCCAAAGTGGAGGAGCTCCCAGAAAAAAAAACCTGCTGCCATTTTATGGACCTAAGCCCCCACAAGGAAAGAGGTGGAGAAGGGCCTGGAGTGGAAAAATACGGAGTCAAAGTGGGGAAAACTCTATCAGTTAGCGCCTGACTGGTAAAGAGATCTCAAAGGAGGTGCCTGGAAATTGCCTTAGCTGAGGCCCCTAATCAGGAGACCTTCAAATAGACGTACAAGGGTTAGGAATGCGGACACGCATATGTACATGGTTTTGGGAGTAAGCTGGGGGATAAGTCCTTGACTGTATGTCCCTCAGAAAGTTACGGTGCACTGACTATGTGCCGTATCTTATACAGGGAGGCAGCTTCCCACATGAGGCTTGCTGAGCAAAGCATTGTAATTGCCCAGGGTTGACCTAAAAACAAATCACACATAGAAGTTTTGGCTTGGAGGCAGAGTCTTCATGTACATTTTATATATATAATATACCCCATGATACAGTAATGTTACTAGGTTTTCTTAAATTTTAACTTTTAGTTAGGTTTAGGAGGCATATGCAGGTTTGCTACATGGATATACTGCATGATACTGAGGTTTGCGGTACAGATAATTCCGTAATACCCAATAGGTAGTTTTTCAGCCCTTGCCCACTTCTCTCTCTCACCAACAGTAGTCCGCAGTGTCTGTTGTTACATCTTTCTGTCCATGTGTACCCAACGTTTAGCTCCCACTTATAAGTGAGAAAATGTAGTATTTGGTTTTCTATTCCTGCACTAATTTGCTTTAGATAATGGCCTTCTGTTGCATCCACGTTCTGTAAAGGACGAAATGTCATTCTTTTTTATGGTTGTAAAATATTCCATGGTGTATGTGTACCACATTTTCTTTATGCAATCCACTGTTGATGGAAGCCTAGGTTGAGCCTGTGTCTTTGCTATGGTGTATAGTGCTGCGATGAACATACAAGTGTGTATGTCCTTTTGATAGAACAATTTATTTTCCTTTGGGTATTTACCCAGTAATTGGATTGCTGGATCAAATGGTAGTTCCGTTTTAAATTCTTAGAGCAATCTCCAAACTGTTTTTCACATTGGCTGAAATAATTTTCATTCACAACAATAAT
The DNA here is from genome assembly GCF_008728515.1 of Papio anubis. NCBI lineage: Eukaryota > Metazoa > Chordata > Mammalia > Primates > Cercopithecidae > Papio > Papio anubis. The sequence goes on along the minus strand of NC_044985.1, from coordinate 67,821,933 downwards.
GTATAAGGGCTTCCTTTTCTCCACAACCTAGCCAGCATCTGTTAATTTTTGACTTTTTTATTAATAGCTACTCTAACTTATGTGGTATGGTTTCTTATTGTTGTCTTGATTTGTATTTCTCTGGTGATTAGGAACACTGAACTTTTTTTTTTTTTTCATGTTTGTTGATTGCTTGTATATTTTCTTTTGAGAAGTATCTGTTCATGTCCTCTGTCTACTTTTTAATAGGGTTATTTTTCACTTGTTGAATTATTTAAGAGGCTTACAGATTCTGAATATTAGACGTTTGTTGAATGCATAGATTGCAAATATTTTTTCCCATTCTGTAGGCTGTCTCTTTACTCTGTTGATAGCTATGTTTGCTCTGTAGAAGCTCTTTAGCCAAATTAGGTCAATTCTTGTTTTTCTTGCAACTGCTTTTGTGGACTTCTGGTATATTAACAGTCTTTTCAAATGGTTTCTTAAATGTAAAACTACAGCTTTTTGCAGATACTTATATATTCATCATTTCTTTTCTCTTTCATTCTATCCTGCAGATCCATATTTTGATCTGGAATCCTTTTAATTTATTTTGAAATATTTCTTTGAAATTTCTTACTATTTTTTGCAATGTGCTCCCACTAGTGAAGAATTGTCAGCCTTTCATTTTTAGAAATTAAAAACAGATTTCTTTATTTTTAAAAGAGTTTTGTTGTGCATAAAATTCTAGGTAAACTGCTTTATATTGTTTCCGTTTTTTAAGGCATTATTTTATATTTTTCCAAATTTATGATGTCGGGCATAAATCATTGTTATTTTTCTTCTGAATGTAATGTGTCTTTGTTTTTCTATTTTTTTCTTTTCTCTCTAGTGTTTAGCATTATGTCAACAATATATTGCTATTTGATTGTCTTTATATTTTTTATTTTAAGTTTTCTTAATTTCTTAAATTACAGGAAATTCTCCCTCTTCTCTTTATCAACTCATTATTTTACCTCATTAAATCTTTCTCAACTTTTATAACTCCAGTTTATATTTTTGTTAGGATTTTGATATGGTCCGTAGTTTCTTCACCAGTCTTCTGTTATTGGATGTTTCCCCTATTTTTCACTTTGGTAATTTATATTACCTGTCTTATGTTCACTGTTTCTTTTTTTGCTCTGTCCTGTATTAAATCAATTTCTGATACTATATTTTTCAGTTCTAGAATGCTATTTTGTGTCTTTATTAGAAATTCTATTTATTTGTTAAAATCTTTGTACTTTTCATTTATTTTGTCCATTTTTTCTTCTAATTTCTTTAATATATTTATAACTGTTATTTTAAAGGCCAGATTTGATTTCCAACATCTGTATCTACTTCTTATGACTATTTTTCTCTTGATTATGGCCTAATTTTAACTGTTCTTCACATATCTGGTTTATATTTCACGGTGACTATTTTTGATTAAAAGAATCAAAGAGATTCAGATAAATAGTATTTTCTTCAGAGGGAAAAAATCCCTTTCTTTGTTCATCAGACAGTAAAAGATGCTAATCATTTTAATTTAATTGGGAACTCTTCTAGATTGAACTATGTTGCAATTAAATTAAGTTTAACTCTGCTTTAAAATTATTGGGGTCAAGTTATGCACTACGTATATTATAGAACTCTTCCTCTAGCGTAATTCTTGTATATAAGAATTGTAATAACATAGAGTTTCTCTCTCTCTCTCTCTCTCCCGCTCTTCCCCCCGTCCCTCCTTCCTTCCCATTTGTAGAACAGATCCCAGCCTCTCACACTACTACCATCACTGTATTCAGCAAAAGTCCCATGAGAAGTCTTGGCAAGTAGGTAAAATAGCCTTCTTTGAACATAAGAAACCAATTCACCCGGCCAGCCCACATAGCTTTAAAACCTCTACTGATTCTGCTCACTCACCGCAGTCTACTTTTCTATGGCAGATCTAATCCTTCAGTTCCATGATCCAACAGATGTTTCTGGTGATTTAATCAGTACTTATTTAGGAAGGGCTCATTCTTTTTTTTTTTGAAAGGAAGGGCTCATTCTTAACTTGAATTTATTTGCTTCACAATCTTTTTATAGATTGACTTTGTGCTTGTGAAATACATATGTAGTTTGTTGTTGTTTTGGTTGTTGCTGCTTTTTTTAAGTTTCTTGGCTATTCTCCAGTTATTAGCAAAGGAACAGCTGTGTGTTGTAAATTTCTACATCCTAAACAAAAGTAATACTTTCAGTTATGACATTCTAAACAGCACTGTAGATTATTTAATTTCTGGTTTGGATATATTGACTCTCAGCATTCTTTCTTGTTTTGTTTTAATTTTGATATTTTTTTTAAATGTATGGTTCCAGCATAGATGAAAGTGTCTTGTTATTTTATTTTATTTTGTTCTGTTTACTGGATTTTGAGAGAACAATTGCTTATATTTTATAGCTTTTCCTGGAAATGTGAACAACTCTGTTTGTAGTTATTCATAACGTTCATTACCTCATCTATATTTATTTTAAGGCCCTAAATAGGTTATATTCTCTATTGGCGTGAGTTTTTTTAATCATAAAAAATGCACCTCATAGCCCTAGACCATCCAAAAGTGAGTCACTGTGTCCACCTAAAACAGTAGCAATTAAACTTCCTTCAGTAATGGAAATGTTTATATTCATGATGAACAATATGGTAGCCAAAAGCCACAAGAGACTACTGAGAACTTCAGAATGTCTACTGCAGATTCAGAATTACATTTTAATTTTAATTAATTTAAATTTAATGCAAATAACTATATGTGACTAGTAGCTATCTTATTGGACAGAACAGATCTAATACTTAGACCTCCCTAGAAAGTATATTAAGATTTGTATTTGTATTGATTTGTAAATCTATTACATTGTTTGCCAGAGGCAATTACTTGCCACCTGTGTTCTAACCAACCTTGCCCATATTTCATATGTCGAGTTTGTTCATTTTAACTGTCAATTGGCCTAATTTTCCCATTTCTAGCATTTTAATTTCTCCAGAGATGCATACTACATTGAACACCAATTCAGTGACCTGGAACAATTCCACTCGCATTTGTTCCTTTTAGACCATTTCACTGGGAGTGTGTTTCCAATCTATTTATATATAGATTCTCATCCTCTTCCCAAAGTGTTACTGTGAATCCACTTCCTAGCCTAGGACCATGGTATTACATTTAACCTGTTCTAAACTCCAGTCCCCTATAGAAATTCTTTATATATTGATTGGTTTCAGACACCTTTTTAGATAGAGAATATGGGTTATAATTTGTTCTTGTAATCGACCACTTACTATTCCTACGGAATCCTAATATTTTTTCTCATTCCAGTTACTCCTGTTAAACTCAAATTTCATCATGATTCACTGTGACTTCCTCTTGATTAATGAAACTGGGCACTAGGCTAGCATTTACTGCAGTAGTTTTGATTGATAGATGTGAAATCGGAGAGAACAAAGAATAAGGTAAACTATTAAGTACTACAGAGTTTTGATGAATGAATTGGTTACTTTTAATAGGAGAAAAAGAGTATTGGGGTGCCAATATTGAACTGGGGAAAAACACCTTTGTTACAATTATAAGTTTTTCTCAATTTTCCTATTTTAGACTTGAATATTTAATGTCTTTTATTTCCTTTTTTATCAATAAATTGCTAATTTAAAGTTTGACAATAACCATTTCTACTACCTGCTATGCTGGTTGCATAAATTTCCTTTTTCAAGAGTACAGTTCAACTACTAATATCTAAAGTATCTATTCAGTTAATATTAATTATACATACCTTTAAATTTCACTAGAAAGAAAAAATTCTTTAAAGATATTCTGAACTCAGTTCGTTAAAAAAAGTAATTACTCTAATAATGCTTTGGGTTTATTCTCTTTTGTAAGTGAATAAAATTAGGACTGAATTATTTATTTTAAAAGAATGATTTATGGAGCTTTAAAGACGTGCATATAATTTTAAAGGATTTCATTTTTCGGCTTTTGAAAGATGTTCCATTTTGGTTCAACATTTCAGATCTGCAATTTTGACACTAAAAGCACAGAGAACTTTATTAATCTCCACTACAGACTTCAGTTTCCAAAGGAGGATTTCATCAACATAAAGCCATGATCATAAAAAAAAAATGGAAATTTTACCTGGAATTATAAAGGATTACTTTATTTGTAAATGTCTTACAAAAGATACAATAAATATCTGAACCTAATTTTAGGTACATACTTTCAGCCACTTCAAATGCATAGTTTTATGATGCCACTAAGATGAAACAGCATATGGGTTATATTTTTAGGCAACCTAAAATTTTTCAATGATAAAAAGCATCAAATATAAGTGGAAAGTATAAATAACAAATTTTCTGTCAATGCAGAAGGTGTTACTCTCTCTTAATAATAATAGTAAGAAATGTAATGGGAGAAAAGTAATTCAAAGATACACAGGAAAAATTTACACATGAACTGTAGATTTGGAGAAATAATGCCTGTTCATTTACATGATATCAACTTTCATACTCTGAGATACTCATGAGATACTTTGAGATACTCATGAGATTCTTTTCTTTTTTTTTTCACATGAAAACAGATTAAAGTCTTTATAATAAACCAGATAACTGAATTTAAAAACCTCATGTCTTCAGTTCCGTGAATATATTTTTTGTTCAATGGTTCGGATATCCAAATCAAAAATCTCTATCTCATAGATACATATAAACACAGAAGTGGAAAAACAAAAAAACAAACAAACAAAAAAAGCAGTAAGTTGATTCAGTGCTAGTGGATGATTTTACAATGAACATCTGGCTGAGAGAAAAGTGCAACCCTAAAATCCTTGTGATTATCCACCTTTTATTGATTAAAAAGTAGTGTTACTATCTAAAGGAACTCACCTGAAAGGCCAGTCTCAAAATCACAACCTCAAAACGATAGTATATAATAGGAGTGTACAAATTTAGACAGTCTCTTAAAAAACTCATTCTATTTTGGGAGAAAAAGTAAAACTTGTAAAGAGAAATGGGTTTGGGGAGAGGTCGTGTTTACCTATAAAAATGGCAAATTAAATATATTAGAATGGAGCTAGGCAAGAAGGCCAACTAGATGCAGCAAGGTGGAACAGCTGCCACCAAGGGACCGAAACAACTAGGGCACTCCTAAAAGATCTTCAGAGGGAAAGCACTAAGAGTACCCAGAGGGAAGACACAGAAGCTGGGCTGAAGGAGGAGGAAGATCGGAACCTTGCATGGGCTACAGCACAGTGGTACTCCTTCCTGGCCCCCAGTGACTCCAGGGGAATAGATGAGTTGAACTGGCAAAGAACAACCTGCTCTCGCCATGGGCCTCTGGAATCCTGACAGGAGAAGACCCCTTGACCACCATAGAGACTGGAGTTGGCAGGGAGAGCTGCTTAGAGAAGTGGTAGGGGCTGCACACCAGCTGGTGTGGAGCCCAGAGGACTTGATGCAGGAGCATGTGTTGTGGAGCACGGCCAGGGACACCCAACCCTCTAGTCTCGACTTGCTCCCGTAGGAAACTTTAGCTCTAGGGGAACCGTTGGACCTGAACTCTGCAGGGTGATCTTGCCCTTTAGATGGAGCTGGTTCAACTTGATCTCTCCAGGGACCCTAGCCTGGCCACACCTGCTTGCAATACAGCTTCAGGTGACATGTGGACCGGTATCATAGCTACTACACTGGTGGACAACACCTCACTGACAAAGAGTTTCAGTGAGGCAGGCCCCACGGCCATGTGCCAGCCCACCAGCTCCCTCCTCCACCTTCAACTTCCCTGGGGCTCATGGCCACTCCCCACATCACTTTGACAGTGTGTATGTGGGCAGGCAGATCTTAGTTTCCCTGCCTCACCAGTGCACATGCATGCGTGCACCCTGCCTTGCCACTGCTGGCAGGAGGGCACTCCAAGCTCTCTGACCCCCAGCACCCCCAACATACTGCCACTGTAGTCAGAGCCTTGGTGGATACAGAGCCCACAAGCCCCACTTTCACCAGTGCCCCACCCCTGTACCAGCACAGCTGCCAGAGTGAAACTAGGTACAGACAATAGCAGACCCTGCTGCACTGCAGTTGCTGCTGACACATGCAAATGATGATGGATCCCGCTGCCACTGCCCTGTGAAATGCGTCGGCTGGCACCACCCTTCAGAGTGCTGGGACTAGTGGTTAGAGAACATCTCAGGGCCACCACCCCCCCAGGTTAGGGACTTTCTAACTTTGAGAAGCCAGAGATCAAAGTCAGGGCCTGATACCAGTCCCCCTGAGTTAGAATATGCAGTCTATAAGTTGTGAGCTTAGTCTTGGCCCCCTAAAATCTTCCAGAAATAAAACCAGTTGACTGAACCGACCTTATATACCACATTCAAACCCTCAAGGGTTTGATTTATCCTATCAAACAGGATTTTAAAAAAAAATCCATCTAAAGGACAGCTACTTCAAAGATTGAAGGAACATCAGCACACAAAGATGAGAAAGAAACCAGTACAAGAACTCTGACAACTCAAAAAGTCAGAACACCTTCTTTCCTCTAAATGAGTACACTAGCTCTCCATCTAGGGTTCTAAACCAGGCTGAAATGGCTGAAATTACAGAAACAGAATTCAGGATATGGATAGCAATGAAGATCATCGAGATGCCGAAGAACGGTGAAATCCAATCCAAGAAAGCTAAGAATCACAATAAAATGATACAGGAGCTGACAGGCAAAATAGCCAGTATAGAAAAGAATAAAACTGACCTGATAGAGCTAAAAAAACAAACTACAAGAATTTCATAATGCAATCACAAGCATTAACAGCTGAATAGACCAAGCTAGAGAAAGAATCTCAGCACCTGATAACTAGCTTCCTGAAATAAGACAGAGAAGAATAGAGAAAAAAGAATGAAAAGGAACGAAAAAAAAAAAAATACTGAGAAATATCGGATTATGTAAAGAGGCCAAATCTACAACTCATTGATGTTCCTAAAAGAGATGAGAAGAATGAAAGCAACTTGGAAAATATATTTCAGGATATCACTCATGAGAACTTCCTCAACCTAGTTAGAGAGGCCAACATTCAAATTAAGGAAATGCAGATAACCTTCATAAGATACTTCACAAGAAGATTATCCCCAATATGTATAATCATCAGATTCTCCAAGGTGGAAATGAAAGAAAAAATGTTACAGGCAGCCAGACAGAAAGGTCAGGTCACCAACAAAGGGAAGCCCATCAGACTAACAGTGGACATGAAGCCCTGCAAGCCAGAAGAGATTGAGAGAAAATATTCAACATCCTTAAAGAAAAGAAAATCCAAATTAAAATTTTATATCCAGCCAAACTAAGATTCATAAGCAAAGGAGAAATAAAATCCTTTCAGATAAGCAAATACTGAGAGAATTTGTTATGACCAAATGTGCCTTACAAGAGCTCCTAAAGGAAGCACTAAATCTGGAAAGGAAAGACTGTTACCAGCCACTACAAAAACACACTTAAACACATATATTGGAGACACTATAAAGCAACAACACAAACAAGTCGGCATAATAACACAAAATCTACCAAGAAAATGGGAAACAGAAGAAAGCAGGGGTTGCAATCCTAATTTCAGACAAAACAGACTTTAAACCAACAAGGATGAAAAAAGACAAAGAAGGACATTACATAATGGTAAATTCAATAAAATTTACATAATGGTACATAATTTACATAATGGTAAATTCAACAAAAAAACCTAACTTTCCTAAATATATACACATGCAATACAAGAGCACTCAGATTAATAAAGCAAGTTCATTGAGACTTAGACTCCCACACAATGGTAATGGGAGACTTCAACATCCCACTCTCACAGTATCAGACAGATCATCAAGGCAGAAAATTAACAAAGATATTCAGAACCTGAACTCAGTGCTGGATCAAATAAACATAATACATATCTACAGAAATCTCCACCCGAAAACAACGAATATATGTTTTTCTCATTGCCACATGACATATGCTCTAAAATCCACAACACAATCATACAGAAAACAATCCTCAGAAAATGCACAAAAAAGTGATATTGAACCACAGCAAAATAAAATTACAAATCAAGGCTAAGAAAATCACTCAAAACCATACAATTACATGAAAATTAAACAACCTGCTCCTTAATGACTGTTGGGAAAATAATGAAATTAAGGCAGAAACCAAGAAGCCCTTTGAAACTAATGGGAAAAAAAGACACAACATACCAGAATCTCTGAGACACAGCTAAAGCAGTGTTAGCAGATAAATTTACAGCACTAAATGCCCACATCAAAAATTTAGAAAGATCTCAACGTAACAACCTAACATCTCAAACTAAAAGAACAAGAGAACCAAGAGTAAATCATCCTGAATGCTAGCAGAAGACAAGAAATAAGCAAAATAAGGACTGAACTGAAAGAGATTGAGACACAAAAACCATTTGAAAGATCAACAAACTCAGAAGTTGTTTTTTGTTTGGAAAATTTAATAAACTAGATAGACTGCTAGCTAGACTGATATAAAAGAAAGGAGAGAAGATACAAATTAACACAATTAGAAATAACAAAGGGATATTACCATTGAGTCCTCAGAAATACAAATAATGATCACAGAATATTGTAAATACCTCTATTCACACAAACTGGAAAATGGATAAATTCCTGGACATACACACTCCCTAGAATGAACCAGGAGGCAATTGAATTGCTGAACATACCAATAATGAACTCTGAAATTAAAACAGTAATAGTCTAACAATAAAAGAAAAATCCCAGGACCAGACAGATTCACAGCTGAATTCTACTATATGTACAAAGAATAATTGGTACCATTCCTACCAAAACTATTACAAAAAATTGAGGAGAAGGCCTCCTCCCTAACTCAGAATGAGTTTTTCTATGAGTATTCTATGAATTATTCTATGAGTATTCTATGAGGCCAGCATCATCCTGATACCAAAATCTGTCAGAGATACAACAAAGAAAGAAAACTTCAGGCCAATAGCCTTGATGAACATTGATGCAAAAATCCACAAGAAAATACTTGCAAACTGAATCCAACAGCACATCAAAAAGTTTATCCACCACAATCAAGTAGGCTTTATCCGTGGGATGCGAGGTGGGTTAAAGATATGCAAATCAATAAATAGGATTCATCATGTAAACAGAACTAAAGACAAAAAACACAAGAGTATCTCAGTAGATGCAGGAAACGTCTTTTGATAAAACTCATCACCACTTTCTGTTAAAAAACCTCAACAAACTAGGTATTGAAGGAACATAACTCAAAATAATAAGACCCATCTATAAAAATCCCACAGCCAACATCATACACAATGGGAAAAAGCTGGAAGCATTCTGCTTGAAAACTGGAACAAGACAAAGATTCTCTCTCTCACCACTCCAATTCAACATAGTATTGGAAGTCCTGGCTGAAGAAATCAAAGAGAAAGAAATAAAGGGAATCTAAATAGGAAGAGAGAAAGTCAAAATATCCCTGTTTGCAGATGACATGACTCTACAGCTAACAGAACATATAGTCTTGCCCCAAAAGCTCCTGAAGCTGATAAACAACTTCACCAAAGTCCCAGGTTACAAAATCGATGAACAAAAATTATGAGCATTCCTATATACCAACAAAAGTCATGCCAAGAACCAAATTAGAAACACAATTCTATCCACAGTTGCAACAAAAATAATAAAATGCCTAGGAATACAACAAACCAGGGAGATGAAAGAGCTGTACAATAAAAACTACAAAACAATACTCAAATAAACCATAAATGACACAAAAAAATGGAAAAACATTCCATACCCATAGATAGGAAGCACCAATATGGTAAAAATGGCTATACTGCCCAAACCAATTTACAGACCCAATGCTGTTCTTGTCAAACTACTGATGACATTCTTCACAGAACTTAAAAAAAAAAAAACACCTATTTTAAAATTCATATAAAAAATTTTTAAGAAGCCCAAATAGCCAAGGCAATGCTAAGCAGAAAAAACAAACCTGGAGGCATCACATTACCAGTCTTCAAACTATACTATAGGGCTATAGTAACAAAAACAGCATGGTACTAGTACAAAAATAGTCATATAGACCAAAGGAACAGAATAGAGAGTCTAGAAATAAGGCCACACACTTCTGACCATCTGATGTTTGACAAAGCTGACAAAAACAAGCAATGGGGAAAGCACTCCTGTATTAGTTCGTTTTCACACTGCTATAAAGAACTGCCTGAGACTGGGTAATTTATAAAGGAAAGAGGTTTAATTGACTCACAGTTCCACATGGCTGGGGAGGCCTCCTGAAACTTATAATCATGGTGGAAGGCAAAGGAGAAGCAAGTACCTTCTTCACAAGGTAGCAGGAAAGAGAGAGAGCCAAGGAGGGAAAGCCCCTAATACTTTTTTAAACTTTTTTTTAATTTTTATTTTTTGAGACAGAGTCTTTCTCTGTCACCCAGGCTGGAGTGCAGTGGCATGATCCTGGCTCACTGCAACCTCCGCCTCCGAGGTTCAAGCAATTCCCCTGACTCAGTCTCCCATGTAGCTGGGATTACAGATGCACTCCACCATGCCCAGCTCACTTTTTTGTGTGTATTTTTAGTAAAGACAGGGTTTCCCCGTGTTGGACAGGCTGGTCTCAAACTCCTGACCTCAGGTGATCTGCCAGCCTCTGCCTCCCAAAGTTCTGGGATTACAGGCATAAGCCACCACACCTGGCAGGAAAAGCCTCTTATAAAACCATCAGATCTTGTGAGAACTCTCACTATCACAGGAACAGCATGGGGGAAACTGCCCCCAGGATCCAATCACCTTTCACCAGTTCCCTCCTTCCACACATGGGGATTATGGGGATTACAATTCAAGATGAGATTTGGGTGGGGACACAGACCCAAACCATATAAACTCCCTATTCAATAAATAATGCTGGAATAACTGGCTAGAAATATGCAAAAGTTTGATACTGGACCCCTTCCTTACACCGTATACAAAAATCAACTCAAGATGGATTAAAGACTTAAATGTAAACCCCAAAACTATAAAAACCCTGGAAGACATCTAAGCAATACCATTCTAGACATAGAAACTGGCAAAGATTTCACGACAAAAACACCAAAAGCAATTGCAATGAAAGCAAAAGTTGACAAATAGGATCTAATTAAACTAAAGAGCTTCTGCAAAACAAAAGAAACTATCAATGACAGTGTTAACAGACAATGTACAGAATGGGATAATTTTGCAAACTATTCATCTGACAAAGGTCTAATATCTAGTATCTATAAAGAACTTAAATTTACACACAAAATTCACCCAAGGACATAAATAGACACTGTTCAAAAGATGACGTACATGCCGCCAAGAAGCATATGAAGAAAAATTCAACATCACCGATTATTGGAGAAATGCAAATCAAGACCACATTGAGATACCATCTCACACCAGTTATAATGGTTATTATTAAAAAGTCAAAAAGAAAAAAATAAATAAACAGATGTGGGAGAGATTGTCGAGAAAAAGAAACAATTATACACTATTGGGAATGTAAATTAGTGCAACCACTGTGGAAAGTGGTGATTCCTCAAAGAGCTAAATTCCCAGCAATCCCATTAATGAGTACATACCCAAATGAATATAATCATTCTATCATAAAGACACATGCACACGTATGTTCACTGGAGCACTATTCACAATAGCAAATACATGGAATCAACCTAAATACTCATCAATGGTAGATATGACTTAAAAAATGTGGTACATATACACTGTGCAATACTAGGCTGCCATAAAAAAAGAATGAGATCATGTCCTTTGTAGGAGCATGGAGGTCATTATCCTCAGAAAACTAACGCAGGAGCAGGAAAACAAATACTACATGTTCTCACTTATAAGTGGGAGCTAAATGGTGAGAACACATGTGCACATAAATTGGAGCAACAGACACCATAGCCTACCAGAAGATGGAGGTTGGCAGATAGAAGAGGATCAGGAAAAATAACTAATGAGTTCTAGGCTTAATACCTGGGTGATGAAATAATCTGTACATCAAACCCCAGTGACATGAGTTTAGCTATCTAAGAAACCTACAAAAATACCTCTGAACCTAAAATAAAAGTTAAAATAAATAAATAAAAATATTAGATACATTATATGAAAATATAAAGATGTGTATACTCTTACATAATTCAAAAAATTCTTTAATAATACTTAAATTTTTAATAGAAAATTTGTATTATAACACATATATTACATACAAAATGTTATAATAAGTATTATTTAGCAAACTCCACATATTATGAAAGACTTATAATAAACAAAGGCCAAGTTATTTTAGCATAAAACATTCATTTATTTATGTATCAGAATTGAGCATCTGCTGTAGGCAAATTACTTGACTAAATACTATGGGCTTTTCCAGATAAGAACTTGATATTGCTCTTTAGTTTGCAATGAAGAAGTCTCTTCCTCAGGCAACAAAGTTCAGTTCTAAAACTTGCTCAAATACAGACACCTGGCAAAGGATTGTGACACTCCATCACCACTGCCATCTTACTGCCACTGTCAGTTGAACAGTACATCTGCCTTTTTCAGGGGCCGGACAAGTAAATTAATGGGTTTATTCTGAAAAATATGAATATATGCTTTAATTCTCTGATAACAGTTTTGAGAATAGTTTTTGAATTTATCTGCATGTAGTTTCAGGGTCTTCTCTGTGGTCTTCACAATTATCATGGCTTTTATGATGGTTCATACAGGGCAAGTAGTCAACCTAAAAGTCCTCCAACTGCTAAGTGTATCCATCTCAATTGTATACTCAGAGAGTGAGAAATGAACTGCAGATGGAACTGTGTACCCTTTGTACTTTATTTGCACTCCCACCTGAACAGGGATGTCATGACAGCATTTCAGATTCAGATAAAATCTTCTCATATATTGTGCCTAATCTCTTTGGATATCTGAGTAACCCCCTTTGCCCCAGTGTACAGTTATTCATATGAATGACCATCGATTCCCTTTGGGAAATGATTGGAGGAATCACTACTGTATATACTTTCTGTGGCATTGCAGGGACCTCTCTCAAGTGACCCAGCCTCCATTCCTGCTAGTAAGTGGTTCTGAGTCAGAGAATAGGCCTCCATCTGGAAATTAATAAGGAAATAGCCTTTGGGTGGTTGACGTAAGTCTTCTGCTCATGCACTATTGGTCTTTATGTATGTGTGTGTAACATATAATACACACTATGTATCTACAGTTACATTATTATATATGAGGCAACATGCTTGTTGGCCATCCTTAGAAAACCATGATCTATTATAATCCCCTGCAGATCAGAGCCCCCTTTTCATTGTTCCATCTTTGCTGTTCATTATCATAATTCTCTCCACTTTACTGTATTAAATACTGTGCTCCTGGCCCTGGGCATTCTGGATTCCATCATCTTTATTGAGACTAAGAAAGCAAATTCCACAAAAATCTCTGGACTGTTAATCATGACCCAACAGGACAGCAAGTAATGAGCTCTTTAGTATGATGGTGCAAACTGTACAGATACATTACTCATCTTGGTGAAGGAAATCTCCTCAGGGGCGATCTTTGTTTGTTTGTTTGTTTAACTGGTTAAAGTTTTATTAAATCCACAGATATAAAAATTATATCGTTAGGGGTTGGGGGATAGTGCTGTTGGGGACACAGGGATATGGACAGAACAGAGAACAGAACCCGGACAGTTTGGCCGTGGGGGCCCTAGCCTTAGAGAATGTCACCAGAGCAACCGTAGTGCATCCTTGAAAGTACTGAACAGGAATCAGTAGTGGAGTTTTCATCAGCACCGCTACTAAGAATTTGGTATAGCCATAGGCCTCATTCATGTGTGTTTTGAAGAAGCACTGCAAGCTGATAATGAACTGCATGTCTGCCTTGTCCTCATTTCAATCAATTGAACACGTCCTCGATGGACTGGGCAAACTCCTGGGTGGAGAGTCCTACAAAGCAGCAACTTCCCCTGAAGGTGGGCATGGAACAGTGCTTAGTCCAGGGTGACTTTGGGCTACTTCAGGGGAGGGTGGAGTTGATGGCCAGCAGATTCAGGGGGCAACAGGACTCATGGCAGAACAGAGCCAACAGCATACCACTCACACTTTCACTGGTTGGCCAACAAGAGCTTCACAGTTTGTATATAATAGGTCTCTTCTCACATGTATACTTCTCTCAGCCTTTTGATATGCTTCCTCAACATTCTTACAATAAAATTCTTGCAACAATGTGCATCATTAAAAACTGGGCTTATGTCAATCATGGCCCATTAAAAACTGGACTTCTTTTTATTTCAGGATTTTCAAAGCTACCCTAGCAGAATATTATGACTAGGTGCAATTTAAAGCTAAATCTTTTGAAGGGTAGATAACTTTGCCTCATACTTGCATGGCAACTCTGAGCGCCAGTCAGTTCTGCACCAGTCATTGGTTAGCAGCCAACATGAACCTGTAAATATCAGGATGCTTCCATTTATCTGTGGGCAACTCTTTGTGCATGTAGGCAAAACAGACTGTGGCAGCCAGGGGACAGCCCTCTGACAAAGAGAAGCAGTTGTTGCTTCTGAGAGAGCTAATGCATCATGGCAAGTACATGAAAATGGGAAATGGATCTGGGAGTACATGAGTGGTTGCAATAGTGCCTGCTATACTCTATGTCTCTGTGTGTATATATATATATACACACACACATTTAGACACATATATGTATAGTTGTCTTTTTAATAAATATATACCCTTGCGTATATACCATATTTTTCTTACAAAAAGTTTCAAAATTGTTTTGTTCATTTAAATGAATTGGTTATATTGCAATACTGTCATTTTCAATAAATTCAACTTTTTTTAATGTAAGTTCATATCTAGAAGGGGGAACCCAAAGCTTTTGTGTGTGGATATCTGTAAGTATGAGCTTACAAAAGAGATGTATCTTGTAATGAATAAAATTGAAAAGAATAATAAAAATGATTGCATTAATATAAATTAATTTACTTAATATAAGTAAGTGACTAAAAGTGCACTTAGGAATACCTTGGAGTACTACATAGCAACATGTGACATAAATGGAAAAAATATTACATAATGAATATGAGGAAATGAAAGTTCATTTTACAAATGCCATTCTATAATTAAATCAATATTAATGCATTATATAAAGTCATATGAAGCGTATAACTCATAAATAGTAAATTAAAATAAAAATTCAGCTATGCTTTTAAAGTTGAATTTAATACATAAAGATCTTGCCAAATCAATGATCATTAGTGATATCTATCTGGCTAGGAAATATTTTGTAGGCCCCCTAGCTTAATATATAAATTGGTCCAAATTAATAATGTAATCACATTCTGTACAAGGAACATTTAACCAAATTGAGCTGCCACAAATTATTCTTGGTGCATGCAGGTATGTGAGCTTAGTATTTTAAAAGAAATTTAAAGAAAAACAAATGTAAATAAAAATACTGATATTAAGATTTTAGAAGTAATAAAAACAAGAAAGCCATCATCATTCCTCTGGAAGATACTTTAAAGTCCTCTGCAAAATCAAGATTTTTGAATCACCTGCGTATTACAAAAGATTAGCAGCTGTGAGTGAACTACTTTCGAATTGCCTAGAATATATTTTCTGAGTTGACATGTAATCAGCAGTTGGGCTGTGGTAACAAAGAGAGAACTACTTAAATTGTAATTTATGGGAAAGGGGAAACATTGTGGAATATCTAGAAGTGCAATGCTGTCCTTGCTGCTGCAACCCTTTTGCCCTAGCATAGTACTATGGTAATTCAGCTCTCAGGAAATAATAACCATTTTCTCATAATATATAAATTGAACAATTAGGAACAAGTAAAAAAAGTTGATAGAGAGAGAGAGAGAGAGAGAGAGAGATCGATCTAGATTTACAATAACCAAGAAATCCGGACAGTGAGTATCAGATGGGTGGACAATGGAGGAGTAATTCATAGAAGGCCATTTTGTGACACTGGGTAAGTTACTCTTCCTTTCTTTAGGTATGATGTCCTACTTTCTAGTAAGGTAAATGGTGCATTAAACTGCATAGACATTTGGAGTGCTGCATATTTTTTTGTGTCGAGACAATACTCTCTAAATAAAACCAACTAACAACATATAACTGTTGGGGTCCGCGTGTTTCCTAAACAAAGGAATGAACACACAAGACAACACAAGACAAGACAAACATAGCGGCCGCCTCGGATGGCATGCTCTGCTTTATTTTATACAGTCGTTTGTGGAATGTTGCCAAGTCACAAGACACATTGTTGTTTTTCTGACCTTTCCCTGACTTTCTGGATTTTCAAGATGTTTACACATAAACAAGCCCCAACGCCCTGCTTCGTTTGCAAGAGCAGGACTTATTGGGAACGCCCTGCTTCGTTTGCAAGCACGTAGTCCTCTACATATAACAATAAAGATATTTTAAAATATGTGAAAGGTAAATAGCTCTGTGCTATTCGAATTTAGATAAACATTTTAATGTTTCATTTGATGAGGTTATTAGTTAAAACTGCAATGTATTGAGTATATTACTAACATATTAATTTGTATAAATTTGTAGGTATTATTCACTTGTCTTAATTCCTTAATGCAGTAACAAAAACGAAATTACAATTATATTAAATATGAAAAAACACTATGGTCATCATATTAGAAACTAAATCTCAAGTTGGAGAATCCAGCTTGTTACAAATTGTTTACAAATCCAAGTTGTGTAAATTTTAAAAGTAACAGAGAATATAACAAATACTATTCACTATTTGATAATGTCATAAAATAGAACAATTGCAATTTCCCTAGTTAAATTCTTTTTCTCTGTTCAATTATTCATGTATGAGAACTTATAATTATTTCATTATAAATACAGAATTCTAGCTGCATTTAAAAATTACTTAATTAGAATTTCTAATAAATAGCATCACATAATATTTAAGATATATCAAGGTTGAGAAACACCACCTTAACAATTTCCTGGATTTAAAATGCACCTATATTCATTGTTTCAACAAAGATTTATGAAATGCTCAGTAAGTTCCATCCAGCCTTCTAGGCACTAGAATATGGCAGTGAACAAAACACACAAAACTTCCTTCATGGAATTAATAATATAATTTGTAGATGAAATGGTAAAAATAAAAATAAAAATATAATATTTCAGATAATACAAAAGCTGTAAGTACCAGTAAGTATTATAAGGAGAATAGAATAATGTGGGATGGGGTTGAATGAAGTTAGTCATTGTAGAAAAGGTGCTTAAGGTGCTTAAGGAAGAATTTCCTGGTAACAAGATGCTATAATTTGGATATTTGACATTCCAAACTTCACGTTGAAATGTGATTCCCCAATGTTGTAGGTTAGGCCTAATGGGAGGTGTTTGGGTCATGGTGGCAGATCCTTCAGGAAAGAAAGGCTTGGTGCCATTCTTGCAGGAATGAGTGAATGTTGACTCTATTAGGTCTTTTGAAAGATACCTCCAAGAGCTAATTTTAAAAAGAGCTTGGCACCTTCCCTTTCTCTTTCTTGCTTCTTTCTCTTTCCATGTGATTTCTGTACACGTTGGCTCTGCTTTGCCTTCCACCATGAGTGGAAGCAGCCTGAAGCCCTCACCAGAAGCAAATGCTGGCACTGTGCTTCTTGTATAGCCTGCAGAACCATGAGCCAAATAAACCTCTTTTCTTTTTAAATTGCCCAGCCTCAGGTATTCTTGCATAGCAACATAAACAGACTAAAAGAGAAGACAATATAGAAGTGAAAAACTGAACTACACAGAAATTTGAAGAATAGGAACCAGAGAGTGTGCAAATGCTGTGGGGTGGGAGTATGCTTTGCATGTCCAAGGAACATCAAGGAGAACCAGATGATTGGAACAAAGTAAGCAAGAGGCACGATGATACAACAGTGACCCTGAAGAGGGAGCAAAGAGATCACAGAGACATTGCTGCATCATTCTAAGGGGTTTTGTTTTACCATAGGATTATGTAAAGAAAAGCGATATTATCTGAGTTACCTTTTAAAAGATAGATAGCCTGTCTACTACTTGCAGCACTATTCACAATAGCAAAGACTTGGAACCAACCTAAATGTCCCTCAATGATAGACTGGATAAAGAAAATGTGGCACATATACACCATGGAATAAACACTATGCAGCCATAAAAAGGGATGAGTTCATGTCCTT
Source organism: Papio anubis (assembly GCF_008728515.1). Taxonomy (NCBI): domain Eukaryota; kingdom Metazoa; phylum Chordata; class Mammalia; order Primates; family Cercopithecidae; genus Papio; species Papio anubis. Next base: position 67,803,715 of record NC_044985.1, on the reverse strand, counting down.
TGCAGGGACATGGATGAAGTTGGAAACCATGATTCTCAGCAAACTAACAAAAGAAGAGAAAATCAAACACCGCATGTTCTCACTCATAAGTGAGAGTTGAACAATGAGAACACATGGACACAGGGAGGAGAATATCACACACAGGGGCCTGTTGGCAGTGGGGGTATAGGGGAGGGATAGCATTAGGAGAAATACCTAATGTAGATGATGAGTTGATGGGTGCAGCAAACCACCATGGCACATGTGTACCTACATGTTCTGCACATGTACCCCAGAACTTAAAGTATAATTTTAAAAAGGAAAAAAAAAATCTACTGAACAGAATTCTCTAACAGAATTTTATTAACTGAATAAAAGAAGAAGAAGAAGAATGAACAATAGAAGGGCAAGAGTAGAAATAAGAGAGAACATTTAGAAGAGGTGTTAGAGTTCTCCAGACCGATAAAACCAATAGGAGATAGATAGATAGATAGATAGATAGATAGATAGATAGATAGATAGATAGATAGATGACAGACAGATGATAGATAAATAGATGAGAGGAGACTTATTAAGGAAATTGGCCCACATGATTATGGAGGCCAAGTTCCACAACAGGTGGTCTGCAAACCAAAGACCCTGGGATGCCAGTAGCAAGACTCATTTCGAGTCAAAAAACCTGAGAACCTGAGTGGCCAATGCTGTATGTCTTGGAGTCCAAAGGCCAGAATTCCTGAAATTCTGAGGTCCAAGGGCAGGAGAAGCAGAGTATATCCGAGCTTCACAAGACAGCTAGACTAATTCACTTTTCTTCAGTTTTGGTTCTATATGGGACCCCAGCCAATTAGATTGTGCTCACCCACACTGAAGGAAGACCTTCCCCACTTAGTCCACACAGACTCACATGAAATCTCCCTTGGAAATACCCTCACAGATACACCCCAAAATAATGTTTTCCTGGTTCTCTAGATATTCCTTAATCAAATCAAGTTGACACGTGAAATTAACCACCAGAAAAGACTTCTGAAAAGATACCACAGACAAAAGACATAATAGCTTGGACAAAAGTGGTAGTAGAGTGAGAATTGGTAATATTCTCAGCATAAATGGAAGAGAGATTTGCAGATAATTTGGATTTGGGATATGAAAAAAAAAAGAGAGAGAGAACAATTAAAGTAACTCTAAAGTCCTTAACCAAAAGCATTAAAGGAATAATGTTGATATTTTCTGAAGTGCAGAATACAGTTGGTGTAATTTACATTCAAATCAGATATTTGATTTTTAACATATTAGGATTTTTATTAGTTATCAAAATAAAGATGTTGAGTATGTAGTTATGTGTTCATATATTTAGAGCTCTAGAAAGATGCCCAGCCTTGAAGTAGAAATTTATGGTTTACAGTGTACTGAGGGTATGAGAAATTAGTGTGGATAAATAAGAGAAGCTGTCTAAGATAAAGACTGAGTCCCAATATACTCCAAATTTGGAAGTGTAAATTAAGTAGAACTAGCAGAGGAAACAGAAAAGAAGCACCAGTGATTTAGGAAAATATCAATAAGGTGATAATCCCAGAAGCTAAGAAAGAAAATAATAAATCACTGGCTGAGTTTGATCACATTGAGGTCTCAGGTGACTCTAATAAGAATTGTTTCTCTAGCTAGATGGAAAAAGAAATCTGATTGGAGTTGATTCAAGAGAGAAATGGAAGAGTATAAGTGAAGCCAGGGAGTACAGAGAACTGTGTTTGTTGTTGCTGTTTTTCTTTTTAACAACTATTTGTTGAACATTTACTATGTAGCAAGCAGCATACTACCAAGTATTGGGACAGTAAGCAACGAAACGTAGTTTCTACTTTCATGAAATTGATAGTCTAAAAAAAAGATAAAACAGATAAAAAGTAAATATGTATTTATAAATTGAAAAATGCTATGAAGTAAGTAAGTATGATGTTATAATAACAAGTTGTATTTAGGAGGAGTTAGGAAAGTCCTTTCTAAGCCTTGAGAAATGAAAGGAACCAGTGATGCCAAGAGGAATAGTGCGTGCAAACGCCCTATAGTGGAAAAAGGCTGGGTATGAGAGGAAAGAGACTAGTGGGACTGCAGCAACAGAGAGAAAGCCTTACGGAGAAGATGGAAAGATGAGAAATGTAAAACAATTACATTTACTTTTTACAATGCAATGGGAAGCTATTGTGAAGGGGGTTAAGCAAGAAAAGTAACATAATCAGACTTATATTTTAAGAGTATCAGTAACTCCTCTAGGAAAGCAGGACATTCATACAGGGAAACCAAATAGTGTCAATTACAGGCTGAGCAAAAGAAAATAATGGCTTGATCCAAGGTGGTGTTAGTAGAGATGAAGAGTAGTCAATGAACTTGATATATATTCTGAAGGTAGAAGCAATAAAGTGCTACAAGAGTGTAAAATAAATAGATGGAGGAGGCAGGAATGGCTAGTAGGCTCCAGAGAGTTGTTGTAAATTATTTTGCTGAATACATTGCCAGAAATATGAGGTGATACCTGAAGGAGAATGTAGGCTCAAAGAGGAAGAATTTGGTTAATATCAGGTGTAACCACAGGTCAACAGGCTAATGAGGATTATTTAGGATGGGGGGAAAATATTGATGGAGAAGACAGAGGGGACAAGTCCTGGGGCAATGTCATTGAATTGCTGGGGGACGGGATTCATTGCACAAATGGATGAGATGGCTTTGTCGTGAGCACGGAGAATATTCCATAATAATAGGAGAGATGGTAGGGTATATGGATAGAGGTTGGTAGATTTGAAAGTGGAGATTTCCAGATTATTTTCTTCTAACTTTATATATTTGCCCTCCAATGAAATATGAAGCAAAGTTATCAGCCCAAGACTGAAGGAAAAACAAAGGTGTTAAAAGTTGGAAGACATAGACAGTGTTAAAGAATTGTCAGGAACTGTGAAAAAGTGAACTGGCAATGGAAATTCAACAAGTTACTTAAGGGCCATCTGAACTTAGTGACTATCAAATTTAAGTGGAAATATATAGGCATGATTGCTTATTCCTAGACACATTTAACTGCCCAGAGTTAGGCATAGAATGGGAAAAGGGTTGGATTTAACTTGTGTTTAGAGTTTGACTGGCAGGAAAAATAGAGGGTTAAGAGGGCAAACGTGTAAAGAACAGATGGAAGGAAGTGATTACAATGATGGATCATGAGAATCTTGGAGGAAAAAAGAGGAGAAAAATCAGTCAAATATCGGTGGGAAAATAGCTGGAATCTAAGTTCAAGAGGGACCACAAGAAAGGCAGAAGACGGCAGTTAGGAAATAGGATGCTCAAATTTAAGTCTGTGGAGGCAGAGGCAAGATCTAGATGTTAAGTGGCTGAGTAAGTAGGTATGTTGGGGTAGAAGATTATTACAGATCATGAAACTCTGAAGCTAGGATAGGGGAATGATTGCCCATATGGATATTCAGAATTAAGACTATGAAAAGAGTAGTACTGGAGAGAAAGCATGGAGATTATATCCTAAAATTTTCGGGGAATAAGAACAACCTGAGAACCTGTAGAGGGGTACATTGAGGAGCAGTAGTATAGTCTAATACTATGTTCTCTAACTTGGAGATGTTTGAGAATGATGGAGAAAGAGGACTCTGAAAGCAGCAAAACAACTCTCCCCCTAGATGTTCCATATACCTAGAGGTACACTTCAAGACATGCTGACCCAACGCCAACTGAGAAAGATACCTGTATAGCTCTGATTGTTCCTCTAACTTGCATTGTTTTATACACTACTATGTCCTGATACTTTCCCAGGAATTTTAGATGACTGTCTCAAACTTCTTCTATGGCCAAAATGGAACTCTGGATTATCTTCCCCCACCCAACAAAAATTCCTACTTCTTTTTGGTTCCTTCTCTATCTAGATAAAGTCCATTTCTATTTAACAAATTACTCAAGCCAAATCTCAGAAGTTATTTTTGACACTCCCTTTTCCCTCATCCCTAAAATTTATCCATAAACAAATTCTTCAACTTTGTCTCCAAAATACGTCCTCCATATTATGTTCTATTTCCAATATTAAAATTCTTGTCCAAGCCACCATTTATCTTGCCTGGACTCCAAAGCAGTCTCCATAAATGCATTCTTACTCCTCCTTACCTTTCCTGCCAGGGTTATCTTTCCAAAATACAAATAGGATGATGTCACTACCCTCTTTAATACCCTAGAAAACTATTCCATTACATACAGAACAAAACAGCAATTATTACTCTGGTTTACTAAACTTTTCATAATCTGGAGAGTGGCTGCCTCTTCTACCTCATTCTACAAGACTCTCCTCCTTGTCAAATCTACGATTGCCACCATGGTTTTCCTTTACACATGAGGATCATTTTCGTTTTAAGGCCTTAACACTTTGTGTTCCTTCTGCCTGAAATGTTCTCCCCAAGACCATGTAATAGGATGATTTATTTTTACTATTAACATATCAGCTCAAATATCATTTTCTCAGGAATGCCTCCTTTCACCATTAAATCTAAAGTAACCTTCCCCATTCTCTCTTCACACTGGCTATTTGATTGATTGGCTATTTGATTGACTGAATAATTTAGCAATATTTTTCTTCATCTGAAATTTTTTTAAATTTTTTTTTACTTAATTATTCTTTGTCTTCCCACCCTAGAATTTAAGCTCTGTAAATCCCCTTATCGGGAGAAACCGCTCCTGATGTTTAACGTGGGTTCTTTTCTATTTCCTAAGTGTCTGGGCTGGGTTGAGAAATAAAGGGAAAGAGCACAAGAGAGAGAAATTTAAAGCTGGGTGTCCGGGGGCAGACATCACATGTCGGCAGGATCGGTGATGTTCCCCAAGTTGTAAAACCAGCAAGGTTTATTAGCGATTTTCAAAAGGTGAGGGAGTGCACGAATGGGGTGTAGGTCAGAGATCACATACTTCACAAGGTAATAAAATATCACAAAGCAAATGAAGGCAGGGCGAGATCACAGGACCACTGGATGAGGCAAAATTAAAATTGCTAATGAGGTTTCCAGCACGCATTGTTGTTGATAACATCTTATCAGGAAACAGGGTTTGAGAGCAGACAACCTGTCTGACCAAAATTTATTAGGTGGGAATTTTCCTCCTCCTAATAAGCCTGGGAGCGCTACAGGAGACCGGGGCTTATTTCATCCCTTCGGTTTGGACCATAAAAGATGGCACACACTTCTAAAGGGGCCGTTTATAGGCCTACCTTCAGGGCGCATTCTTTTTCTCAGGGATGTTCCTTGCTGAGAAAAAGAATTCAGTGATATTTCTCCTATTTGCGTATGAAAGAGGAGAAATATAGCTCTGTTCCGTCCGGCTCACCGGTGGCCAGTTCAAAGTCACCTCTCTTGTTCCCTGAACATCACTGTTATCCTGTTCTTTTTTAAGATGCCCAGATTTCATATTGTTCAAACACACATGCTCTACAAACAATTTGTGCAGTTGACACAATCACAGGGTCCTGAGGCAACATTCATCCTCCTCAGTTTACAAAGAAGATGATGGGATTAAGAGATTAAAGTAAAGACAGGCATAGGAAATTATTGATTGGGGAAGTGATAAGTGTCCAGGAAATCTTCACAATTTATGTTCAGAGATTGCAGTAAATACAGAATAAGAAATTATAAAAGTATTAATTTGGGGAACTAATAAATGTCCATGAATCTTCACAATTTATGTTCTTCTGCCACAGCTTCAGCCGGTCCCTCCGTTCGGGGTCCCTGACTTCCCGCAACACCCCCTTGTCTGACTTACCTCTTTATCTTCAGTTCCTAGGGTCAGTACTTGACGTACCACTAGTCTCAAAACATATTTGCCAAATAAATGAACAAATTACTAGTTTAACTCTCCGCAGGGTAAAGTCACTTTTGTACAGTTACAAGAGTTCATAACCCAGGGTTTGAAAACCTAGATTACATTTTCAATTTTTTTATTTTATGGACATTATATTTAATTTCTCTAGATTTCTGTTTTCTCATCCAAATATGAGAAACTTGAAATAAATTTATGTCATTGCTTCCTCTTGTCCCAAAACTCAATCATTGTACATCATAAATGATTTTGACTGCATTTCAAAAATAAGACATTCTCATGACCTAGAATTCTGTCCTTACTTCAGATGTGAAGTTAATGAAAGGCTATTTTGCTGTTTCATTTACCATTATTGTAAATTTCCAATGCTCGCAGTGCTCATGGCTAGGCTGTTTGAGAGATCTGGCAAATCAGCACTTCATTGGAAGCACATATGGAGCAACCTTATGCTAGCCTGCATTTTGCCAAAAGGGCTAACACTTCTCGATCATTATATTGCCAACCACTTTAACACATTTTGCCTGTGTAGGGCCATGATTCAGACCTGAACACAATGGAAAGCCTCAAGATACTGGCTTCTCTCAGTGCTGTTACTTCAGCAAAGAGGAATGGAAGACTCCAGGCCAAAGCTATGATCCATGATGAGAAGACAAGTATTATAGCTGGAATGTGCTTTCCATGTGGTTGGGTTCATTTTTCATGTCAGAAGCAATGTGCCAGTTGTTTGTCTAAAGCTTATGTGTTGCCTAATGTTGTTTGAGAAAATGTACATTTTCACAGAACTAGGATTTTTATGCTAATTTTTTGGCCCTGAATAACTAAGCAGAGGGTACTTTTGATACTTATTTAAATAACATCTCCACCCTTCTTGTCTCTCTTGGAAAGATAATTTCACAAGCTGGCCAGACAAAGCTTATACAACCCATCTAACATTGACAGGAACAGGGCACTTTATCTAAGCCTGTTATGTTGGCTTTAGTATACAGGAGGTCCCAGAACATTAGCCTGCACTTCTTAATTTGACATCACTAGCAAACTGTCCTTAGAAAGACCTCCAGTGAGCATGTCTCTGATCAAAATGTTTATCCAGCAACAATTCTATTAATAAAAAGAACAACTTGAACTTACCTAGCTACTGAAGTCAACTTATTATTTTCATAAACATTGACACACTCTTCAAAAAAGAAATAAGAGAACCCGTTTCATTAATTTTGTGTTACATTATTTTGTGCCTTAGGCAATACCTATAAAGTAGATATGCATATTACCTAAGATATTTAGAGCAGAACAAAACACTGAATGTGAAACAGAGATTTTTTTTTTCAATAGCAAGAACAGAAAAATAACCCTCACTTTTTTCTACTGTCTCTACAGGAAATAACCTACAGAAGAGAAAAAAGGAAACATAAAAATAAAGCTTAAACAAGCCAATGGATCACAGAGGAGGGAAATTTACAAGATATCATCATCACACTGTTCCAGTTGTTAGATTTTCCCTTCTAAGCCTATGTTCAGTTACTTAAATAAGTTGGTCCACTTAAAACTGTAAGGCATAAAATAGAGCTGCTTTAAATGGGCCACACTCACAATCTAACTTAATTTTCTGCTTTTAGACAGGCATGATTTTGGTTTTATTTCTTAGGAAGGAAAGGAGTTTTATATACAGAGTTGAATGCTTTCAATTAAAAAATGAAGAAAATGAGCCTAAATTATAAGTCTCATGAATCTTGAATATTTAGTTACATATAGAAGTGTCAAGCTTGCTCTGTTAGAGAAATTCTAAATTCCAACAACATGGAGAAGTTAAAGATAATTAAAACCTATTCATTGATTGATTATTCATATTCATATACATATTTCCTAAAGTTTAAAAGATGGGAAATTTATATGAGGATATATAACATAATAGATCCACGCATGTTAAAATGAGTTTTCATTCAAAACAGAATGCTTGAGCACCTTTCTTCATGGGAACAAGTAGGACACATCTGAGACTGCTATCAGTGCTGATTACAGGGGCATTCATAATGCAATTATAGGTTCACCTAGAGACACTAAGCAACTTGCCATTATATAAATTATCTTATAAATTTCACCTAAATTTTTCAAAATGAATGATTTGATTACATTATTAATTACATAAATACAGAATATTTATCATTTATTTAATGTGAGGAGTAAGAATGTCAAATGATCGATGTTCTGATAGTTATCTTCCCTCCATTACACAAAAACAATCCTTGATAACCATTCTGACACTGTAGGTAATAATTTTTGGAGGTTAAGACAAAATTAAAATGAGAAATTTTACCTCTTATAGACAATCTCAAATTACAATTGAAGAAAAGTAAAAACCTCAAAAATTGGAAAGAATACAAAATTGAACATTTAATGCTACATTTTATATGCCACCAAAATAAGTGCAAGCGCCTAAAAAGATCAATCTGCAAGTAAATCTCACAGACGAATTCGATATTCCAAAATAATAATGGAGAAAAGGGAAAAAGGAAACAATGAAAGAAGGTGAACAAAATGGCAACCAGCCTGGTTATTTTCTCATTTTTAATTAAAATGGCTGTTTTTAATTAAGCACAGATTCTGTCCTGCGGAACCTGAGCCTGTAGTTACCCCAAAGTGATGGCAGAGGTATTCCCAAGAGGAAGTGTCCCAAACCATCTTAAGAGAGGTCGGTTCTGGTTCCAAAGAAAGAAGCACTAAATGCCAGGGTGATCAATTGAAAGCATTTATCAGAGGAACTTACTTGTACTGGGAGCGGTGGGGCTGCAGTGTGTCCTCCAAAGGAAAGTGATACAAGGGATGTTCTATCTCAATATATTCACAAAAAGGGGCTAAGGTGCATGGAGTTTATAGGAAACTTTAAGGAACTTGGCTCAGGGCCAGGGCAAGTTTCTGTCGTATTTTGGGCAAGAACCTGAACATCGTTATTAGGTTCAACCTGCAGAGGAAAACATGTAGCTGGCTGCATCACAGAGCAGCCAAGAAACTCTTATATTTTTCTGTCAGGACAAGGAATAAAATAGGCAAAAGTGAAGGACGTTTTAAATGGGTTTTAAAATGGGTTAAATAAGTTTAATAAGTTAGCTTCTGTAAAAACCAGAACTAGATTTTATCATACACTAATTTGTAGGAATATTGCTGATATATTTTCACTATGACTATAATATCACTATTTCTATCAAAGCATTATTCTGCATATAAACAATCATCTTTAAAATATGAATCATTATTTACATTAAATGTAATAAATGTATAGTACAATTTACTTTGCATAAATTTAATGTCCATGACAAGTCACTTCCAACATAAAACAGCATGGAAAATATTTAAAATACAGAACTATGTGTATGTCTCAGAAGAATTAACCACCACTGTTAAAAATAATTACACTTAATTTTGGAATTGCTTTGGTATATAGTCTACTTCCTGAAAAAGTTTTTATCCTTATAACTATTCTTTCCAAAACTCCACTATTTCTTTTTATTTTATATTTATTCTAACATGCATTTTTGCTATTTTGTGTTTTTAATCTTGCATCTCCGTAATTTTTAAAGAAAGGTACATCTTCCATTTTAAAGTCAATAGTGATGAATCAAGATTAGAAATGAAAGCTTTTAGTACAATCTTGTTATAATTATCATTGCATAAATGTGCTATGTGCTAAGTTTATTCTATCTCAGGTTTTACACATTAAAAAACTGTTATGTGGGTGGTAAAACAAAATTAGAAATGCTAATATTGAAATAAGATGCTTTTAAAATAAACATCAAAAATTATGTTATTTAAAATAGTCAACTGATATTTTGTAACGTGTATTTATCTATAAAAAGGACTGCTATTTACATAAATGTCTTAAGAGTATTCAAATAAGAGACACAATTTTAAAATAAATGTTAATAATATAATTTTACTTAATCTTTTGAAAAATTTATCCTAGGGATTTAAAGATTATATTAAATGATCAAGAAAGTGTTTGTGGAAAAAAATTAGTAGATTAATGATTTGACCATCTTGGTTTTGTCCAAAAGATTTCTTTAAAATCACAGGCTGCCCAAATGTTAAGCAAATACACCCATGTGCGGCGGGGCACGGTGGCTCACGTCTGTAATCCCAGCACTTTGGGAGGCTGAGGCAGGCGGATCACCTGAGGTCAGGAGTCTGAGACCAGCCTGGTCAACATGGTGAAACCCCGTCTCTGCTAAAAATACAAAAGGTAGCCGGGTGTGGTGGTGGCGCCTGTAATCCCAGCTACTCGGGGGGCGCTGAGGCAGGAGAATCGCATGAACCCGGGAGGCGGAGGTCGCAGTGAGCTGAGATCATGCCATTGTATTTCCAGCCTGGGCGACAGAGCAAGATTCCATCTCAAAACAAACAGCAGCAACAACAACAACAAAAAAAAACAAAAACAAGAAACAAAAAGAAAATACACCCCTGTGCTTAAATCATTGAGTAATATAATCTGTCTTACAAAATTCCACAGAGAAATTCCAAGTCATTTAAAGCTATAGGGCTTACATTTCGCAGTAGGTGCATACGTTCTCTCCTTCCACCACCCCTCCACCTCTCCAAGATAGGTTCTCTGCCTCCTGCTTTATTGCCCACACCCAGCAATCACTGCCACCTTCTGAGCCTGCAAGGGGCCTGGATGCAGGTGTAAGGGGGGTTAAAATTGGGGGCCTGTGCCCTTTGCTGCCAGGTGGGGACCTGAGTGTCTAAGAGGATGTGAACTCACTCGTTGAAAGAGAGAGTGCTGAATTTAAAAAAAATGGCTTTTCTGTCTTTTGAACAGGGTATTTCACATTTTATTGCCCTGGATCACACCTATTATGTAGTTGACCCTGATTTCAAAACTGTTGATTTCTTAACTTCCAAATACAAATCTACAGCTCATACCTATCTCCATAACTCAAAACTTCTTTAACATACTGACTTTATAGCATTCCCCTTTTAATAATATCAAATTCTCAAAATCAAGTTGTCAAACTTAATTGATTTTTTCCCAGAGATTTGCTTCTCCAATAACTTTCCTCATCTCAGATGATTAATAGTTCTATACATTCAAATAATCAGGCCCAAGCTTGTCATCATTTACACTCCAAATCCATCACTTTAGGAAACCCAATTCTCTACTTTTCAAATATATCTAAAACCCAGTGAGTCCTCACTATTTTCACAGACACCAACATAATGTTTTGTCTGGATAACTACAGTATCTCTGCTGTGATCTCTTCATTTCCATTTTTGTCCCCTAGCCCCATGGACTTTTCTGAACACTGTAGCTGGAGTGAGCCATTTAACAAAGAGAGTCCATTCACTTAGTCCTCTACTCAAAACCCTGCTATGGCTTTGTTCCCATTTCCCCACAGTGAAAGCCAGAGTCCTCTCAATGGTCAGAGCCCCCTGTCTGATCTCATCCACTACCTTTCTTACCCTTGTTGCCTCTGCTCAAGCTACACTGGATTCTGCTTTCTTTGAACATATGAGGTTTGCTCCTGCCTGAGGAGCTTTTCACTGGCTGTTTGTGCCACTTAGATTATCTTCTTCACCCTATATCCACAAGGACAAAGCCTTCACCACATATAAGTTTGCTCACTAAAGATTTCCCTGACCATCTTATTAAGCACTGCAACTTACCTACTATCTCCTCTTTACATCCAACCTGCTTCATCTTGCTCTATATATTTTTTTTCCAGAATACCTACCGTCTAACATACTACTCAATTTTCTTGTTTATGATACATACTTGTTTACTTTCTCCCCATGTGAAAATATACTTTCTAATATGACAAAGAGCTTATAAATTTATGTATTCCAAGCACCCAGCACAGCTTCTGGAATGTAGCAGAAGTCAAATAAACACCTGTTGGATGAATGCATGTTCAAAATAGCAGATGAAAATATTAGTCCTAGAAACATGAAGGACTATAAATAAATCTGTATGCTGATAATGATTGTAAGAGTCTTTGAAATTAAAGTATTAATAACTCAGTGAAAGGAACATCTATAGATATACATTAGTGTATTATCATCTGAGCATAAGTATGAATGTGTCTGAATGTGAACATTTTTCTTTAAGGCTATATGAACACTTAATAAAATTTATTTTCCAAGCATATTTCTCTAGACACAGGGACTAACTGTCCACCTACAGATGAATGGATAAACAAAGACGGCATATGTGTATGATGCATTATTTAGCCTTAAAAAAGAGGAAATTCTGTCACATTTTACAGCATGGACAAATCCTAAGAACATCATGCTAAGTCAAATAAGTCAATCACAAAAAGACAAATAGTATTGATTTCACTTATATGAGATATTTAAAGTAGTCAAATTCATAAAAACAGGAAGTAGAATGGTGGTTAACAGGGACCAGGGGAAAGAGAAAATGTGGAGTTGTTGATTAATGGGTACTCAATTTTAGTTTTGCAAGATGGAAATGTTCTGAAAATCTGTTGCTCAACAATGTAAATATAATTAACACTGTTGAACTATGCACTTAAAAATAATTAACGTGGTACAATTTATGTTGTATATTTCTTACCACAAGTAGAAACAAAAAACACTTTAAAAACAACTAATAGGAAAAAGTACAATTGTCCCATGACCTTTAAACATTTTTTTGTCAAAACATTAAAAACTCTCTTTCAGTTATAAATGTATCAGGAAATGAAAAACTAATAAAACTAGTATTTACTTAGTGCACCAACTTAAACCATTAAACATTAAAGTTGTATTTTTGTAAAAAAAAAAAATTAAAAATGAACAAGAGTAGTTTAAACAGTACTTAACTCCTACTCACCATAACTTGCAGTATGGAACAATAGTATTTTCTATGCCATGACAATTTGTCATACAGCTCTTTAGGTTTGAATCATCTAACATGTTATCCTTTTCACTTTCAATATTGGGAAATATCTCCTAGAGTTTGTTTAGTGTAATTTTTTTTTTTTTTTTTTTTTTTTGCCAGCATCATTCCTTCTGGGACTTCTTGATCCTTTTCATCACAACTATTTTCCTCATTTATTTCAATAAGTTTATCTTCACTGAGTTCCTCTGGCAATATATCTAGATCTACGGGCAGCGTCAGTGTTTTTACACTATAATTTAAGGTGAATGCCTGATTTTGCTGAGGACATAGTGGGAGAGAAGGAGGTCATGGTGCTGGAATCTGATAGCTGAGGTCAGTCATGCTTAGGTGACTAACTTCCAGTAGTAACCCTGAAGAAAGGCTCATGTGAGCTTCCCAGGTTGGCAACACCTTACACATGTTGTCACCTTTTATTTCTGGGAGAGTAAGTACATCCATGTTTGACTTCACTGGGAGGAAACACCTGGAAGCTTACTCTTGGTTTCTCCTGGACTTCACCCCATGCACTTTTTCTTTTTGCTGATTTTGATCTGTATTATTTCATGGTGATAATCATAAACATGAATACAGCAGCTTATGAGTCCTAAATGTCCTAGTAAATGATCAAGCCTGAGGGTGGCTTTGGGGATCCCTCACACAACATGCTACAAGGTAAAGTTATGTATGAAAATGAATAGACATTGTTTGGAACACTGCATTCCATAAACATTAGACCCTGCCCACGTGCAATTATATTCTAATGAAAAATGATACCTGAATGCAAGTAAGGGAGCCCCAACAGAGATCTTATTTACCATGATATGATTGATCACATAGTGTGATGGTTAATACTGAGGGTCAACTTGATTGGACTGAAAGATGCAAAGTATTGATCTTGGGTGTGTCTGTGAGAGTGTTGCCAAAGGAGATTGAGTCAGTGGGTTGGGAAAGGGGACCTACCCTTAATCTGGGTGGGCACCATCTAATCAGCTGCCAGTGCAGCTGGAATATAAAACAGGCAGAAAAATGTGAAAAGACCAGACTGGGATAGCCTCCCAGCCTACATCTTTCTTCTGTGCTGGATGCTTCCTGCCCTCGAACACCTGACTACTCCAAGTTCTTCAGTTTTGGGACTTGGACTGGCTCTATACATACACTATATCTTCCGAGCTCCTTTAAAGAATTGTAGTGTATACACTGTATTATATTGTTAAAGACCCTTCAAGTAGAATAACCAGAAAAGTATTTCTTTGAAATTGCTGCTTAAATATATTAAGTATTGCATTGAAAAGGCAGAGAAAAAATTTTAAAAAGAACATTTAAAAAGGAATTAAAAGACAGTTGCTTTAAAGCCTTCTTTATGGTTTTTAAGTGTTTGTAAGTATTAAAATATTTTAGAATATTTTATTGCATTTTTCCCTAATAATCTGATGTTTTAAAACCAACACTTTTTGCAGTGCAATTATAACAAGACTATTATTAGAGGTGAGAGACTAAGTCACAAACATATGCTCCGTTGCAGTAACTCAACAATATTTAACTTCACAATTCCAACATGAGAATCTGCCATGCTCTGTGGTCTACAGATTTCAGTAATGTGTGGATATTTAAAATATTCAGCATAGAAACTCTTTAAAAACTTTTTTTCTCATTACACAGGAATACTCATTCTTAGTAGATCTTTTTTATTTCAGTAAGGAAAATTAAATAAAATTATCCTGAGCTCACAACCCACAGATTTTTAAAGTGTACCACATATATGTATTGATTTAAAAACTTCTGTATATTTTAATAATTATATTTCAAATACCTTTATGCAAGTATCAAAACAGTCTTTCCATTACTTATGTAGATTACTACAGCTATTACTTGCCTTACTTATGTCCTTAAAATATGAATGTAGATCAATATCTAAATCCATGGTGAATTTTCTACCCCAGCCTACTTTCATGTCATATTTTCCTCTCTAAAAGTTATACAGTGATACCAAAGTAGATGATTTTACTGGCAATTATGCCATCATTGAGAAGTATTAATTAGTATTTGTTACATTTACCCATTTATTTTAAAATTCTCAGAGCTGGAAAAAGATACTAAGAAAAGATGGTAGGGTACTGTCAAACATGGCTAATGTTAATGAACACCTAATTCCAGGCAGGTCTATGTCAAGAGCTCTGAAGGGACTGAGATTTTACTCTACTCGCAGGTTGTCACGTGAGATGGCCCCAGTTTCACAGATTATGGTAGAGACACAAGACTCCTCAGGCAGAGGCAGAAAATACTTTATTACACAGATCAATATCAGTAGCTAGTATATCATTATTCTTTTGTACTAGTCACCTTTCCGCAATTTGTAAAGGGTACCATGAAGAGGATTAAATGATATAAATAGCGAGTTGCTTTGCAGAAGTTCCTAGGGACCTTGAACTTAGAGAACACAAAAGTTTTATAATGGGAGTTTTATATAAAATAAATGTTTTATATAAAGCAAATGTTTGTGGCCTCATGCTGGTCAAAGATTGTATGCATGAGACTGCCTTTTCAAAAGTGCCTCATTCTTAAGATGCATAGAAATAATAGTTATCTATGAATAATTATTGCCCAACAGTCTAATGCTATTATATTTTATTTCGATTTTGAAATATGTTGTTCTATAGTCATATTTATCTGTTAAATTCCATAAACTTATTTAAAACTGCAGTAATGCATTTTCCACAAGTTGTATTTTTCCAATAGTTTCTTCTCTTGCAGTGGTTTTCTCCTTTATGGGCATCAGACTAGCAGATACTAAGTCCGGCCCGACACTGTGAGTCTGCTACTATCTGCACCCATTTCCAATTACACCAGTCCTTTCACCCTCAGAATGGAACAAATGAATCTTTTTCTTTTTCTTCTAGCCATCAAACATGAAGTACTAACTCAACTTTCATTCATTAATTTATTAATTAGCTAAGGTTACATAGAGTAATTACCAAAGTGCCTAGCATAGAGAAGATTTTCAATAAATTGTAAGTACAATTATCATATGCAAGGAACTGCAGTAAGTGCTAGAAGACAGAGATGAATTATTCAACATCCTTGACATTGGAGTGCTTCATAGTCAGGTTATAGAGAAGGACAATTAAAATGCATAGATTCCTACAATATGTTATGAATCAAATTCTTACTTAGGAGAGCAGCTCAAATATAAGAGGCTAGGGCTTGGTAATTATTATAACAATATGTTCTATTTGAAGAGTCGGCTCAAACATCGTGATGATGATGTATTCTGACCCAGATGTAAGGAAGAATACTGGGAAGCAAAAATGGCCTGATTCATATTCATGCCTCAAAGTCCTTCTAGAAAAGTCACATCAAGTAGAGAGAGAAGATTGTATATTCACAAGAATCACATACAAGTGTATGCCTTTGTATTTTGAGTGAAAAAATAATTTTTTTTCAAATAGAAACATGTGTTTAGTCCCAAAATTTGCCACTTCACAGAGAAACTTTCAAAATGGTAGTAAAGAATGATGTAGAATTAGCAAAGTGATGAGAACAGTGTGTAAATGACTAGCAGAATATTTATCTTTTAAAATTCTAATTCCAATGCACTTAGGAGGAGACACGTGTCCTTCACTCGGGCATAAGTACTATCACTATCATTAAAAATAATTTTTTTTAGACAGTCTCAGTATGTTGCCCAGGATGGCCTGGAACTCCTGAGCTCAAATTATTCTTCCATCTCAGCCTCCCGAGCAGCTGGGACTACAGCTGCACATCTTTTTTTTTTTTTAAACAGAGTCGTGCTCTGTCACCCAGGCTGGAGTGCAGTGGCACAATCTCGGCTCAATGCAACCTCTACCTCCCGGATTGAAATGATTCTCCTGCTCAGCCTCCCGACTAGCTGGGATAACAGGCGCCCACAACCATGCTCGGCTAATTTTTGTACTTTTAGTAGAGACGGAGTTTCAGCATGTTGGTCAGGCTGCTCTCAAACTTCTAACCTCAGGTGATCCACCTGCCTCTGCCTCTAAAAGTGCTGGAATTACAGGCAGGAGCCACCGCACCTGCCCTGGTGCACATCATTTTTACCTGGCCATCTCGTTCATATTTGTGACATATTTATTGCCCACAAAGGATTGTGTGAACCTGGGAATAATTTTATATAATTATTTGAAAATTTTAACATATTATCAATATGTATCATTATACTTATCATATGATAGTTATGCCATTTCAATACCATGAACCCTGTCCTTAAGAGTTAAATTCAAGAACAGATTTATTTTTTCAAAAAATTTTTAGTCTGGCCGGGCGCGGTGGCTCACGCCTATAATCCCAGCACTTTGGGAGGCCGAGGCGGGCGGATCACGAGGTCAGGAGATCGAGACCATCCTGGCGAACATGGTGAAACCCCATCTCTACTAAAAATACAAAAAAATTAGCCGGGAGAGGTGGCGGGCGCCTGTAGTCCCAGATACTCTGGAGGCTGAGGCAGGAGAATGGCGTGAACCCGGGAGGCGACGGAGCTTGCAGTGAGCGGAGATCATGCCACTGCACTCCAGCCTGGGAGACAGAGCGAGATTCCGTCTCAAAAAAAAAAAAAATCTTTAGTCTACAGTGTCTCAGTAACGGAGATAATAAACATAGACCTGTTTATTAAAGTGGCATTTCACATTAATAACATTTGTTCAGTTTGGAAACAAAGGAAATTTAGCATTTTTAAGGTTAGAAGAAGTATTTCCACCCAAATACCCTAAGTAATAACACTTAAAAATATAATATTTAAGTCTATTATCCTGGCTTTTCTAAGTGGTTGCTAAAGTTTTTGAATTTTTGTTTTGTCAGGATTAAAATTTAAAATTTTCGAAATTAATTTAGCTTTATTAATTTCTAAAAAATATTAGAAAATAATAAAGCCAGTGCCACTATACTGATGATAAGCACATAGTCTTCTCTTTTCTTTTTTTTTTTTTTTTTTTGGTCGGCATTCAAAATCTTTTTAATAAGAGGGTAGGATCCAGGGTTAGTTTTTGTAGCCTCGGCTGGCCCGTCGGCCTCTGGCATGCTCGAACTTCCGGCCCTTGGAGCGGACGTAGGGTTTGGTGTGGCTGTGCGGGGTTCCTGAGGCCTTACCGAAACGCCGGTACGCCTCTAGGCCCTTGCGAGGACCAGAGAGCAGGACAGTGCCACAGCTCTTGGGGGAGTCCAGGGCCAGCTGGTCGAAAGTGGGGATCTTGCCCCCTGCCCTGAGGATGCTGCTGCGGGCCCGGCTGGTCATGTGCAGTGCACATACTTTAAGTTTGGGCACCTCCTGAACCCGCACGTCATCCGTTATGGTCCCCACAACCACGGCCGTTTTGTTTTCCCAGCCAGGAAGCTTCATCTTCCGGATCATCCCAGAAAGGGACAGAGGCGGCTGGTTGGTGCGACTCATAAACAACCTCTTCAGCATAACCTGGTTGAATGTGGAATTGCTTCTTCTGGCCAGAAACCTGTACAACTTGACCAACAGCTTCAGGTAGATATACTGGCTCTTGGGCTCCTTGCCGCGAACCTTTCGGTCCTTGTTGTGGCAGATGTCAACTCCCATGATGGCGCCTCCTGCTCTGCCAGGTCCGGAAAGCAGCACATAGTCTTTTAAAGAGCATGGAGCTATTTCTTTAACGTGAGTACTTAGGTGAAAATAAATGACCATTTTATGAAACTGCGTTTTAATAAGAAATCAGGAACACGGGTATTTCAGATAATTTAGGAATGTTCACATAATCTCTCCATCTTCTTATATATAGATATCCATGCATACAGATATTTAATAATTTTATTTTTCAATTAATAAAACATGCAACAATGTAATATAATAAAAGTGAAATTGAGTGTATTCTGGGTTTCTTAGAAAAAAATACTTTTTCATATCCCTCTAATATATCATCTATAGCAGAAGACAACAGGAATATGAGATTCACCACTTTAGAAAGAATAAAAGCTCTGTGTAGTAATATAAGTCATTATTCACATTATGACTATTTCAAATTGCACCTTGATTTTCAGGTAGAGATCAAATACTTCTCAATGCAGGAGAAATTTCACAAAAAAGTCTGACAATATGCCATAAGGTGGGAGGGTGGCAATATATTTTCCATCCCTTCTCTGCCCACTCCTCATATACACAGGTATAGATTAAGAAAAAGGGAGAAAAGAGTATAAGAAAAAGTGGGGGTAGAATGGAAAGATAAAGCTGACTTGATTATCTTCAAAACAAAGTATTAAAATAACCAACCAGTACTTTCTTTAATAAAATATTTTGTTACCTATTAAATAAATAAATAATTTTTCCCCAGAAAACTTCCAATCAATTATCATGAAAAAAATATTAAATGAATGGCATGAAAATGACACGGAAAAAAATGTTTCTTACCATTCTATTCAAAAATTTTATGAGCGTCAATGTAAGAAAAGAAATATGGAAGAAAAATATTAATTAAGCCATACAAGTGTCTAAATACCTACAAATGAAAACATTAGTATATGTTCTATCTCTTATTTAAGATTCACTGGAATATCTTGCACAAGACTCGGTATGCTTGCCCAAGTAACAGTATAAAGAGATGCAGACCTTTAACTTTTCCACCACCTACTATTAACAATGTCTCTACATTATAGAGTCAAGTTCTTGCAGCTTCCAAAACAAAGAAAAAAGAATTCTGTTCCCACCTCTTATTAAAATTCAGACTACTATAGGAACCATAAACAATTAGCCTTATATCCATGGCATTAATGCATTATATACACTTTTTTAAAAATTAGGAAACAGAATTATCATTCTCTGAAAGTAGTCAATTTCTTTCTTTCTTTTTTTTTTTTTTTTTTTTTTTTTTTTTTTGAGATGGAGTTTCACCCTGTCACCTAGGCTGGAGTGCAATGGCGTGATCTCAGGTCATTGCAACTTCCGTCTCCCCGGCTCAAGCGATTCTCCTGCCTCAGCCTCCCACGTAGCTGGGACTATAGGCATGTGCCACCACACCACGCTAATTTTTGTATTTTTAGTAGAGACGGGGTTTCACCACATTGGCCAGGATGGTCTCGATCCCTTGACCTCATGATCTGCCCATCTTGGCCTCCCAAAGTGCTGGGATTCCAGGTGTGGGCCACCGTGCCTGGCCCAGTTTCTTTTTAACATATGAGAAAATGTTTAGCTAATCCTTCCTCCTCAGTGGGCCTAGGGAGTTTTTCTCAAGAAACGCAAGTCTCTTGTTACTCAAGGACTTTGGCCAACAGTTCATTTCCAACTTCCTGCCAGAGAGAGGGGCACTTTCACATCAGTATGTGCTCCATAGGCTTAGCTCCTTGGGAGCCAGGACCTTGTTTGCCTTGCTAATTGTTGTAACTGTAATCTCTACAATGGTGTCTGTAATAGAAGTATTTAACAAATACTCATAATGATTTAATGAATATAATCAAAATTTCCTAGGTATGTGCTATATGCTAATTATGGTGAGGATCCTGTAAAATAATTAGCCCCATTATTGCTGCTACCAGGGTGAGGAACATTTTCTCAACAAAGGTAAAATTTATCCCATCTCTTTAGAGAATGATGAAGTACTTACTTGTAAAGCCAGATCACTACAGCAAACAACATGTCAACACCATCCTTGGCCATTTTCCTAAAGTAATTCCCCCGCCCGCTGATATGTCCATCTCCCCATGCATTCATCTATATATGGCCTGTGATTTCTTGTATCTAAGCCAGATTTCCACTGTCTGCCTCCTTCCCCACTTTTCTTCTTTGTCCTCTGACACTACTATCTTCAAAAATACATTGTGTAGACCACTAGTTTATGCATATACTGTTTCTTCTTCTCAAAAAAGAATTCTAGCTTTTTTCCTGAGGGATTGCTTTCCTATCCACCCTCTAAATTGGACTCCACTCATTCTTCTATACTCCATTAATTTGGGGCTTGAAGTGGTCTTAGCATGCCCCTGAATACTCAGTGCAACTTCCAGATCACTGATGCTCCAACAACACTAAATAAAACCTACTTTGAAATTAAGCTCAATCTAATAAATGAGATATTTCTCTTATTATCATTTTCATCTGTCAGTTGCATGGCTTCTCATTATTCAAATACTTCTTTTCTAACTTAAATCTTGTCATCATTCTGGTGTCCTTTGATAATGCAAAATAACATTTCCAGATTTTCAGCTATTTACTCTGCTTACTTTTGTAACACTAACAACGTCGGTTATATTTTCAGTCATCTCCATGACTGAAAGTATTTAGTCATCTCCCAGAAGTATTTATGAAATCCTGAAACTAGCATTCATTCTTCCAACTCTCACATTATCTATTTGTTCTTTAAGCATACTGAAATCTTTAGTTCCTTTACCTATTTACATTTTCCTATTAATTCCATTTAGTTTTCACCTGCTTCCCTAAATAGCTCAGACCTTGTGTCACATTGCTTCAATCAACTATTCTTTTGCCAATACTCTCAAATCCTTTGTTCCAGCCAACTATTCTTTTGCCAATACTCTCAAATTATTTGCCCCATTATCATCTGCAGCCCCAGCCAGGTAAAATCCCAGCCCTACAGTAATCCATTCAATACTTCAAAAATTGATGCATTCAAACCGATTTCATCATCTTCTCCACAAAATTGCTTTTGGTTATACTGCCTATTTCAATAAAGAACTCCAAGGTGCTCAGTTCCAGAAATCTAAAAATTATTCTTAATGCTTCCTCTCTCTAATTCTATATCCAATCAATTATCAAGTCTTTGTAGTTGTAAATGTATTGCTATTCATGGTAGATGTCTTCTTAGTTTGCAAGTCATAAAAACATGTATTTGGGGTGATGAAACAAATGGTCCCATTTACATAGTGTAGAAGAAGGAGGTTTGTATTGGGATCGATAATAAGAGGAGAGAGGTTTCCATTTTTATCCTATTAACTGTAGAGCCACGAGAAGAACTTAAATAAGGGGAAATATAAAAGAAAGGCCTTGAAGGACAAAGCAAGGGTAAGGAAGATAATCACAGTTATGGAACTTGGGGCTTCATAGTTTGTACAAGTTTCTCTATAAAGAATAAAGACCAATAAATTTTTTGAAAGTTATCTGGTATTCAGTAGAAAGCTGCTCCTTTTTCATTTTCCCAACTACCCTCTGCTTTTTTCTAACCTTTAGTAAAAATATATTATGAACCACAGCCCTTTGTTGAAGTCATTTGTTGCCATATTATGTAAAATTACTTTTATTTTCATAGAAGATATCTGAAACGTAAAACTTACACAATCCAAATTCAAGAGAAGGTGAATAAAATTTTACAAAAAGTGTATTCAGTTAAATAGTTAAATAAAACCTTCACAGTGACTATGGGGAACTAGATTGTGTTTACACCTAACTGTAAAGTCCATTTTAAAAATTTCACTGATGACACTGTAAAAAATAATTCTCTATGAATATAAAATGTGATGTCAGGAAAGATCATGATTCTCTGATAAAATAGGATAAGAGTGAAATCAGCAAACAAAAACTAAGTGTCTGTAAAGAAATGCTGTGTCATTTTCTCTAATAAAATAGTCAATACTTTAAATGAGCATAAAAGTCAAAGTGTCATTGTGTTCAATATCCTGAAAGGTACAGAATAGTGCAGGCTAGAATATTATATTCCTGAGGCAGTAATTCACATATATTATATAAAAAAGGGATATTTAAGGACAAAGAGTAGTAACTATCTTTTTACCGATCTAATAAATTTGGATATTAATAAAACAATGTTTAAAAAATATTTGGGAAGAATGTTCAATATTTATTTCAGTTAATTTGGCTATAATTTTACCCAAGCAGCAGCCACAAAGAAGTAGAATAATCAATAACATTTTGAACAATTCAACATTAATATATATTTAAAAATATCTGCTTACTAGTTGTAGGATCCTTGGGGTCCTAGGGTAAGAGAGAGCTAGTCTGATTTGCAGAAACATAGACAAGTTTATTGACATCAAGATGGTGTCCTCCAATATCACAGTAGTGAGTAATGAAATATTGCAAGCAAACATCATAGCAAGAAATAATCACAAACCATCTGATTTCTTTCTGAAACAATACCAGAATGAGGCTGGGTGTATTATTCATCTTGGTACCATGAGTTTCTTAACTTCAGCAAAATAGTGAAATTAAAAATATACATATGTAAAATAAATCACAAAATATAACCTAAACATATCAAATTAGTACTTACATTAAAAATTAAAAATAAGCATTTTATATTGGAAAATATGAAGATAAAAAGTTGATATTTGGACATTAAAAATAGCAAGCTATTCAGTACATATTTGCAAGATTCTTTACATCTTAAGCTTTTTAACCTTCAGATATGAAGATTAGCTCAAATATGGGCTGTAGAAATGCTTCCCAACATAAGTTTGAAATAGCTTACCCTAATGAATGGATAGAAATTATTTGTAAGTAGCTTGTACTATTAATTTTAAGGGTTCATTATGCTTACAGATTTTTGGAAAAGTTGTCTTCTCGAACAATTTTAATACCCCCAACAAAATGACACAAATTATTTTATATATACAATATAAATTTGGTTAAAGAAAATAAGCACACACGACTCATGAATGATTACCATTTTAAAAAACTTTAGCTATTTGAAATATTTACCCTCTGAATAGTATAAAGTAGTATTCCATAGACTTTTTCGTAACTATTCTAAATTCCAATATAGGAAGAGCTATGATTAATTAAAAATTGCATATCAAAATATTATTCCAGGTCAATAATAGACTATGCCTGTTTGAGATGTGTCAGAGGGATGGTTATCAAGTAAGCATACAGAAATCTGTCCTTTACCCTTAGGTGTTCTGTGTCATCAGTCCACTTCTCTTCACTGCCGCCCCATATAACCAGCAAGCAGTTTATCAAATGATTACTACCAAACATACCCAGAACTCTTCTGAGAGGAGGTCTCATCAATTTTCTCCATTTCTTTACAATTGAGTGATATTTGACTATTCCAGACAAATGTCCACTTAGCCCGTTCCTTTAATTAGTTCAGATAGGAGTTAATGAAACAGGTATAGCACAAATAGTGACAGTCCCAGTCATAGATGGAGAATAGGATAAACGACATTTTTGTGACTGATAATTTAAAATCATTAAGTAGGCTTAATTCTTATTTCTCTCAATATATCAAGGTAATCTTCATAGTAGGAAGTAAAATGTACTTGGCTGGTAGTGTAACAGTTCTTTTGATTTCTCATTTGTTTTCCATCCTAAATGGGTTACAGTAAAGCATAAGAGCATTCATGCATAAGTGTTTGAAATACTGAGTTGGAATAAAACTACATACAATATCCGGGTACCTTTTTTAATAATTCTGAACCATTAGGTTCAGGAAGAAGACACAGAATATGTATTTTTCGATAATTTGATGGAAGCCAGATATTAGAAGTTGTGTTTTAGAATCTTTACAGACATATAAGATGCTCTGCCTCTCAGAGTGTTACTTTTACTTTGCAATAAACTTCTTTGCTTACTTTTACTTTGGACTCACAAATTCTTTTTTTATTATTATAATTATACTTTAAGTTCTAGGGTACATGTGCACAACGTTGAGTGGCAAAGTCAAGAACCTGAACCGGCCCACCTACAACACTGGTTTCTTTGCTTTTTAGTTTATTTAGTTTAGTTTTTACTATCCAGTAGCACAGAGGCCACAGTGAAGTTTTTGAGGTAAAAAGAGGTAAACTTTGTGTACTATATAACTTCTGTATTGATCCTTGCACCTGTTACAGAAGTTATTTTCCTGTCAACTCAGAGAAAAATTGGTGTTTCACTTTCCAGGTGATTAGAGTCTGAAAATGTCTCAGGCTTTGAGAAGAGTTACTGAAAAGAGTGATATTTCTATGTCATGGATAATCCTTTCCCCAAATAATAATGTACAATGGTCAGTAGATGAAAACTACAAGAATGTAATTGGTTGTCTACCTACTCATGGATGTTTTAAAACAACTTTTGACACTGCAACTCTGAATTTCTGGTATAATATTTTTTATAAATGTCACAACATGGTTTGTCAAGAAAATTCATATGCTAAAAAAATTTCAAAACAGTGGTTTAACTGAACACTTTAAAAGTAATTCAAAAGACTAATATAAATCAATGCTAGAAATTTTTAAGGCACTATTTCCTATTCTTCATTTTATATGAATTTTATTTTTAGGTAGGTTTCAGAGATGGGGTTTAGAATGTTAGAAAAAAGGGATAAGAGGATTCATACAGTTCATATAAAATCTTTTAAATGAAAATAAATAATATTTTTCTTTTGTATTTTATCATTGTTTTCAAACTAGAAAATAAACACATGATAACTGTCTTATGTTAGTTACCAAAATATTATACTTTCTTTTATTTTGGGTCATCTCTTTATTTAGTTTTCATTCAACAAAACTTACTATCTACCATGCACTATTGTTGGATTTAAATACAAATAAGATACAATGGCTGCTATCAAGATACTCAATTTTAATTACTAGACACAGCAATTACATGTAAATATACAAATTCTACAGTAGAAGCTTAGAAGTATGTTCTGTGGTCAAGGGGATATAATAATTATTATGGCAAGCGAAGAGGGCAAATACAAATGAATTTACAGAGGAAAAACTGTATGAGTTGGCACTGGAAGTGACAAATATAGCTTATAGTAAAAAGTATGAGTTCAAATACAAACTTTACTACATGATAATGGTATGCCCATGAGCAAGGTTTTTATCCACATTAGTCTGTAGTTCCCTCCTCTGTATAATGGAAATGCAAAAGTGTTTTTGCCATAAAGTAGCTTTGAAGATTAAACAAGAAATTTTATATAAAGGGCTTAATAGAATGTTAGGAAATTAGGAGCATTTCATAAATCTTGTGTTTTAACATGAGTAGGAATTTTCCAAGAGGCCAAGTAAAGACAGGGGAATCCACATGGAAGAAATGGTAAAGAGAAAATGATAGGGCTTAGTTAGGTTAAGCATGTACTTTGGTAGAGATCACAATTGGAGGAAAAGCAATGACAATAAATTTGCGATGTCAGGTTAGGATTAAATGGTTAACTATCTTATAAGCCTAGAAAAGGGTAAGAATTTAGTGGGGAAAAAACCTGAATCAGATCTGTGCTTTAAATACAGTAAGAAGAGTTAAATTTTACTGAAGAGATGAATATCTGTATGGAGGCACTTGTAAGTACCCTGAATGATGGGAGGTATGTGGGAGGTTGAAATGATAGGTTTTTATCACCAACTGAGCATGAGAAATAAGAATCAGGATTGCTCTTGCCTCTAAAGTTTGTGTTCAGGCAACTCTGTGAACTCATTTAAGTGAGCTGGAGAAAGATAAAACAAAAACATTTAGTGAAAGGTGTTATTTATAAATATAGACACACAAATGTATCTAACATATGTATATATAACTGCATATTTTTATATATATATACACACACACATATATACACAGAGAGAGAGCTTTGTATCTATCTATCTATCATCTATCTATCTTATCTATCTATCTGTGTTAGTCCATTTTGTGTTGCTATAAAGGAATAATTGAGACTAGATAACTTATAAAGAAAAGAAATTTATTTGGCTCATAGTTCTGCAGGCCTTACAAGAAGCATGTGGCTGGGCGCGGTGGCTCATGCCTGTAATCCCAGCACTTTGGGAGACCGAGGTGGGTGCATCACCTGAGGCCAGGAGTTCAAGACCAGCCTGGCCAACATGGTGAAACCCCGTCTCTACTAAAAATGGAAAAATTAGCTGGGGGTGGTGGTGTGCACCTGTAGTCCCACCTACTCGGGAGGCTGAGGCAGGAGAATTGCTTGAACCCGGGAGGCAGAGGTTGCAGTGAGCCGAGATCAGGACACTGCACTCCAGCCTGGATGACAGATCCTGATTCCGTCTCCAAAACAAACAAACAAACAAACAAAAACAAGAAGTATACTACTGCACTGGTATCTGCTCAACTTAATGGCAGAAGGCAAGGGGAGTCAGTGTGTCATGTGACAAGGAGGGGCATGCCACACTTAAAGCAATTAGCTTTAAACAGGACTCCTTGCAGACACTCTCCAGTGCCAACCCAGAGCCTGGCATCTCCACTGGGTGCCTAGATCCAGAAGAGAAATAATAACCACTGCAGTTTGTCTCTCTGGAAGCCCCATTCCTGGGGATAGAAGCGAGAACCACAACAAGGGAGCACCCTGTGGGTCAAAAGAATCTGATCAGCAGCCCTTGAGTCCCAGAGCTTCCCTCTGACATAGTCTACCCAAATGAGAAGGAACCAGAAAAGCAATTTTGGTAATATGACAAAACAGGTTTCTTTAACACCCCCAAAAGATCACACTAGTTCACCAGCAATGGATACAAACCAAGAAGAAATCTCTTAATTTCCAGAAAAAGAATTCTGAAAATTGACTATTAAGTAGTTCAAGGTGACATCAGAGAAAGGTAAAGTCCCACTTAAAGAAATTAACAAAAAACATACAGGATACAAATGGAAAAACCTCCAGTGAAATAAATAGCATAAATAAAAAATAATCACAGCTTCTGGAAATGAATAGAGAATTGCAAAATTCGCTGAAAAGTCTCAGTGATAGAACCAAACAAGTAGAAGAAAGAACTTCAGAGCTCAAAGACAAGCCTTTTCAATTAACCAAATCCAACAAAGACACAGAAAAAATAATTTAAAAAAATAAAGCCTCCAAAAAGTTTGGAATTACATTAAATGACCAAACCTAAGAATAATTGGTGTTCCCAAGGAAGAAGAGAAATCTAAAAGTCTGGAAAGCATATTTGAGGGAATAATCAAGGAAAATTTCCCCAGCCTTGCTAGAGATCTAGACATCCAAATACAAGAAGCTCCAAGAACACCTTGGAAATTCATTGCAAAAAGATAAGATAATCACCTAGGCACATAGTCATCAGGTTAAGTAAAGTCAAGATGAAGGAAAGAATCTTAAGAGCTGTGAGATAGAAGTACCAGGTAACCTATAAAGGAAAGCCTATCAGATTAACAGCAGATTTGTCAGAAGAAGCCTTACAAGCTAGAAGGGATTGGCATCCTATCTTTAGCCTCCTTAAACAAAAAAAATTATCAGCCAAAAATTTTGTATCCAGTGAAATTAAGCTTCATAAATGAAAGAAAGATCGTCCTTTTCAGACAAACAAATGCTGAGAGAATTTCCCATTATCAAGCCAGCACTACAAGAGCTGCGAAAAGTAGCTCTAAATCTTGAAACAAATCCTCAAAATATTGAAGGATTTTTTTGCTCCTTAGTTCAGTTTATATCCATGTTCTAGTCTCAAGACCAGGAAAAATTAGATATATTGACACATTGAAAGGTGAGGAGAGTGGAATTAATTAAAAGAAAGCTCTCAGAGAAAAAAAAAAGGGGGGGTGGGGTGGAGGGGCTTCTGCCAACAGGCTCCTACCTCACATATTGAATACCAGGCCACCACACAGGAGCTGAAGAGGCCAGAATCCCCTCCATGCATAAAACACAAATTCCCGGTGGCTCCACCCCATTCTCCCCATGCGCAGGCAGGCCCTTAGTCTGAGTCACTCCACATTAATTTATGTTTCCTTACTGTGCGTGTGTTAAAGGATGGAATTTTTCACTGTGGCCATGTTTAGGCAAACTCCCTTTTCACAATGGCCTGGGTGGCATTTGGCTGTCTCCTGTCTCTATCAAAAATATACAAAAATAGAATCTCCTTAAAGCATAAGTCTCACAGGACCTATTAAACAACAAAACAATGAAAAAAAAAAAAGGAATTCAGACAACAAATAGCAAGATGAATAGAATAGTACCTCATATCTCGGTACTAACAGTGAATGTAAATGGCCCAAATACTCCACTTAAAAGATATGGAATGGCAGACTGGATAAGAATTCACCAACAAATTATCTACCATCTTCAAGAGACTCACCTGATACCTAAGGACTCACATAAACTTAAGGTAAAGGGGTGGAAAAAGATATTCATTGCAAATGGACACCAAACATGAGCAGGATTAGCCCTTCTTATATAAGAAAAAACAAACTTTAAAGCAACAGCAGTGTTAAAACAGACAGAAGGACATTATATAATGATAAAAGGACTAAATAGGAAAATATCACAATTCTAAATATATATGCATCTAACAGTGGAGCCCCCATATTTATAAAACAGTTACTACTAGACCTGAGACATGAGATAGATAGCAACACAATAATAGCAAGGACTTCGATATTCCACTGACAGCACTAGACTGGTCATCAAGAAAGAAAATCAACAAAGAAATAATGGGCTTAAACCATACCCTAGAATAAATGGACTTAACAGATATTTACAGAACATTCTACCCAACAATTGCAGAATATACATTGTATTCATCAGCCATGGAATATTCTCCAAGACAAACGATATCATACGCCACAAAATAAGTCTCAATAAATTTAAGAAAACCAAATTATAGCAAGTCCTCTCTCAGGCCACAGTGGAATAAAACTGGAGGTCAACTTAAAAAGGAACCCATAAAATGATGCAATTACATGGAAATTAAGTAACTTGTCCCTGAATGATCACTGGGCCAACAATGAATTCAAGATGCAAATTACAAAATTATTTGAACTGAATGATAATAGTCACACAACCTATCCAAACCTCTGGGATAGAGCAAAGACACTGCTAAGATGAAAGTTTATAGCATTAAATGACTACATCAAAAAGTCTGAAAGAGCACAAACAAACAATCTAAGGTCATACCTCAAGGAGCTAGAGAAAAAAGAACACACCAAACCCCAACCCAGCAGAAAAAAAGAAATAAGCAAGATCAGAGCACAACTAAATAAAATTGAAACAAAAAACGCAAAAGATAAAACAAAAAGCTGGCTCTTTGAAAAGATAAATAAAATTGATAGAGCATTAGCAAGATTAACCAAGAAAAAAAGAGAGAAGATACAAATGAGCTCAATTAGAAATAAAACAGGAGATATTACAACCAATACCACAGGAATACAAAAGATCATTCAGGGCTACTATGCACAGCATCATGTGCATAAACTAGAAAACCTAGAGGAGATGGATAAATTCCTGGAAATATACAACCCTCCTAGATTAAACCAGGAAGAAATAGAAACTCTGAACTGACCAATACCAAGCAGCAAGATTGAAATGGTAATTAAAAAGTTACCAACAAAAAAAAAAAGTCCAGGACTGGATGGATTCACAGCTGAATTCTATCAGACATTCAAAGATGAATTGATAAGAATCCTATAGACACTATACCAAAAGATAGAGAAAGAGAGAATCCTCCCTAAATCATTCTATGAAGCCAGTATCAATAATACCAGAACCAAGAAATGACATAACAAAAAAATAAGAAAACTACAGGCCAATATCCCTGATGAACACAGATGCAAAAATTCTCAACAAAATACTAGCAAACTGAAAGCCATGTTCAAGTGGGTTTCATACCTGAGGTGCAGGGATGGTTTAACATCCACATGTCAGTACATATGATGCACCACATAAACAGAATTAAAAACAAAAATCACATGATCATATCAATAGAAGCAAAGAAAGCATTTGACAAAATCTAGCATCCCTTTGTGATTAAAACTCTCAGTAAAATTTGCATAGAAGGGACATAGTTTAAGGCAATAAAAGCCATCTATGGCAAATCCACAGCCAACTTTAGACTGAACGGGGGAAAGATGAAAGCATTCCGCCTGATAACTGAAACAAGAAAGGATGCCCACTTTCACCACTTCTATTCAACATTGTACTAGAATTCCTAGCCAGAGCAATCACACAAGATAAAGAAATAAAGGGTATCCAAATCAGTAAAGAGGAAGTCAAACTGTTGCTGTTTATTCATGACATGATCTTATACCTAGAAAACCCTAAAGACTCATCCAAAAAGCTCTTAGACTTGGTAAATAAATTCAGCAAAATATCAGTATAAAAAATTAACGTACACAAACTAGTAGTTCTGCTATACATCAGCAGTGACCAAGCTGAGAATCAAATCAAGAACTCAATCCTTTTTACAATAGCTGCAAAAATTAAATAAAATACTTAGGAATATACTTAACCAAGGAGATGAAAGACCTCTACAAGGAAAACTACAAAACACTGCTGAAAGAAATCATAGAGGATATAAACAAATGGAAACACATCCCATGCTTATGGATGGCTAAAATCAATATTGTGAAAATGACTATACTGCCAAAAGAAATCTACAAATTAAATGCAATTTCATTCAAAATACCACCATCATTCTTCACAAAACTAGAAAAAAAAAATCCTAAAATTCATATGGAACCAAATATAAGCCCGCATAGTCAAAGCAAGACTAAGAAAAAAGGACAGATCTGGCATTACATTACCCGCTACAAACTATTAAATATGCTATAAGGCCATAGTCATCAAAACAGCACGGTACCGGTATAAAAATAGGCATATAGACCAATGGACAGAATAGAGAACCCAGAAATAAAGTCAAATCCTCACAGTCAACTGATCTTTGACAAAGCAAACAAAACCATAAAGTGGAGAAAGGAACACCCTATTCAACAAAGTGTGCTGGGATAATTGGCAAGCCACATACAGAAGAAAGAAACTGGATCCTCACCTCTCACCTGATACAAAAATCAACTCAAGATGGATCAAAGACTTAAATCTCAGACCTAAAACAATAAACATTCTAGAACACAACATTGGAAAAACCTCTGTAGACAATGGGTTAGGCAAAGACTTCATGACCAAGAACCCAAAAGCAAATGCAACAAAAACAAAATTTAATAGATGGGACTTCATTAAGCTAAAATGTGTATGCACAGCAAAAGAAATAATAAGCAGAGCAAACAGACAACCCACAGAGCAGAAGAAAATCTTCACAATCCATACAATTGATAAAGGGCTAATATCTGGAATTTATAAGGAAATCAAACCATCAGCAAGAACAAAACAAACGATCTCATCAAAAAGTGGGCTAAAGACATGAATAGACTATTTTGTAAAGAAGATATACAAATGGCCAACAAACATATGAAAAGATGCTCAATATCATTAATAATCAGGAATGCAAAGGAAAATCTTAATGTGATACCACCTCTACTCCTGCAAGAATGGCCATAATCAAAAAATCAAAAAATAATGGATGTTGGCATGGATGTGGCAAAAAGGGAATACTTTTACAATGTAGGTGGGAATGTAAATTAGTACAAACACTATGGAAAACAGTGTGGAGATTCCTTGAAGAACTAAAAGTAGATCTACTATTTGATCCAGCAATCCCAGTTCTGGGTATCTACCCAGAGGAAAAGAAGTCATTATAAGAAAAAGATACTTGCACATGCATGTTTCTAGCAGGACAATTTGCCATTGCAAAAATATGGAACCAGCCCAATGGCCATCAATTAATGAGTGGATAAAGAAATGTGATATATATATATATTATGTATATATCACATTATATATATATATATATGAGTATATATATAGACACATATGTGTACTATGGCATACTACTCAGTTATAAAAAGTAACAAAATAAATGCATTTTGAGCAACCTAGATAGAATTAGAGACCATTATTCTAAGTGAAGTAGCTCAGGAATGAAAACCAAACATCATATTTTCTCACTCGTAAATGGGAGCCAAGTTATGAGGCTGCAAAGGCATAAGAATTATACAATGGACTTCAGGAACTCTGGGGAAAGGGTGTAGGGGATTGAGGGATAAAAGACTACACACAGTGGGCCAGGCACAGTGGCTCATTTCTGTAACCCCAGCACTTTGGGACGCCGAGGTGGGCGGATCACTTGAATTGAGGAGTTTGAGGCCAGCCTGATCAACATGGTGAAAGCCCATCTCTACTAAAAATACAAAAATTAGCCAAGCATAGTGGCATGTGCCTGTAATCCCAGCTCCTTAGGATGCTAAGGACGGAGAATCACTTGAACCCGGGAGGCAGAGGTTGTAGTGAGCCAAGATCGTGCCACTGCACTCCAGCCTGGGTGACAGAGCAAGATCCCATCTTTAAAAAAAAAAAAAAAAAAAAATTAGACTACACACAGGTTATAGTGTACACTGGTGTACACTAGTTGGGTGATGGGTGCACCAAAACTCTGAAATCACCCCTAAAATAGCTATTTATGTAAACAAATACCATCTGTTCCCCCAAAACCTATTGAAATTTAAAAAAATAAAATAACTATTAAAATATAGTAAATACATAAACCAGTAACAGCCATTTATTACCATTATCAAGTTTTATGTACATAATTGTATGTGCTGTACCTTTATATGACAGACAGCACAGTAGGTTTGTTCAAGCCAGCATCACAACAAACATGTGAAGATCGTGTTGCTCTATGACATTAGGACAACCGCAACATCACTAGGCAATAGCAATTTTTTAGCTCCATTATAATCTTATGGGACCATCATTGTGTATGTGGTCTGTCATTGGCTAAAATGTCGTTATGTGGTACAAAACTGTACTTCCTTTAAACCTTTAGAGATTTAAAAAAATGTACAATGCCCCAAACTACCTCAAGCTTCTT
The DNA here is from genome assembly GCF_008728515.1 of Papio anubis. Lineage (NCBI taxonomy): Eukaryota > Metazoa > Chordata > Mammalia > Primates > Cercopithecidae > Papio > Papio anubis. Next base: position 67,770,444 of record NC_044985.1, on the reverse strand, counting down.
GCAATTGATCTTTTAAAATCTGATCTAAAAATTCAATCTTTGGAACTATAAATAACACAACGTGGGAAATGACAATAATTTTTGCCAAACAAAATATTGCCTCAAAAATAACGATCAATAAACCATATATTAATATATAAAAAAGAATCCAGTACTGTTTGAAACCTATAGAAGAACTAAGTAATACTATCTTTGAAAAGAGGCTATTGAATACGGCAATTGGGTGGCTATTTGCAGTATATTCAGCTTTGATGACAGGGAACAGGATAAAAATAGAATAGGTTCAAGGATAAAGAGGAAGTGGAAGTTTGAGAGTGGGACACCTGAGATTTAAGGTTTGAGTACCAACTTCACCCTTATCATTTCAATGACCTTGAGATAATAACTGATCCTCTCCAGACTAGTTTTAAATTTAAAATGAATCTTACTTTAAAAACTCATTTGATAATTGAATAGATTATGCAGCAGACTAGACTATCATAGATTATTAACAAATATTAATTATTATTATTGTTATAATCATCCTGGTTTCAATAAAATTTGCTCAAGTCAGTGCCAATGGATATTTGGTTGAGTGACTGATCATTTTGCCTGTTCAGCTCATTTTTTAGCCTAACCTCTGGTTTATGTGTCTATTTCAATACTTATTCATTTATTCAGTCTCATTCACCTATTAGTCATTTAGTGGCTATCATGCAGCTGAATTTTATGTTATGATAAAGAAGAGATAAGAAATAAAACATGACTTTGTCATTGTTAGGGAGAAGTAATTGTACCCTATGTCCTGGACCACTGTGTAACAAAAACCAGAGCTGGTATCCAGGCTCTAACAGCATTACCATAAGGTGTTGGTGTTCTGCTGAAGATGAACAGTTTCAAAGATTATCCACAGACAAGGCCATTCTGTGACCACGGTGTATCAAGACAAAAACAAAACAACTCCATAATCATGTCTGAACACAAACAACAAGTCCAAATCTCAAAAAAATGTCTAACATCCTCATCTCAGGCAAATTGAGTGACTGCTGACCACTTATCAATTACAATTTTAGTTTTGCTCTAGTGTCCCCAGTCTATGGATAAGATTTAGTGAGATGTACCACCATAAAATTGTTTCTGCTCTCTGAAAGCTTTCAATTTAAAGTGAACCCCTGCTTCATTGGACTGTGCCCCAAATCACCCAACCAAAGTCTAAGTTCTCTAAGTCCTTTCTGACACCTTCTTACTGACACGCCTCATGGGTGCCCCCCATGTGCATTTTTTCTCACTGCAATGATTAATAAACCTAACTTGCTTACCTACAGGTGTATTTCTTATAGTCTTTGGCTGGAAAGCATTGACAACAAATAGAAGATGACATTGTGGGCATATGGAAACCATGTTTCAGCTTGGTAGAGCTTTTGGATTGGACATACTGTCCAAGCTAGCTATCTTCTATCAAATCGTTGTTTTTAAGAACATGTAACACAGGTTTTGGCATATATTTGCACTATTTCATGAAGCCTATCTCACTGATGTTTGGTAATAGCCCTTATTGGGTTAAGACTTCATAGGTGAACTTATTATCTTATTCTCAGTAAAGACCTATTAACTTTTGTTAAATTGCAAAATTGAAAAAAAAAATGAATTTTCTATTTGTACGTTGTCAATAAAGGCAAATGTCCCAAATGTCCCAGAGAGCTCATCTTTTCTGTCGGAAGTTTAGGGGAATTTGACCCAAGTATGTTTAAACCTTTAAGCTGGAGGTAAAGGATTTCTACATCTAGTACACTGACTGGAGAGATGCCCCTCAGAATCTTAGCCTCTGAAGTCTGTAAAATGAAAAGTAATAAAAAGAGTAGTCATAAATGGAGAAAAAAGAAAGAAAGGAAAGAAATCTTTGGAGTAGAAAAGACTAACACAACAAACCATACTTTTTTCCCCTTCATCTCCTGTTCACTTTAAATGTAATGCTTCTGTTTACTCTTACCTCCATTCCCTTTTCCTCTCTCACTTTTCTTTTTCAAACAATATGGTGTTTTCATATTGTGATCTAAAGCAACTTTCTAGTTTCTGCTAATTAATTTGGTGGTCTATCGTAACATATTTAACAGGCATCCAAAAGAAAGCCCTATTTTAAGACACAAATGGAGTGAAGGTCATGAGGTGATACCATTATTATGCAGGTAACCTGTGTACTTGTAAAGATACTGAAAGTTATAAATCATTATTACATTTTTTATCATCCTTGTTGAAAAAGAGATTGTTTAAACTAAAATTATGAAATGCCTATATCTAAAGTAATAAGTTTTCTATATTGTCCAAATATTGGATTACAAGTGCATTTTTCAGCGTGATGAAAATAAATGAAACATTAATTATTATGTCCCTGATGTCTGAAAAAATTTAGCTACCTTATCAATATGCCTTTTGGGCAAATCACCTCAGTGATTCTATGATTAACATAAATGCTGCACATAGGCAATTTTTGCTTGAACTTGTAGATTGCATTATTAATTCCATATAGATTCTTTATTTCAAAATCAACCTACCAATGTTTTCTCAATTCTAACTAAGTATTCAAAATTAATCAACTCTCTGAAGCAGCATGTTGTGTGACATGACATGTCACACATGTGTATGCCATAATGTGTATGCCATAACCAATCAGGTGAAACATCATTGTACAGCAGACATTTCAAAGACGGGACTTTAAAAATTAATGAGCAAAGAGAATAAAACATGTACACTTTCAACTTTTCTTTTTTCTTTGAAAGATCTAAAGAAGACAGATATGAAACTCTGTTTTCTTCAAAGATACTTGTTTAAATTTCAAATTGACTATTTTTCATTGCTAAATTTTATATAAAATTAAGTATTATATAGTAATGTAACAATGTCTTTAAAAGTAAAAAATAGCTTTTCTGTAATATTATTTCAGTTCCCTCTAACCCTTTATTTACTACTTTTTCTCATTTAATGCACACTTTGCCCTATCAGCTTCTGCAAACTTGTCACCCCTCAAAGACTTTGTATCATTAGAAGCACATGAAATAATTACGTTACTTCTGTCTTATGAATCTGTATCTCTTACATCAAAAACCATTGAGATCAATAATCAAGTAATTTATTGAACATTATTAAATTACCTGACTTCATAGAAAGAACTCAAAATGCACCTTACATCTCAGATTTGAGGAATATTGTCCATGTCATACTGACCTTTGTATCAGGCTCAGCTTACTGGCTATAATTATTATATTTTTTTCCTTCTTTTATTTCTACTCTTCTCAGGAATTCCTTGTAATAGAGAACAGTTATTTTGCCATTGACTGAAAGGAGCCAGTCACAGCAGAATGTCATATATGATATGACTCTATTTGTGAAAAATTCAAAAACAGGAAGCTTTATTCTTTGAAATTGAAAGTCACAATAATGATTACCCTCAGGAGAGAGAATAGCTGGGAGGGGACATGAGGAAGGCTTCTAGGATTCTACTAGTCCTTTATATCTTAATTTGTGTGGTGGTGGCATGGATGAGTGTGTTTGTATAAGCTAATTGACCCTCACATGTAAAATTATATGCCCTTCATTTTATTAATATTCAAATAAATATGAACAAGTGATTAAAACTGCTCTCATTTTTAATAGGTTGTTATGATTCTTGTTCTTTCCTTTAAATAAGTCACATATTCACCAGTATTTGCTTATGCTCTCTTCAAAATGGCTGTTTATCCGATACTCTCCACATTTTCTCCTATCAGTCCCATTAGTTTGAATAGAAATTCTTCTCTGTTCATTCCAGCCAAGATTAATTGGTATTCTTTCTGTAAATTTCTAAAATAAAAATGGCTTTGGTAATCATTTTGTTCTTTAACAATCAAATGATATGTATTAAGATGTGGTTTCTTCTGAGCTAACATAACTATATCTCCAAATACAATGTCTCCACAACACTTAGTATAATTTTAAGACCTAGTAGACATTTAGTAAGTACATATCAAATTAATAAATAGTTTATGCATGTCAATACAAAACTCTAAATTATGACCAAATCTTGTCATCAAATCTCTCTCAAAGTTGTTTATTCCTTGGAAAAGGTAAATAAATAAATGTATATTATATATATAGACATTTATTTATTTACAAATAAATGTATATATAGAGAGAGCACACATATATACACCCACCCATGTATTAAATAAGTAAATATGCGTAATTTTTTTAAAGGACAAAAACATCAATCTCTATCATTTTATTGCCTTTAACATTTATATGTATAATGATCTACTTTTAGTTAGCATGTAGAAAAATATAAAATTCAGTCACAACCACTGAAACAAGAAGTCAATGATACACAAAAATGTTATTCTTTGCCTTAAATCCATCGAAGAACTGTGAGCATAAAATAATCTAACAAACTCCTGTAAGACAAGTATTCCTTAAGTGAGCAAGAGACAGAAGATACTCTCATATCTGTGCCAGTTGCTGCGATTAGGGGACAAAATGTCCAAGGAGCAAGCCTGCCAAAGAAAGATAGCTTTTGCTTGGAATTTGAAAGTAGAAAATGGGAGTTTATGGGGGTGTGCGGCAAAGGGAGATACTACATACAAGGAATAAGAATGAAAGCTGACTTCTCAGAAACAATAGAGGCCAGAAGACAATAAATCATTTTTATAATGCTAAAAGAAGAAAATTGTCAACCTAGAATTCTATGCAAAGTGAAAATATCCTTTAAAATGAGAGAAATGATATTTACTGGCAAACAAAAACTAACATGCTCTACAAAAACTGCAAGGAAAACTTCTTTATGTCCAACAAGAAATAGTACAAGATGGAAATTTGGGTCCACAGGGGAAAATGAACATTACAAATGGAAAATATGGAGTACATATAAAACTTTCCTTCTTTTCTTTAAAAGTATATGTCTATTAGCTATTTAAAGCAAAATATAACAAGGGATTGCGATGTTTGTAACAGATGTCATAGTAAAATGTATGAGAGTGATAACACAAGGGACAGAAGAAATACAAGTGAAATTATATTGTTTTAAAGTGTTACTTTATATGGGAAATAGTATAATATAAAACCAAGGTATAATGTGAATAAACTGTATATGTCATATGTAAAACAACTACAAATCAAATAGGTACTGCTAATTAAAGGCAAATAATTATAGCTGAAAAAATGTCAAAATTACACAATTTTCCCTATGGAAGACACAAAAGGATAGACATAAGGAACAAAGAACAGAGGAAACAAAGAAAAAACTAATAGTATGTTAGTGCAGATAGAGTCTGCCATTTTAATAAGTAGATTATAATTATTAATATATTTGTTGTTAATAAACTCCAATCAAAAGTCAAAGATTGTCAGACTGAGTGAAGCAGAAATCACCAACTACATGCTGTCTAGTTTCAAGAGATATATTTAACATATTAAAGATACACAAATTAAAAGTAAGACATAGGAAAAGATATATCATGAAAAACAAATTACAAAGATGTTGATATGCTATATTTTAAGAGTGATACAAAAATACAAAAACATTATTTCAAAATCGTAAGTGAATTAACTCTTTTAAAATATTCTAAAATTCGCAGAATTGAAGGAAAAACAGAAAACCCACAATCCTAGTTGTATATTTCAACACTCCTCTTTCAATAATTAATTTTTAAAAAGGCCATAAGTCAATAAAGATATAGAAGATTAAACAACACTTTAAACCAATTCATGGTAATTGATAGCTATAAATAAAACACCAATGAAAGAAAATTAAGTATCTTCAGGAGATTGTTTCCAGGAACCCCTGCAAATACCAAATCTATGGATGTTCTAGTCCTGTATATAAAATGGTGTGGTATTTCCGTATAACCTATGTACATGCTACCATTTATGTTAAATCATCTCTAGATTACTTATGATACCAAATACAGTGTAAATGTTATATAAATAGTTGTTATACTGTATTTTTATTTGCTCACTTTCACTCTTGTATTTAATACATTTTTTCAATCCACAGTGGTTGAAATCATGAATGTATAACCTGAAGATATGGAAGGCTAACTGTATACATCTCTTGAAGTATGCATAGTACATTCAGAAACACACCACACACACACACACACACACACACCCCAAACTGCCAGTCTACAGAGCATACTTTGCCAACCCTAAGATAGACTTTACACTGGGACCATAAAACAAGTTTTTGACAAATTCCAAAGGAAAAAAGTCATACAAAGTCCATTGTCTTTACAACAGGGTAGAAATCAATAACATTAAAATACATAGAAAAATCCCAATTATCTAGAAAAAAAAAATTTCCAAGTAACTCATGGGTCAAAGAAGAAAGAGCAAAACCTGACATAGAAATTACCAGAAAAGACCAAAGTCCCTCATGAACTAAGATCCAAAATTTCTTAAGAAAATGTTAGCAAATTGAATCCAGCCAGTAACAAAAGGATATTATATAATGATGAGGTGATAGTAATAAAAATAATGCAAGGTTAGTTCAACATTCAAGAATGAATCTAATTAATTCACGATATTAACAGAACAAAGTATTCATCTCAATAGATGCAGAAAAAAATATTTTTAAAAAAATTTAATGTACATTCATAATTAAAAGCAAAAAAAAAAACCTCAGAAAACTAGAAATAACAGTGCTTTACAAGATACAGGATTTGCAAATATTTTCTCCCAGCCTTTGATTTGTCTTTTCATTCTCCTTATAATACTTTTTGAAAAATAGAAATGCTAAATTTGGATAGTGTCCGATTTATCCATTTTATTTTTGGTATTGTGTCTAAGAAATCTTTGCCTAACCCAAGGTCACAAATATTTTCTCCTGTGTATTTCATTTATACTAGGTTTTACATAGATGCCCTTTATCAATCGGTTTGAGGAAATTCTCTTCTACTCTTACTTTGTGGATATGTGTTTATATCAATACATATAGTGTTAGTCAAGTAATCTATTTGTTCTTTAGCCAGCTTTAACAGTTTATTTACTTCAAGGAATTTGTCCATTTTATCTTAGTTGTTGAATTTATTGCCACACAATGACTAATATTTATTTATTAACCTTTGAATATCTGTAGAATTTTTACTGCTGTCATTTTGCTCAGGATCAATATTGGTAATTTATAATTTCATTATATTTTTCTCTAATCAGCATTTTTACATGCTCATCAATTTCAATTATTTTTTTAAAATTTGTTTTAGGTTGAGGGGTACATGTGCAGGTTTATTTTATGGATAGATTTTATGTCATGAGGATTTGGTGTGTGGATTATTTCATCATCCGGGTAATCAGCATAGGGCCTAGTGGTAGTTTTTCCATCCTCACCCTCCTCCCACCGTCCACCTTCAAGTAGGCCCCAGTATCTCTTGTTTTCTTCTTTGTCTCCACATGTACTCAGTGTTTAGCTCCCACTTCTAAGCAAGAATATATGGTATTTAGTTTTCTGTTTCTGTGTTAGTACACTTAGTTTGATGGCCTCCAGCTCCACCTACCTTGTGGCAAAGGACAAGATGTTATTCTTTTTTCATGGCTGCATAATGTTCCATGGCGTGTATGTACCACATTTTTTTAATTCAATGAGGGGCCTTTAGGATGATTCCATGTCTTTGCTACTGTGAATAGTACTGCAATGAATATATGAATACACGTGTCTTTATAGTAAAATAACTTATATTCCTTTGAGTAGACACTCAGTAATGGAATTGCTGGGTGGAATGGTAGTTGTATTTTAAGTTCTTTGAGAAATCTCCAGATTACCTTCCACAGTTGCTGAACTAATTTAAATTCCTCCCAGCAGTTTATAAGCGTTCCCTTTTCTTTCCACAACCCCACCAGGATCTGCTTTTTTTGTTTGTTTTTTTTGTTTGTTTGTTTGATTGTTTGGCTTTTTAGTAATAGCATTCTGACTGCTGTGGGAAGGTATCTCATTGTAGTTTTGATTTGCATTTCCCTATTTATTAGGAAAATATATATTGAGCATTTTTTTATATGCTTATTTGTTTAGCTGCATAGCTGCGTGTATGCATGTATGTCTTCTTTTGAGAAGTGCCTGTTCGTCTTTTGCCTTTTTAAAAAAAAAAAAACAAAAACGGAGTCTCACTTACTCTGCCACTCAGGCTAGAGAGCAGTGGCACGATTTCAACTTACTATAACCGCCGCCTCCCGAGTACAAGCGAATCTCTTGCCTCAGCCTCCTGAGGAGCTGGGATTACACACATACACCACCATGCCTGGTTAATTTTTGTATATTTAGTAGAGACGCAGTTTCACCATGTTGGCCAGGCTGGTCTCGAACTCCTGACCTCAAGTGATCCAAATATCTTGGCCTCCCAAAGGACTGGGATTACAGGCGTGTGTCACAACTTCTGGCTTATTTGCAAACTATGATTCTGACAAAGGTCTTATATCCAGCATCTATAAGGAGCTCAATTAAATAAAAATCAAAAAACAACCCCATTAAAAAATGGGCAAAGAAGCCCAGCCTGGCCAACATGGTATTGTTTTGTAAAGCTTTAGATTTAATTAACTTTCTCAATTATTTTTCTCTTTTTTTAAATTGACCTCTGCTCAGAAATTTATTTACATGTTCATTTATTATTTATTTATTCTGATTATGTTGGATTTACTTTGTGTTCTTTTTAATTTCTTAAGGTAGAAACTGAGGTAATTGATTTTAACCCTTTCGTATTTCCCAATATAAATATTCATTGGTATAAATCTATCCCTAAATACTGTTTTAATGCTATCAAACAAATATTGATATATTGTGTTTTTATTTTCTTTAATTTCAAAATAATGATTTCTTTTTCATTTTACCTTTGACTTCTTGGTTACATAGAAGAGTGTTGTTTAATTTCCTAATATTTGAAGGTTTTCCAGAGATTTACTTACTGTTATTGATTTCTATTTTAATCTAGTGTGATCAGAAAAATACTTTGCATGACTTGTATCTTTATAAGTTAACATTTGTTTTATGGACTCAAGCATTGTCTCATTGATAATTGCTATTATTCGGTGGCAAGTACTATTAAGTTAATTTGGTTATTTGGTTAATTTGCCAATTGTGTTAATTTGGCTGCTAATGTTCCAATTATTTTTATATTTAACTAATTTTCTACTTACCTGTTCCGTCAACCATTGAAAGAGTAGTATTGAAATTTGAACACATATTCACGGATTTTTCTATAGTTTCCTTCAATTCTATCCATTTGTGTGTCATGTATTTTGAATCTCTCTTATTAGGTGAGTAAATGTTTAGGATTCTTATGTCCACTTGATGACTTGACTCCTACATCCTTATGAAATGAAATTATTCCTGTTAATACACTTTTCTCTGTAATCTACCTTCTCTGATACTAATATAAATATATTTTCAAATGTTTTAATATGCTATGTTATTTTCTATCCTTTTACTATTAACCCATTTGTATATTTTAATTTGAAATTCTATTAGGCAGCCTATATTGTATATTCAATCTGCCAATCTCTGCTTTTTTATATTTAGACTATTTCCATTTAATTTAATTATTGATATGGCTAGGTCTGTATCTAACAATTTGCTATATATTTATTTGTCTCACCTGTTTTTGTCCCATTTTTCTTTTTCTTCCTGGTTTCTTTTACATTAATTTTGATGTTTTTGTTTTTATTTAGTTCCATAATTAACTTAGGTTTATGAGGTGTTTCTGTGTGTGTTATTTTATTCATTGCTTTAGAGCCAATATTTTATATCTCTAATGTATCAAAGTCTACCTTCAAGTGATATTATGCAACTTCATGTACAAGAACATTAAAATAGTATAGTTCATATTTTCCATTCCTAATTTGTGTCTTATTTTCATTCATTGTATTTTTGCACATTATAAATCCCAAATTTATTGTTATTATTTTTGTTGAAATTGCCAATTATGCTTTAAAGATATTTTTAAAAATATCCTTAAAATGTGGATATGTTGTGATATTTTTAACTTCTGTTTGTCCACATGAGTATTTTGCTGTCTTCTTGAAAGGACATCTGTGCTTTGTATAAAATTCTAGGTTGACACCATGTTTTAGTACTTTAAATATGTTAAATCCCATCGACTTCCCATTTGCAGTTTGTTTGTTTATTTGTTTGTTTTTATCAACTGTTACACTTGTCTTTGCTGCTTGGTTTATAACATGTCTTTTCTTCTGGCTAATTTTATAACTCCCTTTTTATCACTGGTATTAAGCATTTTAATTAGGATATGCCTGGGTGTAATTTTTTCATGCTTCATCAAATTTGGCAAATTTTTGTCATATATTTATATATGTTTCTTTCTGTTTCTTCCTCTCTTTTTTTTCTTTAAGATACTTCATTTGCACATATATTAGGCTGCCTGAAGTTCTCCCCTTGTTCACTGATATGTCATTCACTGTGTGTTACCTTTTTAAAAATATTTTTTAAACTTTATCATTGTAGATAATTTCTGTTTCTATGACTTCAAATTCAGTAATATTTTTCCTTAATGTCTAATCTGTCTTAATATCATCCAGTGTAGTTTTCATCACACACTTGAAGATTTTATTTCTGGAAGTTTGATTGGGTCCTTCTTTATATCTTATTTATAGCATCATTTTTTAATGGAATCTATTCATAAAAAATGATTTTATTTATTACTCTAAAACAGGTATCAGTTCTACATATGCTCCCAATATGGAGCACATTTTTCCATTTCTGTGCTTAGTCAATTTTGATCAGATGTCAGACATCATCAATTTTACCATACAGAGTACTGGAAATTTTGGTTTCAAAATATATATATATATATTCTTGAGTGTTGTTCTCACATAGAATTAATTTAGTTAGAAACTGTTTGTTTATTGTATATATTTCCTTTACCTTTTGTAGGTGGTAGTGAAATAGCACTCAGTGTAGAGCTAATTATTCTCCACTATTGAGGTTAGACTTTTGTATACTCTCCCCAAATCCTCACGAGACTTGTTTTCCAGTCTGGCTGGTGGGAAGAAGCACCATTCTCTGTCCTGAGTGAATGCTGAGTACTGAACTGAGTACTGTAATCACTAATCCTTTTGAATAGTACTTTCCCCAGGGGCAGGTAGTTTTCTCATACAAATGCACTCCCTAATCAGTACTAAGCTTAGTACTCAAGGAGGACTATCTATCTGCAGATTTCCAGAATTTTCTCTCAACATAGATCTCTCTTCTCTGACATTCTGTCCTGTGAACTCTAGTCATTGTATTCTTCGCAAAATCTTAGCTCTATATCCTCAATTCAGGGACCTCGCTAGTTTCTACCCATGTTCACCTCCCTGTATCATGGCCTAGAAAATTTTTCAAGGCCACAACCTGGTGCATCCTTATCTGTTTCTCATCTCTTCAGGATCAATATTCTTCATTCTCTTATAGCCAGAGTTTGCCTAATTATCCTTTCATACCCTTTGTTCATTCTTTGGTCATCTCATTTAGGAGAATGAAACTGTGTCCTCCTATTCCCTGTACTCTGGAAGTGTAAGTTCTAATCATTTATTATGGAAATGTTGATAAACTGATTTTTAAATTTATATAAAAATGCGAAGGAACTAAAATAGGCAAAACTTTCAGTAAAGAACACATTTGAAAGGTTTATGTTGCATTTTTTAAAGATTTACTTTAAAACTACATGAGTCAAGACTATTATTTCCATAAAGACAAATAAATAGTAGAACACAATAGATTATCCAAATATAGACTCACAAGTATATGGCCAATTAATTTTTGACAAAGAACCAAGGTAAGTCAACCAGGAAAAAAAAAAACATGTGTTTTCAATAAAAGTGCTAGAACTACTAGATATCCATGTAAAAAATGTTAAAAAATTGAACTTTAACATTTACTTCTCACCAAACATAAAAAAGCAAAAACTATCTCAAAGAGATAGACCAAAACATAGAAGATAAAAATAATAAAATTTCTAGGCAAAAAAACCCAGAAAAGTGATATTTGAAAAGCAATGGTAAGTAAAAAGACTCTTTGAGTCTTTAAGACTCAAAAAGAATTAACCATTAAATAAAAAAAATTGACATATTTATCTTCTTCAAAATGAAAAATGTCTATTTTTCAAAAGCCATTATTAAGAAAATAAAAAGGCAAAATAGTTTAGGGTAAAATATTCATGGCTGGGCGCGGTGGCTCAAGCCTGTAATCCCAGCACTTTGGGAGGCTGAGACGGGCGGATCACGAGGTCAGGAGATCGAGACCATCCTGGCTAACACGGTGAAACCCCGTCTCCACTAAAAAAATACAAAAAACTAGCCGGGCGAGGTGGCGGGCGCCTGTAGTCCCAGCTACTCGGGAGACTGAGGCAGGAGAATGGCGTGAACCCGGGAGGCGGAGCTTGCAGTGAGCTGAGATCCGGCCACTGCACTCCAGCCTGGGCGACAGAGCGAGACTCCGTCTCAAAAAAAAAAAAAAAAAAAATTCACAATGCCTATATCTGGAAAAGTAGCTGCACCAAAAATATACAAATGTCTCTTTAATTAATTATCACACAAATTCAAATTAAAATCATAATGATATGCCACTTTATATCCACTAGTTTTTTTTTTTTAATTGACCATGCCAAGGTTTGGAGAAGATGTATAATAATTGGATATTGTGAACTGAATGTATTTTTTTCCCGAAATTCATTTGTTGATATGTAATCCTCAGTGTGAAGATATTTGGAGATGGGGCCTTTCGGAGGTATTAGATCGTGATGGTAGAGGCCTCATGTATGGAATTAGTGTCTTATTACAAAAAGCCAGACAGCTAGCTCATCTTCTTTTCTCCATGTGAGGGGTTCCAATGAAAAGTCAGAAGTCTGCAAGCTAGAAGAGGGCTCTCCCCTGAACTGGAACACACTGGCACCTTACTTTAAACCTTCCAGCCTCCAGAATGAGGATAAATAAATTTGTTGTTTATAAGCCATGCAGTCAATGGTATTTTTTTATAGCAGTCCAAATTGACTAAAACATTAGAACACACACATTTTCCTGTTAGAGGTGTGAAAGTATATAATCAAATTAGAAAATTATTTGACAATTTCTTTTAATTCAGACATTCAATTTCCTTTCTCTCCTTTTTATTTAGCCAAGAGAAGTGAAAACATATGTACACATAAGACTACTACAAGAATGTTAATAGCAGTTTTATCTATAACTGGAAAAACCCATGTTAAAATATGAATGTTAACAAATTCTGATATATTTACACATTGGAATATTAATCCATAATACAAATAACTATTGACATAAGAAAAAAACTAAATCTCAAAAACATTATATTGATTGAAAGAAGCAAAATACAAAAGAATACATACAGATATCAAATTTCTAAGCTTTTGTAATAGAAATCAGTTGTTTCTTAGGGTAGGGAATAGTAAGTGGGCATGAATAAACTTTCTGGGGTGATGTCAATATCTCATAGCCTGATTTGGGTGATAGTTTTACGAATGCCTATATTTGTCAAAGTTTCTCGATCTATACACTTAAACTTTGAGCACATTCTTATATCCAAATTATATATAAATATAAAAGTATTTGGGTAAAAAGTTTTGACTATAAATTTGGATCTGCTCTAGTGACCACTATTGTTGATAATATTTATTATTTGGTTTTTAATTAATTTTATTATTTAAAACAAATTGTTACCAAGTAATCAGTGAGCTCGCTGTCCAGTATGCATGGAGGCCAATGCCATGGCACGATCTTTTGAGAAAAGAAAGGCTTTATGGTGAGTTTATTGACAGGGAGACAGGAGGAAACACTCAAATCTGTCTCCTTGAGCTGACATTTGAATTGGGTTTTGTAAGCATAGGGTAATGAAGTGTGATGTGATTGGATCTTACAATAAGGTGATGCCAGGAGGCATGATCTGACTGGATCCTTTCATGGGGCTATGCCACGGTCCTGGATCCTGCCATGTGGTATCTACTTCTTAATTCAGTCCAAGCACTTAGGTTGCCCATGTAGTTGCACACTTAATTCATCCAGGTATGCTCAGGTTACATTACCTTAGGATCCATGCTAACGAAAACCAGCCCACAACTTTGTTACATAAAAGTTAAGGCAAATTGGTCTGAAGTGGTCAGCATATTAATCAACAAATATAGCATTTTTAAAAACTGGAAATAGTTTTTTTTTGAACTCTTATCCATCATGTATTACATATATTATATAATGTATCTATATATTACATATATTATATATATACATAATATATCAAGAGCAGGGCATTTTCAAGTCAGCTATGAGAGATAAGACAAGATTAAAGTTCAAACCAAAAAAAAAGATATTTTTTTAAAAATCATCCAAAGACATTATTTCAAAGGACTTTAATTTACAACTAAATTTGACTATTTGACAACTATTGATATTTTTCTTAGATCTACATACTTTAAACTACTGTTTTCAAAGCACATTTTTATATTTTCCATATTTTGAGGTTATGGTCAAGTGAGTTTAAGAATGTGTATGTCTCTCACATTCTTAAGGAAAATATAGTCCTCTGGGGAGACAACTAAAATTGGTTCTAGCTTTACATAGATATAATTCCCTTTCAAATTAAACACTTGAAACATTATGTATTGGTTGGCACTAATGTGAAAACAAAAGTTTACTTTTAATTTGAGACAAATAATGAACATTATATGAGTACCTCAGCCTTTGGAGACTCCACTGAAAACAGTTATCACCAAAGTTCTTAGAACCCTGGAGTACAATGTGTATTTTGACTTACGGACCAATTTTCCATTGCCTTTGCTGAATGGTTACTGATTCTTCCTCCCTGGTCCACAAAGAAAACTCAGTCATGTTTATTCTACAAGTTCAATGTGCCTATAACTCTGGTGCCATAAATCATCAGATGGTACTGTTGTCGAAATAGAATAGGTAATTATATTACGTTTTTGGGGAGTTAAAATCTGCCTCTGTAGTAAATACAAGATTTTTTAATATAGCAAACAAAGAAACTCTTCTATTTCCTCTGCTTTTAAAAAAGGCTATAATTTTAAAAGTTTTCAATATATAAAGCACTGCTGTTTATTGAAACCAAAAGCTTTAATTCAACTCAGTGCAACAAGTATTAATTTATTACCTACTACTATCTGTGAATTAGTCATTTGGTTGCTTACATAATAATACCCATTCTTTACTTATTCAAAATTATTTTGTACTAATTAAGTGTACTCATAAAAATCATTGCAAATTTTAGGACATAACATTTATGTCTGAAAATAGGTAGAAAGTTTGTGTTACATTCCTTTTAGTAGAGAACTTAACACATATAGAAGGGAGTAAATTAATATTCATTTTCTTCATTTTTCACCTACTGTTTTCTCCTGCTCTGTTGTGTCCCAACTTCCTACCCTTTAACTTTTTGTACTCTAAGGTTCTCATGCTTGTAATCAAGAATTTAAATCTACTGATGTATGTATTACTTACTGGCAAAACTAAAATGCTGCTTTCTAAGGGTGACTACATTTAAGTTACAGGAGTGATTCTGCTCTTGTGGAGTTTAAAATGTCTGCATATATTTTCCTTATCCTTGTTGCGCTAGTGCCCAACTCAGTATCTACCATTTAATCGATTTTTAATTAAAACATGAGTTAATGAATGAGAATATTGTTCTTAAAGTAGAGTGTGGGTTATCCAAATGCTGCCAGATCATTTGACTAAGGTATCCCCTGATATTAATTAATAAAGGTCATATAAGTCATGATAAAGAATTTATAGATTTCAGAGATTCAATATTCTAATGCGACAGTGTTTGTTTATTTCTATATAAAAGTTATACTCCGTGGCATCTGATGAAAATACCAATAATGTCTTCCATTTGCATTTAGTGACACCTAGCTATTTTGTTTCAATTTTAGCTTTTTTTCATTAAAATTACTGTTTTAATTTTGTGAGTACACAGTAGGTATACATATTTGTGGGGTACATGAGGTATTTTGATACCAGCATGGCATGTGAAATAAGCACATCATGGAGAATGGGTTATCCATCCCTTCAAGCATTTATTCTTTGAGTTACAAACAATCCAATTGTACATTTTAAAATGTAAAATTATTATTGACTATAGTTACCCTGTTGTGCTATCAAATAATCGGTCTTATTCATTCTTTCTATTTTTTTTTTTTTTTTTTTTTACCAATTAACCATCCCCACCTTTCTCCCAGGTCCTCACTACCCTTCGCAGTCTCTGGTAAGTATTCTTTTACTCTCTATGTTCATGAGCGCAATTGTTTTGATTTTTAGATTACACAAATAAGTAAGAACATGTGATGTTTATCTTTCTGTGCCTGGCTTATTTCAATTAATATAATGGTCTCAAATGTCACATTGCAAAAATTTGAATTAATCTTATAATTATATATATTCTTAATCTGCCTGTAGTGCTTTCAAAGTATAGCACAGATAATACTGTGGATGATTCATAAACACACAAGGTTCAATAGCAAAGTAAGTTTGAGATGATCATCAAACAGTAAATCTTTCTTAAAAGTTCACAAATAATAACGTACTAAAATATGTAAGAAATTTTTCAATAAATAATATACTCATATAATTCATAATTTGTCAAACTTTTTGATTTAAAAATAAAAATTTCTTGATTAATAACAAACATTATCCTTACTTAAATATTGTAGAACTCATATGCTCATCTACATTCTTAGCAGTAAGGCGTATTCTAGACAAGCAGGAACTCTAAGTGCTGAAGAATCCTAGAGGGTCTGAACTGAGCATGGGGGTGGGGCAGGAATTCCTACGGGTTTTATGGGTTTTAATCAGCAGAGCTAATTCTGTTTAGAATGATCACCTAGGGACAAAATGAGAATAAAAAAGGAGTGCATTCAAGGCAGCAAATGGAAACAATGAGGAAGAGAAACAGAATTTATTCATATATAAAATAAACATCATTTATTCTCTTAATAATATTTATTACAGCCTATTCTACATTGAATCTTCCACTAGACACCCAGAGACACAATAATGAGTGACTCAGACATTAACCATGATCTCATGGAGGCTAAGGTCTTTCTTGATTTAAGAGTTCAAAAAAACAAGTTTATAAGAAAAAGACAAGTGTATTTGAGGAATGGAAAGAAATATACCAGGGTTGAAGTAAAATATATTTTTTAAAAAAAAGGGTAGTCAAAAGTGAGACTGGAATTGTATAATCTCATAACGAAACCTAATCTGGTAGAAATATGTTATTATACAAACTATATGGCAAAAGGATTAATATACTTTATATTTTCTAGTATTTTCATGTCTGTCACATAAATGTTAAACGGTTCAATTGTCACATGAAGCATTATGATGATTCTGTTGCATGTTGGAAATGAAGTGAAATGGATCATGACAATCAAATGTCACTTTTATCACCTAAAGAAAATAATTATATGTACTTGTTTTAAAGAGCTTTAGATTATTTATTGCTTGGGATAAACCATATTCAGACATTTGCATCACTTAATAACTTTTAAAATCAGACTTTATTTGGTAAAAAAAAAAAAAAAAAAGAAAGTAAGAGGGAGGAAAAAGAGGGAGAGAGAAAGAGAGAAAGGAAGAGAAGAGAAGGAGAGAGGGGAACAGTGGAGTGGAAGAGGGAAGAAAGGAGGACAGTTTATCATGATTCTACATTTATTCAAATTTCAGGAAGATCCTTACACATTTAACCTAAAAAACCAGGAACAGATTTAGAACCACTCTAAAGATATGGAAGATAATTTCAGGTTCATTAAATCTGGGGTAAATCTTTTCAGGTATAAGTTCAGTTTTTTATTTCTAAATAACTGATCAACTGGGAGTTTTGGATTCTCCTTTTTTCTTCATAATGATTTATTGCACAATTTTAACAAACTGTAATTTAACTCAACAATTAACAGGTATGTAGTATGTCAGCTTATACAAAGTCGATAATCATTTTTAAAATGTTATCATCACTATAAACAATAAATGTGCGCTCATTTGTCATAGAATTAGAAACCATGTTTATTCTTTTAAAATCTTCAGACCTCCTGGCACAGAGTTGAATTCACAGACTCTTTTTAAATGCTTGCTGAATTAAGCATTTCTAGATAGACTGCAAAACTGGCCCCAAATTTTCATCCCTCCTTTCATCCTCTCATTTTGCTAGGTAACTTTGTAGTACTCTGCCATATTGATTCTGGGCTTATCTATATGAACTTCTTTAGGCAAAAGGATGCTAAATATACAAGCAGAGGCTTGCAAATGCTTACACATTTGCACTCTACCTTTTATGCTCTTGGGTGTTTGCCACTCTATTGTGCACATGCATAAATAGCCAAAGCAAGTCCTGGCTTATTTCAAAGAAAACTAAATTAGGGAATAAAGCTCACCATCCAGTCACTCTAGCCAAAGGCAACTTAGATTAGCCAATAGCCAGCCAACCTCTAAAATTTTGATTAAACGTAAGCTTCATCAACTGAAGCACCTTACCAGTCCCCAGATGAATCCAGATGTGTAAGCAATCAATGCTTATTGTTCTATTATGATAAGGTTTTGTAGTGGCTTGTCACTCAGCATTACTGTGGCAATCGATCACTCATACAGGTGCAGAGACATTCAGCTGCATTTTTCCCTTTGATATAGATTTTTTAAAAGTGAAAAAAAGTGATATAGATAAAAAAAAAGTGAAATATCTTTTCTTTTATGGAAAAGATAAAAACCCTCCCACGTTTTGAATGTTTTGTTTGCATTTAAAGGATAGATTTAACTTGATGTCTCTATATTAATTTACATTTAGGGTATTTCAACATAGTACTAAAAAAAAAAAATGGTGAGGACTGGTTAAAGAACCAGAAAATAGAGATATAGCAAAGGAAAGGACTTGGAGATAGCCGGGACATATATAGTTTCCCCCAGACAGACTTATGTGAAAAGATTGTATTCGTTTCTTCTGTTGCTCCAGAGAGAAGAGTAGGAGCAAATATGTGAAGGTGTGTATCATAAAGAGATAGAAGTTAAGTAACTAAAAAAAAAAAGTACTCAGTATTTTGAGAACTCTAACAATAAAATATAGTCAGAAATTCAGTATACTAGGTTCTGGCTGAAAGTCAGGAGTAGCTTCAGTAAGCTAGGCTTGATTTTGTTTCTTTTAAGATAAGCAATGAGATAGAAATTTCAGAGTACAAAGAGGCTAAAGGAAAGTCATCAGCTATGTTCCACATGCTATTATGCAATGCTCAAATATTGCCACAACAGTATCAGCTATAAATTCAGGAAGAGATTCAGAAGGTTTTGCCTCAAATCAGATATCTGCTTCAAAGAGAAGAGAGCTGTTTTGTTCTTCAAACTTTTCTCCCTGCAGCAAAAAATGATTGGCGGTGATGATGTCCAATTCCAGCTCCATTATTTAAGATGGGTCCAAAGCTAATTAAGAGTAACAATAAAGATCTACCTAGTACAATTTTTGAATAAATATATTTTTCAGTAATGTGCAACTCTTGCAAAGTTCTATTTGCTGCAATAATAGGAAATATGTATTTTTGAGAAAAGTACACACAGATAATGTTATTTACTGGATAAAAGGAATTAACAGTCATACTTTTTTTTTTTTTTTAGTTTTCACTAAGATTTTAAAAATTATAATTTCTAAGAGACCACAGGACTACGAAAGATAATTTGATCAGAGAGTTCCTAGAACCATGACTAATCTTCTTAGAAATATTGGAAAAATAAATTCTCATTCAAGTAAGAGATGAGACTTATATCAAGGTTCTAAAATTTACAGTTAGTCAGGAAGAATAAGTTCCAGTGTTCCATTACACAGTAGGGTGACCACAGCTATTAATTATTATAGGATATTTTAAGATAGCAAGAGAATTTTGAATATTATCTCCACAAAGAAATGAAATGTTTAAGATGATAGATATGCCAATTACCTTGATTAATCATTATACAATGTATCCATGAATTGAACCATCACATTGCACAATATGTACAATTATTATGTCAATTATAAATGAAATAAAGTTTAAAATAAACATAAAAATAGCTTAAATCAAGTTCATAAGGATCATGCTTTACTTACTCAGGAATACTAAATAAAAAAGTGTGTACTTATTTGATCTCTTTACTATAAAAAACTGCAAATTTGAGTATCTCCTACATAACAAAGTGAGAGTACTTATGATAGAGTCGTATTCTGCTTTCTATATAAGCAGGCCTTAGTCATGGAGATCTAGTTGTAATAAAAGGTATCATAAAGAGGTATTTATTTACATGGGTGATTGAGGAAGGAGTTGATTCAGACTGGGATTTGGTGGTAGGGAGAGAGGGAGGACAATTCCCCACCTAAACTATTGTTGGCAGTTCTAATTCTTAGGAAACAGAATTCCATTTCAAAGAATGCTTCTAGTAGTGGCAAAGCTAATATTCTGAAAGTTTCCACTTGGTTGTATTCTAATATGTCAATGATCAATAAGGATATTCAAGTTACTTCTTATGCCATACTTACTCTGCTTTCAAATTTTATAAATATTTGGTAGCATATTAAATATCACAAAAAGGACTGGTGCAGCCTCACCTGTCAGTTTTAAGTTATATCCTGAAATAAGACCACTGTATGAAATGTTAGGAACAGAGAGGTTTTGTTGATATCCTCAAATACCCCACATAAAGGAAATACAGTAAACTGTCCCTGGGACTACTAAAAGGGTATAGGCAGTATTTATGGCAAGCCGGTGGCTTAAATGGATCTGAAAACCAGGTTAGGGAAAAGCAGTTGAACATCACTAAAAGTGCAAGAGGACAATGGAGATATTGACAAGAGCCACTGTGGGTTGGTGCCAATAACTAAAGTCTATGTGGGCTATTTCTCAGGGATGCCACCAAAAAATGAGTGTGGACATATTTTTTCATGAAATATCACAATGCCATAAAACCCACAGGAATACAACAAAAATAAAAAAGATGAGAAGGAAAAATCTGAATTTGACAAAACTTAACTTTAAAATATGCTATATTCTCAGTGAATGACTTTGGAAGTAAAATTTCTGGGAATTTAAAAGTTCCCTTCTGTCAAGCAAAATGGGAGCTCAATATAAACATTAAGCTTGGCTTTCAGAAAAACTTAAAGAGAAATATTTTTTTGCATTACTAAGTTTTTGAGCTGTAAAATTATTAAAATACTTTTAAATGTTATATTTTTATTTAACAAAGTTCTGGGAAGTTATATAACCATTAAAAATATGTATTTAGTGTGATACACATTTAGCATATTGATCAGTGATATGAAAAATAACCAACATTTGTTGTTTTCTAGTTCTTGATTTCTATAACGTTATTCACAGAGTCAATACTATTAAATATAATTGGAGTAGAATATTACAGTCAACCCAACTCCTTTCTTTTAATTTATCATCCTGTTATTTTTAATGTCTCTCATCTTCTCTACTTGTAGTACGAAGAGAAGGAAATAAAAATGGTGTAAAGGAGATAAATTTAAATAAAATGGAAGCTCCAATCACAAGTGAATAAAAGAGGTTAGAGAAACTAAAGGGCTTTAATCATAAGATAAAAAGGGTTGTATGTTTCACTACAAGTATAAGAAGACCTGAATCAAAACATTTAAAGCAATAATGTGATTATTATTTAATAAAACATTAAGCACTAAGGTAGAACAGTTCAAGGGATGTGGTAATTGCATCGTCAAGGATGCTAGTTATTTCTCTCTGTTACCTCAACATTTTGGCTTAGTTTATCTCAGAATTGGAAAATGGCTATTGCAGTCCAGAGCATTACCTACAGAAATGATCATGTCCTGTGGACAAAAGTAAAACCATTAAACCATTTTTCTCTCTCCCTTCCCTTTCACCCATGGCAATTCTTCAGTAGACTCTTATATGCTCCTGCCCAACCCCTTGTAAAAAAGAATGAAAAGAAACGAATGAACTCCCTACCACTATCCCACAGTTGGTCGAAAAATGTTGAGATGAGGAGGCACAAGAGTGAACAATGGTTAGCAATAGAAAACTAAGAGTGTTCCTTTCTTGGAACTTGAGAGGAATAAAGGCTGATTTAAGTACATTTTACATTCTCTCTGGTAAATGTAACAAAAGCAACTATTTCATCTGGCTCTCAGAAAATGGAGGGCAAAGTGATTTTCAACTGCTACTCTTCTAACAATTCAACAAAATTGGAGTTACAAGAAAAAGTAAACTATCAACCTGTCATATAAAAGAAAAAAACAGATAGAGGTTAACATATTGCTGTGAACTTGTCAACATAGTTTTTAAAGTGGATGATTAGAACTCACTAAATCATAAAGTAACAAACAAAACAAAACTCACTGAAAGACTCATGAACTTACTAAAATCTTAGTTTATATCCATTATGCATTATGCAAAGAAACAATAATTTTGCATTAATTTTCTTAGTTTGAGGCAAAGCAAATCAAGTACTTTGAATATTAAAGCATTTAAAGATCATATCTATAGATGAGAAGCTAATACATAAATAAGTGATATGTTAAATATTATCTTAGAAGTAACCACATTCTAAAATGATATCTCTAGGCTTTTCGTTGGTTATATTACATGTCAAGAAAAAGTGATGAGGAAAACAACAAGAATTAGGTTATGAAAATAAAAAGTCAGTTATCATTCTAATAAGATGTCTCCTACATATTATTAGACCCCAGAAACAATGTATTTGATTGAAAAAAAAAAAAAAAAAAGAAACAAAACTTAGAAAACTCTGCTCCACCATGGAAATAACATACTGCATATATAACTTTAAAAACTCTTTATTAATTAATTAATTAATTAATTAATTTATTTATTTATTTATTTAAATTTTTATTTTATTTTATTTTTTAAGACAAAGTCTCGCTCTGTTGCCCAGGCTGGAGTGCAGTGGCGGCTCGATCTCGGCTCAATGCAAGCTCTGCCTCCTGGGTTCACGCCATTCTTCTGCCTCAGCCTCTCCCAAGTAATTGGGACTACAGGTGCCCGTCACCAGGCCCGGCTATATTTGTTTTTTTGTTTTTTGTTTTGTTTTGTTTTGTTTTGTATTTTTTTTAGTAGAGATGGAGTTTCACCATGTTAGCCAGGATGGTCTCGATCTCCTGACCTCATGATCCGCCCACCTCAGCCTCCCAAAGTGCTGGGATTACACGCATGAGCCACCACACCCGGCCTTTACTTGATATTTTTACTATGATTTTTGGGTAGAAAATAATTGCATCCAAAGCTTATTAGCAAAGGTTATTTTGCATCTTGCAATGTAGCATTCCTGAGTAACCAGTCATGAGATACAATTTGGTGGCTCTTTTAAAGGCAGGAAAATAAATTAAGTACACTGTGTTGGAGAATCAAAGCTAAATTGGGTCATAATTATAAAATACATGTTACAATATTTTTATTTTCCTACAAGTAGGCACAACGTTTTCATAGGAAATTGTTGTTTAGGCTAGTAAATTCTATAGGAATACAGAAGCAAATCCCTTTATATGAGAGGGCAACAGGAGCAGCCATGTAAGCAGATAAATGTTACACACTTCAACTGTTAGAAGACACCTTCCTTTAAAAAGTTCCTAAGTTTGCTTCCATTGTAAGAGACTAAAAGAAAAACAAAAATAACTAATTCTAAATATAAAATGACCATTTACACTAAGAAGAAATAAAAAGAAGTGGAAACTGTAGAAATATATATAGTAGATAGCACTGCCCAGAGATTTCTAGGAGACACTGATTAAAAAAAAAAAAAAAAAAAGACAAATTTTAAAAATACATGCATGTAATCAGGGACCACTAAAAAAAAGAGTAGCATAGATTTACAAAAATTGTAAGTCTTAAGAAATCTAAACATTAAAACTTTGTCAACAAAACAACAAAAATACCAGATAGAAAAATTGATTTTTATTATGTGATTATCAAAAGAGCAAGGATGTTAGGGCTACCTTTTGGGAGATGATGAAATCACACCACTAAAAGGGAAAGAAAAGGCAAAACTCTTCACTGTAGTTAGAGAGAAAATGCCAATAGCTGAGAGTGTAAAGTCCAACAAGTAGAGACATGTAAAAACAGAGTTGAAGGTCTTAAAGATTAATGAGTTTGCTGTCAACAAAAGTACTCAATAATAGATAGTATCAAGCAAAATACGGATGTTTAAGCTACTTGAATTTCTTGTGTTTGTTCTTCTGATGGTGAGAATCTATTACTCTAGCATGATTGTTGATTTGGTTTTCTGAATTAATAGGAATGCTGTAATCTGCAAAAAAAAAAAAAAAAAAAAAAAAAAAAGCACGTTTTACAAACTTCACAGGTAAACATGCATAATTGAAAAAAAAAGTCTACTATTTTTAAGTTCAGCAGCTAGAGTATCTGCAGATTACACTTAGTTATACTCATTTTCTTTTTTGTTGTTTTCAGTTTCATGATGCCAATTGTGTTCTCTTAAATTATAGAACTACCAAAATTAAAGATGTTTCCTACATAATTTGAGGTTTTTTAAACCTTGCTTACTAAACAATAGCCAGATATATACCTATCACAAAGAATCACATTTTATAGGAATAACAGATACTATAAAACAAAAATATCCCTGAAAATGCAAGATAGAGAATCTAAAGTTGCATATTCCTTCTGAAAAATTGGGAACACACTAATTCATATTGTTTTATAGCCGAAAGCATGTTAATCCAGGAATGCTGTTCACTGTAAGTAGAAGAAGAATATTCATGAAATTTTCAAGTGCTTTTCACGTAAACCATCAGTCTCTATTGAAAGAGTAGTGTGATAATATCACTAACAGTGGTAAAGACATGGTTGTTAGACATTCTTTTCTTATTACCAGGTGTATGGATAGGCTTTTAAAACCAGATAGACTTAAAAATTGATGTAGGAATAAGTGTACACTGGATGGATAAAGTGTTTCTGAAATAATAAAGTTTTCCCAGTAGTTCACAGCAGGTTTATCAAATAAGTAAACCAAGAGCGCCTACATCCTGCAGAGGACAAAATCACACCAGTCTCTGTTTCTACAGACTTCTAGGACTCCAGATCCTAAAAAAAGCACTGGCATATCAGATCTACTTTAACCTATATTCAAAAACAGAACACTATTGGATTTTTGAGACACATAACTACTGCCAGCTGTTATTTACACTTTTCTCCATTTACACTTTTCTCTACACAGAGTAGCTGTTCTATTTAAATTAGAATCCTCTGCAAACTTTCCATTTCTGTTCTATAGATAATTCTGCCAAGCACTATCAGCAGGGCCACACCTGGCTAATTATTGCAAACACACAGCATCTTTGCAGTCATAATTTTATTTCACATGTTCATGCTTTTCAGAAGCGCATCATTTTCTGGCCGGCCATCATCTGCTCTTCCTCATCTAATCTCATTCTCCATACTCTATAATGGTTTCTTCAGGATATTCATAGTTTCCAGCAGTGGATTTGAAAAAAAAAAATCTGTTTCCTATTTTCAAGTTTGATAGCAAGTTAGAGAATCTACAGCTTGCACTTGGTCATACTCATTTGCTTTGTTTGTGGTTGTTTTCAGCTTAACTATAATGTTGATGAGAGCAAGAATTAAGTTTTGAATATCATTGCATCCCAGAAATGCTCACAGTAGCTAGAATAGTGGATCATCAATACATATATGCTGATTGAAGTAAAAATATATGGATGACCACATGAATTAATGAAATACTAGCTAATGTACAAATTGAAAATAATGGAAGTGAATAACCTATAATACTTTTTAAAGTTTCTCATTTGTTAAATGATATGAGTTAAATAATACTGTATAAAACTGACTACATCATAAAAAACTGCATATATACACATATATATACAACATGAAATATATATATAATGCCCAGTGTGTATGTGTGTGTATATATATGTATATCCCAGTATTCTCAAGAAATAACAAACCTGCAATGTCTAAACTTTTTCTTTCTTTAAAAAAAATAAAATGTTATCAAAACATTTATACAGAACAATCTATACTCAACACAGTTTTCTCCTTTTTATGTTTACACTGTATCACTTAAAAATTAAAAGAACAGGAGATAGCCGAATAGGAACAGCTCTGTTCTGCAGCTCCCAGCCAGACCAATGAAGAAGGCAGGTGATTTCTGCATTTCCAACTGAGGTACCCAGTTCATCTCATTGGGACTGGTTAGCCAGTGGGTGCAGACTACAGAGGGCAAGCAGAAGCAGGGTAGGGCATCGCCTCACTCAGGAAATGCAAGGAGCGGACCTCCAGAAGTATGGGAAGCCAAGGGAAGTCGTGAGGAACTGTGCTATCTGGCCCAGATACTATGTTTTTCCCATGGTTTTTGCAATCTGCAAAAACAAGGAGATTCCCTCGTGTGCCTACACCACCAGGGCCCCTGGGTTTCAAGCACAGATTGGGTGGCTGCTTGAGCAAACATCAAGCTAGCTGCAAGAGTATTTTTTTCATACCCCAGTGGTGCCTAGAACCCCAGCAAGACAGAATTGTTTGCTCCCCTGGAAAGGGGGATGAAGGAACGGAGCCAAGTGGTGTCGCTCAGCAGGTCCCACTTCCACGGAGCTCAGCAACCCAAAAACCACTGGCTTGAAATTCTTGCTGCCTGCACAGCAATCTGAAGTCAACCTGGGATGATCAAGCTTGGTGCAAGGAGGGGTGTCCACTATTACTAAGGCTTGAGTAGGTGGTTTTCCCCTGACAGTGCTAAGGAGACCAAAGTTTGGACTGGGCGGAACTCATCACAGCGTGGCAAAGTGGCTGTGGCCAGAGTGCCTCTCTAGATTCGTCTTCACTGGGCAGGGCACCTCTTAAAGAAAGGCAGCGTCTCTAGTCAGGGACTTATAGATAAAACTCCCATCTTCCTGGGACAGAGCCCCTGGGGGAAGGGGCGGGTGTGGGTGTAGCTTCAGCAGACTTAAACGTTCCTGCCTGCTGACTCTGAAGAGGGCAGTGAATCCTGACAAGGAAGATTCTCCCAGCAGAGTGCTCGAGCTCCGGTACAGGACAGACTGCCTCCTCAAGTGGGTCCCTGACTCCTGTGCCTCCTGCCTGGGAGACACCTCCCAGCAAGGGTCAACAGACACCTCATACAGGAGAGCTCCAACTGACATCCAGATGGGTGCCCCTCTGGGACGAAGCTTCCAGAGGAAGAAGCAGGCAGCAATCTTTGATGTCCTGCAGCCTCGGCTGGTATTACCCAGGCAAACAGAGTCCAAAGTGAACTTCCAGCAAACCACAGCAGACCTGCAGAAAAGGGGCCTGGCTGTTGGAAGAAACACTAACAAACAAAAAGTAATAACATCAACATCAACAACACCCACACAAAATCCCCATCCAAAGGTCACTAGTCTCAAAGATCAAAGGTAGACAAATCCATGAGGATGAGAAAAAAACAATGCAAAAATGCTGAAAATTCAAAAAACCAGAATACCTCCCCTCCTCTGAATGATCATAACTCCTCCCCAGCAAGGGCACAAAACTGGACGGAGAATGAGTTTGATGAATTGACAGAAGTAGGTTTCAAAAGGTGGGTACTAACAAACTCCTCTGAGCTAAAGGGGCATGTTCTAATGCAATACAAGGAACCTAAGAACTTTGACAAAAGGTTACAGGAACTGCTAACTAGAATAATCAGCTTACGGAAGAACATAAATGACTTGATGGAGCTGAAAAACACAGCATGAGAACTTTGTGAAGCATACACAAATATCGATAGCTGAATCGATCAAGTGGAAGAAAGGAAACCAGAGACTGAAGATCAACTTACTGAAATAAGGCATGAAGATAAGATAGAGAAAAAATAATGAAAAAGTATGAAAAAAGCCTCCAAGAAATATGGGACTATGTAAAAAGATCAAACCTAAAATGGATTGGGGACCCTGAATGTGACAGGGAGAATGGAATCAAGTTGGTAAACACACATCAGGATATTATCCAGCAGAACTTACCCAACCTAATGAGAAGGCCAACATTCAAATTCAGGAAACACAGAGAACACCACTAATATACTTCCCAAGGAAAGCAACCCCAAGACACAATCATCAGATTCTCTAAGGTTGAAATGAAGGAAAAAATGTTAAGGGCACTCAGAGAGAAAGGCCAGGTTACCTACAAAGACTACCATCAGACTATAGTGAATCTCTCTGAAGAAACGCTACAAGCCAGAAGAGAGTGGGGGTTAATATTCAACATTCTTAAAAAAAAGAATTTTCAACCGAGAATTTCATATCCAGCCAAACTAAGCTTCATAAGCAAAGGAGAAATAAAATCCTTTCCAGACAAGCAAATACTAAGGGATTTGTCACCACCAGGGCTGCCTTACAAGAGCTCCTGAAGGAAGCACTAAATATGGAAAGGAAAAAGCAGTAGCAGTCACTGCAAAAACACACCAAAATATAAAGACCAATGACACTATGAAGAAACTGCATCAACTAATTTGCAAAATAACCAGCTAGCATCATGATGGTAGGATCAGATTCACACATAATAATATTAACCTTAAATTTAAATGGGCCAAATGCCCCAATTAAAAGACACAGAGTGACAAATTGGATAAAGAGTCAAGACCCATCAGTGTGCTGTATTCAGGAGACTCATCTCATGGGCAAAGACACACATAGGTTCAAAATAAAGGGATGGAGGAAAATTTACCAAGCAATGGAAAGCAAAGAAAAAAGCAGGGGTTTCAATTCTAGCCTCTGATAAAACAGACTTTAAACCAACAAAGATCAAAAAAGACAAAGAAGGGCATTGCATAATGGTAAAGGGATCAATGCAACAAGAAGAGCTAACTATGCTACATATATATGCACCCAATACAGGAGCACACAGATTCATAAAACAAGTTCTCAGAGACCAACACAGAGACTTACTCCCACACAATAATAGTGGGAGACTTTAACACCCCACTGTCAATATTAGACAGATCAAGGAGAGAGAAATTTAACAAGGATACCCCAGACTTGAACCTAGCTCTGGACCAAGTGGACCTAGTAGACATCTACATAACTCTCTACCCCAAAACAACAGAATATACATTCTTCTCAGTGCCACATAGCACTTATTCTAAAATCGATCTCATAATTGGAAGTAAAACACTCCTCAGCAAATGCAAAACAATGAAAATCATTACAAACACTGTCTCAGACCACAGTGTGATCAAATTAGAACACAGGATTAAGAAACTCACTCAAAACTGCACAACTACATGGAAACTGAACAACCTGCTCCTGAATGACTACTGGGTAAATAACAAAATTAGGCAAAATAAAGAAGTACTTAGAAACCAATGAGAACAAAGACACAACGTACCAGAATTTCTGGCACACAGCTAAAGCAGTGTTTAGAGGAAATTTTATGGCACTAAATGCCCACAGCAGCAAGTGGGAAAGATCTAAAATTAACACCCTAACATCACAATTAAACTACAGAAGCAAGAGCAAACAAATCCAAAAGCTAGCAGAAGACAACAAATAACTAATATTAGAGCAGAACCAAAGGAAATAGAGACACACAAAAAAACGCTTCAAACAATCAATGAATGCAGGAATGGGTATTTTGAAAAGATTAACAAAATAATTAGACGTCTAGCCAGACTAATAAATAAGAAAAGAAAGAATTATCAAATAGACACAATAAAAAATGATAAAGGGGATATCACCACTGATCCCACAGAAATACAAGCTACCATCAGAGAATACTATAAACAACTCTATGCAAATAAAATAATCTAGAAGAAATTGATAAATTCCTAAACACATATACCATCCCAAGACTAAACCACGAAGGAGTCAAATCCCTGAATAGACCAATAACAAGTTCTAAGATTGAGGCAGTTATTAATAGCCTGTCAAACAAAAACAGTCCAGGACAAGAAGGATTCACAGCCGAATTCTACTAGAGGTACAAAGAGGAGCTGGTACCATTCCTTCTGAAACTATTACACACAATAGAAAAAGAGGAACTCCTTCCTAACTCATTTCATGAGGCCAGCATCATCCTGATTCCAAAACCTGGCAGAGACACAACAAAAAAAGAAAATTTCAGGCCAATATCCCTGATGAACATTGTTGTAAAAATCCTCAATAAAATACTGACAAACTGAGTCCAGCAGCACATCAAAAAGCTTATCCACCACGGACAAGTTGGCTTTATCCCTGGGATGCAAGGCTGGTTCAACATATGCAAACCAATAAATGTAATCCATCAAATAAATGGAACCAATGACCAAAAACACGTGATTGTCTCAATAGACGCAAAAAAGGCCTTTGAGAAAATTCATGCTAAAAACTCTCAATAAACTAGGTGCTGATGGAACATATCTCAAAATAGTAAGAGCTATCTATGAAAAACCCACAGCCAATATCATACTGAATGGGCAAAAATTGGAAGCATTCCCTTTGAAAACTGGCACAAGACAAGGATGCTCTCTCACCACTCCTATTCAACATAGTATTGTAAATTCTGGCCAGGGAAATCAGGCAAGAGAGAAATAAAGAGTATTCAGAGAGGAAGAAACACAGTCAAATTGTCCCAGTTTGCAGGTGACATGATTGTATATTTAGAAAACCCCCTTGCCTCAGCCCAAAAACTTCTTAAGCTGATAAGCAACTTCAGCAAAGTCTCAGTATACAAAATCGATGTGCAAAAATCACAAACATTTCTATACACCAATAATAGACAAGCAGAGAGCCAAATCATGAGTGAACTCCCATTCACAATTGTTACAAAGAGAATAAAATACCTAGGAATACAACTTACAAGGGATGTGAAGGACCTCTTCAAGGAGAACTACAAACCACTGCTCAAGGAAAGAAGAGAGGACACAAACAAATGAAAAAAAAAATTCATGCTCATGGGTAGGAAGAATCAATATCATAAAAATGACCATACTGCCCAAAGAAATTTATAAATTCAATGCTATTCCTATCAAGGTACCACTGACTTTCTTCACAGAATTAGAAAAAAACTACTTTAAATTTCATTTGTAACCAAACAAAAGCCCATATAGCCAAGACAGTCCTAACCAAAAAGAACAAAGCTGGAGGTATCACGCTACCTGACTTCAAACTATACTACAAGACTACAGTAACCTAAACAGCATAGTACTGGTACCCAAACAGATATATAAGCCAATAGAACAGAACAGAGGCCTCACAAATAACACCACACATCTACAACAATCTGATCAGCAAAGCTGATAAAAAACAACCAATGGAGGAAGGATTCTCTATTTAATTAATGCTGCTGGGAAAACTGGCTAGCTATATGCAGAAAAAAGAAGCTGGGCCCCTTCCTGACACCTTATACAAAAATGAACTCAAGATGGAGTAAAGACTGAAATGTAAAACCAAAAACGATTAAAACCCTAGAAGAAACCCTAGGCAATACCATTCAGGACATAGGCATGGGCAAAGACTTCATGACTAAAACACACAAAGCAATGTCAACAAAAGCCAAAATTGACAAATGGGATCTAATTAAACTAACGGGTTTCTGCAGAACAAAATAAACTATCATCAGAGTGAAAAGGCAAACTACAGAATGGAAGAAAATTTTTGCAATCGATCCATCTGACAAACATCTAATATCCAGAATCTACAAGGAACTTAAATTTACAAGAAAGAAACAACCCGATCAAAAAGTGGGCGAAGGATATGAACAGACACTTCTCAAAAGAAGACATTTATGCAGCCAAGAAACATGTGAAAAAAGCTCATCATCACTGGTCATTAGAGAAATGAAAATCAAAACCACAATGAGATACCATCTCGTGCCGGTTAGAATGGCGATCATTAAAAAGTCAGGAAACAACAGATGCTGATGAGAATGTGGAGGAATATGATTGCTTTTACACTGTTGGTGGGGTTGTAAATTAGTTCAAGCATTGTGGAAGACAATGTGGTGATTCCTCAAGGATCTAGAACCAGAAATGCCACTTGACCAAGCAATCCCATTACTGGGTATATACCCAAAGGATTATAAATCATTCTGCTATAAAGATACATGCACAGGTATGTTTATTGCAGCACTGTTTACAATAGCAAAGACTTGGAACCAACCCAAATGCTCATCAATGACAGACTGGATAAAGAAAATGTGCCATATATACAGCATGGAATACTATGCTGCCATCAAAAAGGATGAGTTCATGTCCTGCGCAGGGATATAGATGAAGCTGGAAACCATCATTCTCAGCAAACACACACAGGAACAGAAAACCAAGCACTGCATGTTCACACTAGTAAGTGGGAGCTGAACAATGAGAACACATGGACACAGGGAGGGGAACATCACACACTGGGGCCTGTCAGGGGATGGGAGGCAAGGGGAGGGACAGCATTAGGACAAATACCTAATTTATGCAGGGTTTAAAACCTAGATGAATGGTTGATAGGTGCAGCAAACCACTATGGCACATGCATACCTGTGTAACAGACCTGCACATTCAGCACATGTATCTCAGAACTTAAAAGTAAAATTAAAAAACTATAAGGACAGGAAATATAGCAATAATAACATTATTTTGTTCAATCCAGCAATCCCCTTATGGACATATATCCTAGAGAAAATAAATCATTCTACCAAAAAGACACATGCACGTGTATGTTCATCATAGCACTATTCACAATAGCAAAGGCATGGAATTAATCCAGGTGCCCATCAATGGTGGACTGCATAAAGAAAATATACATATCACGGCATATTATGCATCCATAAAAAAGAATGAAATCATGTCCTTTGCAGTAACATGGATGCAACTGGAGGCCATTATCCTAAGCAAACAAGCAGGAAAAGAAAACCAAATACCACATGTTCTCACTTATAAGTAGGAGCTAAACATTGGGTACTAATGGACATAAAGATGGCAACGATAGTCCCCAGTGTCTATACTCAGCACTATGCTCACTACCTGGGTGATGGGATTCTTCTTATCCCAAATCTCAGTATCACTCAATATACTCAGGCAACAAACCTGGACTTGTACCCACTGATTCTAAATTAAAAGATAAAATTATAAAATAAATAGATAATAAAAAGAAAAGAAGCTAAAAATACAGTTGCATCTCATCTTACCAGAGCCAATGTAATTCTTAACATGTCTACTGAATACTTATTTTGTGTGGCACTATTGTAGGAGATATCTCATTTAATCCTTAGAACAAACAGCAGTTCTCAAAACCTCTCAAACAGCGTCTCAGGATCTTTGCACTCTTAATAATTATTGGGAACCATAAAGAACTTTTGTTTATGACAATTATATCCATCAGTATCTGCCATATTAGAAATTAAAATAGAGAAATGTCTAAAGTATCTATTAATTCATTCAAAATAACAATACCAATTTTATTGCAGTTTAATAAAAATAACTATATTTTTTAGAAGTAGAACAATGACATTGCTTTACCTTTTTTCAAATATCTTTAATTTCTGGCTAAATAGAATACAGATGGGCTCTGAGAGCTGCTTCTATATTCAATCTGTTGTGATATTATGTGTCAGATAGCCACTGGAAAAATTTACAGCACATTTGTGAAATAATAGGAGTGAAAGGGGCAAATAATGTCTTAGTATTAATATGAAAAGAGTTTTGACCTCATAGACCCTGTCAAAGCATCTCTGAGATCTGCAAGAGATTGCCAGACTATGCTCTAAGGATCTTTGCCCTAGAATAACCTTTTGAGTAGATGTTATTATTATATTTAATCTGTGAGGAACCTGAACCTCAGTGAGATTAAACGATTTACTGAAGGAGACAGACAGAGGGAATTAAGGGACAGATACAGAATAAAACCCCAATCTCTTGATTCCAGGCTCACAGTTAATCCCAGTTACCACACACAGCCTCCTGATACTTTTAACCACAACTTTCATCTCTAGTTGTGATGGAGTATCCATTGGCCAGGAAAGTATAATTTCAATCATTAAATCTCAAACAACTCTAGTTAACACGTTAGTACCAAGAAAATTATACACACTAGAGAAAACTGAAAACTCACAAGCAAGTTCTGTCAGAGGTGCCACAGGAAAAGGATCCTAACACGTGGATAGAGCTAAGCTCTTCAGGTGAGATGATGACAGTAAAGGGATAGAGCCCAGGAATAAACAGGAAAACATGGCCAATCTTTGGGAAAAAAAGTTCCTTTTCCAGAGAAAACAAAAAAATTTTATTCACCTGAATCTTGGACTTCAGAAGAGCAAGCTAAGGCTACTTTGAAGTCAAAGATTGATTCCAGGAGTGTAGGAAAGACTTGCTCTATATTTAATCATTGATAAGAAATAGAGAGACCCCAGGAGATGAGAAACTTGATAGCAAGTAAAACTGAGGGTTCTCAGTGTTATTTGGCGAGCACTAAATATTTTGTGTTAATTAATGTGTTAATAGAAATCTGTGATAAGAGAAACTGTCTCTGAGCTGTACTTAATTATTCTCAAAAGTGCTGTAAAGGACGATGATCTGCAAACTCAGCAATATTCCTTGAAACTAATTACCCAGGGAAATTTTTGTGAGACTATAGTAACAGATATTATATAGTTGCATGTGCCAAAATTGCCTTTAAATTTTTGTAACAGAAGTATTCAAATTAATGGCAGATTATCTTTTTTTTTTTTTTTTTTTTTTTTTGAGATGGAGTCTTGCTCTGTTGCCAGGCTGGAGCGCAGTGGGGCGATCTCTGCTTGCTACAGCCTCCGCCTCCTGGGTTCAAGCAATTCTCCTGCCTCAGCCTCCTGAGTAGCTGGGACTACAGGTGCATGCCACCATGCCTAGCTAATTTTTGTATTCTTAGTAGAGAAGGGGTTTCATCATGTTGGCTAGGTGGTCTTGATCTCTTGACCTTGTGATCTGCCCACCTAGGCCTCCCAAAGTCCTGGGATTACAGACGTGAGCCACCATGCCCAGCCCAGATTATCTTTTTTTAAAAAATGTTTTCCTATAAGTAATAACATCTAAAATACTAATCATTTTATACCTGTTTATGATAACGTTAAATACTGAGAAATTATCCTATGCTAGAAATTGTACTACATCCTTTACTCAATTCTCACAACACATCTATGAGAATGGTACTCTGTCATTACAAATGAGGAAACAGAAGCTCAGAAAGGTCAAGTAACTTTCCTGATATCCCTCAGATAATAAATGATAAGGTTAAGATATGATTCCACAAAACTTTATGTTTTTAACTACTGTGTTTTACTACATTTGATGCCATTTAAGCAAAAGGATGAACTACAATCTAATGAAACAGACATCACCAATTTAGCTTGGATCTCAGGGTGCCCACAGACCTCATGCTTGGAGTCATCATTCTTTCTTGGTAGAAACTATTTTCTGACTTTTATTTTCAGATTGTAATACAATATATTACTTCTTCCAGGGATTTAGATTTCTTGGAAAACCTAAAGAACAAGCTTTGTTCAGAACTCTACGCAAGAATCTGTATATTTGTTTTTCCTTTTAAAAGCAAAAAAATGGGACAAGGACCAATAGAGAAACTGAAGAATGTTTTGTTCTGTAGCATCAAATAATAATAATACGCTTGAATATTGTCCTTCAGGAGGCTAGTTTCTCCTCCTCCTCTTTTTCTTAACTGAAATCTAGTTCCCTAATCTAGATGGTTGACCATTAGCAAGTCATATTCTTGGCTCCATTTGTAAAATAAATGGATTAAACAAGGAAATAATAATAGTACTAGTAATATTAATATTAGTAATAGATAACTAAATAAAATAAAATGTATAGGAAAAAATAGTGAGTTAAATAACAATAGTATTAAGTTATGATAATGATGATAAAGCTGACAGTTTTATAGTGTGTAATAACTGCCAGTTATAAATATTTTCTAAGTGTTCAAATATAATAACTCACATAATTTTTATATTAATTCTATGAAACAGGTGCCATTATAATACACAAATTGCAGATGAGAAAAATAAGGCACAAACAGGTTAAGAAACTTAAGGCCAAACAGTAAGTGGCAGAGCCAGAGTTGGAATCAGACATGTTGCTTTCAGGAGCTATGATTTTTAACCACTATGTAATATTGATTAAATGAACTATCTGATCTAGATATAAAATAAAACTTTAGGCTACACTTCGTAAGGATATATTTTTACCTTCTTAAATGTTCTCCAATTCTTCCTTTTAATACGTACAAAATAGAAAGTAATTTTTCTTTCTTTTTTTTCTTTTAGTGAAACAGAGTCTCACTCTATCACCCAGGGTGGAGTGCAGTGGTGCGATTTGGCTCACTGCAACCTTCACCTCCCAGGTTCAAACAGTTCTCCTGCCTCAGCCTCCCACATAGCTGGGACCACAGTCACGAGCCACCACGCCCAGCTAATTTTTGTATTTTTAGTAGAGACAGGGTTTCACCACTTTGGCTGAGCTGGTCTCAAACTCCTGACCTCAAGTGATCCGCCTGCCCAGCCTCCCAAAGTTCTGGGATAACAAGCGTGAGTCACCACACCTGGCCTGAAAGTATTTTAATAGCCATTGAAATTATAGCATACTGTAATAATCATGGGCATATTTTTATTTTACTGAGATATCTAACATTTTACATTTGGAAAAGAAGAACTGGCCTGGTGTGGTGGCTCATGCCTGTAATCCCCGAACTTTGGGAGACCGAGGAGTCCAAATCATCTGAGGTCAGGAGTTCGAGACCAGCCTGGCCAACATGTTAAAACCCTGTCTCTAATTTTTGAAAAAATTCAAAAATTAGCCTGGCATAGTGGTGCATGCCTGTAGTCCCAGCTACTCCGGAGGCTGAGGCAGGAGAATCGCCTGAACCCGGGAAACAGGGGTTGCAGTGAGTCAAGATCGCACCACTGCACTCTAGCCTGGGGGACAGAGTAAGACTCTGTCTCAAAAAAAACAAACAAACAAACAAAAAAAAAAACAAAAAAAGGAAACGAAAAGAAAATAAGTGATTGCATGGAGAAAACACAATATAATAAGCATATTCATATATTTATAAATAGTAAAGAGGGAACAAATCACATACAAATGCCAATGTATAGCAAACCAGCATTTTTACTGCAAATTTTGAATTTCTGAATGAAAATATCAGCTTTGGGCTGGGCGCGGTGGCTCATGTTTATAATCCCAGCACTTTGGGAGGCCGAGGCAGGCAGATCACGAGGTCAGAAGATCAAGACCATCCTGGCTAACATGGTGAAACCCCATCTCTACTAAAAATACAAAAAATTAGCTGGGTATGGTGGCGGGCGCCTATAGTCCCAGCTACTGGGGAGGCTGAGGCAGGAGAATGGCGTGAACTCGGGAGGCGGAGCTTGCAGTAAGCCAAGATTGTGCCACTGCACTGCAGCCTAGGTGACAGAGTGAGGCTCCGTCTCAAAAAAAAGAAAAGAAAAGAAAAGAAAAGAAAATATCAGCTTTGGTTTAATAACAGAAATTAATACTAATGCTTTATCTCTGCTTCTTAGACACACTAGAGATTAATCCTAGAAGGCTGGTGTTTATTCTCATTGATTTTAGAACAGAGCAGCACTGTTCACAATAGCAAAGACTTGGAACCAACCCAAATGCCCATTAATGACAGACTGGACAAAAAAATGTGGCACATATACACCATGGAATACTATGCAGCCATAAAAAAAGGATGAGTTCATGTCCTTTGCAGCGACATGGATGAAGCTGGAAACCATCATTCTCAACAAACTAACACAAGAACAGAAAACCAAACACTACATGTTCTCACTCATAAGTGGGAGTCAAACAATGAGAACACACGGACACAGCGAAGGGAACATCACACAGTGGGGTCTGTCAGGGGGTGGCGGGCTAGGGGAGGGATAACATTAGGAGAAATACCTAATATAGATGACGGGTTGATGGGTGCAGCAAACCAGCATGGCACGCGTGTACCTATGTAACAAACCTGCACGTTCTGCACATGTATCCCAGAATTTAAAGTATTAAAAAAAAAAAAAGAATGGAGACTAGTAAAACATAATAATAAAGCATTCATCTTGTACAAAAATGCCAGTAGCTAAACAATAATACATCATTTTTTATGTGAGAGGTTTAACTATGCAGAAAAATAAATGTTATAGACAGGACAGAGTCCAGAAAGAGAAATAAAAAAAGGCACTTGATTTAGTTTATTTTACTATATTTTTGGTATTACAATTATATAACAATTCCAGTAGGTGGTGCAATAAAAATAGAACCCTACTTTTCTATTTGCACTTTTCGACTGTTATAATATTTAAACTTTCAGACATACGTACATTTGCAAAATCTAGATCTGAATGGTCAATAACCAGTTTCAATTTGATTTTTTATTTTGATTACTTGTTTGCTTTTAATTTGTTTGGCTGTCCTGAGTCATACTTCCATGCCCAGCAGTTTTCCCTCTGAAACATTCATGATGTAGCCACAGATTACGCTTAAGGATCCAGAGGCTGCTTCAAATAAAAACACAAATTTAAATTTTGATAAGGGGTTTTATTTTGCTTTATATTTATAAACATAAAATAGTCTTTATATATTCAAAACCTTTATGAACCCACTTAATTTATCTTTCTTACAGCTTTGTTAAAGTAAGCCCTGGCCAACAACCAAAATAGACTCCACATGGTTAATTGAGGTATTCAAAGTTACAACTGAGCCAGGAAGTTATAGCTGGGTGAAGGATGTCCGTGTTCTCAGAAAGACATTGTAAAGATGTCACAGGACCTCTTTCTATAGTCAAGCCAAACCATTTCCTGCCATCAGTGCCAAGCTAAACTTTGGCCAGAAACTACTACTCCCATTGACTGTTTGAAATAAACATCTGACAGAGACTTCTGGTTTGGGGCTTGAAAACCAACGAATCAGAATTCAGCTATACAGACCAATTAGAACTGTGTGGATTTCAATCCTTTACTTTCATAAATAGACTTGATTAGGAATCTGGACAGACACTTTTACTATAAAATCAAAACCTTTTCTTTGTTCTCTATAGTGCACCTTCATTTTACACCAGAGGCTGTCTCTCACCAGTTTGCAAACTGTTCACTGAAATAAAGTCCCTTTTCTCCAAATTCCTTTTCAGAGAACTTTTGTTTACATCTTTGATATTAATCTAGAAATATATGTATTTTGTAACACAGTATATTGACAAAATATATCATTTATATTTTGTCAGAACCAAGGTTTCTTATAGACCACTACATATAGTATTCTCCTTTATCTCTAATGTATAAAAATCTGTACATTAATTAGGAAATGACTATTTTATAGCAACATCATTTGCTTTGTAGAAAGTTTTACAACTGCATATAGCTGGTCTTAATTGCAATTTTAAAACAATTTGTATTTAACTGTAATATTTCAGCACATTTAATTGTTAAAATGAGAAGTACCTGGTTTTGGTTTGTTTGCAATTTTAAAATATTAATATCTTGTACTTTTTTTTCTTTTTTTCTTTTTTTTTTTTTTTTTTTAAGATGGAGTTTAACTCCGTTGCCCAGGCTGGAGTGCAGTGGTGGGATCTTGGCTCACTGCAACCTCTGCCTCCCGGGTTCAAGTAATTCTCCTGCCTCAGCCTCCCGAGTAGCTGGGATTACAGATGTATGCCACCACGCCCAGCTAATATTTGTATTTTAGTAGAGACAGGGTTTTAGCATGTTGGCCAGGCTGGTCTCGAACTCCTGACCTTAACTGATTCATCCACCTAGGCCTCCCAAACTGCTGGGATTACAGGCATGAGCCACCGTGCCCAGCCTATCTTGTACTTGTTTTATAAAGAAAATAAATGCATTTTTCAGAGGAGAAAAATGGAGAAAAGAACAAAAATTATAATAAATGTTTTCTACCTACAGATAATCATTCTTACTGCTAATTTCTCATTCATACTGAAAATACTGGTTTTCCTCAACATGGCTATATTCATATTTTTAAGCAATGTTATAGTATTACCTTATATTTATTTAGTAAAAATGTATTTAATGTGACCAATTTTTATGACTCTTTTAGATTTTAAGTTACTAAGATCAGCGAATTCTACTTTGGTTTATATTATATTTTGATTGCTTATAAAAGCAGGAAAAAATGGTAAAAGAAGAGTCTTTCCAGGCCTTAAAAGAGGCCCAGAACACTTAAAACTTATCACCTTTTGTGATATCAGACAAATGAAGAGCCATATTTGTGATTAATATCTAAAGCACAAATTTAGGTTCCTTCATAAATATTGGGTCAATTTGTAGCATTCCAGTCAAAAATAGAACAAATGTGACCATTACCGTATTAGAACGATTTGCCTTTGAAGTTCAATTTGAGTGCATATACTACATATTCAGTGTGATTTCACTGACTGCTGTTAGGAATATGCTTAGTGGCTATGCAACAAAATGTGTCCTAATTAACCTTATGGTCTTAATTCTACCACCTCAACCACTTTAAGTAACTGAGCAAAACATGCCTAGAAATAGAGTGGACTTTTATAGTTTAAAACAATTTAAAAGATTCACATAGGCAAGCATGTACCCAATACTATACATGTAGGAAC
Organism: Papio anubis; assembly: GCF_008728515.1. Taxonomy (NCBI): domain Eukaryota; kingdom Metazoa; phylum Chordata; class Mammalia; order Primates; family Cercopithecidae; genus Papio; species Papio anubis. The sequence goes on along the minus strand of NC_044985.1, from coordinate 67,729,922 downwards.
AAGAATATAAATTATCATGTATAATTTCTAGAGAAAATAAAAACAAATCCTTTGAAAGGTAAAACCATGATGCTTCTGTGCTGCAAATCTTTGTTTATATCACTTTTAAGACATCTAAAGCCCTGTTTGGGGGTGTGTGTGTGTGTGTATGTATGTGTGTGTATGTGTGTATTTAGGCGTACACAGATTAGTGTGTGTGTACTCTCCTGTGTATATCAATTGTTAGGTACTTATAAAAATATCTGAAAGATACCACACTAGAAAGTTGTGAAAGGATACAATCCAAAACATATTAAAATGATATCAGTTTTATGTATTTTTTTAGAATTTTATGTTGTCTTCCACAAGGCCAAACTCTATGAGGGCAATTTTCCCACATGAAGCCTGCGAGGTGTGGATGGCATAAGCCACAGATCAGGTGTGAGGCTGTTTTCCTGGGAGTGCTTGTGGAAATCCTTGTTTCTCTGTAGCAGGCTTATTATGTCTGTGGAATTATACATATATGTAAATGTGACATTTGTATCACAGCCATGATTACTAATTTGATTTGTCCAGTTATATATTTTTGGGAAAGAAGACAAATTCTTATGAAATATACTTAAATCACTACATTTCCATGAAAAGTAAGGTGACTCAGCAGAGGCATTTTGTATATTTGCCTTAGCTTAGCTTCTCCCTAAAAAGTAGAGTCTGACACATAGACTTGCATGCTTTGTACAATAATGCTATAGTTTTATTAAGAACAGATTGTATACTTAAATACCATTTTTTCTTATTTTTCTCTTCACTATTTATGTTTTCTTTATAATTTTAATATTCTATATATATATGTATACCTAGATGCATATATATAACTAAACAACTTCAAGTGTTTAAGATATATTCACCTTTACAAGACAATAGAGAATTTATCACATTAATAAATTTCTAATGTTTTCCTTAATATGCAGACAAAACCATGTTCATTATTTTGCTACTACTGAACCTAGCATATGCTCAGCCCTAGTTATGCTATCACCCTTAGACCTCTGCCCTGGGCTCGAGGCCTCAGTACACTCATAGTGTCCCCTGATTAAGAAGTGCTTCCCTTCCTCTGCCTGGGATCAGCAGAGATTAACAGTGCTGTTCAGGCAAAGAAATCCAAGGTCATAACTGCTCCTATATTAGCTCCAGATCCAACATGGGAACCCATATCAGTTTTTCAAAACACTTCAGTATGCTCTCCTAGTCTCTACACCATACATAGGTTCCAGATCCCTTGAATATGATTCTATAGGCTATAGGTTTCTATAGCCCTATGGCTTGGCCCTGGCAAGAGTTCTCCTCTTCAGGCAAATGCAATATTTCTTTCACAGGAATAAGCTAGATTAGACCACCAGGATGGTGCCGACCTTGGTGACGACAATGTTTAGGATAATTCTCACTTACATGGGACATGAGATAATTTCAGAGCTCTTGCAGACATCATCAAGCCTTGAGTTCAAGCCACATGTATGGACTTACTTGTCAGTGTTCCCACTATGTTGCCACCTCTGGTCTATAGTTCCTGAGGGCAGCAGAGGTGAATGACAGTGGACATCTTTTATCCTGTGTACCCACCACATTTAACTGTGCACCTACCCATTTCACTGACACTGAAATCGGTCATTCTCTTTCACAGGAGCCTCACTACATATCAGGTAGTCCCCCAGTAGTGGCTGCAAACATTTCCTGAAATGACTCAAGGACTTCTCAGATTATTGTTCTTCAAGGCCATGGGCTCTTCCCATTGGTGTCTGTTCTTGCCTTTTATTGAAAGAGTGATACTGTGCTTTTCCAGGTTACTCTTAAGCCAGACTTCAGGAGTGATGATCATTCCTTGCACGGATGGTACTACTCTTCTTGTTCCACCCATGGCTCCTTGAATGGTAATATGCAGAAGGAAGTAGTTGCATTCATCACTGAAAGAGACCACTTTCTGGTAATGAAATGATTGTAATCTTACAGTTCCAGAGAAGTTGCAATTGGAAGATGTGCTATTCCACACTCACACATTCCAAAAGCCAAATTGACCATGACCAGAAAACACAATATTATTCACATTTTGCTGCATGCTCTGGGCAAGTGTTGCAACTGTGGTCATTATCACTGAAGCACAATAACAACTGTAAAAGGAGTTGTTGGAAGCCAGTATTCATGGGAGGGACAGATGATAGATGATGCAGCCTCTTAAGTAAGGATGTAACCAGGTTTAAATACATGATATTGGAGAACTGCAGAGGGAAGATCTATATTATTTTAATACAAATACTTTCCCAAAAGCCATTGCATTGCATCAATACTGCTACATTTTCCATGTAGTAAGAGACAGGAAGTTAGCTATGCATGTACAATTAACGATAATGAACATGAAAAGATGGTTCCTGGACCTGAAGAGAAAGACATGTTGCCTGAACAATATGAAGAATCTTCTCGTTCACTGATCAAATAATCTAGCAACATTTAAGAGCATTTTTTCTAACCATTACTCTAAGTTTTGTTGATAAACTGCAATATACTATACCACACACGAACCCATGAATTTTATAATTCCATTTTAGTTAAAGTTTTATATAGTTAAAGACCCCACAAAATCATACACTCCCAAGACTCACAATCTCTAGAGAGGATGCTGCTACATGAGTAAACTTCACACATCATTTTTATATTTCTTAAAGTAAAAAAAAAAGTTTGTCTATAACATGACTGTTACCTATTGCTATATAGCAAAATTACTCCAAACATAACAGCTTAAAACAACAAAAAAAATTATTTCTTATGATTTCTGAGGGTCAGAAATATAGGAGTGGTGTAGCTGAATGGTCTGGGTCAGGTTATCTCAGGAATAAAACAGTCAAGTTGTTGCCGTATGGTCCCCTACATAGGGTTGCTCACGTAATATGTCATCTGGCTGCCCCCTAGAAAAGCACAGACTCAAGACAAAGCCACAATTTTTGAATATTCTAATCTCAGAAATGACATCCCATCATTTTTGTCATAGTCTATTCTTTAGAAGTCAGTCATTAATTCTACTTTATACTCAAGGGAACACAAATAAATTTCCACTTCTTGAAGGGGAAAAAACATCACAGCATGTGTGGACATGTGTTTTAAAACACAACAATGACCTATACAGAGTCCAAAAACAACTGAATATATGCCAACCACAGACCAAAAAAAAAAAAAAAAACCCTCCAATTATAAAAAGATATTAAAATATTTTTTTTTTGGTTTTTTTGTTTTGTTTTTTGCTTCTACACAAATACACAGAAAACTGTCACACTCAGTTTTACAAATTTAGCCATAGGTTAAAAGACAAGCACACAATTTATTTTCAACAAAAACTCACCTGTTAATTGCTTTAGCTCTGGAATCAAAAAGTCAAGGAAGTGCTAAAGATATCTGAGACAAACTTGTTATGGTTTTTTGACCCAGAGGCTGCTCTCTACTCCATGGGGCACACAGCTTTGTTTTTGTTTTGTGGTTTTTGTTTTAATGATTTGAGGTCTTAATGGTACACAAACAAGTCCAACAACAACAACAAAAAAATATGCTACTGAAAGTCAGAGACAAAATAGCTTTCCGTATTGAAGACAAAAAGTGACACAAGCAACTTTTCAACCTGATGACTGATATTGGCTCATGGTCCTACTAAAACTATGGTATCTTATAACCTGGTGGCAAGGACATGGGTGACCCAAGAAAGAGATGATAGAATCATCAAGACAAAGAGGTCAGATATAAAGAAAAGCTCACACTTTCTGTTATCTGTTACCTGCCAAAGACCAGTTAATCAGATATTATAATCAAAGCTAGGCTCCTAATATTCTACCACTAATAGAAGCCATGTATTGGCAAACTTGTACAAAAGAGAACCAGACTTCACCAAGAACTAGAATCCGTGACAGTAACAAGAGTCAGCAAGAGAAAAACTTTCATCTGGGAATTATGAGATTTATCCTTGGAGCTGGAAAAGACTGACCTGAGTATGAGGAACTCATGAGTTACATCTCTTGGACAAATCCATCTACTCGGCACCCGTAGTTAAATCTGAGCAATTCGATGGGACCTTCATCTTTGGAAAGAAAAGCCACAGGTAAAAGCATTAAGAAAATAAAAAGTATATTTTTACCTGCAAATGGTTTGAAAGAGAGTACAGACTTCATAAGAAGTTTTATATTTTAAATATCAGACATAATGTATGTCTAATATACATACAGTATATTATGATTATAAAATTCATGAGCCCATGAATTTTATAATTCTGTTTTAGTTAAAGTTTTATATAGTTAAAGACCTCACAAAATCATACACTCCCAAGACTCACAATGCCATTCACTTCACAATGAGAGGATGCAACAATTTTTTTCACAGTATTATCATATCTCTAAGAATATCCACATATCTGTAGATGCCAGTATTGCAAAAGTCAGAGATAAAATTGTTTAGGTTAGGAAGTTAGCAACTTACAAGAAAGGGCTCAAGTCTGCTATATATTTGGAGGATAGCACTAGGCAAGATGTTACATGTGTGTTTAGTTTATCTCAGGATGTGAAATTCTTTGTTGTTGTTGTTCCCTATGATGGAACCTCATGTGCTTAGTTGTAATGATGTCAAGACAAGATTCAGCTTTACTGTCTTAAATCAAATGCATACATTTAGTAATAAGCCATAGTGGTTACCTGAGAAGGAAGTGTTACAGGATAGTAACAAATCTCAGGAGTCTGTTTGGGAATGATAGGATGTCACTTCTGAGATTAGAATATTTAAATCTGTCTATTTTGACCCAACCACAGGATCTTGGATTTATAAGAGAGAGGTACAACTTACTCATGCAGGCTACCTCTCCTGATTTTCCCACCAAAGCTAATAATCAGGGTAGAGGTTTATAGACAGTATTGGCCACAAATGTTATGGTACACTGTGGTATGACAGTCATACTTCATTTCCTGAAAAAACAATAACACTACTAAAGCTTACAATAAAGGACAATTAAGGACTTGGGTTTGTAAACCAGATAAATCTTACAGAGTCAGAGTAGGAATTACCAGATCAAATAATACCTGTATTTTTTGTTTTCTGTTTTTACTTTAGAATTTTTTGCCATGAAGATATCTTTAAAGTAGATGCAGTTAATCTTAACAGAATTTGGCTTTTTGTCTTTTTCTGCAACGCTACATTCTCTGAACTATCTTCTGAATCAACATTATAATTAAGTCATGTAGATTCAGACATGGTGAAGGCTGTTTTCTTTTTATTATAGATTATTTGTTAGTCTGAGAAATTACTGTCTGATACTATCAAGTTAGATATATTAAGTCAAAATCATCCCTAATATTAAACCTTCAATGAAGACAAGATGTTCCTGTAATATTTGGAAAGCTGTCATATAATCAACAAGAATTTGCTGAGTTCCTTCTAGGAAATATTAATAATGTATGGCAAACAGACAACCAAAGAGTAATTCTTTGTTTGGAAAAACCACTAATGGATTTGACGTATTTTTATGCTTATCTTTTATTTTAAAATATATTTATAAATACAGTATTTTCCCCAATTATTTTAATGCTGTATAATTAGAGGTGTACTTTTTTCGTGAGCTTATGAAAAAGTTAAATATGTGGAACAAGGTTGAGAAAAATACAAAAGCAGCTGGAATTTGTTCTTTACAAGCAAAAAGAACCCTATTGTTATCAAATATTATTAATAGAGGAAATGCTTTTTAATAACTGTTTCAGCCAACTTCAAAAACTAATTTTTGAAACAAGATTCCAAAACCATTCTTTTGGATGCAAGGAAAAATTTGTTGAATGAGTACATGCAAACTTTTTATAATGCAATATGCTATGAAACAATATATATGTCCACAAACAGAAAAACACTGAATGTCTCAAAAATAGGACAGCTTTTTTCTATATGACTGTTATGACGAGTTTCATAATGTGAAAAAGTTACAAAGAAGACTAGCCTCATTTTTTACCAAGATGCAGTATTAGCTCTATAATCCTTTTCTGTTAGACACATACACCCAATATCATCTTCTCAGAAAAAGAACACTTTATCTGTGATTATCAGCACTAGGCTAAAATATATATTTTACTACCGCAGCCAGGTCTTGCTGTTCAACACTTCTACTCATTCAGTTCCATCAGATATCTCTATTCTACTTCTCAGCATGATTAGCTACTCATTTCTGCAATAGGACCTTATAGCCAGTGACTCAGAAACTGTAGGAAAGGAAGAAAAATTATCCCATCAGATATTATAAAAAATCACCTCATAATTGTGCTCTAACCATACTAGGTGTTGACTTAATAGTTAACCTAATGGGACTACCATACATTAATTAATAGAGTTTGACGTGGAGAAACAAAGCAGGAAAACTAGAATAGAATTAAAGTTTAAAAATGGTTGATATGGTTTGGCTGTGTCCCCACCCAAATCTCATCCTGAATTCCCACATGTCATGGGAGGGACCCGGTGGGAGATAACTGAATCATGGAGGATGTCTTTCTTGTGCTGTTCTCATTATAGTAAATAAGTTTCACAAAATCTGATGTTTTTATAAAGAGGAATTCCCCTGCACAAGCTTTTTCATGTTTTGGCCTGCCGCCATCCACATAAGATGTGACTTGCTCCTCCTTGCCTTCCACCACGATCTTGAGGCCTCCCCAGCCATGTGGAACTGTAAATCCAGTTAAACCTCTTTCTTTTGTAAATTGTCCAGTCTTTATCAGGAGCATGAAGACGAACTAATACAATGGTGAATAACAAGCAATTCACTAACAGGTAACCTCTTGTTAGAAGTAAAGTACAAATTAAGAGTGGAACAAAGGAAAAATGAATTATACTGAAATGGCTGAGCTAGTTTTCTAGATCTTGCTGGTTCTCATAGCAATAGAATCTATCTGGACTGCGAGCTTGTTAGAGATGCAGAACTTCCAGCCCCTCCACAGGCATACTGAATCCAAATCTGCATCTTAACAAATTCATCAGGCTCTTTGTTGCCATAGTGCAGGATGGGAGGCACAAAGCAGACTAGAAATTTCTGTGTATTCTTCCTTTCTTGGGTCATCTGGCTTTGAAGAGTTTTAAAACCCCTTCAGATAATCTCTACCCATATATTCAACTTTGTTTTAAAATACAGATGAAAACTATAGGTGTCATAATATTTTATTTGTTTTTATTATGCAATATAGTGTGTTTTGTTATCTGATGCGTTTGGCAGTAAGTTTATTAGCTAAGTGAAAAATGTTTAATCTGTATTTACAGCTGAAATATTTTATTATAATATAAAACTAGGTTGGGCATGGTGGCTCATGCCTATAATTCCAGCTCTTCGGGAGACCACGTTAGGTGAAATGCTTGAGCTCAAGAGTTGGAGACAAGCCTGGGAAACATGGCAAAACCCCATTTCTACAAAAATTACCTGGGAATGGTGGTGCACGCCTGTAGTCCCAGCTATAGGAGGCTGAGGTGGGAAGATCTCGCTAGTGCCCAGGAGGTGGTGGTGGTAGTGAACCAAGATGATGCCACTACATTCCAGCCTCGGTAATAGAGCGAGGCTTTGTCTCAAATTATAATATAAAATAAAATAAAAATAAATAAAATTATATACACACATGTTTTTAAAGAATATTTTAATTAAAGATCTTTTCTTTGAATATAGGTCTGTTGAGAAGAGTTTTTCACTGTTTTTCTCATTTAAAACACACCCGTTATGCATCTTCTATAACTTTTGCTCTTATTTCTTATAAGTAAAAAGAGAAAAAGTTTATTCTACTTAGTCAATCTGTTTGTAAAATTTTATAGATTTTTGCAATTTAAAATACCTTAAATTGCAGATCACCTGAGGTCAGGATTTTGATACCAGCCTAACCAACATGGTGAAACCCTGTCTCTATTAAAAATACACAAATTAGCCAGGTGTGGTGGCGGATGCCTGTAATCCCAGCTACTTGGGAGGCTGAGGCAGAAGAATCTCTTGAACTTGGGAGGTGGAGGTGTCAGGGAGCCAAGATTGTGCCACTGCACTCCAGCCGGGGTGACAGGGTGAGACTCTATCTCAAAAAAAAGCCTTAAATTGCAGTTGTTTTGCCCACACCTGATTCCATTGCAAATCATTTTTAATGAAAAACAATAATCAGAAGGAAAAAATTCACAGTTTTACCTTGTTTATGTAGTCTTCAGTTAAATCATGAAATTATAAAAATAACTACAATAGATAAATTAGGGAAAATACACCTAACTCTTTGTAATAACACAAGGTAAACTTGCAGTAATCAATCGAATGGGCATACTGTTGAGAGTAGCCTGAAAGCCATGGGATTTCGGTGTGTGTTGCAGGTTGCATTCTTAAATGCAAACTCTGAAATGGAGGTTAGCATAAAGATGGATTATTAGGGACTGTTCTTGAGATCAGTAACTGTGAAAAGAAAAGGTAAGGAAGAAAATGGGATTGGGCAGATGGAGAGTCTGCAGTGTGATTCATTCTCAAGAAAAGCCTCAGCCAACCCCTCAAGGAACTCTGGAGCTAGAATAACCCTTCAGAATTGCACTGAATTGGGAGAGAAGAGACTTAACCTTTATCATCTGTATTAAACCATCATTGGATGCAATCTGAGCCAGGAACATGGCGTTCTTCAGTTAAAGGACTTTGTATTAGTCTGTTCGCATGTTGCTATGAGGGAATACCCAAGACTGGGTAATTTACAAAGAAAGAAGGTTTAATTGACTCAGAGTTCAACATGGCTGGGAAGGCCTCAGAAACCTTACAATCATGGCAGAAGACACCTCTTCACAGGGCTGCAGGAGCGAGAGTGAGAGCTGAGCAAACGGGGAAGCCTCCTATAAAATAATGAGATCTCATGAGAACACACTCACTATCAGGAGAACAGTAAGGGGGAAATTTCCCCCATGAATTAATTATCTCTCCCTTGTCCTCCTCTTGACACAGGAATTATTACAATTCAAGGTGAGATTTGGATGGGGACACAGAGACAAACTATACCAGACTTCCTGAAGTGGGTATGTACTGGCAGCACACAGAGCAGTTAGGAGACAGTCATTCATTTCTGGGAAGGGGATCTGAGTAGACTATCACAGTATTCACTACAATAGGAATCATCAATAGTTAATCTTTAACTAAATCCATGGTTAATTTTCCCCATAAAGAAAATAAAGAACTATTCACATTATCCAGGAAAACCATTAGGTAGAATTGGTTAGGAGACACTTTACTGTGATTGTAGTAAAAAGTAATAGTTAAATATAAGTCCAACCATAGTGTATTTTGACACTTAAAATGAATTGAAAGAGCCATTTACAAGACATAACTATTTACAATAAGATTTGCTTTTCTAAGCTGCAAACGTCTATTGATTTTTTTCAGAGAACACTATTTCACTGTGGCAGAGTTTTGTCACTTAAATATAACCCAATTTTTAAATTTGCTCTTCGTTTCTTTTTCATGGGCTGAGATGAAAGCACTACTTCATTAAATCTTAAGATAGCATATTGAGTGTAGAGGCATGCATATATTAATCAAAAACTCCAGTTTAAAACAGATTTTTTAATTATTATGAATTTAAAACTTGAGCTAAAATGTTAACATGGTGTAATTATGTAAATACAGTCATGTGTGACTTAACGACAGGGACATGCTCTGAAGAATGCATCGTTAGGCAATTTCATCATTATCTGAACATCATAGGGTGTGCTTACAATAACCTAGATGTTATAGCCTACTACATACATATGATATAGCCTATTGCTCCTGGGCTGCAAACTACACAGCATGCTACTGTACAGAGTACTGTAGGCAATTGTAACACAATGGTAAGTATTTGTATGCCTAAATATAGAAAAGGTATAGTAAAAATAGGGCATAAAAGACTAAAAATGCTATATTTCTATTATAATCCTATATGTTCACCATAGTATAAGCAGTCTCTCATTGACCAAAATGTCATGATGTGGCACATGACTGTATATGTTATGAGTATCAATGTACAAGATGCTGTAGACGTTTTCTTGAAAACTTTATTACAATAAATTTTTAAAGATACTATGAAAAAAATAGAAAAGTGTTGTAAAAATGTATTTTATTTTATTATTTTTTTGAAACAGAGTCTCACTCTGTAGCCCAGGCTGTAGTTCAGTGACGCGATCTTGGCTCACTGCAACCTACACCTCCCAGATTCAAGCAATTCTCCTGCCTCAGCCTCCTGAGTTGCTGGGATTACAGGCAAATGCCACCATGCCCAGCTAATTTTTGTGTTTTTAGTAGAGATGGGATTTCACCATATTGGACAGGCTAGTCTTGAACTCCTGACCTCAGATGATCCGCCCGTCTCAGCCTCCCAAAGTGATGAGATTACAGGCATGAGTCACCGCGCCCAGCCTAAAAATGTATTTTATTATAATAAATAGCTTCATGTCAAGGTTTAATCTCTTTAAAATATCCCTGGAATGTTCTCACACTGTTTTACTATCAGTATTGCTTTAACAGTGCAAGTACATTAGGAAAAAGCATTTTTATATCATTATAAATATAATGAGTCTCCATAGATTCCTCAAAGCTAATATAAATAAGAGGTAAATAAACATCCCCAGTGTGTGTGCAAGTATGTGTGTGCATCTGTGTGTCTGTGTGTGTGTGTGTGTGTTTTTCAGAGATAAACTCTAGTGACTGTTTACCTAAAAATTACTGTGTTTTTTCTCATGGTAAATAATTTGGAGGATTTAACGCCCCACACAAAATCAATCTCTCTCCCTTTTTTCTTCAGCTATTTAAACAAACATTTAATCAATACCAAGTAATATAAGCACTTATCACAATGTAAGGAAAAGACAATTCAGAAAGGACATTTTCCTGAAGCTCCTAACCATTTTTAATCTGTGTGAAAATTATAACCCAATAAACTCTTCCCTCTGAAACTCAGGCAGAAGATCTTCAGCAGTTGAGGTTGAGTATACAGTATTTAAAATTTAACAGCTTTAGTAGTAACACTTTCTGCTTTTTCCAGCAGCTTTCTTCAACTTTTTTGAGATATGATTGACAAATAAAATTGTACATATTTAAGATGCACAATGTGATGACTTGTATACATATACATTGTGAAATGATTGCCACAATCAAGCTCATTAACATATCTATCACCTCACATAGTTTCTCTTTTTTAATGTGGTGAGAATACGTCAGATCTAATGTCTTAGAAAATTTCATGTATACAGTACATAGCTAATTATGATTAACTAGTCACCATGCTATACATCAGATCGCCAGAACTTGTTCAGTTTAGGACAGTTTGTACCCTTTAACCCACATCTCTGCATTACCGCCCTTTGTAACCCCTGTTAACCACCATCCTATTTTCTCTTTCTGTAAGTTTGACTATTTTAAATTTCACATATAAGTGAGGTTACGTGGTATTTGTCTGTCTGTGCCTGGCTTATTTCATGTAATATAATGGCCTCCAATTCATCCATGCTGTCACAAATAGCAGGATTTCCTTCTCTTTAAGATTAAATAATATTCTGTTATATACAACACTTTTTTTTTTTTTTTTTTTTTTTTTACATTTTCTTTATCAGTACATCTGTTGATTAACACTTAGGTTGTTTCTATCCTTGACCATTGTGAAGCATGCTGCAAGGAACATCAGAGTGCAGATATTTCTTCAAAATAGTGATTTTATTTCGTTTGTCTATACGCAAAAGTGAGATTGATGGATCATATGGTAGTCCTATTTTTACTTTTTTGAGAGGCCTCCATACTGTTTCCCTCCAAATTATAAACTCCACAGTCCAGATACAAATCAGGAGAAGTTGGGTACTTCTAGTATCTGGGAATAACACTTATTTATATTAGGAAAATATCATGGCCCCTAAATATCCCTTGCTCCCAAATAAGTTAATGGTATGGGAACACTGCACATTATAATCCTAAATTAACTTAGATATACTCTGCAATCACAATTAACTATTTTTAAAATTAGTATTACTCAAACCATAAATATATAAATGTGACACACAGATAAACTAATTGTATTAAAGCAATATAAAATCTAGGGCCTAGTAAGGATAAAAGAACAATGGCAACTAAAATAATTAAATTATTGATTTAAGCCCCTAAAACAGAAACAAAGGATCTCTGTTCTTCATGAGTTCTAAAAGATAATGTCTGGCTTCTAAAAACAGATCGAACTAAATATGAAATATGGAACGTTATACTGAATCTATGTATTTGAAATAATTTATAACACTGAGTTTTCATTTGGCTTTATGGTTTTGACTGTAGGACCACAATCATGGACATTTGGTTTTATTATTTGCTATTCTTTAAAGTTAAAATTATGTGGCCCAAGCAATAACTTATTTTCATCATCCTCATTTGTATTAAGTTGTAAGCTCCCCAAATATTAGGGATTGAGCCTAGTTATTTATCGAGCAAGAAATACAAAATTTCAAGTTCCAATGGTGAAAAGATCAATGATTTTGGATGAGAGAATTCAATGAAATAATTTGGGACTAGAAATCAGGAAAATAATCTATATTACAAAACCAAGCACATTTCCCTATTAATTTTTCCAGTAAATAAAATTACAAATCTCAAATTCCATAGAACAAAAAACTAAGTAAGATTCATCTCTAACTCCTACTTCTTATGTAGCTCCTATTATGTTCCATCTGTGATTCCTGCTTAACGTTCTTATATACCTTCTGGATAATCCATTTTCTCCTTCTACACCACTTACATAGCATCAGAAGTTTGAACTATTCTAGTCCTATCAATTTCCCACATTTATTCATCTCTACAAATTTCCCACGTTTATTCATCTCTATAAGAAAAACCCCACAAATATGAACATATCAATGCATACATACACCTAAAAACTACAATACAAATATTAGAATTGCATTTACTTCTCCTGACACATCATGCTGTCTCTCACTTTTTCTTTTCAGTCAGATGTTAGTCTCACATCCACTGAGTTACTTCCACCAGCAGAGTGGAGGTAGAAACAACTCCCCTCTAATGGCAGCCTTTGCAGCACAATACCTTGATGACCTCCCTAAAATCTACCCCTCGTTTGGTAAACAGCTTCTTAAATTACCCAGTTTGAGTGTTCCATCTGATCCTTGCCAAGACCCTAACTGACACACTCACCATTGGGTCACTAAGCACCTAGGACATTGCCCGCCTCTACTTGGCATTCATTAGATCCACATTTGCTTACATTTAACAATAATAAGTAATAAAGAAATGTCTCTCGAACTGAGTCACAAATCCCTTTGTGACAAGGACTCAAACCTTGCAATTTATATGTCTTTTTTTTTTATTTTCTTAACTTTTACAATACCTAACATTGAAACATACTGGTTTGATTGATGGATAATGTTTTCAAAAAGTTTCACACAAAAAATAACACTACCAGAATGAAAATAAGTATGTATGAAAAAATTTTCACAACTTTCAAATGCTTTAAAATATTGATGCAAGATAACTTCACTAATATACAACAGATTTTTTTTTTATTTTGAACAATTGTCAAGATTGAGATAAAGAAACAGAAAGTATTTTTAAAGATGTGACAGTATTTTCCTTTTTGGCTTTAGATAAATTATAATAAATTTTAATTGTAAATATTTAAATAAATTATATTTATCTTATTTTAATCATTAGAATATTTTTAAAGATTAAATATTGTTCCCTACAATAAATAATATTCTGAAGTTACAGTTTGTACGTATTTTGCATTTTATCTCTTAAATTATATAATTTTGTTTTTCTCTTTCATAACAACTAGGACTTAAATTTAAAACAGTCTTTTAGAAATCTCAAGCATGGACCCAAATTAACTATAAGCACATTCCTTTTCGAGAGTTTATTTGTCCTTGTATATCTTCTTAAAGGTGTTGGAGAGCCAAAATATCCTCAGCCTGTAGCTTGCTTCTTTTTATTTCTCTACAGCCTTGATAGAAAATAAGTAAGTACTTTATGATTATATGGATGATTTTATGCATATAATAGGGGATTTCTGAGCAGACCAGTTAGGGTTATATTTTTATTTCTCTAATTTTTACTTTGCCAAAACTCTGGAAGGAATCATGGGAAATGGAATGAGTGGGCTGACTGCAGCTGCCTGTGCACTTTCTCGTAATCTCCATGTTTCTAGTAGCTTGGCAGGTACATGTAAGAGGACATGCCCTTCGACCAAGGCTCTCCATCACTTCCAGAGGATGAGATAATGGCAAGAGAGACTCGCAATTCAGATAGGTCATGAGAGGTGATGTGATCAATGTAGACACAGACAAGAGCAGCTCTCTAGTCCTGAGGAATTTCAATAACATTAATTGCTTTGTGGAACATGTTACTATTCTCTATTCAATTTAGAAAGAGTTGAGACTACAGTTCACTTCATCACAGTGTTTCTGAGGACACATACCTCACAAATCCCAGTGGCATAAAGAGTTTAACTTTTTCTAGGCAATTGATTTGATTTTTCTTAAATACTGCAAGCTTTGAAACTGATTACATCTTTCTCGTTGCTACTTGCATGCCTAGAGGTAAATTTGCTGTCTATCCCTAGAAAAGCAAAGGATAGCATGCCACATATTTTATGAGTTAATCTGTCACATTTTTTACTCAACTTGAACCCTTTATCCCTATAAATTGTATTACTATTTCTCCGTGATGTATCAGATGTATCTTTTTTCATGAATATTTAACCATGTGTCTCAGCCCAATCAGACTATTAATACCAGGAACAAACCTAGTTTACTGACCAATTGCAATGAAGGAAACTACATTCTAGCAGAAATCTGGGGCATCTCATTAAACAAAAGAAACAGAGTTTTATAAAATTGAGGAGGGCAGAGCATAAGAGAAATTTAAATGAAGCAGGGTTTCAATAGGTGCAAAGCAGAACTGGGTAAAAAAGAATATGGCCTGCAAAGTGGATTCTGGATCCTGTTTTCTTAGAAACCAAAAAGTCAAGATAAATGTAGAAGGTTGTGTTTAGAAACCCCATATTTGAAGCTCTAGGACTAGGCTGGAAACCGAGTTGCCTCTCTGTGTCAAAGTGACTTTGGTACTCCAGTCAAGAATGCAATGTTTAATTCTTACTGATGTAATTTCAAAGAGCAAATTTTCAGATAGTCTACGATTTGAGAGAATGCAGTTTCTCAGTGTGTAAAAACGCAGTCTTCAATTGAGTGAAGGAGGTCATTATGACACTTTCCACCTGCTGTGTGTCCTTGGGAAAATTATTGTTTCCTGATAAATTGACTGTTAACTTCATCTATGTCTGTTATTTCAGCCTGATGGATGGCTGGGTAGACCTTTACTTTCTTAGTCCAGGTTAATTTTTACTTTCTCACATGTTTAAATATAGCAATGTATAAATTAAGAATAATCAATTAACAGGATACTGAATTTCACGAGAAGTCAAAATACAAAGCTAAAGAAGTTAATATTTCAGAACAGAATTCTGATTTTACCACAGGCATTTTTTTTTAAATTAGTGATTATTTATCCAACAATTTTTCAATTAACCCATACTTAATAATGTCACTGTTTTTGGTCTCTCTCCTCCTTGTACTATATCATGTATCATTGATCTAATATGATAGAATGTGGAGGGTTTACCCATTTGTGGCATTCATTTTTATGTGTGAGGAAAATGACTAACAGTTCATTGGAGTTAGGCTAATCCTGAAAGCCCAAAATAATGAAGTACCTCAGTCGAATGTTTATTCATCATGCAGTTAATAATATTATGTAGATCAGAAAGAATTTTTAAGAATATTGAGAGATAAACTATTTTTAAAAATGTATTTTTTCTGCAATTACTAGAGGAACTTCAACAAAATTACACATGTGCACAAATACAATTACCTGTTAGGTCAGGGCTAGGGTATTTAAGTTGTGATATAGGGAGAAGGGCAGTGGCAAATCTAACTTTAGTGGTTGGAGAGAATGTAATTAAAATATTTGTTCCTCACAGACAATCTGAGTACGAGAACATATAATCTTGGGTCTCTGTAGCTCTGTAATAAAGGAAGCATATATTCCTGACCACTAGAGAGAGGCCCAAAATCTAGAAATGCATTGGCTGTGTACTGTTTGGCTATTATGATACCACTAGGTCATTCTTCAGTGGTTTCCAGGTGATGTATTCAGAGATCCACTGTCTTCTGAGGGATTTTGGCATGAAAGAAATGAAAATCAGGAGCTTCTCCTTAAATGTAATGTTTAAGGAATCAAGCAATGCTAGCATATTAGTCCATTTTCATGTTGCTGATAAAGACATATCTGAGACTGGGTATTATACAGAAAAAAGGGTTTAATAGACGTACAGTTCCATGTGGCTGGGGAAGCCTCACAATCATGGCAGAAGGTGAAAGGCACATCTTACATGGATGGCAGCAGGCAAAGAGAGTTTGTGCAGGGAAACTCCCACTTTCAAATCCATCAGATCTCATGAGTCTTATTCACTATTGTGAGAAAAGCAGGGAAAAGACTCACCCCCATGATTCAATTACTTCCCACCAGGTTCCTCGTGGAAACGTGGGAGTTGTAATTCAAGGTGAGATTTGGGTGGGAACACAGCCAAACCATATCAGCTAGTGACCTCTCTCTCTTTTTGGCCCCTAATTTTACACATCCATATCACTAATCTTAGGATAATGAGCCTCAACAAGGTCAGGAGAGAGGCAGAATATCATAGCTGTTACCCTTAGGCCCTAGATTCAAATTACTTGGGTTTAGAGTCTGGCTCTATTAATACCATGTCTGTGGCTTTGGGCAAGAGTCTTAATATCTCCAATTTAAGACATTAAACATTGTGATTCTCCTATATATGAAATAGAGATAATGATCATATTGTTGTAAGGAATTAAATGAGAGAGCATGTGTGCCAAAATTTTAGCATAGTGCCTATAGCTGTAGGATGTGCTCAATAATGATATCTGTGTGTAGTTATATTTTTAAAACAAGCATAAATAAAAGTTTTCCTCTAGAAACCATACAGTATCTTTCTGAATATGGCAGTCATTTTAAAAATATTAAAAATTATGCAATTCCATGAGAAACCCTTGCCTCTAGGAATAATGTATAAGTAAAACCTATTTTTTATTCTTGCAAAGAAATATTGAATGAACATTTAGCTTAAATGATGAGCTATATTTAATAGGTTACTTAAATAAAAAATGACACTGTAGATGAACCAAATACAACCTGTCTCCACTTTCAAAAATGTATTAGGTATGTGATCATTCATTTCACAGTGATTCATAACATATATAAGGTATGCAAGCATACTGTTATGTTCTAGATATCAAAGGTTGAATTTTCAAAGTATCTGCCTTCAAGCAGATCATGACATCACGGGAAGGCAAGTAGGTTGTAACATGTACAATACATCCTTACTTCACATCATTAATAAGTTCTTGAAAACTGCTATTTATAAGCAAATTGACTATAATGAAACAGATTTTTTTCTCATCATTACAATTAAACCACATTATTTGAGGGCCTACTGTATGTCATTTCATTTAAAGTCACAGATTCCAAGAACCTATCAACAATTTGAAGTGATGACTGATGCCTCTCTGATGGAGGTAGGACAAATCAAGGCAGGTTGCCACTCATGGCCGTGAGTATTAAGTTCTACCCCATCACAATGGCAATGGTGTCCCTGGAATGATGTAGAGTGCAGCACCCAGGACCCAAGCATGGCATTTAATGTGGGGCTCTTATTTGACCTTAGTGTTAAAGAATGAAGAATACCTTGTGAAGTCGAATAATGTATGCAATTCAATTCAATAAACATACATTTAGTATCTTCTACATGCCAGTAGGTGCTAGAATTACCATTTGAATAATAGTGAGGTAATACAAATGCCAATAGACAGAATACAGAGTACAGATAAAGATTACTTTTGATCAAAAAATTAAGTGAAAAAAAGGAAATCATAAAAGTATTTAAAGGAAAAATAAGAGAATTATTACATCTCCTCCGAAAAATAAGAGAATTATTACATCTCCTCAGAACAGGAAAAGCCTTTCTAACACAGATCCAAAATTCACATAAGAGAAAATAAATTCAAATATATAAAGATTTTTATGATGCCTGTGTGGGGAAAAATTAGTATAAAAATAATTGTTGAGTTAGGAAAAGCAATTGCTAATCTTATTACAGATGAAGAGTTCATATCCCTAAATGTTCATAATTCCTAAGAAATCAAGACAAACCTGTAAAGAGGGTTCATAGAAAATAAATACAAATTACCTTAAACAATGGGAAAATGCTTATTCACTATGGTAACAGGAAAAATATGAATAAAAATTAACCAAGGTGTATTTTTCATGTATTCAGACAGGCAAAATTCAAAAGTTATACAACACCTAATGTTTAGATAAATCTGTACAATTCTCCTAGAGGACCATTTGACAATTAAATGTATATAAGTTTCACCCAGCAATTGCACTTCTGGGAATTTTTCTCACAGATGGCCTTCCATAAGTGCAAAGTAATCTATGTATAAAGTTACTCACTGCAGCAGTGCTTCTAATAGCAAAAGGTTGGAAACAACCCAAAAGACCATCAGCGGGTTACTGATTAATAAAATCATAGTACATCCCTGCAATGGGCTATTACACAGCTGTAAATTTATAAAAGGAAATGGCTATCTATACTACCGCTATGCCAAACTCTCCAAAATATATTAAGTGAAAAAAGAAAGATGCCTAACAGTTTGTGTAATGTGTTTCATATGTGAAAGAAGGGGGAAAAATAAAACTATGCATTTATATTTGCATGAAACAACTCTAAAAGGACATATATACAAGTAGTAAAAATTATTAACCATGATAGTGGGTAATGGAAACTGAATAAATGGGAAAAAGTTGGATGCTGAACTTCCTACTGCAGAGATTTGAAAAGTTTTAATTTCTAACCCATGTAAAAATGTGTTGTCCATTCAAAAATATAAACAAATTAATACATATTTTTAAAGAAAATATCAATGTATCCTCTTTAGTGAAAGTGAACCAACAGGTATTGATTACCTGTTTTTTGTCAATTATTTTACTAGGCTGTGTGCATGTGTTATATAATTATACATATTTCATTTATGTTTTGTGTTATTTAAATGTTAATAAAAACTTTACAAGATAAGTAACACCCATGGTTTACAGATCAAATAATTGAGTCTCAGAGAGATTAAGATATCTAGGTTTGCCCAAATAATAATGGTAATAGCTAACCCTTATATAAACTTAACCACATGCCAGGTACTGCTAAAAGCACTTAATATAGATTAATTAAATCCTTAAACAATTCAATGGGATAGCTACTAATATTTACCCCCATTTCACACAAAGGAAACAAACATACATACAAGGGTAAGTCATGTGTCTCAGATCCCACACTGAAAAGAATGGCAAATTAAGTGTTCAAGCGTTAGGAGTCTAGTTCTCTACAGTCCATATTCTTACCCACTTTGCTATTATCTCGGTAATTCTACCAGTAAATCCCACTATTTTCCTTTGTAGCATGTTTTATTTATGTGTCGAAATGTGAACATGGAAAAATGACCATCATTAATATACAATACAATTTTTTAATAAACTGAAATCATGAAGAGCCACATGGACACAGAAATAGTAAGTTGTTCTCAACCAGAGGGGGAAAAAATTCTCTTAAAATTCACAGTGATTCTTTTTGAATGCAGTGTGCTACGAGTTGGTGAGGAACTGGACTAGGATTAAAGGGCCTGGGTTGCTAAAGCAATTTTGTCACTATGTGGCAGGTTGGTTCTTTTCTTTATTCCTGCTTCCTCAAATGGAAACAATCTCTTTTGTCTGTCACTACCTGACATGCTACAGTTCCAAGTTCTGTAAGAGCAGCCACTATGCCGAAAATCTGACACCACAGAAACTTTTCCAATGAATTTTTCTAGAATATCCCCAAAAGGGCCTACCAAGTCTGTAGCACCTTTAGGAAATCAAGTATAAAGGCACGCGGTCAGGAACTACCTGGTTCCTTAAACTGCTAAACAGTGAATTTTTACTCAATTCTCACTGGAATTATTTCTAAGAGATTAGAACAGTGTAAAAGGTCAAAGCTGAGCCAGCCATTGGCAAAGGACTGAGCTGTAACTCTGTCCAGATGGGAGAAAAAGCTGCGAATTCATTCTCCTGAGCTCTGCATTTTTGTTCTCTGCCAAATGACCTTACTGAAGAAAGACGTAGGCCACTTAAGAGCTCAGGCTTGGAATATTATATCCCATGTAACTTCTGTTGGGTTTTTACAATATTAAAGTACACTCGAATTTTAAATTTAGAACAGCAAAGGAAACATACCAACATACATTTTAGATGTTTGGAATTATTTAACTATGTATTTACAAACCATGGAATTCATGGTTTCATTTTATTATGGAGTATTTTAATTAAATCCTCAGATCTGAAGATTTGAATGATTGTTGCAGCCAGCTGCCAAGTTATAACTGACACATATAGAGACAAGAGTTTAAAATGGGATTGCATGGTCACAGCCAAAGCTTAATGTCTGCGGCAGAGCAGGACGCAGGGTGTTGAATACTGCCATCTCAGCAGACTATAGCTTCACTGCCAAGGCCTGACAGAAAGACTGATTTTCTTTAAAGGCAGCTGAATGTTTTAGGAAATCATATTGAATTTGTAAAATATCACAGCATCTTTTCATTTGAGTTAAGAATCTACTTGAGAACTTTATTTTGAATACATTCAAGAAGAGGACCCGATATATAGGTATAAAACACTTTAGAATGCATTCTAAAGCACTGTTGCAAGGAATTTGTGGAAGCCTGTGAATCTATACTCACCATTTAAAAATACAGAATTGTCATTTACCTTGAAAGTGTTCTGTAAATCAAATAAATAGGTGACTTTATTTCATAAAGTTTCAAGCATTAAATGACAGGCATTGAAAGTGCAAAAAGATGTCTTTGCAGCATTTTATAATTTTAAGAGTTAAACTATGCCTTTGTGGTCACCAGTAGTTACAATGTGCATAAAAACACCAAGCAGAACAATCATTTCAGTCCTTAGAGAGAACAGGATATTAGCTGTTAGACCTTTTATAAACAGGAAGGGAAAAGAGAGGAGTGAATATGAGAAAACATGCCCAATATAATCTGTTCAAATCTTGATTTTAATATTTAAGTGACTTTCACAAAAATATTTAGCTCTTATCTGAAATATTTTTTAAACCATCTCTACATATCCAAGATATGCTAGCTAAATTAAATGTGTAAGCAATATACATGGCGTCTGGCACTCAGATGACAATCAACAGACAGTGGCTGAATCTTGAAACTTGACACATTTATCTTGTACTTACCATACACCCTTTCTACAGAATAAGTATAGAATAAGTTCCCTTTTTTTTTTTTTTTAAGGAATCAAAACTAATTTTCCAAGTTTTTTTTGTTTTGATTTTTTGAGACGGGGTTTCGCTCTTGTCGCCCAGGATGGAGTGCCGTGGCTCAATCTCGGCTCACTGCAACCTCTGCCTCCCGGGTTCAAGCAATTCTCCTGCTCAGCTTCCCAAGTAGCTGGGATTACAGCACCCACCACCAAGTCCAGCTAATTTTTTGTATTTTTAGTAGAGACGGGGCTTCATCATGTTGGGCAGACTAGTCTTGAACTAATTTTCCAAGTTTTAAATGAAATAACTTTTGGCACAAATCCACAAGAATAATAACATTTGTTATTATTCTTAAAATAAGATGTCTAATACAGTACCACCTGGACACTGGGTGACAAATAGAAATCCCACTATTTGTATTTCCACAGAGCAGTAAGTCTGTTGTTTTGTCCGAACCCTTTCTTGCTTGTTCTAACAGACTGATTTGTCCATATTTCTCAATGGTGTACTAACTGTATTTGTTTTCAGTCTTTACGTATTTATAGATTATTTTTGTCTTTGCTTACTTTTCCATCTGCTGCATTAATGTAATCCTAGGCCAACACTTTCATTTTAGATGGCCAGTCACAAGATTTAAACTGGCAAGAAGAGTATGTTTGTTATGTACATAAAACCATATATTCCCCCAACCCTGGAAGTCAGCTTTACTAGCAATGAAGCTGACATGTTGATGGCCATCTGACTGACTCTCATATGATTCTGAATTCAACAGAGAAGATGGATGCTATTTACAGCTGTTGTCCTACTGAAAAACATTTGTCCTACATGTAGGGGGATGTATGATGGCATCCATCAGTGTGTGAAAGAAGTGAGGAAGAGGTCTCCCCATTTTTCTCATAAGATAGAAATTATTGCTATATATTCATCAGCCTCTTCCATTATGTCATAATTACTTAGAGAATCAGGGCAGAGTATAAGCATAGTTCTTGGGTCAGTTTTGGCCCCCCTCCCAAAAAAAAAAAAAAAAAAAGCCATATACAGAAGGGTTTCAACTAAAGATGGAAAAGCTTACTAGACTCAGAAGTATCCATAAATTAGATGGCTGATTATACAACAAGTGGAGAGTCTCCTGTCATGGAAGAGAATGGAATATCCACTAGTTGATAAAAATGAGATTTTTAGAAATCAGCTGCCAGATGGGTGGCTAGTTTTTAAGCTTCCTTCCAACAATATAATCTTAAGATTATAGTTTTTAAATAATCACTTTTTTCTCTTTCTAGACTAATGTCTATCTTAACTCCTTCATCTCTTTAAATTAGTCATTCAAAACTAATTTCAGAAAAAATATAGACGTTCTTATTAATAAAACAGCACATAACGTAAAACTCAAATACCAGCAAATAAAATGCACAAATTTGAAATGAATTTCCTTAAGAAAGCTGGTGATGACAGTGATTAAACCAATTGCATTATGATTTTTCAGAAAAAAAATATGAAAAGTAGACCTCAAAATAACAAGACATCTTTGAGCAGTACTCAAAATAATCGGCCAAATGTATTTTTTTCAATGGTTCAGAGTTTTTTCCTTATTAACACATACATTCCACAGTAAAGGCACAAATGCACATATCTTCAGGTTTCTTTCTTCCTGGAAGTAACTAACTGGAACAAAGCTGATCGGTTCATCTGACAGTGGTAGTTATCTTACAGAAAGATGGAGAAACCGGTACACTTTCCTACAGAAAGATGAAGATACAGGAGATACTGGTATACCTCCAGAACACCAAGTATATTGCCATCTCTTTAAAAACGTACTAAGTAAAATTATTGTTTTATATTGTTGATGACTTAGAATCTCACCAGGTATCTGACTCAATGTTAATAAGACAATGTAGCCCATTTCTTTAGGACTCATATTTGAATTTACAATTGCATATTCTTCCTGCTTTATTTCCCCACTTTTTATCTCTCTGGCAGGATAGTTTTCTGATTTTTCTCAATAAACTATAAAGAAAATCACATAGAAAGCTGAAAATTCTACTCCATGATTTTGACAAATAATTTTTATAATATTTTACATTAAATGATCTTAAGAGAGTTAAAATATCTCATATTTTTTGTCATTTGTATAGGTTTAATTGATTACCATGAGTATTCAAGCTCATGTTATAGCTTGATTAGTACCTCTCCACAGTGCTAAGATTGATAAAAATCTAAAGTCTTACAAATTGTTTGAAACTGTTTTTGTTTCATAAATACTGAAAAAGGAAAGAATGAACAAACAAGTGATACTGGGTCAACATGGATAGAGTTGAGAGAAATATTAGATCAATGTTCTTATAACACACCAAAATATGTGCCAGAAATCTTTACGATACAAATTTTTACAACCAATTTTAAAAGTAAAAACTATTTTAAAATTAAAATGTTTACACATCAAAACGATATAAAATGTGGAGATAAAGAGCAAAATGTTAAATAAACATGACAATGTTAATATATAAAGAATCTGATAAGTCAATAAGACAAAGACAAAATGGCAAAAGAAATAAACATATATAAACAAATAGCCAACAAATAAATGTTCACCATTACTAATAATCAAAGAAATAAAATTAAAATATCTACAATATAGCAATTGTTTTTAATGAAATTACTAAAGATGTTTAGAAAAAGTCATAGAAAATACCAAAATATTTATTCAGTGAACTGGAAGAAACTTTGTTAATATAATTCAAATAATAACAATCATGTTTATTCTTTTATTCTGTAATTGCTTTACTAGGAAAATATTGTGTAAATAATTGGGCAATGAGAATGTATAAAGGTATCCATCAAAATACAAATTAACATTTATTTTTTTAAAAAGTAATATATTCCAATCACTAAGCGTAAATTTTATTATTCTAAGACTATCACAATTATGGATCTTATAGCTTAGCTTAGCTGGGAGTAAATTCATAATTACAGAGATCACACAGGTGCAATGAGATCTTAAGACCTAAATTTCTGACCTAGATAAAGTGAACAAGAGAAGAATTTCTTGAGAAGGTGGCATAGAAGCTGAATTCTGGATGATGAATGGTAAACTGGTAAATGAAGAAAGGTTAGCGAGGAAAAAGAATAAGCCAGTCAATAAAAATTGCATTTGCAAGGGAATTGCAGCAGGGAAAAAGCATAATACATTGAAAAAAGTATGATGTGATTTTAAGCTAAGATAAGATCATATAAAGATTGGGTAAACCAAGTTGAATTGTTCATATTTAAATACAATGGAGAGTAACAGAAATCCTTTGAGTAGAAGCATGGCAAACTAATTTGTTCGTGCAACAATGTTTTATTCAGCATCTACTGTATGTAGGGCCCTGCAAACTGAAGATTCATGGTCTCCACTTTTAGGAAAGTTATAGTGCAATGGTCAGATGATTGTTTTCAAAAATCATTCTAGTTTCAGGATAGAGAGCAGACTGAATAAAAGTGAGAATTAATGTAAAGAGAAATTTTAAACACCTTTATAATATCCCAACTGTTAAAAGAAAAACTTTAGAGAAATTAAACTTAACAGAGTTTATTTGAGCAAAGAATGATTCGTGAATCAGGCGGCACTCAAAGCTAGAAGAGGTGCAAAGAGCTTCACCTTAGCAGCATGAACAGTGGGCTTTTATAGGCTAACCAAGGAATCAAAGTAAGAAATTATTTAATTGGCTACATCTAGGCATTAACCTTATTTGCATATGAATATGATCTGGTAAAAAGTCCCGAGTTAGAGATTTGTTGGCTGTTGCTTATTAGTAGAGAGTTTAACTTTTGTTTTATTGTTTACATTGAATTGAGTTTTGATTTGCTTATATAACGCACTGGAGCCATCTCAGCTTAATAGCCTCCTCAACAATTTTTTTTTTTTTTTTTTTTTTTTATGAGACAGAGTCTCACTGTGTCACCCAGGCTGGACTGCAGTGGCATGCTCTCAGTTCTCCAGCCTCAGGTTCCTGAATAGCTGGGATTACAGGCACCTACCATTGTGCCCAGTTAATTTTTGTGTTTTTGGTAGAAATGGGGTTTCGCCATCTTGGCCAGGCTGGTCTTGAACTCTTGACCTCAGGTGATCCGCCCGCCTTGGCCTCCCCAAAATTTTTTTTAACACATCTGAGAGATGATGGTTTCCTGACCCCAAAAAAAGTGGCAGTGAAATAAATTAAAACACCCAAACTTCCAATAAGTAGGTTGGGAAAATATATTTATTCAGCTATTATAAGGTATATTTTAGATGAATATCTATTGACATGGAAAGATATTTATAATATATCATGGATCTAAAAAGAAGTTATAAGTCATATGTATATTATAATATCATGTTTTAAAAATATTTTAATTCTTTTAATTATCTACTGTTGAATAAAAAATAATCCCAAAATGGCTACTTTAAAAAATCTCCATTTTATTATATTTAATAATGTTGTGGGTCAAGAAATAGGGCAGTGCTAAAGTGGGCAACTCTTTTGCTCCATGTAGTGTTAACTTAGGTCACTTGGTGGTATTTAGTTGGAAGACAGGCTGGTCTGAAGTATTTAGAGGGGTTCAACTCAAATACTGGCACCTTGGTAGGGATAACCGGGAAAGCTAGTTTCATCTGTGACTGCTGAACTGGGCAACTAGACAAATCCTTTCTAGCCTGGAAGTCTCGAAAGTAGTTTGACTTGTCATAAAGCTGCTTAGTTTCCAGAAAAGGTGTTCTAAGTAAGACACAGAATGTGGAAGCTGCCACTCCCATAAGACACATTATTAACATCTGTCCCAACAGTTCCGGGTCAACGCAGCCACCAAACCCGCCCAGGTTGAAGGAGAGGAATTGTAGACACCCCTTGCCCTGTACACATGTAAATACACCTCTATGGAAGGAATGTTGTAAAATATTGTGATTATCTTTAATTAGCCACAGACTTCTCTCTTACTGCAAATTATTTACCTTTTTTCCTCCATGTCAAATACAATCATCTCCTCCTGTGACCCCCAATGCCTCCTCCCATTATAGTATTTTTTTCAAATTTCTTGATCTTTTCACCTAAATCACTTCCAGAAGGAGATGAGCCATCTCAGGTTTGCTTCCTCAGGTAAAGCATCTCTCATTCTGAATATATGTGAAGCAAATAATTTGTCCCCCACACACATAATATTCAATGGTGCGACTCAGACAGAAAAACCAATATTAAAAAAACCAATAAAAGAAATTTGGAAATGGAAGGTACACAGCAGTAACAAGTCCATGAAATTTCTGAAATCTAATCAGGCACATGACTCCTACTCTTTGATTAAGGCCCAGTACTAATCTCTAGGATGATTATTGACAGTACCCTCTGAGCTCTTGTTTCTGCCCTCTGCTTTATTTATCACATGCATTTGAAATGCTATATTCATAACTGTGTAGCTGCTCAGTCTGCCTTGTCTTTACAGAAAGTTGGAGGTCCCAAGACCCCTTTTCATTTTGCACTGTCTCTGTCACATTCAATCTAAGCTGATTTAATTCTTTTAGAACCGTGAGGGTTCCTTGTGTATCAAATTACAATTCACTCTACTAAACAAATTCTGAGACAGGCCCTTCTCTACCTTCAGCTAAGAGTCAGAATCCTACAGGAAAATGTTCTAAAGATTCTTCTAAGTCATTGGCATATCAAGACATTCTAGTAGCCTTGTCTAAGATTTGTAGACCCTTTCTCATCCTATCAGAGATGATGTCTAAGAGGAGGTACTAAGAATTTTAGAAGTCCTACTGTGCTGGCCCTTAAATTTTTCTGATATATCAACAAAAGTTCTCACAGTACAACATGTGATTTTTAACTGTAGGCCATGCTTATTGGTAGCTGTTCTACATTTCATTTTTGCCCTGACAGCATTCAAACTTGAGATTCCCTTGATGGGAGAGACCGAGGATGAGGAACAGTTTTATTTTCAAAACTGGCACCCATATATTTTCTCTAAATTCTACTTAAAAATCAAACAGCTCCTCCTTCCATTTATTGCATTCTTCTCTTTTATCATACGCAACGGGAAGTCAAATCCCTGCCTTGGCCAGATCATTAAGTGACCTTTTTATTTCCCATTTTACTGCTGGAGACATCTGGCACCCATTCTCTAGCCCCCAGCAGCATTTCCTCCCTCTTTTTAATGTCCTTACTAACCATTTCTATGATGCCCTTCCAGCTCCTATCTGCCACTCCATCACAAAAATAAAGCCAGAAGTTTTAGGCAGCACCCTACTTCTAGATGCTAAATTTTACTTTGGCCTTTTATTGCTACATACACAGTTCCTTAACATTAATGTTTTAAACCAAGTATCTTACAATCTCATGATTTTTATGGTTCATCTCATGATTTTATGGTTCAGAAATTTAGACAGAGAAATTAATTTATTCTTTGTGGTATTGAATTGGTCTATCATTAGAGTTCAACTGTAGATAGGCAAATTTGGGGAATCCAAGAAGGTATCCCTTACATATCTGGCATTTTTTCAAGAATGGCTGAATGACTGAGCTCACTCCTCCAGTCAACCAGAGTGGCTACATGTGACCTTTCTAGTGCTGTAGTCTGAGAGTAGTCAGACTTCTTTCATGGTATCATAAACATTAAAAGTATTAAGTACCAATCTCTCAAGGTTTGAGGCCAGAAACTGTATGTAACCATGTTTACTTATTCTACTGGCTAAAGTACTCAAAAGCCTGCCCAGCTTCAAGGAGAGGAGATATATGCTACTACTATAAAATAAGAAATTGAAAAGGCCTACTCAATTCTTGCCACTTAACCCAAAATGTAGGGTAAACCTGTAGACTCAACTTTCTCTTCTCCCTACCAGCCCAATTACTTGTTTAAGCTCTGAAATTATATACTTGTTCAGAACCAGTAGATGCCTGAAACTGCCATTTAACATTGTTCTAAGATAAACAAAAAGACTGATTTTGTTCCAAGTCTCTTATTTTTATCATATCTAATTATCCCATTCCTCTTGAAAATGAATGACCTCAATAGAGTCACAATTTTTTTGTTGTTGTTAATTAGGTGAAAAACCATTTATTTTCATTTCCTCTTTCAGCCTTAGAGGGAACCGTTTTCACATGTTCAGCCATTTGTCCTCTACATTTCTAGTTCCTTACATCATGCCAGAAACTTGCTTACTAAACTGTTTAAGCTTCACATTAATCAATCTGTAACATCCATTACAAATATTTATTTTAAAAGTACTCTTTTAGTCACAAATTTGAATTATTAAAGACAAACAATCATTATCTCCTGAGCCTCCTTTTTTGTTCATTTATTCAACGGCTCATGTAACAGGTATTTAGCGAGTCTATACCATGTTCTTGGTATTGGGGAAACACTAATGTGTAAAACAGATATATTTCCTCTATTTCTACAAAAGTAGTTAAAGACAAGAGTTTAAACATGCAATATGATCAATTGAGACTTAACGATGAAGAAGAAGACTCAATGCAGAGCATAATAAGGTCATCCAATTGAGTCTAGGGCATCAGAGAAGGTTAAACAGCAGAACAAACATCCTAGCTGAGACTAGGGAAGTAAACCAGACAAGATTCAGCAAGAAAAAAGAGGAACCATTTCAGGCAATGGTGATACCATCTTTCAGCTTCCAAAGGTGTAAGACAGCATAGAATACCTGAGGAACTTGAAAAGGAAAGTTTTGAGAGGGGAGAGAAGAGAGTAAAGGAACATGGCAGGATTAGATCAGAAATTGTTTTACAAAATATGGCAATGAATTTAGATTTTATAATGAGAATCACAATATAATTCGTGAAGATATTTAAACCAGGCTAATTGTCATTATCAGAATTGTGCTAAGAAAATTATCCTGGTTGCAACGTGATGAATTATTTGGAAAGGAAAAATAATGGATATAGGTAATCTGCTTTTGAAGCTATGGTGATACTTGATTAGAGGCAAACATTGACAATGAGAACAATGAATGGATTATGGAGCTATTTAGGAGGTTTTACTGAGGGTTGATTGAGTTAGCAGAAAAATCACAATAAAAGTACTAATAGTTAATAAGAGTAGAACAATGATAATGTGTCACACACTGTTCTATGCCTTTTACCTGTATTATTTTATTTAATGTTTAATATAGCTGAATGGGATAGGTAATATTTTTTCTATTTTACATATAGGGAAACTGATTCATAGAAAGATTATAGAAACATTACAGAAGGAGCATGACTAACAAGTAAATGTACTAGAATTAGACATTACGTGGTCTAAATCCAGGGTTTTAACCACACTACTAAGATGGCTAAAATAGTACTATAATTGCACGGTGGGGTGTAAGGAGTTTTATCAAATTTAATTTAAAAATACTTAGAGGGCCGGGCGCGGTGGCTCAAGCCTGTAATCCCAGCACTTTGGGAGGCCGAGGCGGGTGGATCACGAGGTCAGGAGATCGAGACCATCCTGGCTAACATGGTGAAACCCCGTCTCTACTAAAAATACAAAAAACTAGCCGGGCGTGGTGGCGGGCGCCTGTAGTCCCAGCTACTCAGAGGCTGAGGCAGGAGACTGGCGTGAACCTGGGAGGCGGAGCTTGCAGTGAGCCGAGATCGCGCCACTGCACTCCAGCCTGGGTGACACAGCGCGAGACTCCGTCTCAAAAAAATAAATAAATAAATAAAAATAAAATAAAAATAAAAATACTTAGAGAAAAAACAGTCAGATACAAGTTCTGTCCCTGATATAATGAAATCAACAATACAGGACATTTTGATAACTGGGGAAATGTGAATATAGACTTGGTATTCTAAGAAAATGTATTGAAATATAATAGAATCATTATCTAAAAGAGGATAGATTACAAAAGAGTAGATACATTATGATCTTTGTTACAAAAATACATATACATTTATGTAGATACATAGATAACTATCTGGAAGAATATAATTTTTGGTGTTAACAATAGTAATCTATAGATTGTGGAAATCTGGTATTTTTATTTTACTTTAGTACTTTTTTTTTATTTTCTAACTGTCCAGAGCATATCTAAATTGCTTTGTAACCTTAAAAATTAAAAATAAACATATTAAAAGGCAAAATTATAATTTCAAAAGACAACATGTGAGATCAAAGCCAATTATTATGTTAATTCAACTTTATATCAGTTGTTCCACAGAGTACCAAAGAGAGAGATGTGCCCAGGTAAATAATCAGTATAGCACTATGTCACTTACTTTTTTTTTTTTTTTTTTTTTTTTGAGACAGGGTCTCGCTTTTTCACCCAGGCTGGAGTGCAGTGGCATGATCTCGGCTCACTGCAAGCTCCACCTCCCAGATTCATGCCATTCTCCTGCCTCAGCCTCTGGCGTAGCTGAGACTACAGGCACCCGCCACCACACCTGGCTAATTTATTTTTTATTTTTAGTAGAGATGGGGTTTCACCGTGTTAGCCAGGATGGTCTCGATCTCCTGACCTCGTGATCCGCCCACCTCAGCCTCCCAAAGTGTTGAGATTACAGGCGTGAGCCACCGTGCCCGGCCAGCACTATGTCACTTTATATTGACCAGTGGCTCTGCCTTAATGGCTCTGAAGCAGAACTCTAGTACAGAGTTGCAGGCTTGAATTTCTAGTAACAAGACACAGAGATCACATTTCAGAGATTTATTCAAGAGTGCTCTGAGAATTAAAACCAGGGGAAGGAAAGGAAAGTTAGGAAAATGAAAGGAAAGGGGTAGGAAGCAAGTAGGAATGAGCAGAAAAAGAAGTCACGCTGTGACGTATTCTCAGGGTAAGACATCCAACTATATGGAGAATTTTAAAATTTAGTGACCTCTCAGGGATGCCCTGAGTTTAGACGAGAATCAGGTCATTATAACCTCCCACTGATTATTCACTGGCTATGGGCCATCCCAAGAAGTAGGCATGATACTGAATATCTTGAGCTGAGGCAGTTATCCAAGGGAACCAATAGCTGAAGGCCAGCAACACTCCTCAGAGATCAAGTAATAAATTCTCGATTCCTAGGGAAGGATATGGGCAGTATTACAGTGCCTACAACAAGAGTATA
Organism: Papio anubis; assembly: GCF_008728515.1. NCBI lineage: Eukaryota > Metazoa > Chordata > Mammalia > Primates > Cercopithecidae > Papio > Papio anubis. The sequence continues at coordinate 67,698,427 of NC_044985.1, read as the reverse complement.
CACAAAACACTACCTTTAAGTGGCTTCTTTCATCTAATTTCAACCCTGAACATGAAACTATATGACTGTACAACTTGAGGGCCATATGAAGAGTGACAAAGGACAGAATGATGAGGGGGAGAGAGAGAGAGAGAGAGAGAGCGAGCATTCACTCTAATGCCTATTCCATGACATGTGAGAGAGTAAAGTGCAGCTTGGCCCAGAAAAGAAGACACAGAGTCAACTTAAATGGACAACAAAAATGAGTCCAGGCCCAAAGCACATTGAAGTTTATCCCTTGGAAAGTTCTGTATCTGAAATAATCAAGCTCAATCTGTCGTTAGCTACCCTTGGCCATAACTCATACAGGGAGCTATAAGAAAGCTCTGTGTGGGGTGGGGGAGGTGGCATGAGAAGGATAAGAGGAAGAGGCCTTCTTTACCTTTCCAAATTAATAGTTAAATTCTACAAGACTCTGTGATCTACTGGATGAAGGGGTGAAGAAAAGTGGTATCTTAAGGATAATGTCAATATTTTTCCTTAATGGTTGCAAATCAAAGAGGACATGACAGCTTATTCAATTAATTGTATGAAGATGATAGACTATCCATTTGGAAAAATACTAAAATGAGATTCATATCTCATATCACATATAGAAAATGAATTCTATACAGAGTATATAACTGAATACTTCAAATCAATATGTAATTAAAAACTTTAATCACATGAAACACACACACCCTTTTTGCCACACACTCCAGATGCCTAGCAATGACAGAAAAAAAGTAAAGCTAAATAGATGCATGAATATGCCAGGAATAAGAAGACAGCTGCACAGCTAAACAAAAAAATATGAGTAGGGTTGCCAGATAAAGTACAGCATGCCCAGTTAAATCTGAATTTCAGAAAACAAATGTCTTTTTGGTATAAGTAGGCTCTATGCAATATTTAGGATATACTTATAACCAAAACATTATTTTTGGCATTTAATATTTAGTGTATTTAGCATATTTAGTAACTTCTTAATGTTTAGACTATTTTATTTACTAAATCTGGCAATAAAAATCAGTTATTCTTCAAAGAAAAGAGAAAGCAAGATTGGAAAAATTACGAAAGGAACTATTTACAAAAATTCCTAGAGGGCAGGGAGAAAGGACTAATACTAAAGGTGGTATTCAACTAAAGTGTTTTACCCTAGAGATAGCATATACCAAGCACAGGAATGTAGTCCAGGAGTATCCCCCACGTGACTATTGAGGTAAAGGGATGAATAAACAGGTGGTTGTATTTCATCATATCCCCTCTTTCTTTGGGCCAATTTGCCAAGTAATTGATTGTCTGCCTTAAAGCAACAGCAGTGGAGACAGGAGCTTGGGTAACAGAAGCAAAGCTACACAAATTGTCTATGGACCTTTCACTCTCATTTAAGAAATGGAGCATTAAAAGCCACTGAAGTCTACTGTATTTAAACTCTCAAACAACAGTGGCAAAGATACAAGGTAAACTCAAACAAGAAATCTTAAATATAAGTGTGTATTGGTCCATTCTCACACTGCTATACTACCTGGGACTGGATAATACACAAACAAAAGAGGTTTAACTTACAGTTCTGCATGGCTGGGGAGGCCTCAGGAAACTTACAATCATGGCAGAAGGTGAAGGGGAAGCAAGGCATGTCTTACATGGCAGCAGGAGACAGAACAAGCACAGGGAAAACTGCCAGTTTGAAAACCATCAGATCGTGTGAGAACTCCCTCACTGTCATGATCCCCCATTATCCAATCATTTCCCACTAGATCCCTCCCTCAACACATGGGGATTACAATTTAAGATGAGAATTGGGTGGTGAAAAAAGAGCCAAATCATATCATTCTTCCCTGGCCCTTCCCAAATATCATGTCCTTTTCAAATTTCAAAACCAAGCATGCCTTCCCAAACAGTCCCCTAAAGTCTTAACTCATTCCAGCATTAACCCAAAAGTCCAAGTCCAAAGTCCTATCTGAGACAAGGCAAGTCCCTTCCATCTATAAGCCTGTAAAATCACAAACAAGTTAGTTACTTCCAAAATACAATGGAGTTACCGGCATTGGGCAAATGTTCCTATTCCAAATGGGATAAATTGGCTAAAACAAAGGAGCCACAAACCCTATTCAAGTCCAAAACCCAGTCAGGCAGTCATTATATCTTAAAGCTCCAAAATCTCCTTCAACTCCACATCTCACATCCAGGGCATGTTGATGCAAGGGGTTGGCTCTCAAGACCTTGGGCAGGTTCACCACTGTGGTTCTGCAGGGTACAGCCCCTTTGCCTGCTTTCATGGGCTGTCTTTGAGTGCCTGTCACTTTTCCAGGCACGTGGTGCAAGCTGTTGGTGGATCTACCATTCTGGGATCTGGAGGACAGTGGCCCTCTTCTCACAGCTCCACTAGGCAGTGTGCCCCAGTGGGGGTTCTGTGTGGGGACTCCCAACTCCAACTCCACATTTCCCTTCCACACTGACCTAGCAGAGATTCTCCGTGAGGGCTCTGACTCTGTAGCACACTCTGCCTGAACATCCAGGCATTTCCATACATCCTCTGAAATCTAGTCAGAGGCTCCCAAAGCTCAACATCCACACCTGTGGGCACAACAGTATGTGGAAGCTGCCAAGACTTGAGACTTGCACTATTTGAAGTCACAGCCTGAGCTGCACCTTGGCGCCTTTTAGCCATGGCTGGAGCTGGAGTGGCTGGGATGCAGGGCATCAAGTTCTGAGGCTGCACAGAAGAGTGGGTCCCTTGTCTCAGCACACAAAACCATTTTTTCCCTTCTAGGCTTCCGGGTCTGTGATGGAAGGGGCTACCTCGAAGATCTCTGACATGCGATGGATACATTTTCCCCATTGTCTTGGCTATTAACATTCAGCTCCGCATTACTTATGAAAATTTCTGCAGCGGGCTTGAATTTTTCCTGAGAAAATGAAGTTTTCTTTTCTACCAAATGGTCAGGCTGCAAATTTTTTAAACTTTTATGATCTGCTTCTCTTTTAAATGTAAGTTCCAATTTCAAATCATCTTTCTGTGAACACATGTAAGTGTATTCTTTCAGGAAAAGCCAGGTCACATCTTGAGTGCTTTGCCGCTTAGAAATTTCTTTTAGACACTCTAAATCATCTCAAGTTTAAAGTTCCAAAGATCTCTCAGGCAGGGCCACAATGCTGCCAATCTTTTTGCTAAAGCATAGCAAGAGTGACCTTTGTTCCAGCTCTCAATAAGTTCCTCATCTCCATTTGAAACCACCTCAGTCTGGACTTCATTGTCCATATTACAATCAGCATGTTGGTCAAAACCATTCAACAGTCTCCAGGAAGTTCCAAACTTTCCCTCATCTTCCTTTCTTCTTCTGAGCCCTCCAAACTGTTCCAAACTCTGCCTGTTAACCCAGTTCTAAAGTCACTTCTACATTTTCAGGTTATCTTTATAGCAGTGCCCCACTCTATCAGTACCAATTCTCTGTATTAATTCATTCTCACATTCCTATAAAGATTATACCTGAGACTGGTAACTCATAAACCAAAGAGATTTAATTGCCTTACAGTTCTGCAAGGCTGGGAGGCCTCAGGAAACTTATAATTATGCCAGAAGGTGAAGGTGAAGGTGAAGGTGAAGCAAAGCATGTCTTACATGGCAGCAGGAGACAGAGACATGGCGTACAGGGAAAACTGCCCCTTTGAAAACCATCAGTTCTTATGGGAAGTCCCTCACTATCATGAAAACAGTGTGAGGAAAACTGCCCCCATGATCCAATCACCCACCAGATCCCTTCCTTGACACATGGGGATTACAATTTGAGATGTAATTCGGGTGGGGACATAGTACCAAACCATATCAAAGTGTGTGCTCTAAATAAAAAATCAGCAAATATATGCAGAAATTTAGGGCCACTAAGGAGAAACAAGCAGATTCATCAAGCAGAACTAGTACCTGTGGGGGAAAAAAAAAATTAATATAGAGACAGAACAAAAAAATTGATAGTTATGTAGTCATGCATCACATGAGGATGGTTCTATCCATGACAGACAGCTTATACATGGTGGTTCCATAAAATTATAATGGAGCTGGCCAGGCACGGTGGCTCAAGCCTGTAATCCCAGCACTTTGGGAGGCCGAGACGGGCGGATCACGAGGTCAGGAGATCGAGACCATCCTGGCTAACACCGTGAAACTCCGTCTCTACTAAAAATACAAAAAACTAGCCGGGCGAGGTGGTGGGCGCCTGTAGTCCCAGCTACTTGGGAGGCTGAGGCAGGAGAATGGCGTAAACCCGGGAGGCGGAGCTTGCAGTGAGCTGAGATCCGGCCACTGCACTCCAGCCCGGGCTACGGAGCAAGACTCTGTCTCCAAAAAAAAAAAAAAAATTATAATGGAGCTGAAAAATTCCTGTCACCTAGTGAAGTCACAGCCATTGCAACCTCATAACATAATACATTACTCACATGTTTGTGGTGATGCTGGTATAAACAAACTTACTGCACTGCCTGTTTTATAAAAGTATAGCATATACAATTATGAATAGTACATAATACTTAGCCAAAAGACATTCAAGGGATATAGCGAATTAAGATATTTTAGGTATGTAAACATTTACAATTCGTACATAGCCCATCAAGTGAAAAAAATGAACGCAAGAGAAAGTGTCAAATGCACAGGTGACCAAATAAATTAGTAAAATATTATCACATATTTTGATTGCTAATTCTTAACATCAATTTGTAAATAAAATTTCACATGAACACAGAATACATATTTGCAGAAGAGAGTGAATATAAATACTAGATTATTCAAAATATTGTTGAGGAATGAAGGCGAATTAAGTTAACCATTTAAGTTCAAGCACTAAAAAACTAGATGCGAAATATAACTTGAAAACATCTAGAGAAAAAGAGAAATTGCATAACTTTCAACTCTGGGAAGAAATGAGTACAAAAAATCAATCTGAAGCAATCAGAATACATATGGGTATACTTAAAAAGCAAAAAATAAAAAAAATCATCTATTTGCTATATACTAGAAGTATATTAAAAACTCAGTGACATACTGGAGCAGACACTCGATGCTCCCATTTCCTGCCATTTTAATCCATGTTTAAGTTTGCCTGAAGCTGAAGTGGATAGATCCCAACACGATTTCTTACCATATCAAGTGCCTGAGCCCTTCTGTTCCTAAAGGTTTTCTCCAGCACCACTGGAGTGTGCTCAGTTTGTATCCAGGAAAGCCCCAAAGATCTGAGAATTCCATGTTCCCAGGTGCAACCCTTAAACAATGAGGAACTGAATTTGATGGATAAATATCCCCCACTTCCCATTTCTTTGGTGGGATGCTTGTGAGGTACCTCACAGGGTTCCTGGTAAGATTGAGCCCCAGTTGCACACAGTGGTAACCTGCTTGTTAACACATCCTTTAACTGGCTTCTTCTCTTGCCCTGTTGACTTTCCGCACATGCTGTGTGGTTCCTGGGATGGCACCCCAGATAAAGTACCAGCACCTAAGTCCTTTTCTTAGGGTCTGCTTTTAGGGGAACCAAAACCAAGACAGTTGTAAGAATTGGTATACTAATAACCCCTGGTGTGCTGTGACATCATAATTACTAAGACTTTCAGTGGTTGTGGATTGGGGTGAAGTACAGGTGGCTTAAAAATATGGAAGCAAAAGTCGTTAAAGGGATTATGGAGTTACCTATTTTAAGTAGCTACCTTAGAATCCCTGAATAAGAGAATAACAGGCTCAGGTTAGCCAACTACAAACCTAGAGCTTGTTGCTGAAAACCAGAAAAACTCAATGCCAATATTTAAAGAGCCCTTATCTCCTGTAATAATAAGGCAGTTTTACTAAGCAGGTATAGGATTTGATTTCTAGAGTGGTAAAGCCACAAAAGAGATTGCGTACATACCCCAGGAACTCTCCTATGCTAAAATCAGGGGCCCTGCTTGGGAAAGAGTTGTAATCCAAAATCTAAAATGATGATATTTGGGTGTGCATGCCTGAGAAGCTTAAATCTTCAGATTCCTTTGAAAACCCCAGGCCAGCAGAAGCAGCCACCTTTCTATAGTACTGTATCTACTGTTGCAAAGATGTCACAAAATGCCACATTTCAGGCAAATGCAACATAAAATGATGCTTATCCTCCTTAATATACTCCCCTTCCTTCTCTTATGGTCTAGATCAATAATCAGAGACATTTCAGCATAGCTCACTCAGTTAACATAGCTCGGCATAGCAAAGCCCTGATATGAAGAAAAAAAAAAAAAGATTATTTACCAAAACAAAGATCTACAGTATCTTACCAATGTATTTCAGTGGGGCCTAGAGTAACACACATACGTGTAGGTCTTCAGGGTTAGAACAGAGGCACGGATTTAATACTCAATAGGAACCAGTTTGTTGATATGGGGGCTCATCCCTGTAACTCAGGAAAAATTAGCTTGATGAAGTTATATGCACTCAGTCCTAGTATACTTTCAGGATGGCTGTTTCAAACTCAGACACAAATACGTCCCTCATCAAATAAGGTGGCAATGCCATTGTCTGTTCTGGCAGAGCAATGAGAAAGGCATCAGAAGACCCAGGAAGGTGGGCATGTTAAAATGGATTTACTATGTGAGACTAGCAAACCCACTGTGAAAAAAGGAAATAGAAAGACAGGAAAGTAAATAAGCAAATAAGGAAGGAGGAAAGCAAGACAGAACAGTACCCAGAACACAGTAGGTGCTTGATAAATATTTGGTGGCAAATTGATGAAATGCATAAATTAAAACCCAAAATAGTAGTACAAAAATGTGATAGGTCTCGATTATCATAATTAATAAGCTTGATCTTTAACATATGAAATGATGTCCTTTGTTTTCTAACATTTTCTCTTATATATAGCATAACAATATTGATCAAGCATTAGAATACAGAATAAATCTCAACAAATTCTAAGTAGGTCCTATCATATTAGCCACATTACCTGAATGCAATGCAGTAAAATTAGAATAGAAAAATCAAAAGGAAGCCCCCTTGACTCTAGAATTTTGTAGTTAGAAATCAGCTATTCAAATAAATTTGATGATAATGAAGAAATGAGATATAATGGCAATTAATTTAGTACTGAATTAACTATGTATGAAAATCTAAAGCATTCAGAATACTTTTTATAGTCTTCAATATATTCATTAGAGAAATTTTTATAAAATTATGCTGTTAAATAAAAATTTTAAAAAATAAAAACTGCCTCAAAGTGAAATAAAAAATAGTAATAAACATAAATAAATAAATAAATAAATAAAATAGAAGAAAATATAAATTAATAAAACCATATGCTACCCTTTTTTGGAGAGGGTGCAGCATACCTATATAAGAGCTAAATCTTTGATAGGTACTATCAGAGAGGAAAAATGAGAGAATATACAATTACAAATATTGTTAAAGATATGTAAATTAGGTGTGGTCAAAAATAATATCTGGGAAGATTCAGAGTGTATTACTTCTAATTCTAGAAATCTTTTAAATAATTTCTATTCAGGACTCTCTCAACCTCCTTCTTCTTTCCTATAGGTGCCTTTACTCACTTGAGACAAGAGGCATTTAGTTACTTCCTACATGTGGGCTCCTCTTTCAAGTAGTAAAGACTACTGGGTAAAAGAGAGAAAAACAATTGCTCTTCCATTCCCTTCCCACATCCAGGGGCTGATGTGCAATTCTGAGAGCATCCAGATTTACTGATAATTATCTCCGTGGAACCTTGTCCTTGACCGACATAGCAAGGGTCTCCTTTAAAATTTTTCTTCAAACTGCAATAAAACCAACACTACACTTTTAGCATACTTCCCATGCAACAGAGTCTGAAACTGATGGCAAGGAACTTAGATGCATAACATACAAGCAAAAGTTGTGTTGTCACTTGGATTTTCTTATATCCACACTGTTTGCTCATGATTAATAATAATAGCTACTTAAAAGTATTCTTTGGTCTAAGCAAGATGAATATTTTTCGTACATGTGGTCTAAAACTAATACATCTGAAAACTGATCAAGAAATTCTGCTAACTTTGCTATTAGCAACCTTACAATTATCCTGGAGCCTATTATTCTTTCAGTCTGAGTTTTTTTCAAGAACTTATTCTGTTGAGTGTGTAACATAATCTAGGTTATAAACGCACACCTTCCTTAACAGTATGCAGGAAAATAGGTCCAGGATCCCAGGGCATCAAGAAGTCCACTTAATTCCAAGAACACTATTGTTTCAGGACACTACCTTACCTCTCCTCTCCATCACTTTCATTCTGTTTTGTTTATAAATGAATGTAATGGCTAATAACATTCTATATTGCTTTCCCCTGATGTAATTATTGGGCCTATTTGAGGTATCTGCTTACTCTGGTTCATTTTTTACAACACCTAACATCATTTGTATTACTTTCTAGGTTGTAGTCACTGAATTATTAAATTCATGGAACTTTCTCAAGGCCTTGATTCAAATATAACGACAATATTTTGGCTAAAATATCTGAAATACAAACTAAAGTCATAAAATGCAGCATACCAAGGTCTAAAAATAATATTTATTACATAGCTATACAATAGTTTTTCAGTGCTTCTGTAGGTGTGGATGCCTTATGGGAGAATCTGAATTTTGTCTTTATATGTTAATATATTATCAAAGTTTTCTACATGAACATGTATTATTTATATTTTGAGGTTAATATTATTTAGAAAAATAAATTAGAACATTTAAAGCTGAAGTGTCTTTTTCTATACTTTTAAGAATGTTATTCTGAAATCACAGGTATTTACATTTATTGTTCATATCAGAAAATATGAAGAAATAATAATTACAACAAAAGCGTACAATTTGCAGAGACAAAAGGAATCATGGAAGTAATATTTTTTATCTTTCAGATGAGGAAACTCAGAAAAAACTTGACTTGTTTCATGTTACATCTCTAGTTAATAGGATGGCTGAGAATGCAACCTCCTGAGTGTCATATGTTTCTGTCTATTATCCTTACGAATGGTTTATGTTTCCCAGTTGTTTTGGTCCCATCATCCCTACCATATAATGAGATTTTTAAAGAACTGAGTATCCTAGTTTTATTACAATTCCCGATACAGCAGTAGCTTGAACACTAAGAATTCAATGCATGTCAACTTATTGAATATCTGTGATCCTGCAGAAAATAAAATGCTTTCAAAAGAGGTAAAAATGTAAATACAAGAGAGGTGATAGTAGGGTGGTTCAGAATTAACTACAAGGAATTCAGTATAAGACAATTTCACAGAAATAATTCTTAGGTATTAAAGGCAATTACTTAAAAGTAAAGCCATTTCATAAACCACTAAGCATGGGGATAAGAAAAGACAGGATGATTTAATACAAGTCAAAAATGGTCTTGATGTGAACTCTGGTGGGCATTAGAGATTTGCTGTTTCCCAAATCAACTGTTTTTATGTAACCCAGATTTCTGATGAGGTTAGTTTGCTCTATAAGATCTAGATGAGATTCCTTTGAATCCCCACCTTATACCTGTGGCTGTTCAATGTCCTGCCCAAAGAATAGGTAAATTCCTCCAAGCTTATATTACCAATGAATTAAACACAGCCAGAAATAAAAGCCATTAGTAATGTAAATTGACGTGAGCCTTTGAAAAATACTTCTAATAGTGTCAAGATATTCCCTTTAGCTATATGATACTACATAGAATAAATATTTGCCAAAACATTTTTTTTTCTGTCTCCAGCATCAAATCTGAGAGCTATGAATTAATAGATTATATCCAACTTGGTCAACAATAAGTTGTAAACTATGGCTATGTAATTATAGAATGTTGCTTATTTATAGAATGGAAATTTTAAATAAAAACATGAAGAGTTTCTTAATTTTTTAAAATTCATTTTCTTTTACCTAAAGCATTCTCATATTCCTTGTAAGTTAGAAGCCTAGGATGTCTAACAAATTTTGTTAAGTGAGTAAACAGCCTTGGGCCAAGAGGAATCCAGTATGGTAAGAAGCCTCTCAATTCCCATCCCACATTCAAGTATCCAAAGATTTCCTCCTAAAGACTTGCAGACAATCCAAATGTGTAACTAAAATCACTGAAGGATTTTATGTTACATTTTTGTTACATCTACGTCTCCCTCAAAAATAGTAAGTACCGATTATAAACAGACAGATTGACCAATAAATGATGAGCTTTCTGAGAAAAATACACCTGCTGCTTCATTTCATGCTTAAAAAACAACAACAAAAAAGAAAAAGAACAAAGGATTGTGATTAGGCAAACTAAGAAAAATAAACACAAAAAAACCTTTCACCTCACATAAACTGTTTTAACAACTTAGCTAGATTTTAATTACACAAAATAAAAATGCAAACTTCATATTTATTGGTCAGTATAATTGTGTTAAATTCTTTTATAGAACTGCCATGACTTGGTTAAGAATATTTGTTGATTCATCATGTTTCATCCCCCTTGTGATGTCAAAATAGAAACAGATAGTTGGGGTGGGCACCATCTTGCAACACCATCCTCAGACTAATGGAGTAAAATTATTATCTCTACTTAGGTTATTTCAGGGTTTTAGCAAGAGTTCTCCTGAGAAGCAGAAGCTACAGGATATACAGATAAAAAGAAATTTAGTAGGGGAATGGGCTAATGTGATCATGGAGGCTGAGAAGTCCCATGACAGGCTGCTTGCAAGCTGGAGAACGAGGAAAGCTGGTAGTTGGCTCAGGCCAAGTCCCAAATCCTCAGAACCAAGGAAGCTGATGGTATAATTCTCAGTCTGAAGCCAAAGTCCCAAGACCCCCAGGGATTGCTGATGGTAAGTTCCAAGTCCAAAGGCCAGAATGTCTGGAGTTCTGATGTCCAAGGGCAGAGGAAGGACTTCTCATCTCTGGGAGAGAAAAAAAAAAATTCTCCCTACTCTGCCTTTTTGTTTTGTCTGGGCTGTTGTCCCCCGACTTGAGGGCATATCTTCTCCCTCAATCCACCCACTCACATGCCAATCTCTGGAAGTATTCTCACAGACATCTAGGGCAGCCCAATCTTTAATCAAAATCAAAGCCACCTGGGTTTCCCTTTCAGCAGAGGGGCAAGCTCAGTGCCTACTGAAGCATTGAGCATGAATAGTGCTTTACCAGCTATCCCTTTATCCAGTCAAGTTGACATCCCCAAACGAACCACCACAAGGAAACTAGAATGTGCCAAAATGGAAATAGAGTTTGAAACATGGGGTTTCCAAAGGTGAAGGGGGTCATGGGAAAGAAACATTTTCAATTCTACCCATTTTCCGGGGCCTAAGAATAGTTCTACTTCTCATAAGTTTAGCACTGGTCACCAACCAATCATGAATTCCTTCTGCTCTGACATAGTATAAAAGATTCAAAAAGAGATTAATGAACAGTATTAACACGTGTACTGCATTTATCTCATATGAGAAATGGAAATGCTATATTTTACTTCTTTACTATAAAAATCACAGACTTTCCCTGAGGTAAAGATACTCTAATTCTATATCATTTTGGCTAAAATTTCTAGAAACAACCATAAGTTTATTAATGACATCACTAAATCTGATAATGTTATTAAAATTTTTCAGGTTGGGCAATTTGAAGTCACAGTCATTATTAGAGTTCCTAATTGTGAAATTAATATATGTTAATTATAACAAAAACTTTTTTTTTTTTTTGAGACGGAGTCTCACTGCAACTTTCGCCTCTGGGGTTCACGCCATTCTCCTGCCTCAGCCTCCCCAGTAGCTGGGACTACAGGTGCCCACCCCAACACCTGTCTAATATGTTATATTTTTAGTAGAGACGGGGTTTCACCGTGTTAGCCAGGATGGTCTTGATCTCCTGACCTCATGATCCGTCCGCCTCAGCCTCCCAAAGTGCTGGGATTGCAGACGTGAGGCACCACGCCTGGCAAAAAAAAAACTTTTAAAAATAGAGATCATATAGAAAGAAATACAACTATAGACAAACAATCACCCAAAAATATTCTAAATTCCCAGACTCAAATCAAGATTGCCACTGCAAATATTGTCAGCTCATTTTTTAAACCCCTTCTAAGCTTTCAATTCCATTGAGATGAACTCATAGACTAGCCATCATATTTCATCACTTCTGGTATTTTCTGCTTTTTACCTATGTGAAGCTTATAAGCAATACTGTATTGTACTGTATACATACATATACTGTATGTATATACCCTCACGGTATACTTGGATTAATTTACATTTTTAGAAAAAATTTCATGTCTCCATTTTTATTTAAATCTTTCAAAGAGATTGATGGTAATTAGACTGTGTGTGTGTGTGTGTGTGTGTGTGTGTGTGTGTGTGTGTATGATTTAAGTCACAGTTAATAAAGCTAATGCAGCTCTTATGAGCAGAGCCCTATGGAGTAAAGTATCTTCTAGATTGTTTTATGGACTATCTGTTTATCTACTTCTAAAGAGGGCTACTGATGGGTAGGGGACACAAAATGGCCCATCAGCCTATATCAGTAATCAAGTCCTTCTGCCCCTGAGTGCTTTCTGCACAATAATAGAACTTGACCTCATGAGACAAGCATCCAGGAGTTTTCATTGTTACAACCAACTGCCTAACAGATAATTGGCATGCTTTGTGTTTTATGAAATTAACTGTATACCAGATAGCACCCAGCTCACTCTGGTACAAATGGAAGTTTATACACTATAACTAAGAAAATAGACAGTCATTTAGCTTATTGTCTATAACATGAAATATATACCATTCTCCAAAAATATCACCATAATAATAGTTAATGTATGGTGTTTAGTAGCTTGATGATATATCAATACAAATGAGCTACACTATATTGGCTTCACAGAATTATTTTTACTGCACTCCAGTTCATACCATTAATCAACTCAAAGAAATAATATTTTTAGAAGTTTTATCAAATGCATTATTGCTTAATTATGATGCTTCAAATGAAGGATGTTGTCTCTAATATCCAAGTGTCCTTTAATATCATGTATTGCCCATAAGATTTCATAGGAGAACTCTTACTCAAGTCTCAGTTCCAGAAACTCCTATCTTCTGAGTAACAGTAGGTTTATATTTATCTTACTAACATGATGAATCTTCTACTGGATCATGATCCTCACTTTTATCTGACTTAAGTGAATTAGAGCTGAAAGTGGCATATTTCTAGTAACCAGTAGGGCCTCTGATGTGCATTTCTGCCTGTGTTCTATGAATCCCTGCTTTTGTTATCTTCCTATTCTTATTTTTTCTTTACTTAATTTCTCAGCTATTTGCTTTAGCCATTTTCCTTACACATATTGTAAGCTGCTTCAAGTCCTTTTTGAAACAAATAAATATAAATTAGTAATGTTTATTTCATCAGGCTTCCTGTTTATAAAGGATAATTTGCTCCTATATTTATCTAAATATTTTAACAATTTGTGTATATTTTAATACTCATTGAGTTTGTACAAGAATAAAATCACCCTTGAAACTATGCTAATAGCATTTTCTTATCTTCAATTTTTATTGAATTAGGCAACAAAAAAACCTTGAAAATCCTCTTATTTTTCTTTTAGCTCAAAGATTCGTGAGGATTTTTCAAGCAAAGGTAAGTAATAAGATAAATAAAAAGATTTCTAAAGGGGATACAAATTAATAAACCACAAGAAACTTCACTAATCCAGTATAGAAAATTAGTTCTTAAGAAATCTCTTGGTAATCCACTTTTCAAAGTTCTTCAGTTTGTTCAATAACAATATAAATTTGTATTGGTCCCAGAGGAAGTCACCTCTATGTAGGTAGTATGGTTTCAGTGTTTAGCTTATAATTAAGCACTTGAAATACTTGAGAATATGATTATTGGGGCATCAACCCATTGCATAATAATTTTTTCTTCTTCCCTCAGATAAATACTATAAGTGTGTCAGCATGAGCCACCGATTTACAAGATGCATTATGCATAGTGAATTGGTCAGTATTATCTCCACTCTCCTCTACTTGGGAGACAAAATTGAGATTACACAAATTAAGCCACTGTGTCATTCTTTGATTTCCTTACTTGGTTCCGTATGCTTAAGAATGGAATTATTTCTGCAAAAGTAAAATCAAGGACACATTTTACTCTATAGAAACTATAGACATACATAAATATATAAAGGTAATATTCCATTTATTTAGGAAAAGATGCCATTTAAAGTGAAACTAGGGTGGGTACAGTGGCTGATGCCTATAATCCCAGTGAGCTGGGGGACAGAGGCAGGAAAATCGCTTGAGGTCAGGAGTTTGAGGCCAGCCTGGGCAATAGAGCAAGACCCTATATCTACCAAAATAAAAAACATAAAAATTAGCCAGGCATGGTGACATATGCCTGTAATCCTAGCTACTTGGGATGTTGACACAGGTGGATTGCTTGAGCCCAGAAGTTCAAGGTTACAGTGAGCTATGATCATGACACTGCACTCCAGCCTGGGCAACAGAGTGAGTCCCTGTCTCTAAAAACAATAAAAAATAATAAAGCAAAACTAATGTGAGCAATATGGCAGAGCATATAGCATTTTAAAGAGACAGGCAGTTTTAGAAGTGGTTTAATTCAGACCCCTTATTTTTAGATGATACTGTTGGCCAGAAAGCTGAGTGATTTTCTACAACGTCATGAAGCAGGTTAAAACTCAGGCCCTCTGATGGCCCAAATCTGCACGTAAGTATCAATACCTCTTTGAGAGAAAATGCTTTTGTCACCTTCCATAATATCTTTTGATAACAGGGAATATTTGTTATATAATTACCTCTATATTAGGTTGGTTCAAAAATAATTGTGTTTTTTGCAATTAAAATGCCAATACAGCAATTACTTTTGCATGGACCTCTTATGTTCTTTAAAAAAAATTATTCTAAATACAACTTTTTGGGACAGTAGTTTGTATTTGAATCATTTTGCCATGTCTAATTAGTGGCAATAATGAACTTTCTATTCACATAAGAACATTCAACAAACAAATTTCACAGGGCATAGAGAAGGGTAGGAATGAATTATAGAAAAAAAACACTAAAAATAAAATCATGAATTTGTAGGAAATTTTCTTCTCAGTTGTGCGTGCCTTCATATTTATTTTAGTCATCTTCTATACAAAACTTGTCTAGATACCAACATCAACTAGATAAAATGTAGATATTAACATTAACTATTCAGGAAGCAATTTGGTAGCAAATGACAGAAAAAAAACAAGCAAAATTAATTGATTAAAACTGTACATTTTTTGACTCATATAACTTGAAAGTTGAGGAGTATTTTTAGGACTGGCCAGCTACAGAAAATAAAACAATGTCAAAAAAACTTTCTTGCTTGTGCCATTACATTTTCTACATTGTATGGCTTGGTTAAATTCTTAGCTCCCTCTACAAGGTAGAAAGATAGCTGCCTACACCATACAGCTTATAAATCATTCTAAGAGCAATTCCAGTGGGGCAGGTAGAAGGATATTGTCTTCAGCAGTTTCAAGAAAAATCCTAGAATCTAGGTCCGGGCGCGGTGGCTCAAGCCTGTAATCCCAGCACTTTGGGAGGCCGAGACGGGTGGATCACGAGGTCAGGAGATCGAGACCATCCTGGCTAACACGGTGAAACCCCGTCTCTACTGAAAAATACAAAAAAAAAAAAAAAAAAATTAAAAACTAGCCGGGCGAGGTGGCGGGCGCCTGTAGTCCCAGCTACTCAGGAGGCTGAGGCAGGAGAATGGCGTGGACCCCGGAGGCGGAGCTTGCAGTGAGCTGAGATCCGGCCACTGCACTCCAGCCTGGGCTACAGAGCGAGACTCCGTCTCAAAAAAAAAAATAAATTAATTAATTAAAAACAAAATAAAGAAAAATCCTAGAATCTAACCCTCAGAACTCTGATTGGATCATCTATTCACCCCTAAATTAATCCTTGGAATTTGTTTGCTTAAGCCTAGTCAAAAGGCCACTCACAGAGTAGGGTTCAACTCCATCTCATTCAAAACACATAGCATGTAAATGGAAAAAGCAAGAATGCTTTTGCCAGAAGTCAATATGAAAGTTGAGCAGGCCAAAAATGATAGATGTCTTCTGCAGTGTATTTGTTAGGCAGGGAAGAAAGTTTGGAGCTTCTTTCCCTTCCTTATCTCCCTGTTTTGCCCCCATAAGAAGTTGCTATGGATTATTTTCTACTACACTGACTGGAGCACACACAAATAATAGGTAGAGTCACAGTGCGGCACCAGATTTCACATGGACACAGTCATCAGCCTAACTCCCTCTGTCTGTGGGACAGAAATGCTAAGTAGTAGATCTATTTTCAAAGTAGAATACTTGGCTTATCATGTTTTCGCTCCATTTCTTTCTATTCCATTTCTCTATTACCATCATAGTGGTAAAACCGAAGCAAAGATTTGATGTTATAGAAGGGGAGTTTGAAAACAAGATAGAAAGCAGTGTTTATTTAGAGTTAGGACTGAAACTTTTTAGGCCTACCTAGTTTAAGAAAGTGCTCCCTGTGATCCAGCCCCAACATGGATCACTATTATCAGCTGTCCACGCTCTCCTTATAATAGAATTATTCCTTCATGCCCTTTTCCAAGCAGCTTTGTAATGCCTTTCTGTTGAAGTGAACTCCTGTGTCTCTCCAAATATGGGTTTAGCTATATGATTTGTTTTGGCCAATCATATGTGAGTGAATATAGTCTGTGGTGCATCAAATCAGAGGCTTTAAATTAGCTCAAATGGTTTGCCTTGTGCTTTTGTGCTTCTGCCATCTGTCATCAGAACATTTTGCCTGGGTCCTAGAATGAGAGACATGTGGAGCAGATATGAATCTGAGTTGCAGACTAAAGAAAGCCACCCAAGCCAACTTCCAGACCTGTGAGTGAGACAATGGCTCTTGTTTTAAATCACTGGCATTGTTGGGTTGTTTGTTAAGCAGACTTACCATGCAAAACTGACTAAAACTACATCTTATATAAGTTGTCTGCAGTGCAACAACTTGGCCAATTTGGGCCAAAGACAAATCTAAGAAAAACATTATCTTAAGATATTAGAGGCATAACTCACATGCTCTCTTTTCAGAGCACTCTTGGGGTATTGCATTTGTTTTAAGACTAATAACCAAAGTAGAATCAAATTACCTCAATGTCATTACTTGCTTCTCTCCAACAGTTTGAAGTTGATATATTAGTCATTGAGTTATTTTTAACATGCCCTCTCTTCTGTCTTCTTTTCTCATATTGTACAGCTGGCCTCAGACTTCTCATACCAAATGTTCTTTCCTTCAAACCCACACACCTCACCCTAATCTAAATCTTTCAATCCTTGTGCTACACTCTGTTTCCTTTCTAATTCAATTGACAAAGCAGCAAAGAACATTTCTGGCAAACAAGGATTTCCCTGAAAGACTTGAAAGGAGAGATTAGGGCAAACCAGAATTCTCTTTCCCTGGTAGGCAGAGAAAACAGCCACACTTGTCCACAGGCTTTCCCTACAAACTGCATGGGGAGAAGTAATTAGTCATGGCCAGTATGGGGGCATTTCCACTCCCCTCATCCCGTTCATGTCAGTCAACAAACGTCATCTTAATAAAAAAAATTACAAGTCATTCTCTTTTCTATGTGCCTGTATTTTATTGAATTTTTAATTGTAAAAAGAAATGCTGTTTTAATGTAAAAAATTAATGCAGTTATTTCAAAAAGTTAATCAACTAATAATTCCTTTTCTCCAACATCTCAAGTAATCAGTGTCAAATGTTAATTGTACAATTTTTGAAATATTTATTTATGTTTATACTAACATATCACGATTTTCTACTTTTTTCTATAAAATGATCTTTTTTATCTAAGATGTGTTTTTTTTTTTTCTATATATATATGTTAACATATGACGGACATCTCTTCAAGTAAATACATGTTGAAATCTAACTCATTTTTAATCAAAATAGCTACATAAGTCTTTAGTCCATTTTAATTTGATGTCTGTATATGGTGAGAAATAAAGGTCTAGTTTCATTTTTCTATATATGTTTCATTCTTCTGTATATATTTATCTGGGTTATCTATTCTGTTTCCTTGGTTACGTGTCTATTTTTATGTCAGTACCATGCTTCTTTGGTTAGTATAGCCTTGTACTATAGTTTGAAGTCTGATAGTGTGGTGTCACCAGTTTTCTTTTGGCTCAGGATTGCTTTGGCTACTTAGGTTTTTTGCCATTCCATACACACTTTAGAATTGCTTTTCTATTTGTGTGAATAATGTCATTAGTATTTTGAAATGAATTGCATTGAATCTGCAGATAACTTTGGATAGTATAGACATTTTAACCATCTTATTTTTTTCAGTCCATGAACATGGCATATATTTTCATTTTGTGTGTGTGTGTGTCCTCTTCAATTTTTTTAATCAGGGTTTTATAGTTTTTATTATAGAGATCTTTCACTTCTTTGATTAAATTTATTCCTAGATGTTTTTAACAGTTATTAATAGTTTTTAATGGTTATTGTAAATAGGATTAGTTTCTCAATTTCTTTTTCAAATGGTTCAGTGTTAGAATATAGAAATGCTACTAATTTTTATATGTTGATTTTGTATCCTGAAACTTTACTGAATTAGTTTACTATTTCTAACAGTTTTTTGGTGGAGTCTTTAGGTTTTTCTAAATATAGGATCATGTTGTCTGTGAACAAGGTTAATTGGACTTCTTCCTTTCCAATTTGGATGCCCTTTCTTTCTCTTGCCTAATTGCTCTGGCCAGGACTTCTGGTATTATGTTGAATAAAACTGATAAAAGGAGACATCTTTGTCTTGTTCCAGGTCTTAGAGGTAAGGCTTTTAGTGGATATCTGAAATTTATTTATCTTAAGAGTAATTGCAAATATCACTGAGAGAACTAACATACTAAGTCTCATTATACTTTTACATATTTTTTAATACTTTTGTAAAATTTTGCTTGAGAGTAAGTTTTATGTAGAAACAGCCAATGAATTAAATAACAATATTCAAAAAACATTAACTAACCAGAGTAAAAATTACATAGAGCAAGGTTAAGTAAATCAAAGAAAACTTCATCTAAATTATAACTTTATGGAAGGAAAGACCCAAACAGATGACTTTGTATTGAAGGTATTTTGGAAAGCAAATACAGTTCAACTCTTATGTCAGCCAAGCGCCTGAGGTAATTGAAATATTCGAATTGAGTTTTATCCTTCAGCCTGATATTAGATGGCAGAATTTCTAAAGCAAAATAAAGTATACTTTAATATTTTTAGATGTACTCACATTTCACGGTTGAGAGAACAGAATTTTGTGGTGTTTTCCCAAATGCAGGACTTGGGATAACCACTTAACTTTCCATCAAAATAGTAAAGTGTACCAAAAAGCAGAAGCCCTGTGTTCCCGTTAGTCCTCAGGTAAATTACAAAACAACCATTCTCTATCTGGTTGTTATGAAACAAATCCCAGGTAATGGATGTAAAATTGTTCTTTGCTTTACAAAATACTTGACAAATATAAGAGGTTATCATTAACCATAGTAAGAACATTTCCAGTTTTCTTAACAAACAAAAACAGTTTAAATGTGAAGTGTCCCTGATTCTATGTTAAAGAATGGCTTGCAAAGCTAAGTTATGAGTTTCTCTTGAACAAAAATATTAATTTTCTGAATTTTTATATCATCTATGACTGGTTTCCCTGGGGCCTAGAAGTGCCATTGCAGAAATACCGGGGTGGAACTGACTGGATAACATATTTCATCCATATTGTATTTGTCTGTTCTCACATTGCTAATAAAGATATACTAGAGACTGGGTAATTTATAAAGGAAAAAGGTTTAATTGACTCACAGTTCAGCATGTCTGGGAAGGCCTCAAGAAACTTACAATCATGACAGAAGGCACCTCTTCACAGGGTGGCAGGAGAGAAAATGAGAGCTGGGTGAAAGGGAAAGCCCTTTGTAAATCCATCAGATCTTGTGAGAGCTCACTCACTATCATGAGAACAGTATGAAGGAAACCGCCCCCGGATTCAATTATCTCCACCTGGTCCAGTCCCTGATACATGGGTATTATTACAATTCGAGATGAGATTGTAGGTGGGGACACAGCCAAACCATATCACACATTCAACCAGAAGCTTTTATAATTGAACACTTGTATTTCTAAAAGTAAGTTTGTTTTTTCAGAGACATTTTCTTAATCTTCAAAAATAGTCCCTTTAAAGCCCAGGGCACTGTTGTGGAAATTGACACTGTAAAATTAATCTGCTTAAAGTGTTAAGTTTAGCCTACAGTTGCCTCCTTACATACTTTAATTTGAGTCTAAAGGTTTCTCCATACATAGTGAACTATAACCTAACTGGATGTGTAATTACAGTGGCCAAGTTTGGAACAATCACAAGCATACAACTGTTCAAACCATATTCAAATAAGGCAAACACCAAACTGTAAGCCAATCCAACTGTTTCTGTACTTCATTTCCTTTTTTTTTTGTATGTCACATTCCTTTTTCTCTGCACAAATGTTATCCAGTCATATGGCTGCCTCAGAATTGCTCTGACCCTATCTATTCCGGTTCTAGGGACTGCCTAACTTGCTAATCATTCTTTGCTTATTTAAACACTGTTAAATTTAATTTATCTAAAGTTTTTCTTTTAATAGGGGGAAAGTCTAACATTCGACCTGCCCTAGGATTTTAAATAACCTGATTTGGAGTTAACTCTACAAAAGTAATAAATAAAACAAAATTTATGATCAAATAATTTAAAAGATACTTTCTAATGCCTCACATAAGATTATTAAATACCAGACAAAATTAAGAAAAATATAGCCCTATAACTACACAAGATATTCATTAAAGAGCAATGTATTTAATATTAAAATAACATCTATAAAATCAAGGTGCATTGATCTTTGAACTTCCAAAGACCAGTTAGGAAGCCATCATTAAACAGAATTAGGCACATATAAAAATACTTTTAAACAATAATAGCATAACCATATTAAGATTGAGTTGGATTAAATAGGATTTAAGCACAGCTTAATTCTTTTTTATCACCATCCTTTAAACTAGCTCCATCAAACTATTTTTTTCTTGTAATAAGAAGTCCAATACAACCGAATACCAAGGCTTTAGTTTTTCATCTACTTCTAAACTTTCTTGCACTCTATGCCTTAAGATCCATAATCTTTAGTACAAGAGAGGCCATGATTGGGTTTGTCAGTTTCCCCACGTGGGTCTTCTATCCCTTCTCTTTGACTCATTTTGTTTACACTTGGGTTAGAGTGAAGGGAAGAAGGACAACAGGAAAGTTACTTAATGTTTTTATTTCCTTTATTTTGTCTTGTGTAGAATAAGAGAAATCAAATATGATCTCTATGTTTGTTCACCTGAATAATTATAATTCTACCCTCTTTTATTCAAACAAACAAACAAAACACCCAGAAAAGGAGCTGAAAAACCAAATGCAAACTTTACTTCTACCTATTTTTTCTAGGGCTCTTGTGCAGTCAGTGGCCCTCAGACCACTGAATACCAAATATGCACCATGTTTTCTGGCTTTAGGTCCAGTCTCTAGTGTAGCACATTTATTTTCATGAAGATTTATAGACTAGGACTTCACAGGTAAGCTGAGGTAATTAGGAAAAAAGTAATGAATATTTGAAAGTTGATCATATGAATTGGGTCATTCTTGTCACATGCAACCAACAGTCAAGAAGCCAGCAGGGGGTGGGTGGAGGAGCACTCAGGGCACTAACAGTCCTCCACAAATACAATTTTCTGCAAGCTTGGAAGCTGAAACTGCCTAAGACCAGTTTTATCTAAGGACCACTGAAACAATCTGCTGCAACTCTCAGACTAGTTTTGCCCAGGGTTGTGGCTGTCATTTACCAATCAAAGCTTGCCAACTTCTCAAAACCTTACTAGTGCCAATGAAATTTCTAGAAGAGCAATATATAACATTTCTCCTTTTCGTAAAACCTGTAACCTTCTCTATCTTCTTCAGAGAGAACAGTTTCAGTTAAAGCCAGAGACTATCTCCCCAGTTTGTAAGCTGATATTTCCAGTAAAACTCTCTTTTCTACTCTCTATCTATACTGGTAGTCTCTTGGATAGGAACCGGATAGAAATTTTTTTTGGTCCAATGCTTATCACCAAATAATGCTTACTATATATCAGCCACTACACTAGTTCACTATTGTGTGAACAGAAAGATCCTTGACTTCACAAAGCTGCTGTTGAGTGTTCACAGACAATAAAAACTAAATGTAAATAGTTACATAGATTGCATAGTATGTTCAAAGTTGAGAGAAGGAACAAGAAAAGTGTGAATTAGGCCAAAGGAGATATGAAATATGCAGGCAGTGGGGGAGCAGTTGGTTAATAGGTTGCAATTTTAAATAGGGTGGTCAAGGTAGGAGTCACTGAGAAAGTAACACCTGGGTGAAGACTTGAAGCAAGTGAGGGTGTTAGCCAGAGGGAAGAGGAAACAGTAAATGCGAAGTTCCTAATGTGAGGCCTCTGAACCCAAGGTAAGCCATCATATCCCCTGTTACCTGCACGTATACATCCAGATGTCTAGATGGCCCGAAGCAAGTGAAGAATCACAAAAGAAGTGAAAATGGCCGGTTTCTGCCTTAACTGAGGACATTCCACCACAAAACAAGTGAAAATGGCCGGTCGCTGCCTTAACTGATGACATTACCTTGTGAAATTCCTTCTCCTGGCTCATCCTGGCTCAAAAGCTCCCCCACTGAGCACCTTGTGACCCCCACCCCTGCCAGCCAGAGAACAACCCCCTTTGACTGTCATTTTCCACTACCCAAATCTTATAAAACAGCCCCACCCCTATCTCCCTTCACTGACACTCTTTTCGGACTCAGCCCGCCTGCACCCAGGTGAAATAAACAGCCTTGTTGCTTACATAAAGCCTGTTTGGTGGTCTCTTCACAAGCAGGCAAGTGAAATCTAGGAGAGGAGTTAATTTAAGAAAGAACAAGAAGGCCTAAGTGCTTGATACTCAGTAATTGAGTTGAGAGGGCTAAGGAGGGAGTGAGATGGCACATAGGCAGGGTTTCCTCAGCCATTGAAAGACTGTTTAACTCTTGCGGAATAGGGGAGCATTCAAAGTCCAAATAAGATAAATTGCATAATCTAGTTTACAATGTTAAAAGGCTTACTCTGGCTACTGTGTTGAGAAAATAGTGGGGGGTGGGGAGGGATAACGTATCAGTGTAGACTAAATTATACTGTGGTAGCA
Source organism: Papio anubis (assembly GCF_008728515.1). Taxonomy (NCBI): domain Eukaryota; kingdom Metazoa; phylum Chordata; class Mammalia; order Primates; family Cercopithecidae; genus Papio; species Papio anubis. The sequence continues at coordinate 67,675,184 of NC_044985.1, read as the reverse complement.
CACAACACACATTTCAGAGATTTAAAAAGCAAAGTATAAAAAATTGTTTCCTTACCTCCATTACATAAGCTTATCTGTGGCTTATCTGTGGCTCTGTTTCTTGTTGACTTCCCTCCAGGACCCTGGCTGCTCAAACAGTTGTTATCTGGAACCTTGCCAGTCTCATAGCAAAGGGAAAAAAGACAGAGTGAACCAGGTGCTGGCTCTTAAACCTTCTGCTCAAAAGTGCCCTGAGTTACTTCTAATCACATTTCATTGACCAGAGGAAATCATGGGGTCAAGTGCGACATCAAAAGACAAGAGCACAATTCTCCCACAGGGAGGAGGGAAACCCTAACAAAGACGTACAAACATTTTGAATAATAATACAAAATAATAATAATCTTTCCTCTCCAAAGGGAGAGAAAGGAGCGGAGATTATTTAGGAGGTTATTGTAATGGTCTGGGTGAGAGACAGTAATGACTCATTCCACATCAATCACATCTCAAACAGTAGGGTCTTGAGATTTCCAAGGGTGTTAAACAGAAAAGAGCAGAGGAGGTGGCAAAGAAGAATAGAGGCTCAAACAAGAATAAAAGAAAAGTGGCTTTAAAAAGGCCAAAAATAGGAAAAAAGATTAAAGAAAGGGATATGAATACTTACAGCCGAAATTCTCCAGAAAAGAAAAAAGGATTCCAAATAAACTTATATTCTAAAGAGAAGACTTTGATAACCTATTTATTGCTTTTTATAGATTTTTCTGACTGTGTAATTTAGAAGAAACAGTTTTGTTCAAAGCATGCCAATTTTGCCTCTTTAATTTGCGCTGTAATGTTAATTTGACAGCAGGAACTCTCTATTAATTTTTTTATTGTTCTTGATTCCACTAGATGTTGTTGAGTAAGTGTGGAAAAGTGATTAAATTCGATTTATAATTCCTATTACAATTCCTCCTAATGCTTTCCTTTGTAGACTCTTCTGGGCAGTAATGAATCCCAAAGCCTAATCTTACTATGTTCCTTCTTTTATCTACCACAATTGGTTCATTCATTTATGTTTATTCCTTATGTGTGCCAGGAAAGATACTAGATGCTAGGGATACTAGCATAAAAATTACTACTTGTGTGTGAAAGATTTTATAGTCCAGGGATAAAGATGAATGGATTTATTGAGGTAAACGCTATTTTGGAGGAATGTATCATGTGCAAAGATAACACAGAAAGAATAGTCAAATGCCAAGCTTCATAAAGAAGAGATGCTTTAGATGAATCTGGATAAAGAACAGGAAATTTATTTATTTATTTTTAAAAAGGGGGGGTGACAGTTGTCATGCGCGTCCATGTGAAGAGACCACCAAACAGACTTTGTGTGAGCAATGAAGCTTTTTAATCACCTGGGTGCAGGTGGGCTGAGTCTGAAAAGAGAGTCAGCAAAGGGAGATAGAGGTGGAGCCGTTTTATAGGATTTGGGTAGGTAAAGGAAAATTACAGTCAAAGGGGGTTGTTCTCTGGTGGGCAGGGGTGGGGGGGTCACAAGGTGCTCAGTGGGGGAGCTTTTGAGCCAGGAAAAGGAATTTCACAAGGTGATGTCATCAGTTAAGGCAAGGACCGGCCATTTTCATTTCTTTTGTGGTGTAATGTCATCAGTTAAGGCAGGGGCAGGGCATTTTCACTTCTTTTGTGATTCTTCAGTTACTTCAGGCCATCCAGACCTATACATGCAAGTCACAGGGCGTGCGATGGCTTGGCTTGGGCTCAGAGGCCTGACATTCCTGCCTTCTTATATTAATAAGAAAAATAAAATAGTGTTGAAGTGTTGGGGTGGCAGAAATTTTTGGGGGGTGGTATGGAGAGATAATGGGCGATGTTTCTCAGGGCTGCTTCAAGCAGGATTCGGGGCAGCGTGGGAACCTAGAGTAGGAGAAATTAAGCTGAAGGAAGATTCTGTGGTGAGAGGCGATATTGTGGGGTCATTAGAAGGAGCATTTGTCTATAGAATGATTGGTGATGGCCTGGATGCGGTTTTGTATGAATTGAAAAACTAAACGGAAGACACAAGGTCTGAATAAGAGAAGGAGAAAAAACAGGTATTAAAGGATTAAGAATTGGGAGGACCTAGGACACCTAATTAGAGAGCGCCTAAGGGGTTCAGTGTAATTTCTTGCTTGGTTGGTGAATTTTTAGGCTCTAAGTTTTTTTATGTTGTCATACACCAGGCCAGATTGATTTAGGTAAAAACAACACTCTTCATTTAAGAATATACAGAGGCCTCCTTTTTTAGCAGTGAGTAAGTCAAGGCCTTGGTTTTGGAGGACAACTGCAGCTAAAGAGTCAACTTGGACCAGGAGGACTGATAAAGTTTGTGATATGTCTGTGATGCTAGCAGATAAGTCATTAGAGAGTCTACAGAAGGTCGGAAGGTCGTGACAGAGGTTGAAATGCCTGCTATTCCAGTACCGAGAGCAATAGTGGAGGCAGAAAGTCCTAAACCGACCAGCAAGGGAATTAGTGTAATAACTCTTTTTTTGTCATGTCGGTGTCATGAGGGGAACAGGGAGCTCTTCAGTCCCATTTGCACATTGAATTTTGGGAGTAAGGAAAACTAGTGTGCATGTACCTGTCCAATTAGCAGGTAGACACATGTAGGTAGAGGATCTACAGAGGAAGAAGAGACCTTGTGCAAGGCAAAACTGGAGATGCAAAGTAAAAAGGTGAGAGGGAGTGCTGAAAGGGGTGTCTTGTACCCCGACTCCTAGGGATCCAGCTAGGGCGGCAGCCGTCAGAGGTTGTAATGGGGACTGATGCGGTAACTGCATAGAGGGGGAGGTTCGATTTTCATGGTGTATGAGAAAATGTTGAGTATCTACGAACAACCTTTCACTGTTATTTTCGGGGCTGGGTATAAGTAAACAAGAAGAGGGCCTGGGAGGAGAGTCTGACGAGCAAGGGGAAGGTAGCCAAGGATGGAGTGAAATACAGGGTAAGTGTCTTCTTAAGCAATAATTATTGCTAACGTTTTTAAGTTTGCCAGTATTGATAGAGGGCTTGTCTGTTATATGGAACTGGAAAGCTCCAATTGTTTCAGTGATGTGTGTAGTTGGGCTTTGGAGATGAAGAGTAAAAGAACATTGAGAAGGTGAAAGATTACCTAGGGGAATTCCAGTGGGTCTTTGCCAAGAGATACATAAAGGAGTGGCCATAGGAGTAGTAGTTTGTGTTGTGAGAGGTCTAAATATGGGGGGAGTAGAGTTGGTATAAGGAAAAAGGCTTTTTAAGTAAGTGCGGAGGAGGGCGGCAACTTGCTGATGTGAAATGTCTGGGGAGGTCTTGCTAGACCTGTCTAGAAAGTAAATGAGTTCTTCAGGAGGGTAAAGGTGAGGACTGTTAAGGAAGTTCGTAGGTGTAAGGAGAAAGGACATGTTGCCTCGTCTGCCTGTAAGGTGGGGACAGCTGTGTAGGTGCTTGAAGAAAGGGAAATGCAAAGCCAGCAGTTGTTCACTAAGGAAGGATTAGAAATGGCTAGGAGAGAATGGGTAAGGTTGATAGTGTGGTGGAGATAGCTGGGGAGAGGTAGAGGGTGGCATAAGAATGGGAATGAGAATAAGAGTGAGTATAAAAGTAAAGAATAGAACTTCATCAGGGCGGAAGTATTGGAGGGTGCCCTGCCAGCAAAGATCATCTATCCACTCTAAGAGGAAGTTAAGAGTGGTGGTTTGGGGAGAGCACCAAGAGATATCAGCTGTGATGGCTTGAAGAAACAGTAGAAACTGGCAGTGTAAACAAGAGTAGGGCATTTATAAGTAGTTGAGAACAGAGAATAAGAGTATGACTAGACAGAAGATAGTAGGGATGACAAGTTTTTTGGGGTGCAGTCCAAGTTGGTCTGGTGTCTGGAATGAGACTGGGACCTAATAAAAAGGAGTGTCCACACAGGAGCTCAAATGGGCTGGAACCTGTAGCATTCCAAGGACAGGCCTGAATTCTGAGAAGGGAAAGTGGTAAAAGTGTTGTTTTGTCCTTTTCAAGTTGATGACTGAGCTTGGTGAGGTGTGTTTTTAAAAGATCATTAGTCCTTCTACTTTTCCTGAAGATTGAGGACAGTAAAGGATATAAAGGTTTCACTGAATACCAAGAGCCTGAAAAATCATTGCTTGGATGATTTGACTAAGAAAGGCTGATCTGCTATTGGACTGTATAGAGGTGCGAAGGCCAAACCAAGGAATTATGTCTGACAGAAGGGAAGAAATGACCGCGGTGGACTTCTCAGACCCTGAGGAAAGGCCTCTACCTATCCAGTGAAAGTATCTACCCAGACCAAGAGGTATTTTAGTTTTCTGACTCGGGGCATGTGAGTAAAGTCAATTTGCTAGTCCTGGGCGGGGGCAAATCCCCAAGCTTGATGTGTATGGAAGGGAGGGGACCTGAGAAATTCCTGAGGAGTAGTAGAATAGCAGATTGAACATTTGAGAAGTGATTTCTTTGAGGGTAGATTTCTAGATGAAAAGGAAATGAGAGGTTCTAAGAGACAGGCTAGCGGCTTGTAACCTAGATGGAAGAGGTTATGAAATGACGACAGAATAGAATGGGCCTGTGAGGCTGGAAGGAGATATTTTCCTTTGTCTAAGAACCATTTGCCTTGTGTGGGAAGAGATTGATAGGTGGAAGTTTCAGCGGGGGAGTAGGTGGGAGTGAACGATGTGAAGGAGGAAAACTACCTTGAGGGATAGAAGTTGGAATGCTAGCTGCTTTTTTAGCTAACTTACTAGCATAAGCATTGTCCTGAGTGATGGGATCTGATACCTTTTGATGGCTGCTTTTTTAGCTACCTTATCAGCATAAGCGTTGTCTTGAGAGATGGTGAGGGGAAGAAAATAGATTTTGGAAGTTATGAGAACTGTAGAGAGTGAGTTGAGCATAGTTTGTGATTTTTAGGGCCTCTAACAGTATTAAAGCAGTGGCAGCCACTGCATGCAGACATGAGGGCTAGGCTAAAACAGTAAGGTCAAGTTGTTTGGACAGAAAGGCTACAGGACATGGTCCCAGCTCTCGTGTAAGAATTCTGACCGCACTAACCATGCCTAGGAAGGAAAGGAGTTGTTGTTTTGTAGAAGGGATTGGGGTTTGGGAGATTAGCCGGACATGATCAGCAGGGAGAGCACCTGTGTTTTTATGAGAATATGCCGAGATAGGTAACAGATGAGGAAGAAATTTGGGCTTGACTGAAGTAATGGGGGCTGTCTGTGAAGCCTTGCGGCAGTACAGCCCAGGTAATTTGCTGAGCCTGATGGGTGTCAGGGTCAGTCCAAGTGAAAGCGAAAAGAGACTGGGATGAAGGGTGCAAAGGAATAGTAAAGAAAGCATGTTTAAGATCCAGAACAGAATAATGGGTTGTGGAGGGAGGTATTGAGGATATGGGTTTGGCACCATGGGGTGGCTAGGCAAAACAATTTGGTTGATAAGGCACAGATCCTGAACTAACCTGTAAGGCCTGTCTGGGTCTAGGACAGGTAAAATGGGGGAATTGTAAGGAGAGTATATAGGCTTTACAAGGCCATGCTCTAACAGGTGAGTGATAACAGGCTTTAATCCTTTTAAAGCATGCTGTGAGATGGGATATTGGCGCTGAGTGGGGTAAGGGTGATTAAGTTTTAATGAGATGGTAAGGGGTGCATGACAGGTCTCCAAGGAGGGAGTGGAGGTATCCTATACTTGTGGGTTAAGGTGGGGAGATACAAGGGGAGGTTGCGAAGGAGGCTTTGAACTGGGGGCAGCAATGAGGTGTGGCTGTAACCTAGGAATAGTCAGGGAAGCAGTTAATTTAGTTAAAATGTCTCAGCTTAATAAGGGAACTGGGCAGGTGGGGATAACTAAAAAGGAGTGCTTAAAAGAGTATTGTCTTAAGTTGGCACCAGAGTTGGGGAGTTGTAAGAGGTTTAGAAGCCTAGCCGTCAATACCTACAACAGTTATGGAGGCAAGGGAAACAGGCCCTTGAAAAGAAGGTAATGTGGAGTGGGGCAGCCTCCATATTGATTAAGAAGGGGACAGACATACCCTCCACTGTAAGAGTTACCTAGAGCATCTGTGATGGTCCTGTAGGCTTCCTAGGCAATCGGGCAGTGTCAGTCTTCAGCTGCTAAGCCGAGACGATCTGGGAAGGAGTCAGTCATAGAACCTTGGGCCAGAGTTCCAGGGGCTCTGGAAGTGGCTGCCAGGTGAGTTAACAGTCTGATTTTCGGTTGGGTCCCGCACAGACCCCACAGGGACACGGCTTAGGAGGAATCCTGGGCTATGGACATTGCTTGGCCTAGTGGCCAGATTTCTGGCACTTGTAGCAAGCTCCTGGGGGAGGCAGTCCTGGAGAAATCCCTGGCTGCTGCGTTTCAGGCATTTGGAAGTTCTTGTACGCTGGAGATGTGGCTGGGGTTTCTCTCACAGTGGAGGCAAGGAATTGCAACTCAGAAATACATTGCTACTTGGCTGCCTCTACTTTATTACTATACACCTTGAAGGCGAGGTTAATTAAGTCCTGTTGTGGGGTTTGAGGGCCGGAATTTAATTTTTGGGATTTTATTTAATGTCAGGTATGGATTGGATAATAAAATGTATATTGAGAAAAAGATGGCCTTTTGACATTTTAGGGTCTAGGGTTGTAAAGCATCTCAGGGTTGCTTCCAAAGGAGCCATGAACTGGGCTGGGTTTTTCATATTTGATGAAAAAGAGCCTAAACACTAACCGATTTGGGAGAGGTCGGATAAAGAAAAAGGAGCATTAACCTTGACTATGCCTTTAGCTCTAGCCACCTTTGTAAGGGGAAATTGCTGGGCAGGTGGGGGAGGGCTAGCCACGGAACTGCCGGGAGAACCCACTCCCGATGTTTAACGTGGGTTCTTTTCTGTTTTCTAAGTGTCTCGACTGGTTTGAGAAATAAATGGAAACAGCACAAGAGAGAGAAATTTAAAGCTGGGTGTCCAGGGGAGACATCACATGTCTGCAGGATCTGTGATGTTCCCTAAGCCGAAAAACCAGCAAGTTTTTATTAGCAATTTTCAAAAGGGGAGGGAGTGCACAAATAGGGTGTGGGTCACAGAGATCACATACTTCACAAGGTAATAAAATATCACAAAGCAAATGGAGGCAGGGCTAGATCACAGGACTGAGATCACAGGACCACCAGATGGGGTGAAATTAAAATTGCTAACGAAGTTTCGGGCACTCATTGTCATTGATAACATCTTATCAGGAAACAGGGTTTGAGAGCAGACTACCTGTCTGACCAAAATTTATTAGGCGGGAATTTTCCTCCACCTAATAGGCCTGGGAGCACTACAGGAGACCGGGGCTTATTTCATCCCTTTGGCTTTGACTGTAAAAGGCAGCACGCCTTAAAGGGGCCATCTATAAGCCTACCTTCAGGGCGCATTCTGTTTCTCAGGGATGTTCCTTGCTGAGAAAAAGAATTCAGCAATATTTCTCCTATTTGCTTTTGAAAGAGGAGAAGTATGGCTCTGTTCCGTCCAGCTTACTGGCGGCCAGTTCAAAGTTACCTCCCTAGTTCCCTGAACATCGCTGTTATCCTGTTCTTTTTTCAGGATGCCCAGATTTCATTTGTTCAAACACACATGCTCTACAAACAATTTGTGCAGTTGACACAATCATCACAGGGTCCTGAGGCGATATTCATCCTCCTCAATTTACGAAGAAGATGATGGGATTAAGAGATTAAAGTAAAGAGAGGCATAGGAAATCACAAGGGTATTGATTGGGGAAGTGATAAATGTCCATGAAATCTTCATAATTTATGTTCAGAGATTGCAGTAAATACAGGCATGAGAAATTACAAAAGTATTAATTTGGGGAACTAATAAATGTCCATGAAATCTTCACAATTTATGTTCTGCCATGGCTTCAGCCGGTCCCTCCGTTCGGGGTCCCAGACTTGCCACAACACGGAACGAAACTGTAAGCCAGACCGGGTGTGAGGAGGGGAGGTGATAAAAGGATTATAGGGTGGGGGAGCAGAGGCTGAGGAAAATTAGGACTTAGCTCAGCCTGGAGAGGAGGGGAGAGGTCAGATTAGAAAGACGTAGCGACACTTGGGGTTGGGACTGAGGGGACAGGTGGGAGGGAAAGAAGGAAGATTTGGGACAAGTTGCATTGGGAACAGAGACTAGGGAGGGACCGAAGTGTAAAAGAATGCCTGGACATCAGACACCTCAGACCATTTGCCCATTTTACGAGAAGAATTATTTAGATCTTGTAGGATGGAAAAATCAAAAGTGCCATTTTCTGGCTATTTGGAACCATTGTCGACTTTGTATTGGGGTCAGGCGGCATTGTAGAAGAAAATAAGCATTTAGGTTTTAGGTCAGATGTGAGTTGAAGAGGTTTTAAGTTCTTGAGAACACAGTCTAAGGGAGAAGAAGGAGGAATGGAGGGTGGAAAGTTGCCCACAGTGAAGGAGGCAAGCCCAGAGAAAAGAGAGAGTAGAGACGCGGAGAGAAGAAGTTGGGGGGTTCTTGCCCCCCAGAAAAGCGGAGAAGGGGTCAGAGGTTCTTCCCCCCACCCCAGAAAAGCAGAGAAGGGGTAGAGACAGGGAGAGAAGGGCTTCTTCCCCCCCCACCTCCTCCAGAAAAGCGGTACTTGCTGCTAAGGGTGAAGGACCAAGGCAGGCGTCCCTGCATGGTCAGACATCTCTGAAATGTGGGTGAATAATCAGGCAGGCGTCTCCACGTGATTAAACACCAAAGGAAGACTGTTTTCCCGAGTCCTTGACCGGCGCCGGCGTTTGGGTCCACAGATAAAACGTGTCTCCTTTGTCTCTACCAGAAAAGGAAAGGAACTGAAATTAAGAGAAGGGAAGGATTGAAGTGTGGTGTCAAGATGGAAGGAGAAAGAGGTTGAGGGATAGTGAGAGAGGTTGGAGAAGAGAATAAAAAGAGGCCACTTACCCGATTTAAAATTGGTGACATGTTCTTTGGGCTGGTGGGTCTGAGGACCCCACATTGTAGTTGGATCTTTCTCATGGAGCAAAGAGCAGGAGGACAGGGGATTGACCTCCCAAGGGAGGTCCCCTGATCCGAGTCACAGCACCAAAATGTCATGCGCGTCTGTGTGAAGAGACCACCAAACAGACTTTATGTGAGCAATAAAGCTTTTTAATCACCTGGGTACAGGCGGGCTGAGTCCGAAAAGAGTCAGTGAAGGGAGATGGGGGGGGGGGGTGTTTTATAGGATTTGGGTAGGCAAAGGAAAATTACAGTCAAAGGGGGTTATTCTCTGGAGGGCAGGGGTGGGGGATCACAAGGTGCTCAGTGCGGGAGCTTTTTAGCCAGGCTGAGCCAGGAAAAGGAATTTCACAAGGTAATGTCATCAGTTAAGGCAAGGTCCGGCCATTTTCACTTCTTTTGTGGTGGAATGTCATCAGTTAAGGCAGGGGCAGGGCATTTTCACTACTTTTGTGATTCTTCAGTTACTTCAGGCCATCTGGGTGTATATGTGCAAGTCACAGGGGATGTGATGGCTTGGCTTGGGCTCAGAGGCCTGACAACAGTGAAAAAATTCCAAGCAGAAACAAAGTTTTCTTCCTATGAAAAGGCATGTGATAAAGTGAAAAAATATTTTAGTAACAGAAATAGATGAATGGGAAGTAATATGTGAAGAGGCACTGGAAGAAGATAAAACTGAGCAGATAATAAGAGACCAGATCATGGACTCCTTGTGTCATGCCAATGAGTTCCAACATAAAACCGTAACCAGGGAGCCACTGAAGGTATTCAGGCAGAAAAGTAACATGATTCAGTGTCTCTGGTAGCTGTTGGTTGCTTTAAGTAAATAATCGTTACTTTTTCATGTATCACCACTGGTGAAACATAGAAAAGCATCTCAGCAGTGAACAGTAAGGAGTCATTGAAATCTGTAATGTCATTCAAATAACAAACCAGATCTAAAGGCCCATTAGCACTCTGGTACTCTGCCAATCTCAGAACTGTGAGTTTTCTCTATTGACTTCTACAGTCTCAGGCCACATGGCACACCTCTCAGATTCTCTCTCTTCATTTCACAATTCAACAATGATGGTTTTTAAAACTTTTGGTCTCCACATTCTTTTATAATTTTGAAAGTCAGTGGGTATTCCAATGAGCTTTTCTTTATGCAGGTTATATCTGTTAATATTTACTGCCTTAGAAATTAAAACTGACAAATTTAAAAATGCTTATAAATGCTTTTAAAATATCAATAATAGCACCGTTAAATAGTCACATTATTTTTATTTAAAAAAGATATCTCCTAAAACAGAAAGAAACTAAGAAGAAGTGATAATGTTTTATATTTTTTTCAAATTTCTTTAATTTCTGGCTTAAAGGAGGACAAATGGAGTCTCATATCTTCTTCTGCATCCAGTAAGTTGCAATATATCGTTTTGGTTGAAGCATATAATTAGAATCTCTCCTCATGCAGTTATATAGTTAGAAAAGAGAGAAATCTTTTCAGATTATTTTACTGATAATAATTTATTATCATTATTTTCTGATAATATGCCCAAACTCAACAAATGGTAGTTTCTTAAACAGGGACAGGAATCTCTTGAACCTGGGAGGCGGAGGTTGCAGGGAGCCAAGATCCTGTCCCTGTACTTCATCCTGGGCAACAGAGTAAAATGCCATCTCAAAAACAAACAAACAAACAAAAAATTAAAAGCTTTATCAATAGAATGGACGAAGCAGAAGAAAGACACTCAGAGCTTGAAGATTGGTCTTTTGAACTAACATACTCAGAGAAAAATAAAGAAAAAATAATTAAAAAAAAATAAAAAAGTCTTTGAGAAGAAGAAGAAAAAAGAGCTGGAGGCATCACAGTACTCATCTTCAAACTATACTACCAGGCTACAGTAACTAAAATGTCATGGACTAGTTCAAAAGCAGACACAGAGAACAATGAAATAGTATAGAGAACCCAGAAATAAAGCAGCATACCTGCAACCATCTGATCTTCAGCAAAGTTGACAAAAATAAGCAATGGGGAGAAGACTCCCTATTAAATAAATGGTTCTGGGTAATGGGCTATGCAGATACAGAAGAATGAAACTAGACCCCTACCCATCACTATGTACCAAAATTAACTCAAGATGGATTAAAGACATAAATGTAATGCCTCAAACTATAAAACTTATATAAGAAAACCAAGAAATATCCTTCTCAATGTCAGCATTGGCAAAGAATCTATGGCTAAGTCCTCGGAGCAATTGAGCAAAAATAAGAATTGTTGGATGGGACCTGATTAAACTAAAGAGCATGGCAAAAAGGAAAAAAAAAAAAAAAAAAAACAAAACAGAATAAGCAAACCTACATAATGGGAGAAAATATTTGCAAACAGTATCTGACAAAGGTCTATTGTCTAGAACCTGTAAGGAGCTTAAACAAATCGATAATCAAAAAAAAAAAAAAATACATCATTAAAAAGTGAGCAAAAGACATGAAAAGACACTGCTCAAAAGAAGATATATAAATGGCCAACAAACTTGAAAAACATGCTCAACATCACTAATCATCAGAGAAATTCAAATCAAAACCACAATGAGATACCATGTCATGCCAGTCAGAATGGCTATTACTAAAATGTCAAAAAACAATAGATGTTGGCAAGGCTGTGGAAAAAAGGAAACATTTATCCACTTTTGGTAGAAATATAAATTTGTTCAGCCACTGTAGAAAACAATTTTGCAATTTCTCAGATAATTTAGAACCACCATTTGACCCAGCAATCTCACTACTGGGTATACACCCAAAGGAATTTAAAATCATTCTACCAAAAAGGCGCATGCACCTATATTTATTACAGCACTCTTCACAGTAGCAAAAACATGGAATCAACTCAGGTACTTATCAACAAATGTTTGGACAAAGAAAATGTGATAAACATACACTGTGGAGTACTACACAGCCATAAAAAAGAATAATGTCCGTTGCAGCAATAGGGATGTGCCTGGAAGCATTTATTCTAAGCTAACTAAATTTGAAACAAAAAACCAAGTACCACATGTTCTCACTTATAAGTCTATTCAATTAATGAGGGTTTTATAGGGGTTAAAAGGATTAAAAAAGAAAAATTATTTCCCATATCCAATAAAACATAGGCATTTTCATTCATATAATGGTTTTAAGACATGGGAAAAATGATATCTCAATTTACATATGCTTAAAAGAGAAAAACTCAGCATCTGGTTAGGTAATCAATAATTAGACTCCAAGGATAAAAATAAATCAAAACCATATTAGTCTTCTATTGTTGCATAACAAATTACTACGGACTTAATGGCTGAAAACAACATACATTTATTATCTCAGTTTCTGTGAGTCAGGAGACCAGGCGTGGCTTAACTGGGTCACCTGCTAAAGGGTCACAGGCTGCAATTACAGTGCTCACCAGGGCTGAGATCTCATCAGAGCTTGACTGAGGAAGAATCTGTTTCAAAACCTCCTAAGATTATTGACAGAATTCCTTTCCTTGAAACTGTAGGATTCATTAAAAAAAAAAACTTGCTTCTTCAAAGCAAGCAACAGAAAGAAACTCCAGCAATATAGGAAATACAATCTTATGTAATCACCTAAACATGATCAATACATACCATTGATTAGAATCACAGGGGAGATGATACACAAAGGCATGAATTCTAGGAGAGAGAGTTCATGGGGTCACTTTCAAGTGTGATAACCACAAAAAAAAAAAACAAAATCATATGACAGAATTTGAAATTCTCTTGGCTATGATTTGCCATGCTAAATATTTTTATCTATATTTTTTCTAAAACCAAAGATAAATTGATATGGTGACTTAAAATACTTTATCCAAAAAAGCCCTAATGCAAATTTATAATTCATCAAACAAAGCAATCAATCAAACAAAATCAGCTATCTGACATTATGGAGAAAAGCATGGAATCAGGAGTCAAATTTGGATTTTAGCTCAGCCACTTATTAGATGTTTGTTCACAGATATTTTCATGAGCCTCTATGGGTTTCAGTTTCTTTGTCTATAATATGGAATGCACTTAGACTTACCTTACAAGGTTCTTATGTCAATTCGAGAAAATATTTGTAAACTACATTAAATAGGTTTGGTACAAAGAAGTTGTTCAACAAAACACAAAAGTAGTAAAATCAAGGTATTAAAATCCCACTGTGTATGTAGTACCCAGTGACATCAGGTTTTTGTTTTTGTTTTTGTTTTTTTTCTGAGATTAAGTACTATCCCCTCTTTGTATGGAAAATAAAATTTATAATGGGAAATGAGGCAGTAAACTGACTCAGCATGTACCAGAACAAGCAAGTAAAATGTGTGTATACCAAGATGTATGCTATACTCATTCAAGCACTCTATATACATTAAATGTGAAGTTGTTCCTTTGTGTCTCATCTTCCTCCAACAGATACCAAGTGTTTTTAGGTGTGGCTTTCTAAGAGTAGTATTGGCTGTGCCATTTAATATACAGATTCTCAGACAGCAATCTCAAGAGGTGGGTCAGAAATTCTGCATTTTACATAATGCTTCCTTATTTAGAGGAGTAAATTTTTATGTATAATAACAGTTTAAAAACTACTGGCTTACTGTTACACAATAGGAGTAACAATAGATAATTACCTGCAAGACCTGGAGAGTTAGGACATAAACATAAATATTTCAGTTCCTTTGTACTGGCTCACTTCTCTCTTTTGAATTCTAGGGACATGAATTTGTAGACGTGTGAGTGAATACTAGAAAATATAACTTAAGTAGTGTTAAAGTAATTAGAGTTGGAAAATAACTTATTATCATTTAGAAAGAATGGCTCTGTTCCATTGTCTTCAAAGAGAGCAAGGGTTTAGAAACCATCTAAAGAATGAAGGACTATCAGTAAAGGTCAAGAAGAGAGAAAAGATGGGGTTGTAGACTAAAGATAGGAAACCTGAAATTGATTTGTATTTAGGAAAGTAATGAACAATGAGCTACAGATGGTAGAATGGATCTAGTTGATAAATAATATTCTCCATCAGGAAAGAGGTCTATTTTTCAAATAGCTTTATTCCTAATAACTTGAAAGGTCACTTAGGCCTAGCCAGGTATTCATACACAATCCAATCCTAACAAAATTAATTGTTTAATGGGTAAGAAAGTACATGTATAAACTCCAAGGTTAAAGGCAAACCTGAAGGGAATCAGAGTTTTTATTAGGTAGAACCATTTTGGGAATCAGTTTATTGTTCTGAAGAGAGGAAATAAAGTTCCAGAGAAAGTTGTTACAGAAATCCTGGTCAACGATATATAATAGAGATAATAGGATGACCAACAGCAAAGATCTGCAAGGTCACTGGTATATTTGTGGTAACAGATAGCAAGGGTTAGGATAAAACTTGTGGCTGCTGAGACAGAAGGAAATGGCTAGATAGAGGTGATATAGTGAAGGCAATAGCTACCTCAATTTAGTTATTTATAAAAGTCAGAAAATCCTGTTTTTTCAGATTGTGAGGTCTGAAAATGGAACTGAAAATCAATAGAATGATACCATAATAGAGCATTTGAAAATGTTAAGGCTCACAGAGGAATTAGTACAGAGTTAGCATGTTAGGGGAGTGAAAGCTTTGATAATTAATTCAACTCGTAAAATATTCTTTATTTTTATAATATTTAAGCAACAGATACAAGTTAGGAGGGAAGCTTGGAAACTGTAACTAAGCAAGCACAGCATTTATCTCCCTAGCCAAAGTGAGGCAGACATTTGAATCACTATTCTATTAGTTCATTTGTATTTTCTTTTTCTTTTTCTTTTTCTTGGAGTTTTGCTCTTGTTGCCCAGGCTGGAGTGCAATGGTGAGATCTTGGCTCACCGCAACCTCCACCTCCTGGGTTTAAGTGATTCTCCTATCTCAGCCTCCTGAGCAGGTGGGCTTACAGACGTGCACCACCATGCCCAGCTAATATTTTTGTATTTTTAGTAGAGACGGGGTTTCTCCATGTTGGTCCAGGCTGGTCTCAGCTCCGAGCCTCGGTGATCCACCGCCCGGGCTCCCAAAGTGCTGGGATTACAGGTGTGAGCCACCGCAGCAGGCCTGATTTATATTTTCAAACCTTCCTGAAATACATCTTTTCTCTGTTTATAAAATAAAGTGCAATTCTGACTAAGCAGAGTCTGAGATTGACCTTTTTTTTTTTTTTTTTTTTTTTTTTAGATGGAGTCTTGCTCTGTGCCCCAGGCTGGAGTGCAGTGCAAGCGATCGGCTCACTGCAAGCTCCACCCACCGGGTTCCGCCATTCTCCTGCCTCAGCCTCCTGAGTAGCTGGGACTACAGAGGCCAGCCACCTGCAAGCCTGGCTAATTTTCTTGTATTTTTTAGTAGGGGCAAGGGTTTCACCCCGTGTTAGCCCAGGACAGTCTCGATCTCCTGACCTCGTGATCCGCCCGTCTCGGCCTCCCAAAGTGCTGGGATTACAGGCTTGAGCCACCGCGCCCGGCCTGAGATTGACTTCTATAGATTGTTTTAGTCTGCTAAGGTCACTTCTGCAAAAGTAAGATTTTTTGAAGATCAGGAAAGAAATAGTTTTAGTATGCTGGTTACCAGGAAATCTTCCAAATAACAACAGTATGACCAAATACCTGATTCTTTCTCAGTGCATATAGTCTTTTTATTACACTAAATCAACCATTTGTAGTCTTGAGTAAATGCAATAATAATAGTACCCAATTATCCACCTCTAAGATTACTATGACCTGAAATTAGCTGACCCACCAGCATGACACAGAAATTATCAAGGTGGCAATTACTAAAAGCAGTTTGATTCCTGATTAGTTACTTGATAATACTTCATTATGAAACAAAGAAAAAATGAATGTAAGACTCAGACCGCTTTTTGACAACTGCTAATGAATTTATTGTTCTCTCTATAGATATTTGGATATGGGATTTTGGTTACCCCCTGTGAACATCAGCAGTAATATGTTCTTATTTCTTGCTCAAGCTTCATGACAAGAAATGACCTTGCATGGCAATTGTTTCTTATTATACTTGATTTGAAGGGTATGTAATTACAGACTGCATGCTGACTTCCATACAATCACATGGGGTACAATGTCAGAACAACCATACAATGTCTAAATGTTTTTCTTCCTTAAAAATTCCTTTTGATTTTGTGCTTTTTATTAATTTTACTATGATGATGTATACATTGTAAAAACTTGTAAACACCTTAGAATGTTCAGTTCACAGAAAGTACCGTATTCTAATTTTATTATATCCATTGGCAATTTCACTCAAATGCTTAAAAACACTCAAATTAGAATGATCATTCAGCAAATATATGACTATCCAACTATTTGGGTTCTAATGTATGTTTTTGCTAAATTGTTAAATATATTAGAAACATCCCCCAAATATCCCAAATTGCTGTTGATTCTAAAAGTGTTCAAAACTTCAAAAATAATTCTCTATTAATAAGAACAATATTGCAAATATGTCACTTATATAATAGCAATAACTTCCTTTGTTTCCAAGTCCCTAAGCATCCAAGAGACTTCAAGATAAAACTGTATAGCTACCATCTTCTAGAACTAGGTCTGCTAATTAATATAGCCTGAGAAATCAAAAACGTAAATCAATTTTTATTTTAATCAAGCAAGTAAAGTTAATGAAAAATAAATGTCCCAGAGAAGATCACAAAAGGCTCTCTTGTGTAAACACTCCTAACAGGATCCGACTGAGAGCAGAATCGGCCCCTGAAGAGTGTCAACCTAAATAAGATCATTCTGGGAAAATCACTGGGCGTTTCAGAGATGGAGAAGAGTCAGATAAACACTACTGTAGGGATCTGCACAAGCATAAAAGATTGTAAAGGGAGACATTGTTGAGAAACATGCTCTAATACTGTCTACTTGATTAAACCTTTTAGCACTTTCATTGTGCCTTGAGGCTTAAATATAATTGTATTCCATCACTGACGCATTACAGTAGTATTTGATATTTGGAATGTTGTTCAAAAAGAATGCAACTGATAAGAATCATTTTTAGACTTTTGCATTCTCTTATGAAAGGCTTTCTAATCAGAGAGTCATTGTGTAGCTGGATTTCATAGATGCAAATGAAACCCTTCTAATGGGGTATTATAATGATAAATGTGTATGTATACATATATATGTAACAGCTGCTCACTTTGGTTTGCTTTTATTAGTATCTATTTTATTCTGCATTATCACTATAGAATCTTTGTCCTTTCTGAGTTCCCACTGCTGCTTTCAACTTCACTGACAGTTATTTTCTCTCCTGGGAGCCATCAATGTTTACCATACCTGGCTACATCTTGTGTCTTCCACTGATAAACAACAACTTAAACACCAATGTCAAGCAATGTCACTCAACACATCTGTCTTGTTAATGCAAATTGTGAGGTAAAGTGAACCCTCCCCTCTGACTACTTGTTGCATAAGTACAGCAGAAGTAAACTGAGAGGAACATATCATGAGCATACAAATCATGGGTCCCTACCACAACTACAAGGAACACAGTACATCGTTTGTAAAGTGTCCCAGGTGAAAATAGTATGAATCCTTGATTTCAAAATGAAATATTAAATTTTTTATAATCTACAGATACTAAGATTAACAAGAGAATGTATTTTCATATATAAAATCACTTTTCTTCTCAAGTATTTATTTGACTTTTATAAAGTCTGATATTCTCACCTGATTTTGGTTTTGGGAATGTAAAAATTCAGCCCATAAAATTCAACTTGACATCAGTAAATGTGAATCCGAGATATTGTTTTTACACATGGATAAATCACTTTTAAGTTCAAGGGTGAAGAATGCGATGAAACTGAAAACATATACCAATTTTTCATAGCTTTCTCTAGCATTCACCATTATTCTTTACCTCTTTCAAATGTAATTCCCTGTGCAAGGGAATACGGTTGATAGAGCTTTGTGGCACAATGTACCTGAAATCATTCATTTGTCTGTACCTAAGTGATTTTCTGTGTAACAGGTGTTTTGTTTCGGAATTTACATTCAACACTCAGGTGGGGATGTTTAAGGTACGTATACACCAAGAAGAGTCATTTTGAAATTTGGGCCTGGAGTTCAAGCCGACGATTAGAATCACTTCCCAATTGAAAAAAAAAAAAGGTGGTGGGGGTGGCTGGGCACAATGGGCTCACACCTGTAATCCCAGCACTTTGGGAGGCTGAGGCGGGTGGATCACAAGGTCAGGAGATCGAGGCCATCCTGGCTAACATGGTGAAACCCCGTCTCTACTAAAAATACAAAAAAATTAGCTGGGCATGGTGGCGGGCTCCTGTAGTCCCAGCTACTCGGGAGGCTGAGGCAGGAGAATGGCATGAACCTGGGAGGCAGAGCTTGCAGTGAGCTGAGATCAGGCCACTGCACTCCAGCCTGGAGCAAGACTGTTTCAAAAAAAAAATAATAATAATAATAATAAAAAGACTCTTCCCTTTGATTGTCACTGTTTTAATATACTTGCTGATTTACTGGTCTTCTTAAAAGTTTTCAAACTTTTTTTTGATTAAAAGCCAACGATATCATTTACTAAATAATGAATTCTAGTCATAAAATAGGTTGTAAACCTAATGAGAATATGATATTAATGCTTACTGATACCAGTTTTTTAGAAAGAAGTTCTATTTAATCACAGAAAAAAACAATTCTAGATAACTCAATTTTTTTCTAATTATTGTTCAGCACATTCTGTCCTCATTGAGAGGAATGACATGTTAATGCTAAAGGGCATGGCCCCCTGTCAATGGGGAATAGTCTCCATTCCAGTGAAAGCTAGGCTGCCAGAGCAATAATAGTTTATACAAGAGGCATATATTACATGCCCAAACATCGTTTCGGTAAGAATTCTGGCAATAAGATGACTACAAGTATAACAACTTTTCTTTATACATCTTTAAAGGGAGAAATTCTTATCTTGAGAATTATCCATTTGGTATCTCTTGAGGTAGATGAACAAGGAAAGGAAATATCAGTAATGGCCAACTAAAATAGGACCTTGAATTTTTCTTCAAGTTCTAAACTTTCATACTGAGCCCAAAGATGATAGCAGTATCATCCCTAAGTTGGTTTGCTATTAAAAGTAATACATTTGACAGTCAGACATACAGATGTATATATTGCAAAACATTGCCCATGAGGCCCTCTAGTGTAAATGCACTGGTCTTTACACAAGCTTATATGACTTTTACAGAAATTACTACTATTCATGTATTCACTTTTGAAACAGTGAAAGCAAATCAGGTGAAATCAAAGTCGTGTTCAGTACCTTTCTGAGGAGTTGTGATTGAAAAAGGACCGTCATCCAACATTCTAAAGTTCCTCTGTGCTAACCTCAAGGGGAGAGGATGTAGTTACTTTCCGAATATCAGATAAAAATTGATACATGTTGCAACTTCCTCCAAGTAAGTTGTAAGAGTTTTTCTTCTATGCTACTTTATTGATTTGTAAAGTGAATTAATCTAACACTAAAAGTAGGTTTTGATCTGGTATCAGTTTTAAAGTATATGAGACAACTATCATTTAAAAGTAGCTTAGGGGCCAGGCATGATGGCTTATGCCTGTAATCCCAGCACTCTGGGATGCTGAGGCCAGTGGATCACTTGAGGTCAGGACTTCGAAACCAGCCTGGGCAACATGGTGAAACCTGGTCTCTACTAAAAATATAAAAATGAGACAGGTGTGGTGGAAAGAACCTGTAGTCCTAGCTACTTGGGAGGCTGAGGCAGGAGGGTCCCTTGAACCCGGGAGGCAGAGGTTGCAGTAAGCCGAGATTGCACCACTGTACTCCAGCCTGGACTGTGACACAGTGAGACTCTGTCTCAAAAAAATAAAAAATAAATACAGATAGCTTAGGGACAGTTTTCTCTAAAACAGGGAGGAACTGGTCCTTCTGGCTCTCTACTATCTTCTAGTGTCTCCCTCCCCTGACCCCTCTATGTGTATGTGCATCTCAAGATTCCTCAAGAGGCAGCTTCTCAGAGATTAATAACATTTTCTAGAGTCTCTTCCCTCTATCTCACACTATAAGGTCAAAGGGATACTAATCTGCTCTAGAAACAACTGTGACATCTATGCCATGTATTGAGAGGAAGGAAAGCTGATTACTTTTTATCCAGTCAAAATTATCATCCTAAAATTTGATTATAGTAGATATGAGGAAGTGGCTAACTTTAGTACCATCTAACATTCTATTCCCATGTGTTTTAGTTAAATAGGTAGTTGTTTTACATTATTTTAATATTGTAATAATATTGATCTATATAAGACCAATCATGAAGAATTTGACTTCAAATACTCACTAGATTTAGAAAATAAAGAATCTTAAATAATTAATTTAAGTAAAGGCAAATGTCTGTGAGATCAAGGAGGCTGATTTTTTTTTTTAAGCATGTGAGTTATTAGGGCTACTGAAAATAGGACCAGAATATTTCCTATGAAAACTCAGTAAGTAATTAAAGATAAATTTTACTTTGCACAAATTAGAAAAACAATCAATGTAATAAAATCTTCAAGGTTACCGGTTGCAGGTCCTTTGGAAACATGACTGTGTTTCACGCTTCGATTTATAGCAATGTCTGCTCATAGGAGCCAGACTGATATTCTCCTGGGCTGGATATTATGTAATGATTTTCACTTCCTTTTTTCAGTTTATGCAAAATGTACAAATAACCAAATTATTCTCCTTTAGTTAATTAGCTTTCAAAATGGTTAAAGAGTATCTTTGTCTGTTATTCTTTAAGCAAATCTGAATGATTACACATTTTGTAGAGTGCCTTATGGAATGTATTATCATGTAAGTAACTATCTTGGATAAAGAGTCAACAACAATTGGTGTGCTGTATACAGGAGCCCCATCTGATGTGCAAAGACACACATAGTCTCAAAATAAAGGGATGAAGGAATATTTACCAAGCAAATGGAAAATAACAACAACAAAAAGCAAGGGTTGCAATCCTAGTCTCTGATAAAACAGAATTTAAACCAACAAAGATCAAGAGAGACAAAGAAGGGCATTATATAATGATAAAGGGATCAATGCAACAAGAAGAGTTAATATCCTAAATATATATGCATCCAATATAGGAACACCCAGATTCATAAAGCAAGTTCTTAGAGACCTACAAAGAGACTTAGATACCCACACAATAATAGTGGGAGACTTTAACACGTCACTGTCAATATTAGACAGATCAATGAGACAGAAAGTTAACAAGGATATCCAGGAATTGAACTCAGCTCTTGACCAAGTGGACCTAATAGACATCTACAGAACTCTCCACCCCAAATCGACAGAATATAAAATATTCTCAGCACCACAACCCACATATTCTAAAATTGAGCACATAATTGGAAGTAAAACACTCCTCAGCAAATGCAAAAGAAAGGAAATCATAAGAAACAGTCTCTCAGACCACAGTGCAATCAAATTAGAACTTAGGATTATGAAACTCACTAAAAACTGCACAACTACATGGAAACTGAACAACGTGCTCCTGAATGACTATTGAGTAAATAACAAAATTAAGGAAGAAATAAAGAAGTTCTTTGAAACCAATGAGAACAAAGAGACAACATACCAGAATCTCTGGGACACAGTTAAGCAATGTTTAGAGGGAAATTTATAGCACTAAATGCCCATAAGAGAAAGCAGGAAAGATCTAAAATCGGAACCTTAACATCACAATTAAAAGAACTAGAGAAGCAAGAGTAAACACATTAAAAAGGTAGCAGAAGACAAGACATAACCAAGGTCAGAGCAGAACAGGAGATAGGGACACGAAAAGCCCTTCAAAAAATCAATGAATCCAGAAACTGGTTTTTGTAAAGATTAACAAAATGAATAGACTGCTAGTCAGAATAATAAGCAAGAAAAGAGAGAAGAATCAAATAGATACAATAAAAAATGATAAAGGGTATATCACCACTGATCCCACAGAAATATAAACTACCATCAGAGAAGATTAAACACCTCTACACAAATAAACTAGAAAATCTAGAAGAAATGGGTAAATTCCTGGACATGTAAACTCTTCCAAGTCTAAACCAGGAAGAAGTTGAATCCCTGAATAGACAGAAAACAAGTTCTGAAATTGAGACAGTAACTACTAGCCTACCAACAACAACAACAAAAAGTCTAGGCAAGATGGATTCACAGACAAATTTTGCCTGAGGTGCACGGAGGAGCTGGTCCCATTCCTTCTGAAACTATTCCAAACAACAGAAAAAGTGGGAATGCTCCCTAACTCATTTTATGAGGTCAGCATCATCCTGATACCAAAATCTGGCAGAAACACAACAAAAAAAGAAAATTTCAGGCCAATATCCCTGATGAACATCAATGTGAAAATCTTCAATAAATTACTGGCATACTGAATCCAGCAGCACATCAAAAAGCTTATCCACCATGATCAAGTTGACTTCATCCCTGGGATGCAAGGCTGGTTCAACATACGTAAATCAATAAACATCATCCATCACATAAACAGAATCAAGGACAAAAACCACATGATTATCTCAATAGATGCAGAAAAAGCCTCTGATACCATTCAACAGCCCTTCATGCTAAAAATTCTAAATATACTAGGTATTGATGGAACGTATCTCAAAATAATAAGAGCTATTTATGACAAACTCACAGCCAACCTCATACTGAAACGGCAAAAACTGGAAGCATTCCCTTTGAGAACCAGCACAAGACAAGTACGTCCTCTCTCACTATGCCTGTTCAACATAGTATTGGAAGTTCTGGCCAGGGCAATAAGGCAAGAGGAAGAAATAAAGGGTATTCAAATAGGAACAGAGGAAGTCAAATTGCCTCTGTTTGCAGATGACATGAATGTATATTTATAAAACCTCATCATCTCAGCCCAAAATATCCATAAACTGATAAGCAACTTGGGCAAAGTCTTAGGATACAAAATCAGTGTGCAAAAATCACAAGCATTCCTATAAGCATTTGTTTGTCCTAACAGACTAAAAGAGAGCCAAATCATGAGTGACATCCATTTACAATTGCTACAAAGAGAATACCCAGGATTCCAACTTACAAGGGATGCAAAGGACCTCTTCAAGGAGAACTACAAACCACTAATCAAAGAAATAAGAGAGGACACAAACAAAATGGAAAAACATTCCATGCTCATGGATAGGGAGAATCAATATACAATATTCACAGAATATTGTTCGCAGAACATGACCATGCTGCCCAAAGTAATTTATAGATTCAATGCTATCCCCATCAAGCTACCATTAACTTTCTTCACAGAATTAGAAAAAACTACTATAAATTTCAGATGGAACCAAAAAAGAGCCCACATAGCCAAGACAATCCTAAATAAAAAGAATAAAGCTGGAGGCGTCATGTGACCTGACTTTAAACTATACTACAAGGCTCAGTAACCAAAAGAGCATGGAACTAGTACTAAAACAGATATATAGACCAATGGAACAGAACAGGGGCCTCAGAAATAACACCACACATCTATAACCATCTGATCTTTGACAAACCTGACAAAAACAAGCAATTGGGAAAGGATCCTTTATTTAATAAATGTTGTTGGGAAACCTGGCTAGCCGTATGCAGAAAACTGAAACTAGACCCTCTTCCTTACACCTTATACAAAAGTTAACTCAAGACGGATTAAAGACTTAAATGAAAGAATTAAAACCATAAAAACCCTAGAAGAAAAGCTAGACAATACCATTCAGGACATATGCATGGGCAAATACTTCATGACCAAAACAGCAAAAGCAATGGCAACAAAAGCCAAAATTGACCAATGGGATCTAATTAAACTAAAGAGCTTCTGTACAGCAAAAGAAACTATCATTAGAGTGAACAGGCAACCTAAAGAAAGGGAGAATTTTTTTGTAATCTATCCATCTGACAAAGGGCTAATATCCTGAATCTACAAAAACTTAAACAAATTTACAAGAAAAGAACAACCCCATCAAGAGTGGGTGAAGGATATGAACAGACACTTCTCAAGAGAAGACATTTATACAGCCAACAAACATAGTGAAAAAAGCTCATCATCACTGGTCATTAGAGAAATGCAAATCAAAACCACAATGAGATACCATCTCATGCCAGTTAGAATGGCGATCATTAAAAAGTCAGGAAACAACAGATGCTAGAGAGGATGTGGAGAAATAGGAGCACTTTTACACCATTGGTGGGAGTGTAAATTAGTTCACCCATTGCAGAAGACAGTGTGGCCATTCCTTAAGGACCTAGAACCAGAAGTGCCATTTGACCCAGCAATCTCATTACTGAGTATATACCCAAGTGATTATAAATCATTCTATCATAAAGACACATGCACATGTATGTTTATTGAGGCACTGTTCACAATAGCAAAGACTTGGAGACAACCCAAATGCCCATCAATGATAGACTGGATTAAAAAAAAATCTGGCACATGTACACCATGGAATACAGACATAAAAAAAGGATGATTTCATGTCCTTTGCAGGGATATGAATGAAGCTGGAAACCACCATTCTCAGCAAACTAACACAGGAACAGAAAACCAAACACAGCATGTTCTCATAAGTGGGAGTTGAACAACGAGAATACATGGACACAGGGAGAGGAACATCCCACACTGGGAACCTGTCGGGGGCTGGGGGGTTAAGGGAGGGATAGCATTAGGAGAAATACCTAATGTAGATGACAGATTGATGGATGCAGCAAACCATCATGGTAGGTGTACACCGATGTAACATACCTGCATGTTCTGCACATGTATCCTAGAACTTAAAGTATAATACAAAAAATTTTTTTAAAAATCAATTGGCATACTAAAATTCAGATGAGGAGGTAAACAATAATCCAAATAAATGTATTAGTTTTATAATACTAATAAATCACTATTATCATTAAAGTGTGTGTAACAATATAGCAGCGTACAGAAAAGCACCATGATTATTTTTCCTCTGCCAGGCTGCTGGAGTCATCAGTTTGATAAATCCAACAGTGGTGCTCTGATGGCCACTTCAGGAACAGGAGGATGTACAATACTGGAAAACACATCACTTTGCTTTTTCTTTACCATTTACATTTCCTTAAGGACTAGAAAAGTGTATTTTGGGTTGAAGAAATACAGAGTGTGATAATAAATTAGTCTGGTGATAAGGACTGTCTATCTGGAATCTAATCTAATAGGATCCTGAATTGAGGTGGAATGAAAGTGACCTGAACCTCACTGGTCAATGAACTCTGTCCTCAAATCAAGGTAATAATAATAACAAAAGAAATTTCTCCTCAGTTGACATAAATGCAAACATATAATAGAAATCCCACTCTTAGAACATGTCCTACAATTTTTGAAGATAGGTCTTAAGGATGATTTTCATATATAGTTAATTTCATCATTCTCGGTAATACAAAAACTTTCGATGACTAACGTCTACAAACAGAACATTTTAAGAAACAGATATTAACATGTGATATCTGGTAATGTCTTATTTAATAACTTGCTGTCTGTGCGACCTGATGTAATTTGGCTTTCCAACATTTACACAATTATAAGTCAAATGCCTGAGCTAGCATAATTTAGTGGAAATTAATTTAATTACATAGCCATGTTATATAAAGTTTTTTAGAAACTATGTCATCTGACTTTCTTCCAATAATCTTTGCAGGGGAGCCTTCATTTTAAGAATAAGGATTTAGAGAGATACACACACACTAGCTTCAATCAATGTCAGCGCTCCATATGCTTGCAATTAACTTACGAGTAGACAGTCATTTTGAAACACTCACTTATCAACAAAATGACAGAATTCTCCTATACCCAAGTGAGTAGCTTGTTGAAAGGTATGCTGAAATGTTTGTACAGATTTATTTGCCAGTTATCTGTAAGTATCTTAAATATGAGGTGGAAGGTTCTTCTTTGGAACATAGGTTCTCAGAGAATAAAATAATTTTACACAGTGTTCAAGCTGTGAAGCTACTGAATAAATGTAAATTGCTGGTGATTGTAAAGATGGGAAGTAAGTGTGTTGACATTTTGAAAAGGTTAGCTTGCAGTTTGAAATGGGACATAAGCAACTGCCTCAACACAGAAGCAGGAATATAGTTTCTGCTTAGGAATCTGCTATCAAAACTATGTGAGTTCATGTAGACATTCACTGAAGCTAGATAGAATGAAATATCTGAGCAACATCTCTTTTGAATGGTCTTCTTTTGTGAAATACACCAGTGATGAGGGCTACTTATCCTGCCAAGCAGCTCGGCATCATGCTACCACGGCGTGTTTGCATCCAAGACAAGACATCATTCAATTTAAGAATATTTCTCTTTAACACACTGCCTTTAAGAAATTGACCAGGTATTTCCTTAAATACTTAGTTCCATTCATTTATTCTTAACTTAATTTAAAAATATTTATCAAGCAACTATCAGTGTTCAGGCACTGTTTCAGATCCTTAATTTATAACACTTTTATTAAATAATGTGAGCATATTGGCCTAGTCTATACCATGCTTTCTGACAGAGTGAATATCCAAGATTATTTATTGAATAAGTAATACAAATTCAAATCAAAATTTGACAATAATATACCTTTAAAGACAGTAGAGGGAAAGCAAATTACTTTCTGAGCTATTCAATGTAGAAAATATGGCAAAAATTTTATGAGCAGAAAAAGAATTTTATCTAAATATTATCATTGCTCACATTTTATTTTTCTCAAAATATCCTTTTTTAAATCCTTATACATATTTCCTAGTTTTTACTATATTGTCTTTTATAGAAAATGATATTAATAGAGCAGCCTTAAGAAGTCATCTTTTCCACTTCCTGCAAACCTCCTACTTACTGAATACATTTTAATCTAGTGAACTTCTAAAGACCCGTAAGACATCATTATCCACCATTTCACCTCTGACTCACCTCTGCCCACACCAAAAGCTTAATTTTCTTTTCTTTTTGATAAACCTCTGTGGTTAAAATGATAGATAACTAGCAGACAGGAACTCATATTTGAAGAAGTTTAAATTTTGTCGTTGCTAACACAAGATAGAAATTGGATGATATACAGTACAGCTCTTAATCCTCTTAAATTACAAGAAAGCAATAACAGGGAGGTGCAGCTCCCATTCTGTCTTGATAATGTGTGAAGCTCTGTATCAGTGTTTTTCAACGGGTAGTTCCCCAAACCAGAAGCATCAGCATCACCTGGGAACATTTTAGAAATTAACTCTGGAAATGGGACCCCAGTCATCTATTTTAACAGATCCTTCTGGTGATTCTAATGCACTGAAAATTTTGATAACCACTGTTCTACATTTTTGCATATTATCTCTCTTTACTCTGCTGCCTCACTTGTTCTTCTAATTTAAGAAATGATCACATATAAATGTTAAAAAGAAGACATTAGTCTCCATTATCTATTTAAATGCATTTTTCAATCACTTAGCTAAAATCTGGACACAAGGTCACTGGGAGAAGATGACTAGGTCTGGGTAGAACAAGTTCTGGGAGAAGGTCAATGGGAAGTCTGAGAGGGTCCTGTGCAGTTTCTGAAAAAAAGGGAATCGTTAGTGTATATCATGAAATCCAGCAACAAAACGTCCTGAGTTATTAGGAGATCTCAAGCACATAGTGAATCAGTGTTCGGGACACTGCTTCAAATTTGAGTTTAAAAAATAATATCCCTAGGCCCTAAAGTGAATAAACGATCCAACAAAACACATTTCGCTACTGAAAAATCATCTAAGTTAAGAAAGTCCGAATTATAAACACTGCTGGAAAGTTAAGGGACACAAAAGTCACAAATTATGTGGAGTTTGCACATTTTCCCATGTCTGCATGGGTTTTCTCCAGATGCTCAGGTTTCTACTCGTGTCCCAAAGATGTGCACCTTAGGTTCATCGGTATGTCTAAATGGCCTCCGTCTCAGTGAGTCTGTGTGTGTGTGCGTGTGTGTGTGCACACGTGCACCCTGTAATGGAAGTACATCCTGTGCAGGGTGGATTCCATCTAGCACCTTGAGCTGCCAAGAGATGCTTCAGCTATCCGTGACCCTGAACTGAAGTAAGCGGGTAAACTATTATCTTACTTATTTCAACTAATCTTTCTTAAATTTATGTATAGCTCACATTTTCTTTAACGTTTAATACTGGAAGTGTTTTAGATCTTTGTCTAAAAGTTTGGTAATGTTTTTATGACCAGAAATAAGCCATAGGAACTAATCTAATTTTGTTTATCTCAATTAGCCTATAGTAAAATTGGTTCATTATACATTGCTTCACTTAAAGTTGCAGTTTCCAAGAACCTATTAATGATATTGAGGACTTCCTGTACTTACTAGGTGTATGATCACAGGCAATCATTTCACCACTGAGTGTCTCAGTTTCCTCCTCTGTGAAATAAGAATTACCGCCTCCTAGGATTTCTATTTTAATTTAAAAAGTTAATATTTGTATTCTAACCAATATTTAAAAGATATATTTGTAAAGACTAGTATCTGGAACATGATATGAATTATAAAAATGTTTATTAATGAATATATGTCCTATTAATATCCTAATTACAGTTTCAAGGAAATATGCATGAAAATATCCCTAGAGTTAAAAATAAAACTATATATAAAATGAACATATGTATTAGATCTAAGAATCTTACATATAGCATTGCTTTTATTAAACCTTCCTGACAATTTTTTTCCAGCCAGTTTCTGTTGAGACAATGCAACTTATTCAAGACATTATCTCTTTTGCAAAGTGTTTCTTATGCACCTATTATGAAAAGGGCAAAGATTGAACATGTGCTTATATTAATTACAATTAATAGAAGATAGGTTCAAGTGATTACTGTTAATGGACATAAAAATGTACGTATTAAGAGCAGACCTTGGATCAGTAGTATATAGCACTACACAGTCCATATATTTAAAAGTTTCTATTAAATAAATTATTCAAATGGCATGTGTTGTTTGTATAAATTATATAAGTATATTCTTTGTAATTGCGGTAGTTCATTTTCATGATAACCAAAAATCATCAAAGGAAAAAACTGTCACAAAGGAAAGCATATTTTTAGAAGCAGCATCTGCAAAAACTTTTATTTGATGAAAATTTCTTTTCAGCACTATATTAAGTATTGTCCAAGGAAAATACAAGAAATGTTATCATGCTATTTTGAAGAAGCATATGTACAGACTGCTAGTAGGTAGAACACAAACAATGTCCACACAAGAAAATGCTATCAGTTTATCAATATTGAAGAAAATGGTCACTCAACCTTCGATTTAACCTCCATTTCCCAACAGAAAATCCCTATTTTATTTTACAAATTTTCAAATACCCATTTCACTTCCTTTATGTGGAAACAGCCAAAAATTGTAACCTTCTTTTCTGTATGAAAATGAACAACTTAAAATAATGCATCCTGTCAAGTAATTGCTGGTCCAGCTACAGAAGCTAGAGAAAAGTCACACACTTTTGTCTTTCTCACTGATAGTTTGGGTTACTTCTTGAAAGACTATCATCAATCATGTCTAGAGCAAGGTTCTAGTATTTCCTTTGAAATAGTTGAAGCATCATCCTTATAAAATAGCCCTCTCCCTCTAGGGAGTGTATAGTAGTGTAATTGCCAGAAAAATCCAGAATCAAAATTCCACTGTCCCGGTAAAGCAATATAGCCACTTTTAGATGACAAATATGCCCTTCTTCTCACTATGATCTCTGCTCTTTGTCTCTGCATTTTCCTTCCTCTAGTTTGTTTCTGAAAAACAAAACAAAAAAAACCCTCAAAATCATTAAAAACATATATTAAGACAGTGCTTCATATGATCCACATGTGCAAATTATTTTATTATGAGTATGAAATAATTAGTCAATAAAACTTGGTATTGCTAAAACACAGATAAGATATAGAGATACCCATAGTTCTCCAGCATGAGAAAGTTCACTTTAAGAATAGGTACAGGCTAGAAGTTGTGCTTTCCATCTGAAAGGAAAGTTTGTAAACTAGAAGATATCACAGCAGAGAGGACATAACACTGAGAAAATTGAGAAAGAGGAAACATTCAAAGAAAGACCAGAAGAATGAGACAATAAACTAAAGAACAGGATCTTAATTTGGAAAAAATTTATTGACATTATGCCTAAGTTATTGACATTAGGCATTGTAAGAAAACATTAGTAGAGGAAGTAACATTAATAATACAGTTGATTAAGACTTTGATATATGAAAATCTGAACTTTGAACATGTACTAATACAGAGATTAATAGTATTGTGCAACTGGGAAAATGATCAAGATAATGATCACAATAATAATGATAAAACTTTTATAATACATCAAACATTGTGGTAGGCAATTTATAGACAATATTTTATGCAGTCCTTAAATAAATATTTAAGGCATACCATATTCTCTTTTGCAGAAATCACGGCTACAATGGGTGGGTGACTTGCCCACCAGTCACTGGTGGTGCTAGTACTAGGAACACATTTGCCTAACAACAAAGCTAGTGTTCTTATATCACTAAACAAACAATGAAGGCAGGGTTTCACTGTAGAATATGAGCTACAAAAAAAATATGCCATAAAAACTCAGACAATGAGATAAATGAGAGAATGAGAAAAAAGACCACATTTTTAACAGTATCTGCGCAGGTATTTTCAGCATTTACATAGTAAGAAGAAATTTGAAGTTAATATGAGTGCCATGTATATACTATTTAAAATTTGTCAAGCAAATAATCATGTTTATATAAATGGCATCTTGTTTCCATTTTATAAAGTTGATTTATTCATTTTTCATTAATAATTTTGTCAATTTGAAAAGTCTTAAAGGAATGATTTTATATAGCTACCTGGACTTCAAGAACACCAGTTTAATTTTGCCATCAAAATTCTGGTACACAGAGCGAACAGATAAGTACTACTAATTTTGGAATGATGTCTTATCAGGTTTGCAAAAGATTATCATAATTCGTTATTACTGAATACA
Source organism: Papio anubis (assembly GCF_008728515.1). Lineage (NCBI taxonomy): Eukaryota > Metazoa > Chordata > Mammalia > Primates > Cercopithecidae > Papio > Papio anubis. The sequence continues at coordinate 67,644,200 of NC_044985.1, read as the reverse complement.
TATTTCATATTTTTCTGAATTGTATTAAACATAACTCATTAAGGATAATCTATGTACATCAAAGGCAATCTTCATCAAACATATTAAATGCTGTCTAGAGATAAGCTCACTTCTCTATTTCCCATCTGGGATGGTGTTAGCAACGCAACTGTGCCCTGTGCTTCTTTTTCTCGCTTCGACCTTCCCAGAAGAAAATAAGCCCTGGGCACTGCTGATAGTAAAAATCACCTTTATGAGGCAGTCAAGTAATAAAACCAGCTTTGTTTAGTTTTTTTTTTTTTTTTTTTTCCCCCCTATGCCTTTTGTAATTTCAACCCAGGAGGAAAGTGGCAAGAGAAGTGATAGAAAAATACAACAGAATGATCAGAGAAACATTCTCCATTCCCTTATATTCCCTTCAGAGCATCGTGAAATGCAGTGTCAGTTATTCCTACATCAAAATCATATCAATATATTCATACAAGCCTTTAGATGGTTTAGGATGGTTATTCATATTGACAATGTTCTCTGTTCAGGTACTGGTGCTTTCTCCCTAAGTTCTTGCATCTTCATGTTAACAGCAAGAGACCTTTGCATCTCTGACAATCTACAGTGAGCAGAATTAGCCTCCACTCTTGAAAAAAATAAAACAGAATGAATTTCTATGATCTACATTTTGTATTTCATCTTACATTATGAGTTTTGTCATTGAAAACACAGTATACGATAACTACCTATTGCCACTTGCATGCCAAATTAGATGGAGACTTCTCTCATTTTCCTGTTCGAAATTTTGGAATGATTAACTACTTCTTCCTAAAAATAATATTGAGAAGTTTTTGTAGGTTACTTATGTTGGGCATTGTGCTTTATATTATGAATCCTTAAAACAATTATAAAGGATAGAAACCTTTATTATTCCAATTTTACAGCTGAGGAAATGAAACTCAGAGAGAGAAAATCACTCTCCATGAAGTCTTGCCCAAGATCACAATGGTAGGGAATTGAAATTGGAGATAAAACTCTTTGTTACTAGGATGCACATTCTCATTCACTGTGCTCTTCTGCCTCTCATTTGAAACTTTCCTTCCCATTGATTTCTAGGACGTGTGTTGCTCATGGATCTTATCACACCTTTATGAAGCACTCTTTACCAATGGTTCCACTCCCTGTACCTGTCTATTAAAAGCTATCACTGCATTGTTATTACATCTCCTCTCTATTACACATCCAAGAGAATTGAGTTCACATTTCTATCAATAATCACTTATATTTCAATGACCTCTATATCTAGATATGCACTCACATCAGTCTTCAATTCCAAGATTAAATTCCTATTTTTCTATATCTTTTTGCTATTTCACATAGGCCTCTCAAATTTAACATGTCCAAATATGAGTTCATTTCATCCTCCAACCATCTCTTGAATTTCCTATGTCATTTATGAGATACCAACATCTGCCATTTTAATGTGGCATAATTGCACCCAGTCTTGAAACCTAAGAACTGTCTTAGATTTTCCCCTGTAACTCATACACTTGTACTCCATTTTTCCATCTTATTTATGACCAAACTCACTTTACACTACCTTCCCGTGTCTCTTTATCCCATCCCTTTCTGTGAATTAACATAGTCTTCATAGCAGACCTCATTAATCTCATCTGGGCAACTAAAATTTTGTCCTATTTTTCCCCTTGTTTCCATTCTCAGTCCTCTTTAATATGCATTAAACTTCTGGAATTATGTATTTCAAACTAAAAGCTCATCCACTTAACTACTGCAGAACACTCAAACTCCTTAACAACTACAAGATAAATCTGAGTTCCTAGGTTCAGAGCATTTCTGGATCTCACCCTTTTTATTTATTAAACCTAAGTCTTTGTCTGCTGCTCCTGCTCTTGAATCTGATACACAGGTGCACATAGAATTGCTAGAAATTCTCCATGCTTTGAGTTCTGGCATACAATGTGGCATTGTCTATATTCCTTTTTGTCCTGTTCTTTACCCAGGTATTCATTCACTACAAATGACTATACTTGCACACGGTCATACCGCATTGTTATTCCTTCCTTTGTGATCATACACATACTACTGTTATATCATTTCTCAAAATAAATTGTAATGTTTTATTTATATTACTGGATATAAGTTCCTTCAGATCATAGATTGTAATTCATCTTCATTTAAACTGTGCCTGCAAATGCCATAATAGGGCAAAAAAAAAAAAATATTTATTGGATAAAGTCTGAGAAATAGATGGATGAGAAATGTCATATGTTCTGGACTTTAATATACAGAAAGGAAGAAATTGAATCTGGTTCAGTTCCACTGTCACAAATAACTAAACGTATATTTTGTTTGCCACTCTTTAAAATAATACTTCGTTTAATAACATGACTTTTATAATTAGCATGTATATTTACTTAAAGTCATTGAAGAGAAAAAATATCTGCATATTTTTAGTTACTACAATTAAAAGATTTAAACTATTAAATAAAATAATCTATAAGAGCTTAACACAAATTTTAATACATAACAAGCTCTCAAAAAATGTTGTTTAGAGATATCAATTGCCTAAAACAATACATTGAAAATTTTAATTTCTTAAAGTAGTCATTGAATTTAGAAATACTTCTTTTTAAGTAAAATGTGATCAGATGCCTTACTTTAACAATTATATAACAAACTTAGATGAGATATAAAAGAAAACATTAATCTTCAAACAGCCACCTCCTACATTACTCATTTAAAATGTACCAATGTAGCACATGAAGTAACTTGAATAACCTTATGTATGATCCCCTAACCATTGAGTCAAACTGAGTATAGAGAATCTTAATCATTAAAGTGGACGTATTTTCCACCATCAGATGACACTTTCAAATATAATTTGATGAATTATATCAAAAAGAACAAAAAACATGTTTAAGATATTCCATAAAGGCAATCTCTTTCAAGTCTTGTTGAAATAACAAAATGGTAGGCCTTTGTTTGTTATCTAATGAATACTAAATAAAATACTGTCAAACGTTTCTAAGATGAAGTAAGGACGGTTATTAATGGCACACAAAAGTATACTAAATGAATATTCAGTAGTTTTACAAAAACCGATTGGATTTTCAATTGCATTTAAAATGGCTATTCGAATCAATAGCCTATTATTTCTGTTGACATAGCCTATTTCATAACTATGGAATATAATAATTAAAAGTGCTGTTGTCAATAGGCTAGAGGTTAATTGCAAAAACAGCCAGAATGCCAATGTTGGCTGGGTAACATTCAAAACTAAGTCAAGTGTGATGGAACGTTTGTGTATCTATAAGGAATGTTTCAAAATTAAACTTGCATTCAGTTGAAGGTTACTGTAAAAACCTTCCACAAATAATATGGACAAATACTAAATCACATCTAGGAAGCTATCAGCAGCTAATAATTTAAAAATGTAAAAGCTCAAAATTCAATAAATATTGCTTTTACTTTAAATATGGCTATGTGAATTTTCAGTATTTCCCAATGTACACTATTGTTAGGTAACATGGTCTTCTACAGATTCCTTGTTATTCTCAACACCTCATATTATTTATATAAACCTTTATATAAATTGGCTAAGTCTGGGTTTACCTGGGATTTATTTAGAAACACATATTTACAAAAACTAGAAAGAGGAAACTATGAAAATGAAAAAAGCAGCATAATATAATCACATGATTATTTTATTGAATTTTTATGAGTATAATCAGGTTCTTAGCTTTATACTTACTGAAATTTGAAGTACAAAAATAATGCATTAAGATAAAATAATGCGGCAGCACATAAATAAATAAATATATAAATATTCTTTCTCTTCTTCAATTCTATATGTTCTCAAATGTAACAAATATCAAAGTTTGGTATATATCATTCCATATATGACTCTCTATGCATGTAAACAGTTGAAACTAAATGCACATATTCTCCTACAAACACTATTAAAATGTACACATAAGTCTACTATTACACTTAGTACTTGTTGTATTTTGTGAGTTTTTAAAATAATCTCTTTTTGATTTTGAGTATGATTGACATACCAAAAGTTGTATGTATTTAATGTACATACTTTAATGAACATGAGGTATATACCTGTGAAACCATAAGCAATGCCATAAACATAACAATCACCTATAAATGTTTTCTACCTTCTTTTTGTTGTTGTTGTAAAAACATTTAACATAAGCACTACCCTATTAACAAATCTTAATGCATGCAATACAGTACTTTTGATTATAGGCACTATGTTGTATTGTAGATTTCTAGGACTTACTCATTTTGTGACTGAAACTTTGTACCCTTTGATCAACGTCTCCCCAATTCTCCTTGCCCAGAGGTCCTGGTAATGGCCTCCCCTCAGCCATTCTACTGTTTTGTGAGGTTGACTTTTAGAATACACAATTTTTATGAGTGTACATAACTAGATAAAGCACATACTGAGCCATAAAACAAGCTTTAACATATTTAAAAGTATTAAAATCATACAGAATAATTTTTCTGACCAAATGGAATTCAACATTTGGAAATTAAAACATATGATTATGAGTAACTCCCAGGTCAAATTAGACACCACAGTGGAACTTGTTAAATGTTTAAAACTAAATTATAAGAAAATACAAAATATCAAAGTTTCTGAGATCAGAAGAAGCAGTGCATTGAGGAATTTAAACCTGCAAATATTGCTATTAAAAAGAAAGGGGACCAGGTATGGTGGTGCACACCTGTTACTCCAGCACTTTGCAAAACTTAAGCAGGGGGATCACTTGAGCCCAGGAGTTCAATAACAGCCTGGGTAACAGAGTGAGACCCCATCTATCTCTCCAAAAATGAAAATAAATTAGTCATGCATGTTGGCTTCTGTCTGTAGTCCCAGCTAGTTGGAAAACTGAGGCAGGAGGATCACTTGAACACAGGAGTTCTAGGTTGCCGTGTACTATGATTATGCCACTGCACTACAGCCTGGGTGACAGAATGAGACCATTTCTCTTAAAAAAAAAATGGAATAAAGGATATAGGATTATATTTGCGTGTAGAGAAAGTAAGGATATAATTTTTAATAAAGTTTGATTTTATTGGGAAAGATAGAGTATACATATAATTAGCTATATATTAGAAGAAATACATCATCTAAGACTAGATATTTAAATGTAATAATAAAAATTTAACACAATATTTCTATTACATTGTGTTACGTATTCTTAAATAAAATAGAAAAGCCAGAACCCATAAAGGAAAATACTAATAAACTTGAGTTCCTACAAATTCAAAGCATCTCAATGACAAACTGTACCGTAAACAGCATTAAAAGACAAACTACAAATTATGAGAAAAATTTGCAACTTTTATGTCATTCAAAATACAAATCTTTAATATACATAGAAAGTTTTTTAATTAATTTGAGAATATTAATAAAGTAATTCAATTCTAAAAAGAAAGAAAATCGGGAGATAGAAAAGTTGTTTAGTTTTATTTGTAATCGGGTAAATGCCACTTAAAAAATAATATACCACTTTTTAAATCCATAATATTGGGAACAAATTTTAAAAATTTATAACATCGTGTTAGCAAGGGTATAAGGGGCTTCTTTTTGCACATTTTTTGCATAATTGGAGTGTTAAGATTCTACAGTGACATTTGAAGTATAATAAATTTGAGAGCAAGAGCAAGGAGAACTAGCTTGTGAATACTTAGAAAATAAAAACCTCTGATTTGTAATACTGGACAGTCAAGAATAAAGGCAGGCACAGAAAACATGGAGAAGCAGAAACGCAGTCATATCAGGAGTAGGTCAAACTGCACCTCAATAGGAGCTGTTTAAAAATAATAATAAAATCTATGGACCTATCATGCAGGAGAAAATTGTTTCAACTTCCCCAGCAGGGTACTAAAACTACTAGTTGCAGTGCACAAGAATCTCATGGTTTCCCAGGGCCTGCAATTCACTTCCCCTACAGAGAAATGGCCACTAAGCATTTTCTTCTTATTGGGAAGAGTAAAGTATAGTTGAATCTGTCTGGCTCCGTGGCCTGAAAGACTGCATCAAAATCCCTTCTTGCTACCCTAGGTTGAAGCGTTTCTTCATCTAAAAAATGTGGATATTACCTATGATGTGAGGATTAAATAAAAGAGCAGTGAATGTGAACAGCACAGTGCTTGAAATAGTGGAAATGTGCAGCAAAAGTTAATCCTCCTTCTTTCCTACTTCCTGGGAAAATCAAAGAATCAGGGATGCTGTATTTGAGTAAGTAAATTAGCCAACCCTTTGACTCCATGTTAGCTGATAGGATCATTCGAGGAATTGTCAGAAAAGAAACAGTTTTTTTAAAAGTTCTCAAATTGAATTGAATCAAGTGAGTTAAAAAATAAAGTCAACAACTGCTTGGTGTTTGCAGCCTTAACTAAATGACTCTTCAGGTTTATTCTCCTTATTTCATCCTTAGGTACAGTGGCAAAAACATTGTAGTTATGGTTTGAAAAACTTCGTTCAAGTCCCAAGTGTTTATTAGACAAATCAGCTAACATCTCTCATTCATGATCTATTTAATGAGAAAGAAGCAGTAAGAGCCACTTCACCATAAATAAGAATCAAAATAATAATTGTCTATAAAAATCTTTCTTTTGGCCAAATACAAATATCCTTTTCTTGGTTTGGTTTCCACCAGAAACACTGAGACAGTAAATTTAGAGCAGGTAGGTTTTGAGTTACACAAATTTAAAACACTAGGAGATGAAACAAGTGAAAGAGAGGAAGGAGAAAGGAGTGTGGCAGATTAGAGATGGCCACACAGTTTTCAGCCCCTAAGATTGAGAGGTTACCCCTTCAATTGAGCATGATGCCCTGGTAAAAGGAGATGGGGTCATGATTTCTCTGACAAATAGAATATGGCAGAGGGGCACCATGCCAATTTCTAGGTCAAAGCCTTAAGAGACTGGCAGCTTCACCTTCTGTCTCTTGAAACACTTGACATCAGGGCAGTGAACAGCCATGTATGAAGTCCAATTAGCTGTTAGAGAGACCAAGTGGGAAGGTCCTAATAGTTCATGGGGAAGGAGATCCAGCTGGGCTCAGTTTTCCAGATGTCCTCACAGAGGCACTAGGAATGTGAACAAAATCAGCAAAATTATTTTGAATCCTCAATATCATCGCAGCCACCAGCTGAATACCACTGAGTGTCCCCAGTTGATGTGATATGTTTCTGAAGAAATGTACAGCTGGGCTTTGCCCAAAGGTGTAATTTATAAAAATAGAAAAATTCAGTAAAATGGTGGTGAAGCCACTAATACTTGGAGTAGTTTGTTAGATGTCAATAAATATTCCAAAAAAAAAAAGCAAATAAAAAGAGGATATCATCAAGCCAGCTATCACTGTGAGTGACTGAAACTTAATCCTATATGAAAAATTTGGGAAATTATGTCAAACTTAAAGTTATGCTACTTGAAGGATGAGAGAGCTGGAATACTTACATGTCAACTTACTGTTTGATGACTGCTGAACAATGGTTGTCAATTCTCTAGCACATCTGACTTGGTGAATCCCAAGAGGTACAGCACAGCATATATATCTGCCACCATTCTATACAAATGTATAGGTCTTCCTTTGCCTTCCTTCTGCTAACATATTCTACACTGATTCTGATTCTAGGGCTTTTATTTCACCAAAAAGTGTTTTCAAAAATCTGAAAACATTTATGTGTTTTGAAGAAATTAAATAAAAATTTGTTTGAATTTTTATTTATTTAAATCCATGCTTTTTTTTTGTCTTTCTAGTCTTATCCTTACAGTTTTTTTTTTTTAAATCATCTTGTATAAACCCTAAAACAAAGTGTTGAAATCATCACTGAAATGGAAAAGGCCATACATGTTTGCATTTGCAAATTTTGGCTCCCTTTCTTACTACTTTGAATTTGGGAACAATAGAAGCCAGTGGATGTATTTACAAATATCTACCAACTGAAAAAAAGCGTTTTAAACTTTTGATTGTCTGTTTATTTTTATGTTGCTGCTTTTTCTTTGTCTAGGTTAATGATTAGGGTCTGGAAACAGACTTGCTGAATTTGAATCCGTGCTCAGCTACTTACTTACTAATTCTGTGCTCTGGGGAAACTACTTAACATTTCTGTGCCTCAGAAATCTTTCATTATCAGTACAAAGAAGGAAACTAATAACGTTTTACTTCTGAAAGGATTGGTGTAAGAATAAATTATTAAATATAAATCATTTGGAATAGTGCCTGGCCTAGGTATGTATACAGGTCCTTAATAAATGGTAAAACATTATTATTTTTAAATTATAACATAAAATATAGAAATGACAAAAAGATCTAATTTAGCAAAGGACTATCAAGGGGGCTAAGTACATTTAATTCCTGGTTGTGTCTTTATACCAATATAAAGCTGTTTATGGAATCATAGCTTACTCAAAGCAGAACATTCTCTAAGCTTTATTATTCTACAACTTGAACAGAGCAGTCATGAGCAAGAAGTATTGAACAGAGAAAGCCTTAGGGTAGGCATTTATTGTTCATTTTGATGCCATTCGCAGACTCTTTCTAAGTCAAAGAACGATGTGCCCAAATTCCAATCCGTAACCTTACTCATTTTTCATAACTAAAAAACATGCCTTTTAGTCCTTCAGATTGAAAATTGGCAAAGATAGAAGCATACAAGCAGTTTTACAGTTTAATGAGTTTAAGCAAAATCTTTTTATAGCCCAGATTCTCTAATACAAATCAAAATTGCAATTCAAGCTTGAATAAAAAAAGAAAGAAAAAGTCTGAAAGAATACTAAAGAAAAAAAAACGTGGAAATGATATTCTAACTTTTACTGTTCTGATCCCTTTCCTATGATATGCTGTAATTAATAACTGGTGTTCTCTGAGTTCCTGTTGCTATTTCTGGTTTACTCTCTTCCCTGCTGGTTACTTTCACTATGAAATGGTTTGCATCTAAAGTCAGAGTTACAAAATAATATGAATTAGATCACTTAGTCTTAAATGGTTGATTGACTGTTTTCCATAGCATAGAGCATCATGCCTAAAAACCTGGTCAGTCTCTAGTCTTATCTTGATCTTAATTCTTTATCTGGCTCAAGAATAGTCCTGAATGTGGATCAAACAGTCTCTAGTTATTATGATTCTCATTAAGTCTACTAGAAGTGATCATGGGGTCAAATCTTGGTTTTATTCTTTCTGTTCAAAACACCAACCACACTTCCTAATTGTTAGATGCTGTATTTTTCTGACTCTCTCCTTTTCCTGGCTCAAGGCACATAATTGTTGAAGTTGTATGATGTTGTCATAAGGGTTTGTTTTACTATCTTCTCTAGTGAGTGTTTGAAATTTTCTGTAATATGTTAAACAATGTACTAGATTATTATTGTCTTTATATTTTACTGGAAGCTTTATCCAAACCTGTTTCTGCTATTTTTTTTTTAACATATCAGAACAAGTTTTTAATCGGAAACTTTTGAGCATATAACACCTAAAAGAGCTACTCACTCATCCCATTCTCTGGTAAACAAACATGTTGAGGGCAAGGATAACAATTTCTTCTTCAATGTGAACACTTATTAATTAATAATGAATCTCTAAAATGATTTATCATAACTAAGTATTCCTCAATGAATTCATTGTAAGGTGTCTTTCTACTACTCTGGGACATGAGAGCTCACACCGAGCTTTCGGCACTGAGTTTGCGATGCTTTTTAAAAATGTGTCTAAACTCAGTCAAAACCTAATGTTTTTTCCCGTGTTTTTTGCTTCCCACTTCTTTACTTCTCCATGCTTTCTTTTAACATGGACTTGGGAAGCTGAAACAGCTTTCAAAGTAAGGGAGTCATAGTTACATAAGATTTAGATTCTACAGTGAAATCATAAGGTGGAGTCAGAATTATTGCCCTTTATAATATCTTAATGTTGCAACATCAGTTTAAGTGATAATAAAGCCTTGCATAGTAAAGTCTTTAAATAAGCATTAGATTATATTTTAATCACGTAAACAAAAAGGGAGGACATAGAAAAGAAATAATAGTAGGATAAAAAGTTCAAGATTTGAAAATTGTCATTATTAACCATATTCTTTCATCTCTCTGAATTTGATTTTACTTGGCCTCACACACAAATAACAAAGGTCTTCTCTTTCTTCATCCTTCCCTCCCTCCTTCCCTTTCTCTTATTTATTGTTGAATATGAAGAAGGAGCAGAGAGACAGGTGTATTTGAGTCAATATAAGTAAATTTATGACACAGATTTACTGTATTACTTTTCTTCTTTCTGGTTGAAAAATAAAATATTTTTAACAAGTTCAGAAACTATGCAGGTGCAGCCTCCCTTCCTCTCCACTTGCAATGTAAAACACAACAGAGTCATGTAACATCAACTCATCTTTTCTTGACCTGAACCATTTCTTTGAGACAATCACTCTCAATTTACCAAGGGCATGAAAGGTTCTTAATGTTCTGGAAACTTGCATTTAATTAAAAATTTATCAAAGTAAGAACTCCTAGTATTTACTTTAAAAATGACCATGTTGGCTACAAATGACAGAGACTTGTTTAATATATGTAATAAAGAGAAATACATTGGTTCTCTTGATTGGTAGGATCTCATGGTAGCTACAAGATCTAAATAAGTGCTGCAAGTTCCAGAGCCTCAAGACTGGAACCAGGATCTAGTCAGCTACCAAAGGTTTCAGATACACATCTCTTAGCATGGCAGAAATAGAGTTTCTTTTTCCAATGTCTACATAGCAATCCTAGAGAAACAGACTCTGGTCTTGCTTGAGTCTGAGGCCTACCTCTAGAGCATTCATTATTTTCCAGAGAATGAGATATTGCAAGTGTCTGAATCTAAAACACACATCTATACATATAGTCAGAGGGCTGGATCTCTGATTAGAAGAGAGCAAATGGGATTTAAAAATGCGCTTAATAGTCAAATGCAATAGCTACCTTGTGATCCTTGGGACAGTCATTAGAATGTGACATCTGCTTTGTTGTGCCAAAATAATTTTTTTAAAGTGTCTATAATGTATATTATAAACACATGCACAAGTTAGTCTCTAAATAGTCAAAATATTTGCATTTTCAGAAAAAATGCCATATTTTGCTTCAGTGCCAATATGATGAGCTAAATATCCTTAAATAGTTACTTAGTACTGCATACATCTGGAATTTTAAACCATATTACTGATAAAGGATAGGGAAAGCTTTTGGGAGTCTAATGCATTGCAAAAATAGGAGAATAAAAAAAAAATCTGTATCAGGGAGTACAAAATTAAAGATAATGAAAAGATTGCCAAACAAAGATTTAATTTAATCTCATTATGCTTTCTTGAAACTTCCTTGTCAATTAAACCACGTCAAAAAATTGAGCTAAGGAAAAATGGACTAATCAATAAAGAAACAAACTTAAAAGAGTGTAAATCAATAGCCTAGTTCCTTTCCAAATCAGAAGCCATGAAACTTAATCTCATCTCATTTTTGTCAATAGTTGTTTATAAGTAATTTGGAAAACTATACAAGATTGTTACCATAGAGATGAATAAATGGGTTGAAATCCTGAATAATCAATAGTACCTTTTATTCTTAAATTTATAAATATGTTTTGGATATCTTCTGCAAGATCAGAGAATGACTAGATATGTGTATGTATATTTAATTGATTGCACAATCTTAAAAATAGCAATCAATCTTTACAGTCTTGAAATAAAGTCACTTCATGAAAATTCATAAAATATATACGGTTGTATAAGGCCAAACATGAGTGCATAAAATACTCAGCTTTTTTAATTTAACATGACTTGTTTACACTACTATTTAGTTTATTTAACATCTAATCCCCCATACAAATGCCAAAGCTTTAGCCTTTTCTGTCTAAATAATACGTACCATGAAAATCCAGGTAATTATTGTGTTTATGTATATATTTATCACAAACTTATCAGCAAGTTGGTTGATATTACCTTTGAAAAATAAGATTATGTTTATATGGTCTAAGATATGATAAGAAATTGTTAGGTAGTAACTATGTGCCAGTCATTTTCAAAGGAATTTAAGGCATAAATGTTTTATAATAGAGCATTTATCATAGATATTAATGTATTTTGCCAGTGAAAACTCGAAGTCTTAGAAACAACATGTAATCAACAGAGCCAGAATTGAATCAAGTCTGTTTGACCTCAAAGCTCATTGTATGATTTACGGTACTAAATTGTCTTCTAATTACTGATTTATACTGATGGGGAAAAATTATTTTCCAAATGTTTATTTTATTTCCTCTGAGAGGATTAGACATCTGTATGCATTGCAATGTGACAGAGAGCAACTTCTTTCAGTCAAAATATACTTATTTCTTAATTGTCAGGCATGTCCATGTGACTTGCCTTGATCCACAGACTGTGAACATGAGTGATGTATGTTATGTCTAAGCAGAAGCTTTAAGGAACACTGGAAGTTTCCAACACCTGATCTTTTCTCTCTGCCTCAGATACAGCATTTGGTTAAAAACCAAATATGGTTTGGTCTTCTTGCCTGATACCAAGTGAACAAGAAATGTACAGCAAATAAACAGACACAGTTAATATCAGTGAGAAATAAAGGTTTTTTGATATAAATTATTGAGATTTCAGGTTTTATGTTATTTATTGCAGGCAGTACTATGAATATTTACAAACAGAGTATTTATTAATCTAACAATTATGAAGTAAATGTGGTCTTAGTAGAATATTCTACTTCCCATTTTAAAGATAAAACTTTATGTAGTGAAAGCTCTTGGCATTCACTATTCACTATTGGTAGGAAGTTCTGATGCGGTCAGTGCATCTTAGGAGCATGAAGACAAATGACACATACTAAGGATAGAGAGACGAAAGGTAGAAAGATTCTGGATACCCCATGACACGGTTGCATCACCATTCCAGGCCTGGATTAAACTCTGACATCTTCCAAAGTGAGAAAAATAAACACTGTACTTGTCTAAGTCACTATAGTTAGATTTCTGTTATCTTTTTCTTTTTAATGCAGCCTATAACATATGTGAAGCTTTAGACCTGCAAATTCAGACCTCTTCCCAGGTCAAAGAAATTTTCTTGTGTTTGCTTACTCTTTTCCTCCTGTTCCCTTTTCTCCATCAGAACTTATTAGTCACATTCAGCCTCGTGGATCTATTGTACAAGTCTTACAGCTTTTTACTTTACGTGTATGTTCTTTGAGATATTTCTTGCATCCGATCTTCTGTATTATTTAATTCAGCATTCAGTCCTGATCATCCTCCCCTTTAATTCATAAACTGAATTTTCTGAATTTGACTCGTGTGCTGCCATGCTCCCAGAGCACTTGATAATGTTGCAGTTAGAACTTTTGGCCAGGTGCAATGTCTCACACCCTTAATCCCAACACTTTTGGAGGCCGAGACAGGAGGATTGCTTAAAGCCAAGAGTTCAAGACCAGCCTAGGCAATATGGCAAGACCCCCATCTCTACAAAAAACTAAAAACTAAAAAATAGCCAGGCATGGTGCCATGCATCTGTCATCCTAGCTATTCAGAGGGCTGAGGCAGGAGGCTCACTTGAGCCCAGGAGGTTGAAGATACAGTGAGCCAAAATCATGCCACTGCATTCCAGTGTGGGTGAAAAAGAAAACCCTGTTTCTAAAATAAATAATAAATAAATAAAAATTAAAAATAAATAACTTTCAAGTGCTTGAGTGTTTGGGTTTTTTTTGTTGTTGTTGTTGTTTGTTTTGTTTTTTTTTTAAATCCAAGATTTGGTCACTTCTCCCTACTAATTCTAGATTAATGGGTATGTGTTTTGATTATTCAATCTGAGCCTTTTTATCTATGGGGGGAGCCTATCCAAAGAGTAGATTTTTATGTGTTTATGCACTTTTATGCATTCATTTATGCACTGATTTATTGGATATATTGGGACTCATGTCTAAATGTTAGACAAAATCAAAAGGACTGGGCACACTGTGCATCTGTGAACTAAGGGCAAAGTGTTCACTTCTGCTTAAGGCCCTTGCAGTAGATCTTTCCGCTTGTGGGTCTTTGTATAGTTTCCTATTTGATATGTAAAGAAGACAAACATGCGTTTTTCCCCTTGGCATTTTGGAGAGACCCAGCTTGCACTTTTAGTATCTTTCTGGCATTCTGGCACTCTCAAAAGGCTATGGCATGATGCCCAGATTTCGCTAATTCCCCCACAAACAGCTCCTGACAGGAGGTTCTTTCTTCCATTAAGGCCTCTGGACTTATTGGCCTTATTGCAGGAAATTTCTTGTCCCCCACATCACTCTTTAAAGGGACCTCCACAAATCTCGAGGCCTAGTCCCTCCTAAGAGCCTGCCAGTGTCAGCAGCCACTGGGCTCAGGAGAGGCAAATAACCTAAGTCTGGCTGAGGAGTGGAGGAGAGCCATGTTCAGGCTCCAAATTTCCAGAATTTCCTTTATTTGTGTTAAGATGATAAGGTATTTTGCGTGTGTATTAATTTTATATTATTGCCATGACAAATTACCACAAACTGAGCAGCTCGAAGCAACATAAATTTATTATTACATAGTGTCTGTCGGTCAAAACTCTGAGAGGCAGAAATTAAGTTTTTGCAAGGCTGCTTTCCCCATTGGAGCCTCTAAGGAAATATCCACTTCTCAGCATATTCAGGGTATTGGCTGAATTTTGTTCCTTGAGGTTGTAGGACTCAGGTTCTCAATTCCTTTCTGTCTGTCAGCTGGGAGCAAATCTTTGCTCGCAGGAGTTGTCTCCATTTCTTTGCATGCTTTCCATTTAGCCCTTCCAGGTTGGCCAGGTCAAGTCTCTCTTATACTTCTAAACTCCATCATTTTCTTCCACTACACTCCTTCCTTTCCTTTAAGGATTTATGTGGTTAGACTGGGCCAACCAGATAATACAATATAATCATCTTATTTTAAGATCTATAACCTTATTTATATTGGAAAATCCATTCTAGTTCATCTAATGTACACATACATTCTAGGGATCAGGGCATGGGCATCTTTTGAGAGCCACTCTGCTTAATATAGCATATCTGAATATTGTTGGGATTAACCTATTTTATATAAAGTGGTCAAATATAAAGGAGAGAGATGGTTATTTATGGTTTCTAAGGCAATAATAATAAATAGTATCCTAAATACAAGAGAGTTAATTGACATAGAAGAGAAAGAGGAGTTCCAATAAAGTTATAGGAAGGAAGAAAGAATGGATGGTAAAAGTGGAGTTAAAAGAATAAAAGAGGTTCAAGATGGTGGAGGTGAGCAAAAGAGCCTTAAGCTTCAGTGAGGATGAATAAAATGAAAATTAGAAGTTTTACTTGATTTAGCAAGTCGATGTCCTTGAATACCTTTTTAAAGGATGTTCAGATTGGAGAAAAGCAATAGAAAACAGATTGCAAAGGATCAAGAAACTAATGAGAAACTGACCATGAATACATCTAATAGGCTTTAATGTTTTGGATTGAAAGTGCAAGGAAAAAAACGTGTAGCTGGAGCTACAGTGTCATGCAGTTAAAGCACGCAGGTTGAAGGTAGTTAAGGGTCCTGAGAGATCATCTTTTTGTAGTTTACCAAGTGTGATGATTAGGTTTTCAGACTCATGTGTGAGATATGCCTTCTTCAAACCTTTTTATGCTATCAGCACATTGTCTGGCTGACATAAAAAGAGAGAGATTTCTGAAAATATTTTCATGATTGGATATGGGGTGAGAGAGAAAAATACACATCAAAAATTACTGTCAGATTTCTGTTGCTCATTGAGTTGATGGTGCTATCAAGGCTTCACCAGGAAATGGCAAGAGAACACCACAGTTGCAGAAAGAGGATTAATTTGATGTTATGCTTTGTTTCATAGATTACTAGTTACCGTGCCAATATTTATGTTTCCATTCAATCTTTCTTGCAGCACCATAATTTTGTGCTGATAAACAACATACTTGGCCAAAAAAAGACCCTATATTTTTCAGCTTCCTTGGCAGCTAGAGATGGCCAACAGATGTAAGCAGATGTCATTTCGCTGGAATTCCCAATTTTACTCTTTCTTCCTATATGAAATGTGAAGAAAATAGCTGTAGCATCAGTGA
This sequence comes from Papio anubis, assembly GCF_008728515.1. NCBI lineage: Eukaryota > Metazoa > Chordata > Mammalia > Primates > Cercopithecidae > Papio > Papio anubis. The sequence continues at coordinate 67,628,102 of NC_044985.1, read as the reverse complement.
CTTTCTTGGATCATGGGGAATCTTGAATATGAACTACTTCAGTTTGGACATGGAAAAAAATAAACAATAAAAAAATGATTAAGATCAAATCTCTTAAACTTCAGAACCAAGAATGGGGAGAGAAATGAGAAACGAGGTTCTTTTGTAAAGCAAAATAAATATTTGCTGGATGGGCTAATGAAGAAACTTATCCCACTCTCAGAGTAGATGATCTTTATTATTCCCGGTATTGGGTTATGATAATTACACACCAGTAAACCCATGTGTTTCTCATTGTCCTTTTTCAAATACGATTTTTTGTGGTTGTTAACCTAGTCCTACTTCACTCTCACACACTATTGGCTGTGTCAGAGAAGAAATGTGTCTTTTAGCTTAAAATTTACCGGGTCAATAATAACCTAATCTACACCCAAAGAATGGGATGATAAACACAGAAATTCTGATTCATGAGTTAGATTTAGTGCTCTGATGGAATTAGGGATTTGTCTGTCTAAAAGGGTAGATTACCCGGTATATGGAATGGAGAGTGTGCATGAGTTGGTGTGTGACACAAGAGCCAAAATATGGTAGAATTTTCTTTTAATTCCCATTCTTCAATTTTTTCTCAGTAATTGAAGCTTCTCAGATAACTTAATGTAAACTGATAGAAAAGACACTTCAAAACAATGAAAATACCTTTATCTCATGGCAGAACTTGTTGAAACAAAGTAAATCCAATTTTGTAATTTTGTCTTGTTAATGAAGACTATTTTAGAGGCAGCCTAATAATAATGATATCATGCTTGATTCTCTTTTGGCCCTTGCTTTTGCATCAATTGCTTTCTCTCAAAAGTATAAAAATATTATGTCAAATTTTAGAGTTTTTAAGAGCTTGTGTTTTCATACCAACTTATTTAACAAGTTTAAATAACACCTTTAATTTCTAATTTACTTTCATTGATACGAGTTCAGAGATGCAGAAACCCCAAACATTTACTTACTACTATGTATGATTATATTTTTCTGTGATTATCATCAGGATTTTTCATGATAGTTCAGTTCAATTTTAATGCTACTGCTTTCAAATCCTTAAAAAACTGAATAAGAAAAATGATAATATAATGGTTCTATTATGGTAGAATGGTCAAATTACTATGAGGAACTTATTCAAAAGTATGTTTTTCTCACCAAAATTAAGAATAACTTTGTTATAAATATTGGATTAAGTTTTGAACCACCTAACTTTTTAATGTTTTCAATGTGCTGTTTTGTTTCTTATATAATGTAGACAATTCATTAAGTAACTTTCTCTAATTTTCAAAACAAAACAAATGACAACCCTTAAAATATGGGCATATTACTTCTAATTTTGGCATGAATACTTAAGTTTTAGAGTATTAAACATATAGGGAGAAATTATGAGAGATTTTAAGATATTTACTTAAGTAAACATTAATGTATAAATGTAGTTCTATTGATGTTATTTCATACAATTAAAAAATAAATTTTAGCAACTAACCACTAGTCAACTTTAAGTGTTAACATTTTTCCAATTGTGTATCTTCTAGAATCCCTGGCCAGCAGTTTTTCATCATATTAGCAGCAGAAATATTAGTGTTTTCATAACAGCCATATTTTTCTTGAACCCTGTTACAAATTTTTTCAATTTTTTTGAAATTTCTACAAAATCTTACACATAACATTGTAATGCCTATTTGGCTGAATACATTTTCTCTTAATCTGTTAATTGAAGTTCATGGAAAAGTTGAAGGGGGTTGGTCATGGTGATGAAACAGGAAGGAAGTTGGCAAGGATTTAATATTTTTTTCAAATAATGATATATTCTTTATCTTGGTGAGGAACAACTTTCCAAGAATTTCTTGAATTTCTACATGTCTTCCAAGTGAGGCACTAACTGCTATATTCCTGAGCAGTTTCTGCACTGGAAAATAGAAATAACATTTCTCTTCAGAGCAAAGTGCAGGAATGCTTATTGCCTGGTAAAAAAGATTCAGGTTCTTAAACTCTAGGTTCCCAATCACATATCCTACTGTGTATATGTGTGTAGATATCTATGTGAGACTACCTATATTACCTCCTAAAATAACAGTAAAATAAATGGATAAGGGTATACTGATGCTTGTATTATATTCTGGGCCATGAGTAATAAAATTCTTAACCTCTGACTCAGGAGTCTCATGTTCCTGCCAAAATCCATGAATGCTGTTTGATTAAATCATATACAAATTCAGAATATAATGCCAGGCAAATGGTATAGGCATGTGTCTCTTCAGGATGCTGGTTATGTCCAGGATCAGAGTTTGCATAGCACAGCTTAGATTTTTTGGCAAAATATTAATAAAACTAGAATGAAGAGAGATGGGGTGGTGGGTTTAGACACCAATTTCTAATGTGCAAAAGAACACTAAACATCACATAAAGTCTATGATAAAATGTTGACAAATGATTAAAATAAAAATTTAAAATATATTTATTTCATATTATATATTCAATGTATAAAATATATTTATATAAATTGATATCTAATCTCTATATTAATTATATTAATAACACCAATATTATGTTATATATTATACTAAACTGACATAATAGAGTTATCACTAATAGATTATATATAAATATATAATTTCTCCCTTTGTGGCAACATGAAACAATTGGGGATACCAAATCCAACCTGAACCAGAATTTTTATCTGAGTCTCTGCCTTCCAGCTTGAAGTGCAGTAATGGATCTCAGCTCACTGCAGCCTGGGCCTCCCCTGGTTCACCATTCTCCTGCCTCAGCCCTCCCCGGTAGCTAGACTACAGGCTCGGCCACTCCTCGGCCTCGCTAGTTTTAGTAGAGAGACGGGTTTCACCGTGTTAGCCAGATGGTCTCGACCTCCTGACCTTCGTGATCCGCCTCGGCCTCGCCTCCCAAAGTGCTGGATTACAGGTTTGAGCCACCGCCCAATACCTTTGTCGCCCGGCTGGTTTTTGTATTTTTAGTGGAGACGGGTTTCACCATGTTAGCCAGGATGGTCTTGATCTCCTGATCTCGTGATCCACCCGTCTCGGCCTCCCAAAGTTCTGGGATTACAGGCTGAGCCACCAAGGCCTCGCCCTTGAACCAGAATTTTTATTATGTCTACCACCTTTCTCTGGGTGTGGACTTGGCTATTTTGGTCTGGTAAATTTTTTTTTTTGAGATCGAGTTCTGCTCTGTGCCCCAGGCTGGAGTGCAGGAGCGCCGATTCGCTCACTGCAAGCTCCTCACTCGGTTCACGCCGCATTCTCCTGCCTCAGCTCTCCCAAGTAGCTGGGACTACAGGGCCTGCCACTGCCCCTGCTAATTTCTTGTATTTTTAGTAGAGACGGGTTTCACTCTGTTAGCCAGGATGGTCTCTCATCTCCCATTCCTCGTGATCCACCTGTCTCGCCTCCCAAAGTGCTGGGATTACAGGCTTGAGCCACCGCGCCCGGCCTGGTCTGGTAATTTTTATCTGAAAGACGCATTTCTTCTCTGACACAGCATGTCGTATATGAGATTAAAGTAGAAATAGGTTAATTACCATAAATATATATATATAAAAGACATGTTACATATTTATTTAATAGGTATTGCATATTTATATATAAAATATATATTACATACTTAAATACATATATATTATATATGTATTATATACGACATATTTGTTTAAAATATTAAAATTTTTAAAATTGAGCTCTTCTTTTTCCAGTATTTGATTGTAATATGAGTTGGGCAAATTCCAAGTATTTTCCCTCCTGTTTTTTTTTTTTTTAAATATGTATAATTCCTGTACCTTTAGAGTCCTGATTCTGATTGCCAGCAGCTGTAGTCAAGAGCCCACCTTAGCTTTCACAGCCCAGCTCTCTATGGTATGGGAAGGCTCTTGACAAAGGAAGAACTGGCAATGCAGCAGACTTGTGTAGGTGAGTGGAGGGGCAAAGCAAAAGCAAACACTAAGTAACATATGTTAGTTATTATATGTTCTATATGACAAAGGCCTTCTAATGTATAGTCAGTTTCACTGATTTGTAGCAATTTATGTAATTTTAAAAATATATCATCTATTATTACTTTTAATACAGCTAATTTGCAAATCAGTAAGCCATTCACAGAAAATAAAGGTTTTATTAAAGGTCTCATGTACAGACACCTGTATTTTTATGACAATGGCATCTTCAAGACATCCTTATTATTATACTCTTAATACAGCTTGTAGATGGTCATTAAATTAGCAAGAATTGCCTACATTATGGCTGTTCTTTGAAAAGAATCCCCTTGAGGAATGTTAGCTTACTACTTGGAAGAGATATCAGGACGGCTTCATGGCTCTTAGCTGATGATGTATGTTCGCTGCTACATCTGATAGACCTGACTTCAAAATTTTAACTATCTTCTAGTTTCTGAACAAAATATTAAGATGTTCTGAGTTGCAAATTAGAAGTACCTGTATTGTAATATATAATGACAATTTTATGTAGTTACAAAACTTCCAAAATCTCAGTTTTTATTTAGTTTCTTTATTATAATATTCTAATTAATAAGTACCATTTTTAAAATTACTCTGTTTCTATAAATATATTTTACCTTTGTCCAATAAAATGACCATTCCTCATTAGTTCAGGATTCCTTGAACCATTAACTTTGATGCTGTACTTCAGACATGTTTAAGGCATTATTGGTCTTTACCTTATCACATTTCTTTATCTTGTAGATTGTAATTACCTCCAAACTTTTGAACTACTTAAAAAATTCAGGTTTAAAAATATTTCTCTTTTATTTCCTTAATCATTATTTAATTAAACTGATTTTTTAAAAGTATGGTAAGGTTTACAGGATAAATATTCAATTATTCTAGAAGACTTGCTCTACAATTGAGGCAAGTACTTTATTAATAAAAGTAGGTAATTAGTGACGATAAAAATAAATATCACACAAAACTGAAAAATTCATTTGTAATGCTAAATGAAACAAGTTGTCAAGGGAGATAAAGCAAGCACTTAATAATGTGCAAAATAGAGTCTATCTTTATAAATAATTTATAATAATGAAAAATAATATTTTTGCTAAACTTTGAAGACTACTGGGAAAACATTTTTGTTTGGGCATGATGGCTCATGCCTGTAATCCCAACACCCTGGGCTGCTGAGGTGGGCGGATCGCTTGAGGCCAGGAGACTGAGACCAGCCTGGGCAACAGAACAAGATCCCCAACTCCACACACACACACACACACACAAATTTAATTAGCTGGGACTGTAATCCCAGGTACTTGAGATCTGAGGCAGGAGGATCACTTGAGCCCAGTAGTTTGAGGCTGCAATGAGTTATGATTATACCACTGTGCTCCATTCTGGGCAACAAAGCAAGACCCTATCTCTAAATAAAATGAATAAAACATTTTTTATTTTTTAAATTGTATACATAATTGTCCATATTTAAGGGATAGGTTTGATATTTTTATACATTAACCAATATGTAATTATAAAGCAGATTATTTAGGGTATCCATCTCTTCAAACATTTATCATTTCATTGTGTTGGGAACTTCTAAATCTTCTCTTTTAGCTATTTTTAAATATACAATAAGTTATTGTTAGCTATAGTTACACTACTGGGCTATCGAACAATATTATTTATTCCTCCCATCTAACTGTATGTGTTTACCCATCAACCAATCCCTCTTTATCCCCTCCTCAACCCTTCCTAGCCTCTGGTAACTATCATTCTACTCTCTACTCCAATAGGTCAAATTTTTTAGCTTCCATATATGAATCGGAACATGAAATATTTGTCTGTGCCTGGCTTATTTCACTTTACATAATGTTCTACAGTTCCATACATGTTTTTGCAAATGACTTGATTTTATTTTATTTTTAATGGAAGAAGAGTATTTCCTTGTGTGAAGAAAATACATATATTTTCTTCATTCATTATTCTGTTGATGAAGTTGTAGGTTAATTCCATCTCTTAGCTATTGTAAATAGTGCTTCAGTAAACATGGAGATGCAGGTATTTCTGACACACTGATTCCTTTTCCTTTGAATAAATACCCAGTAGGGGAATTATTGATTGCATGAAATCCAGTTTCCATAAAATTATTTTTAATTTTTTAAGAAACCTTCACACATTATGTTCCACAATGACTGTACTAATGTACATTCCCACCAACATTGTACTAGGGTTTTCTTTTCTCCACCTCTTTATTAGCATTTGTTATTTGTCTTTTTCATAATAATTCTAACAGGAGTGAGGTGATACCTCATTCTGGTTTTTATTTGCATTTCCTTAACAATTGGTGATACTGAGCATTTTTTCACGTACCTGTTGGCCATCCATAAGTTCTTTTTTTTTTTTTTTTGAGACGGAGTCTTGCTCTGTCACCCAGACTGGAGTGTAGTGGCGCTATCTCGGCTCACTGCAAGCTCCGCCTCCTGGGTTCACGCCATTCTCCTGCCTCAGCCTCCGGAGAAGCTGGGACAACGGGCGCCCGCCACCACGCCCGGCTAATTTTTTGTATTTTCGGTAGAGATGGGGTTTCACTGTGTTAGCCAGGATGGTCTCCATCTCCTGACCTCGTGATCCACCCGCCTCGGCCTCCCAAAGTCCTGGGATTACAGGCATGAGCCACCACGCCCGGCCCATAAATTTATTTTTGAGAAATGTTTATTCAGATCCTTTGCACACTGTTTAATGCTTTTTTTTTTTTTCTTTTTTTTCTTTTTTTTTTTCTGTTTCATTGTTTGAGCTCCTTGTGTATTCTGGATATTAGTCCCATGTCAAATGAATAGTTTGCAAATATTTTCTGCCAATTTTTATGTTATCTCTCCATTCAGTTGGTTGTTTTCTTTGCTGTACAGAAGCTTTTCATTCAATATAGTCTCATCCATTAATTTTTATTGCCTATATTTTAGCTAAAAAAATCTTTGCCTAGACCAATTTTTTAAAGTTGTCCTCTATGTTTTCTTATAGTGTTTTTTTAAGTTTTTGGTCTTACATTTAACTCTTTAAATGATTTTGAGTTGAATTTTTTAGATGGTGAGATATAGGGGTCTAGGTTCATTCTCCTGTGTATGGATATCCACTTTTCCCATCAGCATTTATTGAAGAAACTGTCCTTTCCCCACTGAATGTTCTTGGCTCCTTTGTCAAAACTCAGTTGGTTGTAAATACGTGGATTCATTTCTGGGTTGTTTGTTCTGTTCCATTGGTCTGTGTGTGTGCTTTTATGCTGGTACCATGCTGCTTTAGTTACTATACTTCCACAGTATTGGTCTTTGTGTCTGTTTTCATGCTAGTACCGTGTTGCTTTGGTTACTATAGTTCTGTTGTATATTTTGAACTCTGATAGTGTGATGCCTCCAATTTTGTTCTTTTTGTTCATTATTACTTCAACTATTCAGAGTCTTCTGTGGTTCCATACACATTTGAGGATTGTTGTTTCTATTTCTACGATAAATGTCATTGGTATTTTAGTGGGGATTGCATCGAATCTGTAAATTATTTTAGGTAGTATGGTCATTTTAACAATATTAATTCTTCCAATACATGAGCATGAGATGTATTTTCCTCTGTGTCCTCTTCAATTTCTTTCATCAGTGCTTTTCAGTTTTTGTTATAGAGGTCTTCCACTTGCCTGGTTGAATGTATTTTAAGGTATTTTATTTTTCTCGTAGCTGTTGTAAATGAGATTTCATTCTTATTTTAAGCTAATTTGTGATTGGTATATAGAAACACTACTGATTTTTTGTATATTGATTTTGTATCCTGCAACTTTACTTTTTAATGTCTCCTTTTTCATTTCTTATTTTATTTATTTGGGTCTTCTCTCTTTAATCATTTATTAATGTATCCAGAAGTTTATCATTTTTTTATTTTCAAAAACTTGATTTTTTGATCAAATTTTTTATCCCTATTTTTTTAGTTGTGCTCCATTCTTTTTATTTCTTTCCTTCTACTAATTTTGTGTTATATTGTTCTTAATTTTCTAGTTTCCTGACGTGCATCTTTAGGGTGCTTAAAATCTTTCTACATTTGTATGTAGTTTTCATTCCTACAAACTTTCCTCTTACATTGTCTTTGCTGTATTCCATAGGTTTCAGTATGTTATATTTCCATTTTCTTTTTAAAATTTTGTCCTTAATGTCTTTGTTGACCCAACAGTCATTCATGAGCATGTTTTTTATTTTCCATGTATTTGTGCATTTTCAAACTTCCTCTTTTCTTGATTTCTACTTTTAATCCATTGTAGTCTTACAAGATAGTTGATATAATTTTCATTTTTTAAAAAATTATTGAAACTTATTTTGTAGGCTAATATATAGTCTATCCTGAAGAATGTTCCATGTGCTGATGAGAAAATGTGCGTTTCATAGTTGTTAGTTGAAATGTTCTGTAAATGTCTGTTAGGTCTACTTGATCTAAGATGCAATTTAAATCCATGTTTCATCCTTCATTTTCTGTCTAATTTGTTCAATGTTGAGAGTGCCATGGTGAATCCACCAACTATTATTGTATTAGAGTCTGTTTCTCCCAATATTGTCTAAAAATGTTTGCTTTATATAGCAGAGTGCTGCAATGCTGAGTGCATATATACCTAGAATTGTTACATCTTCTTGATGAATTGATATTTTTATCATAACATAATGACCTTGTCTATTTTTAGAGTTTTTAAAATTTAAAGTCTATTATATATAAGTATAGCTACTCCTGCTCACTTTTAGGTTCCATTTGCAAGGGATGTTTTTTCATCTCTTCATGTTTATATGTGTCTTTACAGGTAAAGTGGGTCTCTTGTAGGCCGTATTCACAGTATTTTTCTATTCAGCCAGTCTGTATCTTTTAATTGAGAAATGTAATGTGTTTGCATTCCAGATGATTAATAGGGACGAACATATTCCTGTCATTTTGTTAGCTGTTTCCTGGTTGTTTAGTATATCATTCGTTCCTTTCTTCCTCTCTTATTGTTTATCATTGCAGTTTAGTGGTTCACTGTAGTGGTAATGTTTAACTCCATTCTCCTTCCTATTTGTGTATCTGCTCTATGAGTGAATTTTATACTCTAGTGTATATTCATGATGGTATTAATAGTTATCATCTTTTGACTTCCAAATGTAGGACTCTCTTACCCATTTCCTGTAGAGTCAATGTAGTGGTGAGGAATTCTCTCTGTTTTTGCTTAAGAACACTTTAATTCTCCTTTGGTTTTAAGGGTAGCTTTGCTGTGAATAATATTCTTGGCTGACAGTTTTTGATCCTTTTAATACTTTGAATATATCATCCCATTCTCTCATGCTCTGTATGGTTTCTGTTGACAATTATGCTGTTAGTCTTACAAGAATTCCTGAGGGTCATGTGTAACTTGACACTTATGCTGTTTTTAGAATTCTCTCTTTGACTTTGGCCTTTGAAAGTTCGACCATAGTGTGCTTTGAAGAAGACATTTTTGCATTGAATCTATTTGATAACGCTTAAACATCCTGTATTTAGATGGTTATATCTCTTACAAGAGTGGTGAAGTTTTCTGGTATTTTTTTGTTAGATTTTCTGTGACTTCATTCATATCTTCTGCAACTCTCAAAAGTCAAATATTAATTCACTGTATAGAGTCCTGTATGTCATGTAGTCCTTATTTATTCTCTTTTATTCTTTATTTTTTTTTTGTCTGATTGGTTTATTCAAAAAAAAAACAAAAAACCTGTCTTCAGGTTCAGACATTCTCTTTTCTGCTTGATCTAGTTTACTATTGAAGTTCTCAATTCTATTTTTTGTTTCATTCATTGAATTATTCAGTTCCAAGATTTCTGTTTAGTTCTTTTTCATGACAACTATCACTGAATTTCTCATTCAGATCATGAATTGTTTTCCTTTTTTTTTTTTTTTTTTTTTGTCAACTTTCTCTTAATTTTTCATTCAGATCATGAATTTTTTTCTTTTTTTTTTTTTTTTTTTTTGGTAATATTCATCTGTGTTTACTTGTATCCATTTGACTTTCTTTAATATCATTATTTTGAACTTTCACTTATTTTACAGATTTCATTTCTACTTGGATCTGTTATTGAAAAATTATTGTGTTCCTATTTTGTTTCTTTGCCTTTTTACTTTTCCTGTTTCCTTACATATCTGCACATTTACTTTTCTTGTTTCCTTACACTGATATCTGCATATTTCTTACAATTTTATGGATTGACTTTCATAGGAAATACACTTTTCTATAGCTGTGTCTATATTGTTGGTTGGGCAGGGTGCTTTGGCTTTGAATTTAGGTGGGTGCAGTACAATAGTCTTTGTATGATTTGTTTGGCTGTGATCAGTTTAGTGATATCTGAGTTTCTCAGTAGCACAGGCTGCAGTTTTTAATGGAGGTTGTGGCAAGGCTTTGCTGGGGATGCTAGGTGAACTAGAGAAAGCAGAAGAGAGAATATCTGAACTTAAACACAAGTCTTCTGAAATAACTAAATCAGACCAAAACAAAAACAACAACAAAAAAGATTAAAAATGAGGTAAGTCTATGTGACATTTAACACATCATACTTTGACCAACTATTTGAATTTTGAGAGATTCAGAAGAAGAAGAGACGGGCAAAGTCATTGAAAACTTATTTAACAAAGTAACAGGGGCTATGGCAGGCAGGCATATTAGTCCTTAGGCTTTCAGGTGACTCAAGTGGGCTCTGTTGGTGGAAAATCTGGGCAGGCCAATCCTTGGGCCTCCGGACAGCTTGCTCAAGTGTCACTAGTGACAACGATGGACTGTGTGGAAGAGCAGGTCCTTGAACTCCTGGGAAGTGTGCATAGCAGTGGCAGTGGCAGTAGCATCAGCAGGTCAACCTGCTGGCCCCTGAGCAACATGTGTGGGGTGTCACTGGTGGCAGTGGCCAGCTGGGTAGTCCAATCCCCAGGCTCCTAGGTCATATATGCAGGTGGATAATGGTGGTGGTAGTAGCTGTAGATTGAGAAAACTGTCCTCCAGGTCCCAGGGAGGCATGGGTGGGCATTGGCAGCAGGTAGGGTGGGTTATGGTGCACACAGGCGCAATGGGCAGGGTGGGCCTGTGTTCGGGCTCCCAGTAGCCACACATGGGCAATAGCTACCAAGAAAACATTTTGTTTTATGTTTAGCAACAGGCATTACTATTTGCTAACAGGATATGTCACAATAAGATAATATAAACAAGAGTTTTATCAATTAAATGAACATTTATTCACTTTCAAAATTAATTTTACTTTTAAATCATGCAACACATTTTTGCTATAAAATGAGAATTCAATTTATATATGAGAAATTATATGAATTCAGACACTCAGAAATTATAAATATAAAAATATTTATTTTTCCTTTTGAAAGTGTATATACTCTATGACCACTCCTTATAGTTTTATTTTTCAGTCTTAGTAAGAAAGAACATTCTGAGAAAATTAATAATAAACAAATTGATCAGGGCACTTGATAAAGGAATTGGTAGTAATAAATATGTTCTTATCACTAACAAACATAGGATATACACTAACAAGCATGTTAACCTAAATAGGTTATACTGACATACTATTAGAACCTTTAATAATTGTAATACTCTCAAATCCCAATTCTCATCTAGCTTTTGTATATATAAAGTAGGTAGAAGAAATATGTTTCTGGAACTCGAGAACACTATGTCAGCCTTAGTAAGAATTCAGAGTCTTTAGTGTACTCTTTATAACTGGAAAACAAAAAAAGTTGAGGTGAAGAAAATGAGACTACATTAATAGTAGCTGGGAAAACAGAACAGATTATGTAAGAGAGAGATTCCTGGAGACATGCAACATTTAGAGAATGTATAAGATAAATATATAGCAGGCCGGGTGTGGTGGCTCAAGCCTGTAATCCCAGCACTTTGGGAGGCCGAGACGGGCGGATCACGAGGTCAGGAGTTCGAGACCATCCTGGCTAACACGGTGAAACCCCGTCTCTACTAAAAAATACAAAAAACTAGCCGGGCGAGGTGGTGGGCACCTGTAGTCCCAGCTACTCGGGAGGCTGAGGCAGGAGAATGGCGTAAAAACCCGGGAGGCGGAGCTTGCAATGAGCTGAGATCCGGCCACTGCACTCCAGCCTGGGCGACACAGCGAGACTCCGTCTCAAAAAAAAAAAAAAAAAAAAAGATAAATATATAAATATATAGGATACAGAAGACACTGGCTGGAGAATGTAACCAGAATAAACTTGATAAATTCTCACAATATCTTTTAGTTTGCACTGGTCTTTTAATAATAATATATTAAGACTTGTATTCCTTACCCACACAAATAACCTAAGTGGCATTTTAGGCACTACTGCAAGTCTAAGAGAAAGGATTACTGTATGGAAGCAGAAATAACTTTCAACATCATTCAAAGTATACCACATGAGCAAGGATAAAGCCCACTTTTCTCCTCAATTGCTTCAAATAAAAACAATCTATGTGGTCCTTTGTGATATGAAAATTATTTTACAAATTTAAGTTGTCATCTCTGCATCTATGAAGGTATACATAGGAAAACAAACTTGAAATGCCTTTGGAAGAGTACAGAGGGTTAGAAAATGATGTATTGTTTATATCCAATTTAAGCTTACTTTGTAACTGCATATTTGCTCAGAAGTGTTGGGGAAGTTTTATTCTCTTCTATCATGTTTTTAAAAAAAACTCTGTCCAGATAAATATATAGGGTTTACATTAAAAACAGATGAAATTTTTTTCATAATCCTTAATGGATTAAGTTGAGTTTGAAGTATTGGTCTGCAGGAGAATCTATTGAATAGCTTAAGGGAAGGTCATCAGAATTATCTAGTTAGAAATAGAAGACATTGGAGTAGTTGTACAATTTGACCAGACGTTGGGCAGGAAGAGAGGTAGAGAAAGAGAAACAGTATACAGACTGTAGAATAGTAGTTGTTGACTAAGTAACAAATAGCTCTCTGAGAAAATAGAGTTAAATGTCTCCATCTTGCCCTTGCAAAAAAACTTCCACTGTAAAGCACAGAGTTACAATGAGAAAACACACTTTGAATGACTCTGATTATGTCCATCTTGTGGGAAGATCTGGGGCATCTGGTAGGGATGTGATTGTGCCTCAGGCACAGGTAACTTTGAGCCGGCTGTGCTCCAGAGCAGTCTACTCCAAGTGCAGACTCTACGATTATGCATCACTGTGATGAGCATCACTCAGGAGACTGCTAGTACCATAGAATTCCAGGACCCACTTTGACCTCCTGAATCAAGATCCACAATTTAACAAGATTTCAGGAAGATTTGTATGCACATTATAGTATGAGAAGCACTGCTCTAGAGAGTATATGCAACTGCTGACTAATTGCTTCTCCCCTGACACTCGTCAATTCAGCATGAGCAATAAATCCTATAGTTACTTATCTCTGTTGTCTCACCTGTTCTCTCCTTTGGCATTAATGCCTGTGAGCCAACCAAGACCAGAGAGAGGTATAAGCTCCCTAGGCTGGTGCCCTGAGAATTGGCTGGTTCCCAACAATTTAAGCACTTGATACCTACAGGTGATTCTCTCTGCTCTTTCATCACCTTGAGGGGTGATACAATAAGACCTTAACAGAATATACTTCTTGACTTTATTAGGCGATATAAAAATGTCTAACTAAGCATTTCCTAACAAAATACCACAGGCTTACGCAAATGAAAATGTTTCATTTTTCGTAGAAAATAATGGCTAATGGAGCATTTTCTTTAGAGATCAAGAAAAATGTTATTAATATATTTATATGAACCACATGAATAAATATGTTAGTATATTAATTAGATAGTGCTTCTTGGTTCTAAATGGAAATATTATGCTATTAATGTTTAATGCTCAGTGAATGAAAATAATTCACAACCAAGCTGTTTAATGTCTCATTTTCTGCTTGCAAGTCTTAAGTAAGTTTTTACATGTTATAGTAAAAGATCTTGTCAGAACTTCTTATTTCCTAGGGAGCTAGCAAATGATAATAAATGCACTTACAAAAAAGTTTCAAACTCTAGTAATTGTCTTTAATAAATTGTCTTTCTGCTCCCTCTTAGTCTATCCACCATACTCATTAAAGAGAGGCTTCCATATTGAGAGCCCAGAAATCAATCTAAGTACATTCTCCATAATCAATTGCACCCAATGGGATATTCTTCATGTAATAAATACTTACATGGATTGTATCATAATGGCATTGGGGCCCATTATTTAACAGCCTTTCCTCTTTTGAAGAGATATTGGTCTGGAAATTTTCCAGTAGAGAAAGATTTTCAGAATAATGCATTTTCATTGAAATTCTGTGCTTTGTGTAAAGTTAGAAATGAAAAAACATAAATCATTTTCTACTAACCTAAAAATGCAGTAAGAATGGAGGTTTTATTAAACATAGGTACTCTGCAGATAAAAATGTATCATGTCAACTGTAAAATGAGGAGAATTATGAAAATTAAATAGCTTTCATTCACTTGAGAGAACACCCCCTTTTTAAAGTCTAAAAGGTAGGTAGTTATTAGCTAATTCAGAAATCACAATGTTTTAAATGTAAAAATGAAAAAATGTTACTTTTATTGTAGTTACTAAAAAGCAAGGGTTTGATGTAAAATTATTTTTGAATATGTTTACATAAACTAATTACTAAATATTTCAGAAGTGACTTTCCAGATTAATATAGTTATTTGAGGATAATTTAAACCAATACCACAGTTATGAATAATTAATATAAACATTAATTGAAAATTTAAAACTTACATTTATAAGCAACAAAATAGCTGATGATTCATAGAATGTATTTCTCAGTATTATAATAACAAATTATCATTTTTTTACAAATGGAAGTGATGGGACTATATAAGAAATTGTATACGCTAAACAGATGTTCTTATACTGATAACTTTCTGTTGTTAGAGTTGTTGAATTGCTTCCTACAAACTCGCATAAACATAAATAATTTTAAAAAGAATATTTTCCAATTATGATAAACAATACTTCTAGAAAGCCCTATGTAAATATATATAGTACAGTCATTGAAACTTGTAGTTCTAGATATTAATAACTAATGAAGAAGAGCTAAGAACATCTTGATTGAAAATTTCCGAGATTAGCTCAGACAAGGCTCCTATGAAATACTGCTGAAATATAAAATTTAAATAGTCCTTTGTAGCATTCTGCAGAACAGACTAGCTACCACAGCAATAACATTGCATGAAAATCAGTGATGCTAAATATTAATGTTACTGGAAACAATCTAGACAATTCAATGAGATCATATGCAGACTAGGAGCAAGTGTATCTTTATCTTAAGTCCACTTAAGTTTCCCCTCACTCTTGTGACAGACTCTGATGAAAGCAAGGGGAACAATGATAAGGTTGCAATCACCTGAACTAGAAGAAGCAGGCATCTGGTCCTACCTCATTCCTAAGCTTTTGCCTCTACAATGACTAAAACAATTTTAAATCCAATGTGGCACATTTCTGGACAATTCTCTAAAATTACTGATAACTTAAAGCAGGACAAATTTAAGAATTAGAGCCCAACATCATGGAACACATTATCATCTTACTGTTGTTTCTATTCTTACTCACCGGACTGTTTAGATAATTGATGGGGCTTCTAATTTGCTCTAGATTTTGTCGATCCTATATCCCAGTTTTTAAAATTGGACTCTCATTTTTGCCTGTTTCTGAAACCTTCAGTCTCTACATTGGAAATGGCTTAATTCCCAGACTCTAGGATTGGGGTATTTCCCTATCCTTACCCAACTTGTTAATTTCCAAGGGACTGGAGCCTGTGCTTGAATCCCAGTCCAGTGGCAGAGATTTTGCTACTTGATTTTTCCCTTAAACTCATATATACTTCTGACTCTTGAATTTCTCATTTCTATGGTCTGACTCTTGGACCTGCTAACATAATCTGTCTGTGAAGTCTACCACCCCTCAGGTACTTTTATGCCCTTTGAATATCATGCCAGACTAAATTATCTCCTATGAAATTGGTTATTTTCTCCAGTAAATATGATTTAGATGGTGGGTTATCATACCGTCCCTTCCTAGTTATGAAATTATGTAATGAAATTATGTCAGAGGCAGGAAGTCCCGGCACAAATTGAATTCCATTCCATAGGAATATAAAGAAAAACAGATGCTTGAGAAATTTTAGAGATCTCCTAGAAGATTAAGAAGATCCTCTCAATCCTCTGACAAACTAAAAATGGCTTAACTTGGACATGAAAATGTGCTATTGAGATATGTTATTTCAGGGAGCATGATTGACTGCTATACACTGCATCTACCCTGCCTCCGGGCCGTAGCCCCACTTCCTGTAGGATACTTCCAGTCAATAACTAAGGTTGGCAGGTATATTAAGGCAGGACCATTCCTACGAGCAACTTTGCCCTGAGTGTTATTCAACCAACTAAGACTTTTCTTAAAATGGTACTGCAATCCAAGATTCCTCCTCCTCAATCCTCCTTTCTACCCCATCTCCTCCACAGGGGTTAGTTCTAAATTGCAGTCTTATGCTTTCCCCTCCTCTAATTTCTCTCATTTATCCTTATATAAAATTTCCCCAGAACATCACCTGCACAGTTATTTTTGTCTGGTGTCTGCTGCTCAGAGGACCCAAACTAACTGAAGCATGGCAGTGATAACAACAGCATTTAGCAAACACATTTTATAAAATTTCTTGTTATTAAATTATATATTTCTTATCCACTCTTTGTAAGTTTAAACAAAATAAGAAATTTTATATTTAGTATTTTATGTTTGCTGTTCTGGAATTTTGTTTCTGGTGACATAAAATAAGTCATTAATTTATACTAAAGCACTTATCTGATTGGATTCTAATGGGACTACAGATGATCGTTGACTTAAACAATGGTTCAGCTTATAGTTTTTCAAGTTTACAATAGATTTATCAACATGTAGCAACTGTATACATTTAAAACTAGTCAGGATTTAAAATAAATCTGTTAATTTTCATGAAATTATGCTTGGCTTTAAGTCACTGTATGTTTTAAAGCAATGAAATGAAGACTACACTTAAAATCTTGCTAATTCACATAACAACATTCTACTGTATATTCATGGCTATAAATAAATATTCTATAATTAAAGGAATGCTCTCCCCTAGTTAAAAATAGCAACATTTTATCTTAAATCAGAGATTAAGGTCCCAACTAAAGAAAGTATCAGGAAAAGATTCAAATAGTTCAATTATAATATGCAATTGTACTTATTTGCATAAAAATTAACACAAGGAAAATATTAAAAATGTCTCTGAGCTATGGAATTAGTAAGCATTCTAAATATACAGTGTTTGAAAATACTTCCCAACAATATATTAAATACAAGTTAAGTAGAAGTGATGGAATTTCAATTGGAATTAAACTATGGAAAGCAGCTGCAAAATTATCTGTAATTTTTTTCTAAATATTTAGAAAAGAACATAAACAGTAACATAATGATTTGCTTTTTGACACTATCCTTAAATGTCCATCTCATACAATTAAGCAGTAGAAAATATTATTATGTACAGTATCAATGTTGGTGTTATTACTTCTACTTTTTATTGCTGAGGAAACAAGACGGGTATATGTTTGGTGTTTTCTTAAGCCACAAAATTTAATCTTTAAATTCCTAATCAGAGAAGAGAATGTTAAAATTTAATTCAGAAGAACTTTGTAAAAATAAGATCTTTTGAAAGCCAACTCAGAAATCAACATAACTTACCATTCTCCCACATTGTGAATTCAAAGTAGTTTTCTCTTCCTTATAGAGAAAATAGTAAAGAATGTTTTTGGCTTTTCTTCTATTTTCTTATACGTGACTCATACAGAATACCATATTTATAGGATGGACATTTTTCTGAGTAAAATTTCCTGCTTTTAACTCTCCCCCTAAACCAGAAAATACTTTGTTTTCGTTATGGTCTGAATTTCTTATTTGTATGTTATTCTATAATATTCTTTCATGTGTGGTTTATCTCATCTGTGTCATTGATTTTCTACTATCTACATTTGAGACATAATAAAATGTCTTTAATTCATAATATATTCATAATATATTTTTATCAGCAGTGTGCATAATAATTAAGGCTGCTGAAAGATAGATTTTTTAATTAATGTCTGTCAATGTGATAAATTCCCATAAACAAACTCTACCTCTAGAAGGGATATTTATGCAAGCCTATAATGTTCCCCTAAACATAGAAATCCCCATCTTTTTAACATATTGTAATCACATTCATCAACAAGGTACAACAGTCTTTAGTTAAAAAATAAATGAGATAAAATAAAGGGAGAAAAAAACTAAAAACATTGACAAGTGTAAAAGACTAATGTAAAGAAATTAATCTTTCACAAACTTGTGTTCACTCAATTACTCTGAGCATGTTGTAATCAATTCTAAAGGTCTGTGCTATAACGAAATGACAATTTGTTTCTAAGTCATTACTCAGGGGTTTACAAATTTAAAATGTCCTTAATTTTATTTTAATGAGACATAAAATTATAAGTTCCCTGTCCTCTTAGGTGGTGAACTTAGAACAATAGTTAAATGTTATTTCCACACTAGGCCTAAATACTAAATGGGTGGCTCGAGATTTGTGATCCCCAGAGAAGGAAAGCAAGAGAAGTAGAGAATCACTTGATATGTGCCACCTGGAATTTGAAGGACACAGGATCTAAAGTCCAACACTTTCCTTTTGAAAAACATATAAAAGTACATTGCTGACTGGATCTGCAAAACGCAGAGAGATGCCTGGGATGGGGGCAGCCCCCATTCCAAAGACTTAGTCAAAGAAGTTTATCCTGTGGGTATAGAGACACCAAGGAAAGCAGCTGAACGTGAAATGTCTTTCAAAGACTGGGGTCAAGGGATCCATGTGTGAAAGCAGAGTGAATCCAATCACAAAAGGCTATGGGAGGTATACCAAAGGAACTCAAGAAAGTCTCTTTAATAATCATTTAAGGATGGATAAGGGAAACTAAAACTCCACATATGTAAATAAAGTTCAAATTTCACTGTGAGAAATGAGTTTCACAATTAGAGGCAGTTAATGCTACAGTTTTCTTCTTCCTTATAGGTTTATAATGTGCTATTGAGGAGAATTATTGCTTTGAGGGTAAGAGTGTATATGTTTGCAGGTGTGGTATGCACACATTTGATATAACAGTCATGAGATGGATACTGGGAAAAATAAAGAGACATGTGTGCTACTCACAGAGCTGAGAAAATGTTGTAAAATGAATGAGACTACTAGGGTTCATGTCCACCACTGGTTCCATTGGACTTGGACTAACAAAGAACACCATAAAACACCTATTGTATGGCTTTATTATTCTAAAGTAGCTAACTTATTTTGAAGACAATTTGTTTAGGATGGGAGTAGATATTCCTTTATTTGATCAACAAGTATTTACTGGGGACCTATTATGTTCAAGGCAAAACTAAAATATAGATGAAGATTACTGCTCTCATACGGTCACATTCTATTCTGAGAGATATAGCTGTTGTCATGCTGTGAAGAAAAAAGACAGGCAAAAGGGATATAAACAATAATATTTTCACAATAAAAGCAGATGCTATTTTCAACAGGATGGACAGGGAAACTCGCCCAGGTAAGGCGGCAAGTTAACACTAACAATATGCAAATATTTAGCAACTTCTGAGGCATATTCAATTTACTATATAGATAGATGCCTAATTAATTATGAAGACTGCTGCTAACAGGCTTTACTGAATTTCAGCCCTGCATAAGAATAGTCTAACAAATGTGAGAGTGATCCCTGTAGATGTCTGGGGGCATGAGTCAGACAGGCATAGGAAAGAGTAAATGCATAGATCTTAGGGATGTTCCTGGCTTGGTAAGTGTGAAGACCAGCAAGAACACAAACTTGGTGGAACCTCAGTGGGAAGGGGTAAAAGTAAAAGATGAGAAGCTCACAGAGATAGCTGGGGGTCAGATCCTACAGGACTAATAGGCCAAGCATGTAAGAGCTTTGGATTTTTTTTCTGAAAATAGTGTCCAAAGGACTACAATTATATTTTTAAGGAATCACCCTAAAATTATGTGGTGAAAATAACTTTATGAAGACAAGAGAAAAGAACAAAAAGGAATATAGAATTATTATAAATTATTGAATTGAGAAATTATAGTAATGCAGAGCAGGATACAAGCAGGAGTTGTTGAGACACAATTGGCTTTAACGTATGTTTAAGGCTAGAATATGTCATAGAAAAACATTTGATAAAACTATAGCCTTTTGTTAACCTCCCCCCAAAAAATCAGGGTTAATTCTTCTGGTGAGTAATAAACAACTCTCCATGAGAATGCAGGTTTTGATCAATAGGAGTTTTATTACTTGGCACAGGTAAGGAGGACACTGGGAGTATTATCTAAAGTGGTATCTCCTGGCGGGAAATGGACAGGAGGGTTTTATGGGCAATGGAGAGGGGAGAGGGTGCACCATTGTATGCAGGGGAGGCATCCTAGTGGTGCAGAATCAGTGAGTCATTGTGCCAGCACGCAAGTTGCGTGTTATAGTAATGAAGCCATAACTCTCACGCAGGAGGGGAGACTTTTGTATGCTTATGAGGAAAATTCATTGAGGTCTATCTATTTTGCTGAGGTCTGTCAGAAGCTAGTTCCAACCAACTAGGTAACTGCATTTCACACAGAGTATGGGAAAAAACAGGCTGCAGCACAGGAGGCTGCGAAACAGGCTGATTGCTAAAGTTGATTAAATTCCTATAATCCCTGGAGAATCTCCTGCTTTGCTTACGCTATGATTGCTTGGAAGTCAGACTATGTGCTTTGAGCACATGTAGTTCTGAGGGAAGAGGGTGGAAAAGGTCAGGTTATTAGTGTGGGTTGACAAAAATGGAAATAGTAAAAATTCACTTTTAGGGCCAATTACTGTTAACTATGACCACAATAATGCTGCTGCCTAACAAGCCATCTGCAAACCCTCAAGAAGTGTTTATTAATCAAACATCTGTAAGTCAGCTGGTGGGCAGGTGGGGAGTCTTTCAAATATTCATAAACAGCTAGTGTGTCAGAAGGAGGCTTCCTAGGCTGAAGTGACCTCTGCTGGGCAACTCAGCTCGGCTCTGCATGGACTCTCCCTCTGAGTTCCAAGGAGAAAACAGAAAAGTACAAGAACTTTTAAAAAAGTCTTTCTTTGTACTATGTTTACTAACTCCTCATTGGCCAAAGCAAGACACATGAACGAGGCTAGAGTCAAAGGGGAGGAGACTGAAAAATTAAAAGGCAGTGAGAATACAGAGAGCCAGATTGGAGGCATTAACAAAAACAACCTTTAAAGTGCCTTGTAAGCTGCAAAAATCATGAGTGTTGCTCAAATTGTTTCTCAAAGGTCAATTAAGACTTTAGAGCCAACAATAAAAGGTTTGGGGCTAAGACCTCATCTTCCCAATATGCCTATCATTAGAAATGGCTTCAAGGTAGCTGTGTCAGGGGTCCCCCAGACCACCCCCAGGCTCAAGAATTGGCTAGAAGAACTCACATGACTCATACGCACTCACATGACTGTTATACTCATGGTTATAGTTTATCGTAGCAAAATGATACAGATTAAAATGAGCAAAGGGAAAACTGCGGAGTAAAGTCCAGGGGAAACCAGATCAAGTTTTCAAGTGTCCTCTCCCAGTGGAGTTGCATAAATAAACTTAATTTTCTCAGTAATGATGAGTGATGAGTGGCAGTCCAAGCAAAGTGTTGTTAGCTGGGGTAGATTACTTGAGCCTTGGTGTCTACAGTTTTTACTGAGGGTCACATAGTCATTGCAGCACTTGTGATTGACTTCATTTACTCAGAGCAAAAACAGGAGCTCATTATATATTACATTGTAGATGTAAACTATCTGATCAAACTGGCACCATATGGCCCAAGGCCACAGGCATACAAAAGCAGGTGCTCATTATAAATAACATTGTTAGCTTAAACGATCTGATAAAATTGGAACAGTGTTGCCGCGAATCTCAGGCACATAAAAATATTCCTATCAGGCATGACATTCCAAAGACACAGAGCTTATTTCTAAGAGCTGGACAGTCCTCACAAAACCTTTCTTGGGAAGGTACAGAGTGTGCACAACCAAGGCCTGCTGAGTTAACATTTTCTAGCACAGTAGTCAACAATAAAATAAGGCCAACTGGGATAGGTCAAGCTGAAAAGCCCATAAACAAAGCAAGATAATGATCCATAAAAATACTTGTAGCCCAGAAGACTATTATTTGAGGGAATTGCTTTAATTAATTAATTAATTAATCAAATACAAGCTCGTTTGCTAAAATCCTTTAATTTGCTGCTTTTCAATATCTTTCCCTGATGAATGACTCAAATATATACTATAAGAAAAGTGAATGTCATTGTACTTTATGTCATTCATTGTAGTGTTTGACTCTTTGGTATAACAGTTTAGTGTTCACTGTAAATAATGATATCTAAAATAAATCTATCAGACTGTTTCATATCCCATATGAAAACACACCACACACACACACACACACATATGCATATATATATATAGTTTACTGGAAGATATTAAGGAAACCTAAATAAATCAAGAGATATCTCTTGTTTATGAGTAGAAAGATGAATAGAATAAAGATGTCAATTTCTGCACATTGACACATAAATACTTTGTAACTCCAAACAATAGGCTAACATCAATTGAACAGCTTTAGTAAGATATAATTTACGTGTAATAACTGCATACATTTAAAATATCCAACTTGATATTTGACAAATATTTATACACATGAAACTATCACTGAAATATTGATGATGCATATTTGCATCACACCCAGAAGTTTTCTTATGTCCCTTCCTAATCCATATCTCTTCAGTCTCTCTCCCTCCAAACAAAGACTGGTTTACTTTTTACGCTATCAATTAGTATGCATTTTTTACAAATTTATGTGAGTTTTACAATTTTCTAAGTGTCTATATAGTATGATTTCAATCAAACTCTTTTTCTAGTTTATTTTACTCACAATTACCTCAGGATCCATCCATGTTTTGCATGTGTTAACTGATTTTTTTAATGATTCCATAATAGTCCATTTTATGGGTTTACCACATATTGTTCATCTATTACTTCCTGGTGGACACTTTTTTTAAATTCCAGGTTTTGGGCCATTACAAATAAAGCTACTATAACCTTTGGGTACAGGTCTTTATGTGGACATGTACTTTCTATCTCTTAGGTAAATGTCTAGGATTGTTTTGCTAGGCTATACAGTAGGAATATGTATAACATTTTAAGAGGATGCAAAAATTTTTTAAATGATTATATAATTTTATATTCCTATCACCAATGCATAATAGTTCCAGTAGCATCTCATCGTAATCAACACTTGTTGGTAAGTCTTTTTAAACTTAACCATGCTAATAGATACAAAGTTTTTTTTTTTTTTTTTTTGAGACGGAGTCTCGCTCTGTCACCCAGACTGGAGTGCAGTGGCCAGATCTCAGCTCACTGCAAGCTCCGCCTCCCGGGTTCACACCATTCTCCTGCCTCAGCCTCCCGAGTAGCTGGGACTACAGGCGTCCGCCATCTCGCCCGGCTAGTTTTTTTTTTTTTTTGTATTTTTTAGTAGAGACGGGGTTTCACCATGTTAACCAGGATGGTCTCGATCTCCTGACCTCGTGATCCGCCCGTCTCGGCCTCCCAAAGTGCTGGGATTACAGGCTTGAGCCACCGCGCCCGGCCTAGATACAAAGTTATAACAAATTATAGTTTTAACTTATATTTCTTTAAAGATTAATGATGCTGAACATCTTTCCACATATCTTTTTTGGTTAAATGTCTGAGTCTTTTTTATTTTAATTTTAAGTTCTGGGGTACATGTGCCGGATGTGTAGGTTTGTTACATAGGTAAACGTGTGCTATGGTGATTTGCTGCACCTATCAACCCATGACCTATGTATTAAGCCCAGCATCCATAAGATATTTTTTCTATTGCTCTCCTTCCCACCACCTCACACTCCAACAGGCCTCAGCGTGTGTTGTTCCCCTCCCTGTGTCCACGTGTTCTCATTGTTCAGCTTCCACTTATAAGTGAGAACATGTGGTATTTGGCTTTCTGTTCCTGTGTTAGTTTGCTGAGGATAATGGCTTTCAGTTTCATCCATGTCCCTGCAAAGGACATGAACTCATTCCTCTTTATGGCTGCATAGTATTTCATGGTGTGTATGCACCACATTTTCTTTATCCAGTCTATCATTGATGGCCATTTGGGTTGATTCCATGTATTTACTATTGTGACTAGTGCTGCAATGAACATACACATGCATGTATCTTTGTAATAGAATGATTTATATTCATTTGGGTATATACCCAGTAATGGGATTGCTGGGTCAAATGGTATTTCTGGTTCTAGATCTTTGAGGAATCGAAACACCATCTTCCACGATGGTTGAACTAATTTACATTCTCACCAATGAATTAAAAGTGTTCCTATTTCTCCACAACTTCACCAGCATCTGTTGTTTCTTGACTTTTTAATAATCATCATTCTAACTGGCATGAGATACTATCTCGTTGTGGTTTTCATTTGCATTTCTCTAATGATCAGTCATGTTGAGCTTTTTTTTTCATGTTTGCTGCTTGCATGAATGTTTTCTTTTGAGAAGTGTCTGTTCATATCCTTTGCCCATGTTTAAATGGGGTTGTCTTTTTCTTGTAAATTTGTTTAAGTTCTTGGTAGATTCTGGGTATTAAACCTTTGTCAGACAGATAGATTGCAAAATTTTTATACCACTCTGTATGTTGCTTGTTCACTCTATTGATAGCTTCCTTTGCTATGCAGAATCTCTTCAGTTTAATTAGATCCATTTTTCTTTTTTTTTTTTTTTTTTTTGGGAAGGCAGATCCGGCTCCCATCACCAGGCACAGGTGCAGTGGCGGATCTCAGGTCACTGCAGGCTCACCTCTGGGTTGCTCCATTCTCTGCCTCAGCCTCCCGAGAGTTATCTGGGACTACCACAGGCGCACCACCCTCGCCCGGCTAGTGTTTTGTATTTTTTAGTAGAGACCGGGGTTTCCCACCATATTATCCAGGGTGGTCTTGATCTCTGACCTCGTGATCTGCCCGTCTCAGCCTCCCAAAGTGTGGGATTACAGGCGAGCCATAATGCCCCCGCCCGTTTTTCAATTGCATGCGTTTGGGATTTTTGTCATGAAATCTTTTCCTGTGCCTATGTCCTGAATGATGTTGCCTAGATTTTCTTCTAGGGTTTTTATTGTTTTGGGTTTTACATTTAAGTCTTTAATCCATCTTGAGTTAAATTTTGTATAAGATATAAGTAAAGGTCCAGTTTCAATTTTCTGCATATGGCTAGCCAGTTCTCCCAGCACCATTTATTAAATAGGGAATCCTTTCCCCATTGCTTGTTTTTGTCAGGTTTGTTGAAGATTAGACAGTTGTAGTTGTGTGGACTTATTTCTGGGATATCTATTTTGTTCCATTGGCCTATGTGTCTGGTTTTGTATCAGTACTATGCTGTTTTGGTTACTGTAACCTTGTAGTATAGTTTGAAGTCTGGTTTGTGTCCTTATTCTTGAGTTGTAAGAGTACTTTTTTATATTCTAAATAAAAATTATTGGTTATATGTTGCAAATATTTTGTCTCAGTGTGTGTCTTGCTTTTTATATTCTTAACAGTGTCTTTTGAAGAGCAAATATTTAAAATTTTGGTAAAGTCCAGTTTATTGATTATTTTCTTTTATATTTCTTGTTGTTTGTTTCTTTTTAATAAATATTTGTCTGTAAGGCACGATGGCTCACGCCTCTAATCTCAGCACTTTGGGAGGCCAAGGAGGTTGATTGTTTGAGGTCAGGAGTTCGAGACCAGTCTGGGCAACATGGTGAAATCCCGTTTCTACTAAAAATACGAAAATTAGCTGGATGGTAGGGGCGTTCACCTGTAATCGTAGCTACTCAAGAGGCTGAGGTGGGAGAATCCTTTGAGCCTTGGAGGCAGAGGTTGCAGTGAGCCAAGATCGGGCCACTACACTCCAGTCTGGTTAAGAGAGTGAGACCCTGTCTCAAAAAGAAAAAAAAAAAATTGTCATACCAGAAATCACCAAGGTATTCTTCTGTTTTCTTCTGGAAGTTTATAAATTTTACATTTGGGTCTATACCAATATCAAGTTAATTTTTGTTTGTGGTTTAAGAAGAAAGTTAAAGCTTTCTTGGTTTTGCTTTTAATGACTATCATTGTTTCAGCATCATTAGTTTAGAGATTTCATTTTCGGTATAAAATCACCCTGGAAACCTTTGTTAAAAATTTGTTAGCCATATATCTGTAGGTCTCTTTGTGTACTCTATTCTGTTTCATTAATCTAATCATCTGCTTGCATATCAATTTTATGTTGTCCTGACTACTGTAGATTTATTCTAAGCCTTGAGGACCAGTAGAGTAAATCTCAAACTTTATTATTATATCTCAAACTTTCTGGCTATTTTAGATGCTTTGCATTTCCATGTAAATTTTAGAGTCATCTTGTTAATTTTTATAAGAAAATTCTACTTGGATTTTTTTTGGGATTATGCTGACTGTTCATATGAATTTGGGAAAAATGTATTGAATATATATATATATTTATGTAGTATTTAACTTCTCTCAACAATTCTGTTGTAGAATTTGGTGTATCAGTGTTGAACATCTTTCATTCAAATTTATCCCTAAATATTTTGTAACTTTATATTAGTGTAATTGGCCTTATTTTTCATTTAATTTTCCAATTGCTGGTTGGATGTATACAGAAATAAAATATATTTTTGAATATTATTTCTTAATACTGCAAACTTGTAACTCATATTTACTTCTAATAGATTCTGTAGTTTCCTTAGATTTTCCACATAGATGACCATGCTGTCTGAGAATAAAGACATTTTACTTCCTTCTTTCCTATCTTTATGTTAAATAGTTTACTTTTATTTCATGATAGTACTGCAGAGGCTACCAGTAAGATTTGGACAAGATCAGATATTTGTGTCCTATTCCCAATCTTAGAGAGTTGTATCAGTCTATTCTGGCACTGCTATAAAGAGCTGCCTGAGACTCTGTAATTTATAAAGGAAAGAGGCTCAATTGACTCACAGTTTGGAAGGGCTGGGGAGGGCTCAGGAAACTTACAATCATGACAGAAGGTGAAGCAAACACGTCCTTCTTTACATGGTGGAAGGAAGGAGAAGTGCCCAGCAAAGGGGGAAAAGCTCCTTATAAAATGATCAGATCTCATGAGAACTCACTCACTATCACAAGAACAGCATGGGGGTCACCAACCCCATGATTCAATTACTTCCCATCAGGTCCCTCCCATGACACATGAAGATTATGGGGACTACAATTCAAGATGAGATTTGAGTGGTGACACAAAGCCCAACCATATCAGAGAGAAAGCAGTCTTTCATTACCTGGAATCATATGAGCTATAGATTTAAAGTCCTTTATGAGATTGAGGTTCTCTTGGATCTCTAGTTTACTGAGAGTTTTTCTTCATGTATATATGTTGACTTATATCCAATTTTGTGTGTGTGTACTGAGATTATGTGAGTTTTATTTTTTAAGCCTGTTAATGTGAATGACATAAATGAATACAATGTTTCATTGCTAATATAAGACAGATTTATCATTTTTTTTATTTTTCTATATTGTTAGATTTAATTTGTTAACATTTTGTCTAAACATTTTATCTGTGTTTATGAAGAATATTTTTCTGTAGTGCTCTATTTAATGTCCTTTTCAAGTTTTGGTAGTAGGGAGACGCTGGCATCATGGAATGAGTTTTAAAGTATTTATTTCTCCTCAATTTCCTAGAAAAGTTATGTAATACACATATTCTTTCTTCCTTAAATATTTCGCAGAACTGACCAGCACAGGAATCTGAGCCTAGAGAGATGTGTGTGTGTGTGTGTGTGTGTGTGTGTGTGTGTGTGTGAAGCTTTTAACTACAAATTTATTTTTCTTAGTAGAGCATGTTAGGTAATCCGTGTTTTCTTAAGTGAACTTTCATAGGAATTCATCAATTTCATCTAAGCGGTTGAATTTATTTGTTGTTAATAATACTTCCACAGTATCTTTTAAGTGTCTGCCGGGACTATGATAATATCCCCTCTCTCATTTCTAATATTGACCATTAGTGTGTGTCCTTTTTACCCCAATCAGTTTTGGCTATTGTTTTATCAGTTTGATTGACTCCTTCAAAGACCAGTTTTTGTTTTCACTAAGTTTCTCTATTGTTCTTTTTTTTCTGTTTTTAAAATTCTCCTCTAATCTTTATTATTATGTCTTTTCTGCTTACTTATGTTTAACTCATCTTTTTCTCATTTAAGGCAGAAAACCAAGTTATAGATTTTGGACTTTTCTTCTTTCCTAAAATATGTGTTTAATGGGTGTGTTAAACCTTACTGCTAAGCACTGCAATAGCTATATCTCACATATTTAATGTTGTTTTGAATTTTTATTTATTAAAAATATTTCCATATTTTTGTTGTAATTTCTTCTTTGACCCATGAATTATTTAGATGTACATGAGGAGGTTTTAGCTTCTAAATATTTGGAAAATTATATAATATCAATGTTTTCTCCAAAAGTTTATGTATTGGAAACTTAATTCCTTTGCCCTCATGAATGAATTAATGTCACAATCATGGTAATAGGTGCCTTTTCACAAGAGTGGATTTGTTATAAAATCAAGTTCTTTCTGGCCCTCTTGCTCTTGACTTTTTATCATTTGATGCCCTCTGCCAATTTATGATGTAGCAAAAAGACTCTCAAGAGATGTCAATGCAATGCTCTTGGACTTCCCAGCATCCAGAACGGTGAGCTAAATAATCTTATTTTCTTTATAAATTACCCAGCCTATGTTGCAATCATGTACCGCATAAGGATGTTTCAGTCAATAATGGACCACATATCTGATGGTAATTCCATAAGTTTATAATGAAACTAAAAATATTCCTATCACCTAGTGACATCATAGCTGTTGTAACATTGTGGTGCAATGCGTTACTCCTGTGTTTGTGGTGATGCTAGTGTAAACAAACCTATTGTACTGTCAGTCTTATAAAAGTATAGCACATACAATTATACCCAGTACATAATACTTGATAAAAGTTGAAAAACAACTATGTTGCTGGTTTATCTATTTTCTATACTATACATTTTATCATAATTTTAGAGTGTACTCTTTCTACTTAGAAAACAATTAACTGTAAAGTAGCCTCAGGCAGGTCTTTCAGGAGGTATTCCAAATGAAGGCATTGTTAACACAGAAGATGACAGCTGCATGCATGATATTGCTCTTGAAGACCTTCCAGTGTTAATAAGATATAGAAGTGGAAGAGAGGAATATTGATAATCCTGACCCTGTGTAGGCCTAGATTAATGTGAGTGTTTGTGTCTTACTTTTAAATAAAAAAGTTTAAAATTAAAAAATATTCAATAGAAAAGTTCATAGAATAAGAATATAAGGAAAGAAAATATTTTTACAGCTGTTTTGTGTGTTTTAAGCTAAGTGTTATTTAAAAAGAGTCAAAAAGTTTTTAAAATTAATCTTGTAAAGTAAAAATGTCACAGTAAGCAAAGGTTAATTTCCTATTAAAGAAAAAAAGTTAAATAAATTTAGTGTAGCCTAAGTGTACAGTGTTTATAAAGTCTACAGTAGTGTACAGTAATGTCCAAAACTTTCACATTCATCCACTATTCACTCACTGACTCACCCAGAACAATTTCTCATCCTGCAAGCTCCATAGGTGGTAAGTATTCTATAAAAGTGTATCAGTTTTTATTGTTTATACTGTATTTTTATTGCACCTTTTCTACATTTAGGTACACAAATGCTTACCATTGTGTTACAATCACCCACAGGATTCCATACAATATCATGCTGTATAGGTGTATAGCCTAGAAGCAATAGACTGTACTATATAGCCTAGGTGTGTAGTAGACTATACCATCTTGGTTTGTGTAAGTACATTCTGTCTGTTATTTACACAATGATGAAATAACCTAAAGACACATTTCATAGAAAAAAAAAAACTCTCTTAAGTGATGTATGACTGCATTCTGTTCTAGCAACAGAAGATGGACTAAGATGGACATTTTCAGACTATTATAGATTTATACTTATATTCCACTATTGTTATCAATGCCGCTTTGCATGATTTGAATCCTTATCAAATGCATTGAGGCATTTCTTATTATCCACAGTGTGGTCTATCATAAGAAATACTATTTTTGTATTTAAAATAGGTTGTATTTTTCTGTTGTTGAATGTGTAGGGTCAGAAAGGTGTGACAACTCTCCTCACCCATCATAAGGGTTACACGCAACACTCCTATAAAAAAGACTGGTTAACAAAAGAAAACCATAACAGGCTTGTTTAATCAAAGTTTTACATGACACAGAAGACTTCAAAAATGAAAACCTCAAACACTCAAACTGTCTATTTTTATACTTAAGTGTGATGAAGCATGGACAGCTGTGTCAAAATGTGATTAGATAAAAGGGAATAACCCAATGGAAATAGATTAAGTAGGGAAACCCAGCAATGGTTTTCTGATCATATTCTTCTTGGCCTCTCTTTTGTGACATTTCTTTCTCCCAGAAATGGGCCAGGACCTCTCTGGAATTATGGTTGTACGGCTTATTATTAGACTAGGGTAAGTCAGAGAATTTCTTTATTCTAAGTCCTAAGTAGAAAATTGAGAAAAGGTTAGAGTAATGTTTCTACATTCTATGACCCACTTTGGGGGAAGAGGAATCCTATGGCCTGCCTTGGGAAACAAAGAGAAGCAGAAGAAAGAAGGAGAGAAGGAAGTCAGAAAGAAACTTTTCTTCTGAGATCTCTCCAATGTCCTTCAGGTTGAAGTACTTAGCATCCTGAAATGCCATACTTTGGGGCATCACTTTCTGAGCCCCAAAAGATAAAATGTCCCATGAATGTCATTTAGGTCAACATTTAAGGGGGAAACAAGAGACATGGAATATATTTAGCTTACAGTAATTTATAATATCTCGCAGCATCTGGATGAATGGATAGATAGATACATAGGTAGCTACCTAGATAAATGTAGCTATATTGTATCTACAAAGATGATTTTAAATGAATGAGATATTCATGCAATAAGATTATAATAAGATTCTAACTGGTGTGAGATGGTATCTCATTGTGGTTTTGATTTGCATTTCTCTGATGGCCAGTGATGATGAGCATTTTTTCATGTGTCTGTTGGCTGTATGAATGTCTTCTTTTGAGAAATGTCTGTTCATATTCTTTGCCCACTTTTTGATGGGGTTGTTTGTTTTTTTCTTGTAAATTTGTTTGAGTTCTTTGTAGATTCTGGATATTAGCCCTTTGTCACATGAGTAGATTGCAAAAATTTTCTCCCATTCTGTAGGTTGCCTGTTCACTCTGATGGTAGTTTCTTTTGCTGTGCAGAAGCTCTTTAGTTTAATTAGATCCCATTTGTCAATTTTGGCTTTTGCTGCCGTTGCTTTTGGTGTTTTAGACATGAAGTCTTTGCCCATGCCTATGTCCTGAATGGTACTACCTAGGTTTTCCTCTAGGATTTTTATGGTATTAGGTCTAACATTTAAGTCTCTAATCCATCTTGAATTAATTTTCGTATAAGGAGTAAGGAAAGGATCCAGTTTCAGCTTTCTACTTATGGCTAGCCAATTTTCCCAGCACTATTTATTAAATAGGGAATCCTTTCCCCATTTCTTGTTCCTCTCAGGTTTGTCAAAGATCAGATGGCTGTAGATGTGTGGTATTATTTCTGAGGACTCTGTTCTGTTCCATTGGTCTATATCTCTGTTTTGGTACCAGTACCTTGCTGTTTTGGTTACTGTAGCCTTGTAGCATAGTTTGAAGTCAGGTAGCGTGATGCCTCCAGCTTTGTTCTTTTGACTTAAGATTGTCTTGGCAATGCGGGCTCTTTTTTGGTTCCATATGAACTTTAAAGCAGTTTTTTCCAATTCTGTGAAGAAACTCATTGGTAGTTAGAATGGCAATCATTAAAAAGTCAGGAAACAACAGGTGCTGGAGAGGATGTGGAGAAATAGGAACACTTTTACACTGTTGGTGGGATTGTAAACTAGTTCAACCATTATGGAAAACAGTTTGGTGTTTCCTCAAGGATCTAGAACTAGATGTACCATGTGACCCAGCCATCCCATTACTGGGTATATACCCAAAGGATTATAAATCATGCTACTATAAAGACACATGCACACGTATGTTTATTGCGGCGCTATTCACAATAGCAAAGACTTGGAATCAACCCAAATGTCCATCAGTGACAGACTGGATTAAGAAAATGTGGCACATATACACCATGGAATACTATGCAGCCATAAAAAAGGATGAGTTTGTGTCCTTTGTAGGGACATGGATGCAGTTGGAAACCATCATTCTTAGCAAACTATCACAAGAACAGAAAACCAAACACCGCATGTTCTCACTCATAGGTGGGAACTGAACAATGAGATCACTTGGACTCGGGAAGGGGAACATCACACACTGGGGCCTATCATGGGGAGGGGGGAGAGGGGAGGGATTGCATGGGAGTTATACCTGATGTAAATGACGAGTTGATGGGTGCTGACCAGTTGATGGGTGAAGCACACCAACATGGCACAAGTATACATATGTAACAAACCTGCACGTTATGCACATGTACCCTAGAACTTAAAGTATAACAATAATAAATTAATTTTTTAAAAAAGATTATAATAAGATTACAATAGGGTGCCAAATATGTAATTCTCAGTGTTTATCACAGTAGGAAGGGGCTATCATATGGCTAAATTAATTACACGAATTAATAATATCAGTGTCTAAAGCCAGTTTTTGTGATTCTTCTGACATTTACCCTGGTAATTAGCATACTTTACAATCCACAATTGTGAACAAAAAAACTATGAAAAATAAAGTAAAAGGTATTACATACTAATTAATGTTTATATTATATTGTGGCTAAAATTAATCTTCAAAGTTTTGATTATGAAAAAGTATTAAAAAGATAAGGAAACGCATTTTTTAGTAAGTTTTGAACAGCCTACAACTGGAATGAGGTTCTCAACAGAGTTTCTCTATTACACTGCTAGTCTGAAATGACTATTTAGATAAAGCAAATGACAGTAAGAATGACACTGATAATAATTTGAATCTCTTTTATGCCAATAAAACCCTGAGATAAAACAGTTAGGCTATTTAAATTAGATCATACAATTATTCAATTGAGGGAGATTTTAAAATACCCTTTATAATAGTATTTTGGCAGCCTTAACTCAATTTAAAGTCAGCTTCAAAAATTTTTATTCTGAAAGATATTTTAAGAATTTTTAAATCTAAGATTTTATTCCTCTGACATCTTCCCCTATGTGAAATTTCAGTATACAAGAAGCACGTATAAATAGCTAACATAAATAGCACTCATAAATAGCTGACAAAGCACATTCAATGATCCATGTTAAAGTTGTTTTTCCATGAGGCTTGTGCAATAATTTTTCCATTTTGTAGATGAGAAGATTGGGACAAGTAACATTTAGCAATTTGTCTAAACCTACAATATAAGAGGTAGATCCCAGATTGAAACCTACATAGTCTGACTCCAAAACCTTTGCAAGTATCATAAGGCATCTTTCTGATCCTTTAGTGTTCATTCCCAGTGTCTTTAATAGTTGCCCTCAAATTTCTCAAATTTCTTTATTTACTTCCATTTTTCTCCTACAATAATTGTAGGCACACTTAAAGAAAAGTTACAATATAAATAATATTTTAAAATATCTACAACTAATACTAAAGAGGTTATTTTATTTAACATTTTATTTTTAAATAGGAATTTAAAATATCTACAACTAATATCAGAGCCAAGGGGCTATTTTCTTTGAAATACAAAGAGCTACTATAAATTAATAAATAAAATATCAAAAATTGACATAAAAATATTGCCAAAATTTATAAACAAATGGTACACAAAAAAGTAAGAGAAATAAAGTGGCTCTTAAACACATAAAAATATATTAAACCACTCAATTTATGATAAATATAAATTTTTAATGCAACTAAAGATAAATAGGACTTGTTTCAACAATTAATGTTTTTGGAAGATCCATATGGTCAACTAAAATACAGCCAAATGAAATCTCATTGAACTAGATTGAGAAAAAGAATGACTGGGCTTCAAAGAAAAAAAAAAAAGTAGATAATTTACTTAGATCTAGAGAACTCTTGGCTCTATACAAAGTATGAGTGAATGGAATTGAGCTAATAAACATCATCTGTTTTTTAAATGTAAATAATCAACTTATATATATATTTATATTTTTCTAGTTGTGTAAAGTAGGAGAGTAAATGCAATCTGTCTTACTCCATTATAGCCAAGAGTGAAAATTTCTAATGCTGTCTATTAAAGGACAGACAGAAATAAATGCAAATAAACTGTCAAAAAATTATTGGATTGTTCAGAATTAAGTTTAGGTAATTTTATAGGTTGAAATAAAATAATCCCAGATTAAATCACCATCAATGCTATTATAAAGATTAATGTGAAATAGATCATGAATATAAATGTGAAAAATACAGTTATAGAAATAAATATATGAGAACACCCTTAGAATCTTAGATTACACATAGTTTCTAAGAAAAAAATAAGAGACAAAAACGTTAACATCAAAAACGAAACTGAAAAACTAGACCTTACGTAAATTAATGGTGTCTAACATACACCCTTAGAAAATTCCACTCTGAGCTATGATTGAGTTATGAGACACTGTCTCATTTTAAACAACTAAAAAATGAGGCAGAATATGGGAAGCAATAGTTTTAAGACATTGGACAACTGGCAGCAAAGTCATCCCTTAGATAAGAGAAACAAATGAAGAGAGATCTACAATTAACTCATCTTACTGTCTGAAGAGTGTTTCTGGGCACAGCACAGAGTGGAAGAAGCAGCCTTTTAAATTATAAAGAAAAAATATGGTTCTAAGAGAACAACCTGGCTGGAATGAGAGAGACAGAATACTAAAGAGGAAAAAGTTACACAAAGAGACACAGAGAGAGAGAGTGTGTTCCAGGAGTTGCAGAAGGGTCCCTTCAAGCCTTTGGCTGAGTACTATTTCGTGCATGTATGTGAAAAAAGTGACCCAAAGCCAGGGAAAGAACAACAATAAAATGTCACAATACAAATACTGGAATGTACACAGATCCCATCAGCTAAAGTAAATGTACATGATCCCAGCAGCTACAGCAAAAAATTCTCCTAATAGATTAGACCTTATTGAATAGAGTCCTCAGAACTGTTTTTCCTCATTTGTGAGACCAAACACTACTAGACTAAAAGCTATTATAGACTCACTCTTAGGAAGTTCGAAAACAAATCCTGAAAAGATTATGCTGAAAGCAAGAAACTTAATTGTACCACAGAATAAAACCCAGCAATATTTATAGAAAAAATGAAAGCTTACAGCCAGCAAGGTAAAATTAATAATTCTGGAATCAAATAACTACTTTATAAGCATTCAAAAAACAAAACGATATATAACTCATAACCAGGAAGAAAATTAGTGAATAGTTTCTGACTCAGAAACGACATAAATTATAGAATTAGTAGGCAAGTAAGTAAAATCAACTATTACAAATATAAACTATCTTTCAAGAAGATAGAGAAACCCATGAATATGATGAGGGGAGAACAAGTTTTTAAAACACTAAAATTAAACTTCTAGAGATGAAAACTATGTGTGATAAAAATCATACTAGATGGAATTAATAACATATTAGAAACTGAAGTAGAGATGGTTAGGAAACTTGAGGATATTCAAAGTGAAATGCAGAGATATAATTCAAAAGAAATACAGGTGAGCATCACTTATGCAAAATGCATGGACCCAGAAGTGGTTTTTGGATTTAAGATTTCTTTCAGATTTGGGAATACTTACATTATACTTACTGGTTGAGCATTCCTAATTTGAAAATCCCAAATCCAAAATGTCTGGATAAGCATTTGTTTTCAGTGTCATTTCAGTGCTGAAAAGTTTCAGATTTGGAGTGTTTTGGATTTTGTAGCATTTTGGATTTCAGATTTTTGGATTAGGAATACTCTACTTGCATGACAAAAAGAGACTATCAAGTATCCACATGAAATGTTGAGGTAAAAGAGCCTACAAAAGAAATGAATAATGCATCAATGACCTGCAGGATAATATTACGCAGTATAAATATGTGTCAGTAGTGTACATGGAGAAGAAAGAGAATAGAGAGCACAAAATAATTAGAAAAAATAATGGCCAAAATTTTTTAATGCTACTAATCTTGAAGAAAAAAACTACAAAGCCACAAACTGAGACAATCAAAAAACTCTAAGGAGAAAAAAAAAGCACACTAAGATATGTAATCATATTTCTAAAACCCTCAATAAAGGCACAGTGGCTCATGCCTGTAATCCCAAAATTTTGGGAGGCCAAGGTGGGTGGATCACAAGGTCAGGAAATCGAGACCATCCGGCTAACATGGTGAAACCCCGTCTCCACTAAAACTACAAAACATTAGCTGGGCATGGTGGAGGGCACCTGTAGTCCCAGCTACTCAGGAGGCTGAGACAGGAGAATGGCATGAACCCGGGAGGCGGAGCTTGCAGTGAGCCAAGATGGAGCTACTGCACTCTAGCCTGGGAGACAGAGCGAGACTCCATCTCAAAAAAAAAACAAAAGAAAAAGAAAAAAGAAAATCTGAAAAACAATCAAAGGAGGTTGGTAGAACATATTATACATAAAAGAAAATATAAGAATGACGGCAGAGTTCTTATCAGAAGCTATGAGATTTAGAAAAATAATAGAGCAATATTATTAAAATTCTGGAAAAAACTAAATAACTGGAAGCATACATTCAACAGAGCATTTTAAAAGTAGAGGCAAAATGAACCACCTTAAAACAGTGTTAAACCATTCATTTCTAACAAACTTGTATTAAATAATGCTAAAGAAAATTTTAAAGAGAAAAAATGATGCTGGATAAAATTTTCTAACAAATGAATACAGATAATGAGAAATTGTAATTATATAGTAACTATAAAATGGATTTTACTCATTTAAACAAACTTTTAAACTTGTTGCTTAAAACAAAGAAGTATAGTTGCTATTTCTTTAATGAAAGTTAAATGAAATCAAAATATTCACATCATGGAAGTGTGAAAAACATGAAAAAAGAGGACCAAAAAACAGAAGAAGCGAAAGAAAACAAAAAGAAAGATGATAGGTTTAAACTCCATCATAAGTGAACTTGATTAAATACAAATCATATAATCACTCTAATTAAAAGACAGAGACTTTTGGCCGGGCGCGGTGGCTCAAGCCTGTAATCCCAGCACTTTGGGAGGCCGAGACGAGCGGATCACGAGGTCAGAACATCGAGACCATCCTGGCTAACACGGTGAAACCCCGTCTCTACTAAAACTACAAAAAAACTAGCCGGGCGAGGTGGCGGGCGCCTGTAGTCCCAGCTACTCGGGAGGCTGAGGCAGGAGAATGGCGTGAACCCAGGAGGCGGAACTTGCAGTGAGCTGAGATCTGGCCACTGCACTCCAGCCCCGGCGACAGAGCGAGACTCTGTCTCAAAAAAAAAAAAAAAAAGAGAGAGAGACTTTTAAATTGGATAAAAAGCAAGATAATTATACGCTGACTGAACCACAGCAATGCAAATATAAAGAGATAGGTTCAATGAAAAAGATGGAAAATATATGTCACACAACATTTTTAAAACCTAGGGTTTCTTTATTAATATAATACTATGTATATTTCAGAGCAAGAAATATTACCAAGGATGAAGAAAGTCATTTTCTAGTCTTAAAGGGGTAAATATAGCAAGAAGCCAATACTAGAGTTTTAAAATACATGAAGCAACAACTGATGGAACTGGAAGGCAAATAGACTTTACAATTGCAATTAGAGATTCCAACACTTCCCCCTCAAAAATTATGGAACAAACAGAAAATTATTAATAATAGAGAAATGTTGAGCAACACTATGAAAACTTGATCTTATTGGTATAGAACACTCTAACCACCTTGTCCAACCACATTACTATACTTGATGATTCACCTAAATTGTGTTCACTCTTCTTCCTACTTATATTTCTCTTTTTTCCCCTACCTCCTCCATTTCCTGCCTGATGGTATTTCCTCAATCTTCCTGAAGAAGGTATCACCATCTGGAAGAAATTATGATTGCATATAGACTTTAAACACTGATTATATCCTAATCTCTACACCGTTATTAAGGATATCCCAATCGCCAAAAAGGAGAGGGAAATTTTGATTAACAAATTTAGATTGTTTTGGCATATATGCTTTTAACTCTCTTGGCATCTACCAAACTGTATATCATTTTGTGAGATCAATAAATTAAAAAGCAAAACAAAACTAACTTAAATGATTAATTGGTATAAGCCTTAAAAGAATTTAAAAGTTAAGTTTAGTAAGCTGACATTTGTTGATAGTTTAAGGAGGACCATGGAAAATTAATTATCTCATTCTAGCTAACAAGAAAAAAAATGTATATGTAAATCCCATCTTGCTAAAAGCTAAAATTAAGAACAAAAAACACAAGGTATAAATTTCAGTAATGGACTTGTTCAGTAAATTTCAAGAGGAAAAAAGACAGGACACTTGGGGATTTTGTTTTATTTTATTTTATTTTATTTTATTTTTTATTTTTTATTTTTTATTTTTTTGAGACAGAGTCTCGCTCTGTCTCCCAGGCTGGAGTGCAGTGGCTGGATCTCATCTCACTGCAAGCTCTACCTCCCGGGTTCACGCCATTCTCCTGCCTCAGCCTCCCGAGTAGCTAGGACTACAGGCACCCGCCACCTCACCCGGCTAGTTTTTTTTTTGTTTTTTTGTTTTTTTGTTTTTTTGTATTTTGTATTTTTTAGTAGAGACGAGGTTTCACCGTGTTAGCCAGGATGGTCTCGATCTCCTGACCTCATGATTCACCCATCTCGGCCTCCCAAAGTGCTGGGATTACAGGCTTGAGCCACCGCACTCGGCCCACTTGGGGATTTTAAATGGTTTCTAAAGTCTTTAAATTTTAGAATAATAATAGAGATGTTGACAAATTATATTAGAAAGACTTCATAATATATATATATATATATATTTTTTTTTTTTTTTTTTGAGACAGAGTCTCGCTCTGTCACCCAGGCTGGAGTGCAGTGGCCAGATCTCAGCTCACTGCAAGCTCCGCCTCCAGGGTTTACGCCATTCTCCTGCCTCAGCCTCCTGAGTAGCTAGGACTACAGGCGCCCGCTACCTCGCCCAGCTAGTTTTTTTGTATTTTTTTAGTAGAGACGGGGTTTCACCGTGTTAGCCAGGATGGTCTCGATCTCCTGACCTCGTGATCCGCCCGTCTCGGCCTCCCAAAGTGCTGGGATTACAGGCTTGAGCCACCGCGCCCGGCCCATAATATATTTTTGATAAATAAGATAATCACATAGAAAGATGTTCAAAATAATTAGTCATTGGGAAAATGCAAATAAAATTATAATGAGATATTACAAAACCATCAGAATGGCTAAAGTAAAATAAAAAATAATGGTAGCCATAAATGCTGGTGAAAATTTGGAAAAACTGGAACACACATAAGTTTCTGGTGGGAATGTAAAATGGTACAGACATTCAGGAAAAAATTGCAGCTGTTTCTCACAAAACTACCACTGTGCTTACTATGTGACTTAGGCATAATTGTACACTTGGATATTTAGCCCAGAAAAAGAAAATGAAAGTAGGTTCATATCTGAACATGAATAGCTAGCCAAAAACTGGGAAAAGCTCAAATGTCCTACAGTGGGCAAATGGTGAAACACACTGTGGTATATACATACCATAGACTATTACTCTGCAATGAAAAAGAACAATCTATTGATATATGCAACCTTGTATAGATCCCAAAGGAATCATGCTGAGAAAAAAAATCCAGTGCTATATACTGTATTGTTATATAATTGCAAGGAATTAAATATAAGATTGGGGAAAGAATTGACTGTGAGTGTAAAATAGTAGCACAAGCAATTATTTTAATAATATGGTTCTATATCTTAACTGTGGTGGTGGTGATATAAATCTGCATGTTATAAAACTGCATAGGACTAAATACATACACACACACAGAAGTGAGTGCATGTAAAATTTTAAAATCTCAAGTTGGTTGATTATATTAGTATCGATATCCTGGCTATGATATTGTACTATGGTTATGCAGTAAGTTACAATGGGAGGGAACAGAATGAAGTGAATACCACATCTCTCCATGATATTTCTTACAAGTACATGTGGATCTATGATTATCTCAAAATAAAAAGTTAAAGAAACAAACCTAAAGGAAGATCAATGCCAGGCGCGGTGGTTCACACCTGTAATCCCAGCACTTTGGGAGGCTGAGGCGGGCAGATCACTTGAAGTCAGGAGTTCAAGACCAGCCTGGCCAACATGGTAAAACCCTGTCTCTACTAAAAATACAAAATTAGCCAGGTGTGATGGCACGTAGCTATAGTCCCACCTACTCGGGAGGCTGAGGCAGGAAAATCACTTAAACCTGGGAGGCGGAGGTTGCAGTGAGCCAAGATTGAGCCACTGCACTCTAGCCTGGTGACAGAGCTAGACATCACCTCCAAAACAAAACAAAACAAAAAAAAATGCAGTCTTCTAAAGTTAATTATGTATAAAGTATACTAATGTGTTTCAAGAAGTATACACTTTTCATGCTAAAGGCAGTATATTCATATCTAAGCATAAAGATGGATTTTGTTTTCTGGTTTTTAGGTTGAAGTTTTTTATCTATTGAACTTAAATTTAATATACTTTATGGGATAATTGAAACACTCTGGAGATTAGTCAATTCCCTCATTGTTTTTATCCCCTTTAAATATCCTTATTCATCACTGCAACAGTCTGAACTCGACAACTCTCCTTTTCCTTCTTCAGAAAGGAAAATACTACTATTGTTTAACCTCTTTTATAAAATAATATATACCTCATTCAAAACTCTTGAAGAACACCTTGAATAATTCTGATTTGATTGTTCTTTGTTAATGGTTCACATTTAAAAACAGAAATTAAAAATAGCAAGCTTACTGTGTTATCACATATTTAAACTCTGAAAACTTTGCGAAGCCTTGACTTTTCACCTAGTACTTGATTGACTGTCAAATTTTCTTCAGTATTCCTATGTGCTTTGGAATTTCATCCCTGTTCATGGGCTTTTCCTTATTGCAAGTTGATATGGAAAAGGATTTATACAACATACAACTTAATCTGTAGAACATATAAGCTAGTCTTTACAACATATTTTGTTAGTATGTGGTTAGTCATCTAGGCCCCTGGTTTCAAGACCTATTATAAGAACTAATCATCATTTATTTCTGATACTTGCCTGCATTGCAGTTTTCTGATACATTCTAGCCAGAATTATTCAGAGTTATTGGCATATCAGATGATTAAATAATTCACTCTGAAACGAAAGGATCTGGGTGGACTAACATTAGTTCAACTGCAAACAACATCTGTTAAATAGCCTCCTAGTCAATAGAATTTTGGCAATGGTGTAGTTCTGAACACTATAGATTAATATAATGGAGCTTGACTTTATCTGCCTTTGACCGAAATGGTAAACTAAGAAATAACAAAACAGCCTTGACAGCTGACAACTGGTAATTGGCTTGGCAAATAACAGCAGTCCATGATGTTCCCTACTGAATATAAATGATTTCACAGAATATCAACATCTGATGGCATCATTCCATGACCATAATGGAACAAAACCAAATAAAAGGACATAATACAATCATAAAAATTACTAAATTTCTCTTTCTCCTGGCCAAATGACTGACCACTGCCTCTTTACATAGGACAATACTATTCTACTTTTTTTGTCTTACCTTCTAGATTAAAAATGATTAAGATACAAATCCTTATTTGCCATAATTTTATGACAACTCCTAATCTAGAACAGAATCTCTTTCCTTACCCTTCTCAAAAATAACCCAGGCTGCACAAAATACTATCACAAACCCATGCTATCCTTATTTCTGACCTACAATTCCGATAATACATATCTGCTAAAAATAAATAAGCATGGAGTGCTTATAGCTGTTTTACTCATAGTAGCAGGAAACTGGAAGCAACCCAAAATCCATTAAAAAAGATAAATTGCATTGGAATACCAAGCAATGACAATAAATTAATTCAATTATACTTAACAATATGAATTGAAAAGCATAGGCTAAATTGTACATGCTGAGTGACTCCCTTTATATAAAGTTCAAAAAGATGTAAGACAAATTCATGCAGTTAGAAAAACTAGGACATTACACTTAAGAGAGTAGTAACTGGAAGCACAATTGGGACATTTGGGGACCTGGTAATCCTTGGCTTTCGGATTTCAGTGTGGATCATATGGATATATAAAGTTTGTGAAAAGTCATAAAGCTATAGAAATATGATATGTGCACTTTTCTGCTTATATGTTTAAAAATTTGAATTTACACATTTTAATAAATATGTAGAAGGCACAGCAAAATAGAGCCCTCATTCCTACATAGTCAAGAATCAACCAAAGTACATTAACTATAATTATTGTATCATTCAGAGTCCCACCATGAAATAGATGGTGCAATCAAAGGGTTAGTTGAAAGAAGTTTAAGGAAGAAGCTATTTACAGAGGTCTAGGTAGAGTTAAATGAAACAACATGCAATGGTGATTCACCCAGGAGCTGTCATGAATAGGAAGCTCTTACTCCCAACTCCGGGTCTTCAATGGGAAGGAGGACAGAGGTAACCAGATACAAGCAAAGATTGTACTTGCAGGAGATGTGCATTCCAAAAGGAGCAGCTACTGCCAAAACCTCAGCCTGGCAAGAAAAGGGAGGCAAAAATAATTACTTTGGTCTCTCTTTCCTCCCACAAATGGCTCTTTTGTTTCCCAATTCAACCAAAAACACTGGGAAAGTGAACTCAATAGGTATAATTCACAAGAGTGCTTTCCAGAGCAGAGAGTAGAGCAGAAAAGGGTACAGAAGTATCTGCAGTGGTAAATGTAGAAAAAACTAGCACAGTTATAGAGTCTGTAAGTAAATATTTGCCAGGGACTTTTTTCTCTGCACTGAGTAGTACATGTCCCCTTTGGAAAGAATACATGGACTTTTTATTTTGCCACAAATGTTCTTTTTTTTTTTTTTTTTTTTTTTTTATCTTTCTTAGAGACTGATTGACATTTGAATTCATCATCATGTTTTTACTCTTTCATTTACTAAAAAATAAAAAATACCTCTTTGCTTTTTAGATTTTGATCAAAATAAAATAAAGAGACTGTAAGGCAGAATATTCTCCCAAAATTGAAGAAAATGTATTTTTGTGGATCTGAAGAATGTTAAGAATATATTTTCCTGTTTAATTTGTTATATAAAAATTGTCCATCTAGATATTTTGCTTTCAAGCCATAATCTTGACAAGTTATAAGCAAATATTTAATTCAAACTAATCACTGGTCAAAATAAAGATAAAATAACTACATAATGGAAGATTCACTTTAAACTATTTATTCTTTGACTTTAAATAAACACGGCCTCATACAAAAGAACTGTTTCTATTTTAGGTTGCCTTTGAAGATGTATTTTACCCATGATTTCTCTCCTACAAAGAAAAACATTTTGCAATGTTAAGCATAAAAGTAGTATCAATAGTTCTTTCTATCAGCTTAAAAGTGTCAACTGAAGAATGACAAGGTTCATAAATTTTAAAAAGAGTGCTTTATTTCTCATAATGGCTTGCAGTCTGCAGGATGGCCATTCTGACAGGCTGGGAAGCATAGCCTCTGGCTCGAGGTTATAAACAGGCACTTCAAGGATTGGGAGAACAAGACAGGGATTTATGCTGAATGGGGTGGCCAAATATACATATTCATAAGCTATAAAAGAGTAATGAATATTTATGATAGGACAAGCATGCATATGTACAATTGAGCTTCGTGCCTCTCCATGGGTCACATTGCAGCATTAGCATGATTTGAGGGTAGAGATTTTGGTCCTCTGATGTGAAAAGGTGAAAAACAGGACACAAAAAAACCTCACTGTGCATCCTCCATAGACTTACCAGAACCACTCAGTGGTTGATGGTCTTATAAGAAAGAAATACTGGTTAGTTGTGTTGAAACTGCAGACAAGGAGGGAAAGCATCAGGAGGTGTGGAGTCTTTCAGAATGGCTGGCTTCTGTTTAATCCGTAAGAAGCAATACTTAATAGCAGTTAGGGATGAGGGGGTGTAATGAGGTGTGTCCAACCTCTTGTCCCATCATGGCCAGTAACACAGCTTCCAAGATTTCTTGGGGTTTCCTAAGCCAAAAGTATATTCATTCTGTTGGGTGAGAGGCTTGGAATTTTACTTTTATTCCTCAGAATAATAATACACATATCATAGATTATTTTGTTTGGTATAATGAGTAAAAACATCCCTCAAATTTGTTTTATACATTTACCTGAATAATCAAAACTTGATATGTATATTAAATTAGAGTTTATGGAGGTTATAAACTCTAGTTTCATATACATAGCATTTTAAAACTTTTATGTCACCATTTTTTATTCCTTTAATAGGCTATGCATTTAAACAGAGTTGCAGAAAATCTAAATGATTATTACTAACTAAAATATGGCTTTTAAAAACTTGCAAAATAAAAACAGATTAAAAATGTTATCACCTCAATCTAAATTGTAATCAAACATCTATAAAGGGAATTCAATACTTTAAA
This sequence comes from Papio anubis, assembly GCF_008728515.1. Lineage (NCBI taxonomy): Eukaryota > Metazoa > Chordata > Mammalia > Primates > Cercopithecidae > Papio > Papio anubis. Next base: position 67,583,270 of record NC_044985.1, on the reverse strand, counting down.
TTGAAACTGTCTTCTGAATGTGTAAATCAAAGTTATGCTTATCAGTACTAATTAGATAAAGTCCTTAATTAAATCTCAGTTATTCATAATAGAAATTTTAAATATCATCCAAATTATATGTCATAAGTAATTACTGAAAAAAATCTAGTTTTGACAATCTTGAAATAATTCCATGAAAACACAACTTTTTTTCAGACTCTCTATATAGTACTACTTTACACAGTGTTTTGGGGAATGAATTATCACCTTATAGGATAAATTTTCTTCTCTTTTAATAAAAAATAAAAACTAAAAAACTTTTTATTCAACTCACCCACAGGGCAGATTGAAAGCAAAGTCTTAAGGACTGAAAAGTATAGAAGTGAAACATTCATAAGGATGTTGTCTCCCCACCTCATCCCCACTCTTTCCTGGTAATGAGAATGGAACACAGGCAAGAATTATAGGAGGTATTGCTATTTCTGTGCAGAAAATTAATTCTACCTCACAATATACAGTGCAGATCCAGATTTGGAGCTATTATATCAAAATGATAGTTATAGATCTTTTTTAAAAAAAATTACCCATGGATTCAAACTAATGAAGACATTACATAAATGTTATATAAGTCATAATCTAAGTATTATATGCAAGCTATTTTCTATTAAAAAATCTGTATATTTTCCCTAGTGTTTACTGTACAGTAACATGCAATTAAATATTTGCTCTTAAATGCTCAGAATTTCCCTCAGAAGGATAATCATGCATTGCCATCTCCTCCAGTGGTAATTTGTTTTAATCTCAATATATTGATGATGAAAAATCAACTTCATATTGATGATTTTTATGCTGCTATGGAATAAACAATTATGGTTACTGAGCTAATGCAAATAATCATATCATCAAATCAGACTCACAAATTAGAACTATTACTCAGTAACATGACTCCCCAGGTCTTTTCTTCTCACATGGGACTTGTGATTTCTAGTTTACATTCATAGGTGAGCTCATTGAAACTGGGTGAAGAGTGAAATTCGTTGATAATTCCCATGAAAATGGAAAAGGCAATATTCCTCATTCATTCGTAATATCCATCCAAATTGTGCTCTCAAAAGAAAGGTAACATTATATAACCATCAGATCATCTCCCTAGTCAAACTTTTCAATTCATAACTTGACCCTTATCTTGAATACCTCCATAATGGTGCTTCATGCTGTCCCAGTTTACATTCTTCTCTTTCAGAGTACCACCTATATCCCCTATGTATTATGAAATACAGTCATACTGTGGAGATACTCTGGGTTCAGTTCAAGAGCATCACAATAAAGCAGATATTGCAATAAAGTGAGTCACACAAATTTTTTGTTTCCCAGAGCATATAAAAATTAATTTCACATGATACCATAGTTTGTGTGCAATCACATTATGTCTAAAAAACAATGTACATATTTTAATTTTCAAATGTTGCTAAAAATGCTTATCAATATTTGAATCTTTAGTGAGTCATACTCTCTTTGCTTATAGAGGATTTTGCCTCAATATTGATGCCTGCTGACTGATAAGGGGGCAATTGCTTAAGGTTGGGGTGACTGTGGCAGTTTCTTAAAGCAAAATAACAATGATGTTTGCAGGATCAACTTATTCTTCCTTTCGTAAAAGATTGCTCTGAGCATGCAATGCTGTTAGGTAGCATTTCACCCACAGAACTTCTTCCAAAATTTGAGTCAATCCTCTCAAACCCTGCCATTCCTTTACCAACTAAGTTATGTAATATTCCAAATTATTTGTTGTCATTTTAACAATATTCACAGCATCTTCACCTGGAGTAGATTAAGTCACAAAATACTACTTTCTTTGCTCATCCATAAGAAGCAATCTCTCATCTGTTAAAGTTTTATCATAAGACTGCAGCAATTCAGTCACATCTTCAGGCTCCACTTCTAATTTTAGTTCTCTATTTCTACTACATCTGTGGTTACTTACTCCACTGACATCTTGAACTCCTCAATGTCATCCATCAGTGTTGGAATCAACTTCTTCTTCCAAATTTCTGTTAGTGTTGATATTTTGACCTCCTTCCATGAATCACGAATGTTTGTAATGGCAGCTGGAAGAGGGTACCCATTCCAGAAGGTTTTCAATTGATTTTGCCCAGATTCATCAGATAAATGATTAAGCTGCTCTATGGCAGCTATAGCCTTACAAAATATATTTCTTAAATAATAGGACTTGAAAGTTGAAATCACTCCCTAATCCATGGGCTGACAAATGAATGTTGTGTTAGCAGACATGAAAACATTAGTCTCCTTCCTTTTACATCTCCATCAGAGTTCTTTGGTGACTAGATGTATTGTGAATGAGCAGTAATATTTTGAAAGGAATACTTTCTTTTCTCAGCAGTAGGTCTCAACAATTTACTTAAAATATTCAGTAAACCAGACTGCAAACAAATATGCTGTCATCCAGGCTTTGTTGTTCCATTTATAATGTACAGGTAGAGTCAGCATAATTGTTAAGGACCCTTGGATTTCTGGAACGGTAAGTGAGCATTAGCTTCAACTTAAATTCATCAGCTACGTTAGCTAACAGGATATTCAGCCAGTCCTTTGAAACTTTGAAGGCAGGCATTGATTTCTCCCTAGCTATGGAAGTACTAGATGACATCATCTTTCAATAGAAAGCTTTTAGCCTCTAAAACTATGATGAAATCAATTTCTTTCTGTTTTGTTTTGTTTTGTTTTTTGAGACAGAGTTTTGCTCTTTTCGCCCAAGCTGGAGTGCAGTGGCATGATGTCGGCTCACTGCAACCTCCGCCTCCCGGGTTCAAGAAATTCTCTTGCCTCAGCCTCTTGTGTAGCTGGAATTACAGGCACCCGCCACCACGTCTGGCTAATTTTTTGTATTTTTAGTAGAAATAGGGTTTCATCATGTTGGCCAGGCTAGTCTCAAACTAGCCTGCATCAGTGATCTTAGCAAGATCTTCTGGATAAGCTCCTGAGGCTTCTCCGTTAGCACTTACTGTTTCATTATGTACTTTTATGCTATGGAGATAGCACCTTTCCTTAAACCTCATGAACCACCCTCTGCTTGCTTCCAACTTTTCTTCAGCAGTTTCTTCATCTCTCTCAGCCTTCACAGAGTTGAAGATAGTTAGGGCCTAGCTCTGAATTAGGCTTTGTTTTAAAGGACTGCTGTGGATGGTTTGATCTTCTATCTTGACCACTAAAAGTTTCTCTCTATTAGTATATTCTATCATCCTCATACTACAAACAACTGAAGAAAATTAAGTGTAATAACACTAAAAGCATCTTCTTACAGAAGTCTGCAACTACTTGGGAATAAATTGCCCATGCAAAAGGTCCCTTTCATTAAATAGAATCTAAAATTAGCAACATAGCCATTGTGTTAGTTCCCTGGAACTGCCATTAAAAAATTCTCAAACTATGTTGCTTAAAATAAGTGAAATTGGCCGGGGTGCAGTAGCTCATGCCTGTAATCACTGCACTTTGGGAGGCCCAGGCGGGCAGATCACCTGAGTTCAGGAGTTCAAGACTAGCCTAGCCAACATGATGAAACCCCATCTCTACTAAAAATGCAAAAATTAGCTGGGCGTGGTTGTGCACTCCTGTAGTCCCAGCTACTCGGAAGGCTGAGTTAGAATTGCTAACTTGGCAAGAGCCAAACAATATAAATGGTTGCTATCTTTTCCACTGTCGGTAACACCCTGTCAATCCACTTACCCAGTTCCTTCAGATGGAAATCTACTTTCTCCTCATTTCATTGGCGAGATTTTTCCTGGCTACCTGCCTCAACTTTTTGTCTACTTCACATTAAGAATGAATAGGCAGTTATCCAAATATCAGATTTTCATCATATTTTCTCATCCCCTCCTTTTTCTTGCCCCAAACTGCCTTAGCTACTGTTTTTCATGAATTTTAAAGACAACCTGGCCCATCATATCAACTGAGCTAACATAAGTAACTTGATTGTTCAATCAGACTCATACAAATCAGAGATCTTCTAAAATAGCAAGCTTTACTAATGATTTCAGACATATTAGCAATTAAGAAGTTCAGGCAAAGCAGTAAAGTATTTGTAATATCATCTATATATCTCTAATTCCTTCCTTCCTTTAACATGTTCCTCAATTTCTCATCCAAAATTATAGGTTATATCTTTAGTGAATTTGGCATGTTAACATACACAGTTGTGAGCGTTGGGTTCTGAAGCGTTTCCATTATATATTCTAGAGAGGTGCGTGACATTCCTCTTGGAGTTTTTGGTAATATATCCATTAATTATACGTTTGTGTACCAAAGCAACCCTAAATCAGGGACATCATTTCTAAAACCATTCCTTAATAAAGCCTCTCCATCTAACAAATATCTGGGCAATTTTGCTGAGCAAAGTTTGTTCAAAGGTACAGTTCTCATAGACCATGTCATCTGCCTTATTTTTGCTCAGGAGTGGCCCCTTATTTGGGAGGGATGGGAGTGAATCACATGAAAACTGCTTTATTTTCTTTCACATCAGGTACTTTTCTAGGGATCATTTTGCTGATGGTGCAAGAAGATGATAAAGATAAAGGAATAAATCTTTTTTGTTGTACCAGAGGAACAAGCAAATCACATCTAATGGCAAAAGGGGTTTCTGTATTTATATCTAAAGCTAACTTGTTTTTTAGAAATGGTTGCCATGTTTGAGCCTACGGGGTGTGGGAAAAAAAGTTACAGTAGTTAGAAATGAACAACCAAATACATCCTTAAAAGTGGTAATATCTATAATGACAAGGTTGTAGATAATCATTTATAGCCCTCATGGCATCTTCATTTTGCATAAAACCTTGTACTAGAAATTAAAGCATGATGAGACAGAAAATCCAAACATAATTTTACAATTTTAGAAGATTTAGACATGACATAATGTATTCATGAAATTATTAGAGATGAGTTGACCAAAAAACAGACAAGAGGCAAAATAATCAAAATATAACTTTTAAAAGTTAAAAAGATAAGGTAACTAAGAAAGGATACTGATTAATGAAGTAATCAGAAAGATGAATTGAAGGACCTAAGCTTAAAGCCAAATATAAATGAGAAGATTGTTAATGAAAACAAAATGTAATTTAATGGCTGCAATGATGTCCACATTATACCAATGTCTACAAGTGAATTTGTTTTATTACTAGGTATCTGTTTGATTTTCTTAAAGCCAGGGAGCTTCTCTGTTTCATTGGTAGACTCCTCAGTTTCCAAGAGATTTAAGAAATGTTCAGTTATGTGTAATATATCCTGAGGAAATTTTATATTTTCATATTAATATATGCTTGTCTATATTATTAATGGTGGATACAGCTGCTTTTTAAAAACAGTGGTTATATATGAAACAAATTAACCATATAATTAAATTCTCTCCTTTTTAGAGACTTGATTTATATTAATTTTTTTGAGACAGGGTCTCACTCTGTCACTTCTGATCTCAGTCTCCCAAGTAGCTGAGAGACTACGGGTGAGTGCTACTATGCCCAGCTAATTTTTTATATTTTTTGCAGAGATGAGGTTTCGCCATGTTGTCCAGGCTGGTCTCAAACTCCTGGGCTCAAGAGATTCACCTGCCTTGTACTCTCAAACTGCTGGTCTCTCAAAGTTGCAGGTGTGAACCACCACACCTGCCCCCCTTTTAGATATTTTAAATCCCTAATAATTTTGTATTATGGAAAAGCATCTCCAAATAAAATTTAGCTTTAAATATTAACTTTAAAAATTTTTTACTGAAAAACCTATGAGACAATTTTGCTTCCTTTTACTTTTTTTAATGGTAATAGTAACAAAACAGTTCTATTTTATCCTTTGATATCCATCACAGATAATATCACATATATTTTTAAAACAAAATAAAGGTCAAACTGGTATTACTTAAACCAAAGAAATTGTTGGATATATTGTAAAATATAAGCAACAGAGGACTACTAAATGTTCATGGGAAAAGCTTAATTATTTCTTTAGATATTGACATATTTAATCAATTATTACACAAATGTTTGAAATTAAGAAAAAAATGTAGTTTTGATTTTTTTAATTGAGAATTCTAAAAATGATGACTTTTTGTTCTAAATATGAACAAATATTCTCTCATTGGCTTAAATAAAACATGTGTCTTTGTAACAAAAATAATTATCTCAAAGTTCCTACTTAATGGATGGCCAAAAAATAACGTTTCAGGCAGTGAAAACAACCTAAGCAGAAGCCCTAAAGCAACAAAGAACTGGGCTTATTCAAGAAATGGAAAGAATGTAAGTTTGACATCCTCTTGCGGTGAGGAGAAAGTGGCAAAATGAGAAATTGAAGACCTCATCAAGAACCAAGCAACGCACTTTGGGAGGCCGAGACGGGCGGATCACGAGGTCAGGAGATCGAGACCATCCTGGCTAACCGTGAAACCCGTCTCCATAAAAAATACAAAAAACTAGCTGGGCGTGGTGGGCGCCTGTAGTCCCAGCTACTCCAGGAGAGCTGAGGCAGGAGAATGTAAGCGTGAACCGGAGATGAGGCTTGCAGTGAGCTGAGATCCGGCCACTGCACTTCAGCCTGGAGCACAGAGGCGAGACTCCGTCTCAAAAAAAAAAAAAAAAAGAACCAAGCAACGAAGGAATTTATAATGCCTAATAAAGAACTTGGATGTGTTTTAATTGTAACGAGAAATCAGTGAAGAGTTTTGAGCAGTAAATCTTTATTAAATTATAATCAGATAAGTAAGTCTGTTGGTGGAGAAATGATTGGAAGGAGATAAGAATTAATGGAAAGAAACTAGACTGGTTCATTAGAGAGCCAGGAAAAGGTGATGATGTTTGAGACAAGTTTTGACAGCAATACTTGCTACTGAATTTGCTACTGAGATGAAGTAAGTGGAAAGAATCAAATATGACTCAACCACTCTGCTTCTAGCTCAAACAATGGATTGAATGCTTCTGCAAAATACTGAGTTTGGAAAGTCAAGGGAAGAACAAGGGATAAAGGCATTAAAAAGAAGGATGATAAGAGTTCAGTCTCAAAGTCCGAAATGTCTCTGAGGCACCAAAGTCTCTAAAATTAGTCTGGAGCTTAGAAAAGAGGTCTGGGATGTATACATTTTGACATTACCAACATAGAGAGTGATTAAAGCCAGACAGCCAGACACAGAAGTTCTGTCTCCTTTTATATAGTTTTGCTCTCCATTACTGAGTTTGCCTTGGAAATGCTATTTTTTTTTTTTTTTTTTTTGAGACGGAGTCTTGCTGTGTCACCAGGCTATAGTGTACACTGGCATGATCTTGACCTTGGCTGACTGCAACCTCTGCCTCCCAGGGTCAAGCGATTCTCCTGCCTCCGCCTCCTGAGTAGCTGGGACTACAGGCATGTGCCACTATGCCCAGCTAATTTTTGTATTTTTAGTAGAGATGGGGTTTCACCATGTTGGCCAGGATGGTCTCAATCTCTTGACCTAGTGATTCACTTGCCTCGGCCTACCAAAGTGCTAGGATCATAGGCATGAGCCACCATGCCCGGTCTGAAATTGTTTTTGTTGGTGTTTTCTACTTTACTTGGAATTCACTGATATTTTTTCTTTTTTTTCATCCAATCCCTGCCTTAGCTCTTCCATAGGATAGAATCTGGTAAGTCTTTATTAATTCTGACCGAGGGTGGTCATAGTCTCCCTTAAAGGAGCACAGGCTTGCCAAATTGTTAGAACAAACCGCCCCACAGTGCACAGACTGCATCCTGAGCTCCTGATTAGAACACCCTGCAGTAAGGAGGTAATGAGCAAAAAGGAAAATCCCCAAATTCATGCAAGCACAGAAACCCGTTAATGTCCTTTGACTGACCCATGCTCATTATAATAGTAAAAAACATACTCCTGGGTGGACATTTAAGATGCTAATGAGACATGTCATGTATGTACTGACATGCACAACCACAACACATGCACCACAAAAAGATCATCCATAACATGCTAAATGGCAACACCCTTCCTGCCCCTACATGGATAATTATGTAAGGCTTCCATAAAGGGAGTTTCCCCAGTACCAGTCAGGACTGTCTCATTGTCCAACAACCCACTCAGACTTGGCTGAGTGTATTTTGCTTTGCAATACATTTTTTTACCTACTTTCATTTTAGACTCATTTTCAAATTCTTTTGTCTGGCAAAATAAAACCCTGAACCTACCCACCGGCAAGAAAATCTTCTCTGCTTGAAACCAACACCTAGTGCCCAGGTCTCAGATATCTAAACTTTTACATCTGTGTTTCTCAACCTTTCCTTTCCATTATCACTATGTTACTGTTGATGCATTTCTATCTGAGCTTTATACATAAAAAAGAATAAATACAAAGTCTACTCTTTATTCATTGCAGGGTCAAGAATAACTAAATAAAATTTTCAAGTAAAAATATAAACGCCAGTAACAATTTATAACTATATTTTGAGTAGCTTTTGATATAATTCACTTACTTAAACAATTATATCATTATATATGCAAATTAAAAATGTATACAAATACATTATAACAGTAGCAATCAGAATTTTAAAATTAATAATTCAAAATGTTTCTCAGTAATAGGAAACAATAGAGAAACTAAATTAGTTGTCTAAAATTACTTTAGTAAACTTAACTTTTACCTTGTGCTTAACATGAGAAAATAACTTTTAACTAGCAGCTGGATAGTCAGTCATTCAAATATGGCAAACATGCTTTTCTCTTTGGCACTTGACTAAATTAATTCTGGGTTGACTAATATAGAATTAAGTAATAAAATATAAGCCATTTCTGTTTAATTCTCAAACCCAAGTACACAAAAAAGCACTGAGGAGAAAAAGAAGAAGAAGAAGAAAAAAAACCTGCCAAGGCAGAAGGCAGCCAATGGCCACCAATAGGTATGTATAGGCCACCTCTTCTGAATGACCTCTAGATTAAGCAAGTGATCAAGAGAAAGTCCACCAGTTGCAGCCATCTAGTCCTCGTAACTTCATACCACTGATCTTGGAAATATTGCATGTATCTTTCAAGAACTCAGTGCTACTTTTGTGATATCCGAGAAAATCCCATGACAGAAATTAAACATGAAGAAATAAAATTTTGAGCCTTGGAGAGCCATAGATTTTGGGAATATAAATATATATTTTTGCCCTTTTCCCACACCAGGAACCAACTTTCATTCCTTTAGAGATGATATCATTCTTGTTGAAATTGTATGTTTCACATCATTGTAGGTCCAAGAGTCTGTAACATTGCCCCCATTACTGGCTCTATTGCTATAAACTGAATCCCTTTATAGATTTCCAGGATAATGATAATACCACACATTTGGCTTCTTCAGAATGTAATCATCATTTTACTATTAAGGAACACTTACAATAAATAAATGTATAAATGAACAATTGAGTCATACATTAAATCTTACTTAAAATTAATTCCAGAAACTCTAATATAATTGGAAAAAATAAGAAACCAATATAGTATTTTATTTTAATTCTATGTAGACTTTCCATTAGTATTAATGGAAGATGGTCCCAAAACAAAATGGGTATTTGAGAAAAATATTTAATGATTGGCATAGTTTAAAAATGTATGCTATATTCATTTCTATTTCAGGATATCTTGACCTCATTCTTCAATATGTCAGCATTTTCTCTGCAGTAACAACTGATCCATGGATAACCTAGCCTAGAAGTTTCTGAAAACCTACATATTATTTCACAAAACTAGGGTAAACTCAGATAATCCAAAATCTTGGTAGGCAATGAACATCTAAATAAAATACTATTTAGATAAAGGTCTTCCATGTACAATATTATAATTTGAAGAAATAAAAAGGTACATAATTAATAATCATTACCCTGCCTTCTCTGCTCAATTTTGGAAACAAATAAGTTGCCCAAAATGCCTCTTGAAATGGAAAAAATACAGGAGAATTGTCTCTGAATAATTTTTTCTTAATTATACAAGTATGAAAATTTGTGTGGTTAAAAATAGCAAGATCTTTTTTCAGGAAATAATATTTTTAAGTAATCTTCAAAAAGCCCAGCTGGAAGGGAAATAGTCTTATTATCAAATTTAGTAAAGTACAGAGCAAGGCACAAGTGGCAATTTGCTGATCACATGGAGAGGGATAGATTTGGCAGGACTGAAAGAAGTGAACACAGCTCTAGAGCTGTGAGGCTCCCCAGAGTTCCATCTACCCTCTCAGTGACCGTAATAGGCATATTCTACCTACTAATCATATCTCAAGGAATCTTTGTAATCATTTCTAAAAGACTTTTACAATAGCTAATGAATAGTTGTCTAGATCTGCCACTGATTGAAATAGTTTAGGACACACTTAAATAAGGGGGGAAAATCCCATTTAAGTTCAATTTGGCTTACATTCAGAAATACAAGCATTCTAAATCTTTTTTTCCTCCACTTTGAAGCATTAGACCTATAGCCTAATGTTCTGAAAACCTACATTATATCTTGTTAAAAGCAAGGGATTTTTGTATCTGAACAGCTTGTTACCCTCTTAAATTTCTAATACTTTCTGTCTAGGTGATGGTTCCATCTTATGCTTTAAACTCCTCAAATGAAAGATCCATTAAGTTTTAACTTACTCTGAATAGCACCAAGAATAATGCTATTTGCAAATAGGTGCTTAAAAGGTTCTGAGTGATATAGAAAGATGATGTTGACATACAGTCCCGGCAAATAACTGAAAAGTTAAAAAGCAGCGGAAAGTATGAGCCTGGTACAAACAGGAATTTTATCTCTAAATGATAATTGATCTGCCTAAAAGACATGTAATTAGTGAAGTTGAAAAATACATCAAAATAATTCATTGGTACCTTTTAACATCAACAACTTTTTTAAAAAACATAGTTCCAGTAGGACTCAATTCTTAGAAAAGTTCAGGGTTACATATCTATTTCCCAGAAGTTGGATAGGACTGGGGATAAAATTAATGCAGCTACCAGAACATAATTTTGACATTTATTTTTTCATCTTGTTTTAATGTTTTTCATAAATATACTCCCTGATTATAATATACAAAAAATTAAAATTTTTAATGGGTGGATATTTATAGCTACTTCTTAACAGATGACTGACAATTATCCTTCATACAAAAGGAAAGCTCCCTAAATTAGAAGCTCAGGAAGCTGGGCAATTATGACCACTTAGTACATGTGACTTTGGGCAGCTCATTTTATTTTTGACAAATTTTTAAAAGTTCCTCTTTCATATATTATACAAATATTTCCCTTTGTTTCTTCCTAGTAAATTTCAAATAAACTAAAATGAAATATTTTTAATATATATACATCATCCTTATAACATTTTATTTTTTCTTAATGTTCATAAATGACATTGTTCTGCATATTTCTAGTTTTGTACTATCTTTTGAATTTTAATACCAGGGGTATGTTAGCTTTATTAAATAAGGAACAAATCCTTTTTCTACACTTTGGAATTTTTTTTTAAGTAGAATTGTGCTGAACTTTAGGGAACAATTCTCTTCTGAAATATGTTAGACTCACATTTGTAGGAGAGGCTAGTTCTTTGACAATAGCAATTAACCTATGACTATCATCATGCTGGTGTTTTTCACTATTTTACTTTAATCCATTTTGTTAACCAGTTGTATTAGTCTGTTATCACACTGCTATAAAGAACTTCCCAGAGACTGGGTAATTTATACAAGAAAGAGGCTTACCTGACTCAATTCTGCATGACTGGGGAGGCCTCAGGAAACTTACAATCATGGCAGAAGGGGAAGCAGGCACCTCCTTCACAAGATGGCAGGAGAGAGAGAGTGTGTAAAGGGGGAACTGTCAAATTTATAAAACCATCAGATCTCGTGAGAACTCAGTCACTATTATGAGAACAACATGGGAGAAACTGCCATGATCCAGTCACCTCCCACTAGGCCCCTCCCTTGAAATATGGGGATTATAGGAATTACAAATCAAAATGAGATTTGGGTGGGAACACAGAGCTAAACGATATCATCAGTATTTTCCTTTGTAAGTATCCAGTTTTTCTAGGGGATTATATTTACACTAATGCAATTCTTATATTTTTCTATATCTCATTATTTCCTTTTATTAATCCCTATTTTCATTTTTCCTCAAAAAATTGTTGATTATGTTTGTTAATTTGTGCATGTAATTGTTTTGTGAATTTGAAAATACGTTTTTGGATTTATTTAATTTTACTTTCACCTTCCATTAGATTTATTTTCTGTTTCGTTTTTCTAATTCGTTGGGTGAATATTTAATTAATCTAGTTTTGCTCTTTTGTTCCTGTGTATATATGCAGAAATTAAAGGATTTACATTTTTAACTTATTTCTGCATTACCAAATTCTCATAGTTTTAAGATGTTGTATTTTAAATTATTACTCTTACAGATTTTCAGAATATTATCATCTAATTCATTGCTCCCAGAACCACTTAGGAATTTGTTTTTCAACTTCTGAGTCATGAATTATTTTTATTTCTACTTTTGTTTTTATTTTCATTTGTGTAGCAATGCAAAATTTACTAATAATTTTGTAACCTAATATGATCAATTATCCTGAAAGCTCTAAGGCAGCACAAATAGAAGGATGTTCTTTATCATAGGATATAGGCTTTGTTGTGTATGTGTTAGATTAATCTTATTGACAATACCAAGTGTTGGTAGGGACATGGATCAACTAGAACTCTCAAACATTGCTGGTGGAAGTATATAATAATTTAACCACTTACAAAAACTTGCTTTTTTTTTCTAGCAAAAAACTTGCTAAAGTTAAATATGCATTCATTATAAAATTCATCAGTCTCACTCTTGAGTTTTTACACAAGAGGGGAAAAAATATGTCCATATAAAATGTCAATTATTGGGCCGGGCGCGGTGGCTCAAGCCTGTAATCCCAGCACTTTGGGAGGCCGAGACGGGCGGATCACGAGGTCAGGAGATCGAGACCATCCTGGCTAACACAATGAAACCCCGTCTCTACTAAAAAAATACAAAAAAAAAACTAGCCGGGCGAGGTGGCGGGCGCCTGTAGTCCCAGCTACTCGGGAGGCTGAGGCAGGAGAATGGCGGGAACCCGGGAGGCGGAGCTTGCAGTGAGCTGAGATCCGGCCACTGCACTCCAGCCTGGGTGACAGAGCGAGACTTGGCCTCAAAAAAAAAAAAAAAAAAAAAAAAGTCAATTATTTCTAGCAGCTTTGCTCATAATACTAAAAAACTGCAAACAATCCAAATATCCATCACAGAATTATAGAATAATTATAGCATACCTACAAAGTAGACTCTTACTCAGCAATAAAAAGGAACTAACTATACAATCAATGATGTATTTACATTAAAAAAATAAGAGAGGGGTGGAAAGTCAAAAACAAAGGACTACATACTGTATGATTTCATAGAAAGTCTATAATATACAAAACTAATCTGTAGTTGTAAAAAATAAGGCAGTGATTGCCTCGGGATTGGGAGTGGTGTCTGCCAAAACTCATAGGGAAACCGGCATGAAGGAAATGTTTTATATATTGATTAGAATGGTAATGATACAAGTGTGTACATTTGTCAAAATCGATAAAACTATAAACTGGTGTGGTTTACTACATATTTAATAAGGTTTATATTAAAAATGAAGATATACATGACCATATTCTTTTTATAAACACTTTATTAGATGACACAGCTTGTCTTTCTGTATTCAGCATTATTCAAGAGAAATGTGAGAGCAATAGGATATTTTTCTTCCATAGTAGATGAATATTTCTGCCTGAATGCTTTTAGAATTCTTTATCCTTTAACTTTAGTCCATTTTCCAGAATATATTATAATATCAATATTTTTCTACTTATTTTACTGATATATAAATTTTCTATGTGCCGATTTTTCTTCTTTTGTATAAGATGCCTTCTAAATTTGCTTTTTAAAATGTGTTCCATTTTTTCTATACTATTCTTCACAAATATCAATTATATTTAGACTGATTATTCATTTTTAGACTCTTCTACCTTTTCTGGAGCAATTTTTACCTCTTGTTTTCTATCAAACTTTTTTTATATTTCTCAAATTTCCATCAACTGACAAAATGGGAGAAAATATTTGAAAACTATGCATTTTATTGGGTCTAATATCCAGAATCTATAAGGCATGTACACAAATCAACAAGAAGAAAAAACAAATAGTCCCATTAAAAAGTGGGGAAAGAACATGAACAAGCACTTCTCAAAATAAGACACACAAGAAGGCAACAAACATATGAAAAAATGCTTATCATCACTAGTCATCAGAGAAATGAAAATCAAAACCACAATGAGATACTTACCATCTCACACCCATCAGAATGGCTTTTGTTAAAAAGTCATGCAAGATGTTAGCGAGGCTGTGCAGAAAAAGGAATATTTACACACTGTTGGTAGAAATGTAAATTTGTCCAGCTGCTATTGAAAGTAATTTGGAATCCATGATTCTCTTCATATGGAAGTCCAGAATAGGGAAATCTATAGAGACAGAATGTGGTGCCTTTGGGCACAGTAGATAGGGGATTGGTGGAGGTGATAGTTAAAAGGTATTGGGTAACATTTTGAGGTAATGAAATGCCTTAAAGTTGACTATGATGATGCTTGCGCATATATTTGTGAGTATATTGGAAACCACCAAATTATACACTTTGAATGGATTGTATGATCTGTAAATTATATCTCAATAAAAGTATTTTTTTAAAAAATAAATAAATAATAAATAAAAAGTTAAAAATGTTGGCGAGGCTGTGCAGAAAAGGGAACATTTACACACTGTTGGTAGGAATGTAAATTTGTCCAATACTATTGAAAGCAGTTTGAAGATTTCTCAAAGAACTGAGAGCTGAGTTACGACTTGACCTAGCAATCCCATTTCTCAGTATATATACAAAGGAAAATAAATCATTTTACCAAAAGGACAAATGCACTCAAGTATTCATTGTAGAGCTATTCACAATAACAAAGACATGCAATCAACATAGATGTCCATCAATGGTGAACTGGATAAAGAAAATGTAGTATATAAATATATGGACTACTACACTGTCATAACAAGAATGAAATCCTGACAAAGGACATTATCCTAAGCTAACTAACATAGAAACAGAAAACCAAGTACCAAGTTTTCGCATTTATAAGTGGGAACTAAATATTGGGTACACATAGATGTAGACACTGGAGACCACTAAAGTGGGGAAAGGGCTGAAAAACTACCTACTGGGTACTATGTTCACTACATGGATGATGGATTCAGTCACACCCCAAACCTCAGCATCATGCAACATACCTTTGTAACAAACCTGCACATGTACCCCCAATTCTAAAATAGAATTTGAAAGAGAAAAAGAAAATATTTTCATTACATTTTTCTTATAAAACATATTGTCTTTTTAAAATTTGGGAAATATAAAAACTGTGAAATGAATAAAATATGTTATACATAATCCTGTAACCTAGAGATAATTATTGTCAGACTGTGACACATATTCAAATATAAATCGAATTGTATTTTCCTATATCATTACATATTCTTTGAAGACAAAACAAAAAACCAAAAGCAAATTTTGTCCATGATAATAACCCTGCTTTTTACTGTCTCTAATTACGTTTCTATTCTTAGATTGTTTATTTGCTTTCAAATTATCTCATTTTTTCTGCCAAGTTTTGTCGTCTCCTCTATGTTATCTTCTCTATGATTACCTTTGTATCTCTAAATTGATCTATTTCTGAAACTTCCTATTCCTTTTAGTTTTTAATGTATTATTAATATTTTAAATAATATGTTTATTTTTCTGGAGCAATAAATTTCCAGATTATGTTTCAGAGATCTTTATTTTGCTTATTGTATTCATTTCTTTAGTGTCTTAAAATTATTCAAAGATAGAATTGAATTGAATGCTTTATTTTTACATATAATTAATTTCATCTAGAGTTAATATTTCCTATAAAAAGTAAGGGTGGAGAAGTATTGACTTGATGACTGGAAACTGTCTTAACTACATCTTTGATATTTAGAATTTGAATTGTAGGACTCAATATTGTTGGTTTATAACAATTTCTGAATGTTTTAGTTGCTTAGAGTCAGGAACAGAATTGGTGTGCTAAGTGAAACATACAGCCTCAATTTTAGTTTACTATTTTCTCATGCTTTGTCACTACATGTTTTTAAGTCCTTGGTTTTCAGAAGACTGCAGTCCTAAGAGATTTTCGCCTCAAAATTTAGCTGTTATACACTTGTGGCCAGCATGGAGCCCAGGCGCTACAAGTGTTTTGGTTTGATTTAGTTGTTTGTTTTTAATGATTTTCAAGAATTTTCTGCTTAGGTAATTGTGGTTAGTGCTTAGGTAATTGTGGTTAGGGGCTGTGTGACTGTTTCACATTTTTGCCTCTTCTTCTGCTCCCTACATCAACTCCAAGCTATTTGTATTTTTCCTGGTGGTCTGTCTATACCACAGCACTCATACTTCTTTCTTTTTTCTTTTTCTTCTTTTTTGCATGCTTATATGTACTGTTTTTCAGGTCTCTCTCACTGTCTGTCAGAGAAATATGTATGGTAGTGGGATGTGGAAGTTTGCCAGATTTCAGTGACTTAGTTTAAACTTAATTTGTAAACATTCTTCACAGTCTATGGTATAATGAGGTTTCTGTTTCATATTCTTTAGTCTTTTCATTTATTTCAGATGACTTGGAGGAGGGAAATTAAGTAAAATATATGTACTATACCATCTTTATGAAAATTTTGGAATTCTGGTTCTAAGAATTGATTTTTAGACTATCTCAAAATAAGTGATAAAAATGATGCCAATTTAAATTTTTTAAAAACATATGGCCTGTTAATCTATACAGCCAGATTTGACTATATTTTTCTATGTATTAGCACTAATTTTTTAGCATTATAATTCCCATAGATAAATAACTTCTAGGTTACTATAATCAAATATAACAAACTAAAGAAAAAGAAGCATACTAAAGGCAAGGAAAATGGTGGATCCATGGAGAAAATTTAAAGAACAGAGTTATGATTGTTAAGAATAAGCTTAGTGTTTGTTGACATGCTTTTGAACAATGCTTGTTAATAAGTTATAAAAAACAAAAGATCAAACAGATGGTGGATTCTGTAAAGGGAACAATGGTTACTTAATAAATGATTTTTTGTTTTTAATTCTGTTTTTGTGGTATCTCACATTTATTGACTTGTGGATGTGAAAACATGCCTGTATTCCTGATATGAAACCCATTTGATTATGGTGGATTATCTTTTTGATATGCTGTTGGATTCAGTTAGCTAGTATTTTGTTAAGGATTTTTGAATCTATATTCATCAGGGATATTAGTCTGTAATTTTCTTTTTTTGTTATGTCCTTTCCTGGTTTTGATATGAGGGTGGTACTGGTTTCATAGAATGATTTAGGGAGGATTTCCTCTTTCTCTGGCTTGTAGAATAATGTCAGTAGGAGTGGCATCAATTTTTCCAATTGTTCTTTGCATGTCTGATAAAATGCAGCTGTGGATCAATCTGGTCCGGGACTTGTCTTTCGCTGGCAATTATTTTTATTACAATTTTAATCTTGCAGCTTGCTATTGGTCTGTTCAGAGTTTCTATTCCTTCCTAATTTAATCTAAGAGGTTTGTATATTTCCAGGAGTTTATACATCTCCTCTAGGTTTTCCAGTTTATGTGCATAAAAGTGTTCACAGTAGCTTTGAATGATCTTTTGTATTTCTGTGTTATTGGTTGTAATATCTCCCATTTCATTTCTAATTGAGCTTAAATGGATCTTCTCTCTTCTTTTCTTGGTTAAACTCACTAATCATCTATCAATTTTATTTATATTTCCAAACAACCAGCTTTTCGTTTCACTTATCTTTTGTAGTTTTTAAATTTTTTTCAATTTTACTTAGTTCAGCTCTGACCTTTGATATTTCTTTTCTTCTGCTGGGTTTGGGTTTAGTTTGTTCTTGTTTCTCTATTTGCTTGAGGTGTGACCTTAGATTGTCTGTTTGTGCTCTTTCAGACTTTTTGATGTAAGTATTTAATGCTCTGAACTTTCCCCTTAGCACCACCTTTGCTGTATCCCAGAGGTTTGGATAGGTGGTGTCTCTATTAACATTCAGCTCAAATAATTTTTTTTTTAATTTACAACTTGATTTCATTGTGAAATCAATGATAATTCAGTAGCAGATTATTTAATTTTCGTGGTTCTGAGGGTTCTTTTTATGATCGTCTCAATAGCCACAGAAAAAGCATTTGTCAAAATCCAACATCCCTTTATGATTAAAACCCTCAGCAAAATTGGCATACAAAGGATATACCTTAATGTAATAAAAGCCATCTATGACAAACCCATAGCCAACATAATACTGAATGGGGAAAAGTTGAAAGCATTTCCCCTGAGAACTGAGACAAGACAAGATTGCCCATTCTCCCCACTTCTACTCAACATAGTACTGGAATTCCTAGCCAGAGCAGGAATTCAGACAAGAGAAAGAAATAAAGATCACCCAAATTTGTAAAGAGGAAGTCAAACTGTCACTATTTACTTAAAAAACACTAAAGACTCCTCCAAAAACCTCTGATAACTGATAAATTAATTCAGGAAAGTTTCAGGATACAAAATTAACATACACAAATCAGTAGTTCTGCTATACACCAACAGTGACCAAGCTGAGAATCAAATCAAGAACTCAACCCCTTTTACAATAGCTGCAAAAAAATTATAAAGTACTTAGGAATACAAGAAGATGAAAGAGCTCTATGAGGAAAACTACAAAACACTGCTGAAAGAAATCATAGATGACAGAAACGAGTGGAAACATATCCCATGCTCATGGATGGATAGAATCAGTATTATGAAAGTGACCATACTCTCAAAAGCAATCTACAAATTGAATGCAATTCCCATCAAAATACCACCATCATTCTTCACAGAACTAGAAAAAGCAATCGTAAAATTCATATGGAACCAAAAAAGAGCCTGCATACCCAAAACAAGACTAAGCAAAAAGAACAAATCTGGAGGCATCACTTTACCTGACATCAAGCTATACTATTAGGCCATAGTCACCAAAACAGCATAATACTGGTATGAAAATGGGCACATAGACCAACAGGACAGAATAGAGAACCCAGAAATAAAGTCAAATACTTATAGGCAACTGATGTTTGACAAGGCGAACAAAAATAGAAAGTGGGAAAAGGACATCCTATTCAACAAATGGTGCAGGGATAATTGGCAAGTCACATGTGGCAGTATAAAATTGGATCATCATCTCTCACCTTATACAAAAATCAACTCAAGATGGATCAAAGATTTAAATCTAAGATCTGAAACCATGAAAATTCTAGAAGAAAACATTGGAAAAATCCTTCCAGACATTGGCTTAGGCAGAGAATTCATGACCAAGAACCCAAAAGCAAATTCAACGTTAACAAAGACAAATAGATAGGATTTAGTTAAACTAAAAAGCTTCTGCACAGCAAAATAAACAATTAGCAGAGTAAGCAGACAACCCTTAGTGTGGGAAGAAGTCTTTCCAATCTATACATCTGACAAAGGACTCATATCCAGATTCTACAAGGAACTCAAACAAATTAGCAAGAAATTACAAACAATCTCATTGAAAAGTGGGCTAGGGACATGAATAGACAATTCTCAAAAGAAGTATAAAAATGGCCAAACCTGTGAAAAACGTTCAACATCACTAATGATCAGGGAAATGCAAATCAAAACCAGAATGAGATACCACCTTACTCCTGAAAGAATTTCCATAATCACAAAATCAAAAAATAATAGATGTAGGTATGGATGTGGTGAAAAGGGAACACTTTTACACTGCTGGTGGTAATGTAAACTGGTACAACCACTATGAAAAACAGTGAGGAAATTCCTTAAAGAACTAAAAGTAGAACTACCATTTGATCTAGCAATCCCACCCAGAGGAAAAGAAGTCATTATACAAAAAGATACTCGCACATGCATGTTTACAGCAGCATGATTTACAATTGCAAAAATATTGAACCAGCCTAAATGCCCTTTAATCAATGAATGGACAAAGAAATTGTGATATGCACGCACGCACACACACACACACACACACACACACACACACCATGGAATACTACTCAGCCATGAAAAGGAACGAAATAAAGGCATTCACAGCAACCCAAATGGAATTAGAGACCAGCATTCTAAATGAAGTAATTCAGGAATGGATAACTAAACACCATATATTCTCATTCATAAGCGGAAGCTAAGCTCTGAGGATGCAAAGGCATAAGAATGAGGCAATGGACTTTGGGGACTTGGGGGGAAAGGGTGGGAGGGTGGTGAGGGATAAAAGACTACAAATCAGGTACAGTGTAAACTACTTGGGTGATGGGTGCACCAAAATCTCAAAACTCACCACTAAAGAACTTATTCACATAAGGAAACACCACCTGTTCTCAAAAACATATGGAAATATAAAATAAAAATTTTTTAAATTAAATTAGATAGGCCTTCAGCTAGAGTGACAGGAAGATCACTGATAGTGATGTGCTCTGTTTTAGTAAGGTAAAGTAAAAAGATTATCTCAGAAGTTATCATTTTGTTGTCATTAGGTTATTTCATCTTAATTAATAAACAGATTTTTATCTAATAGCAGAGCTGTAAGTTCCATTAAAATTCAAAGCATAATATGTCTTCCTTCAAACAGAGATTTAAATTTTTTAAGCAAAAATTTAGGAATTTTAAAGTTCTCTGGTAGCAATTGGAAAAGAATCAGACCAATAATTCAAATCAAAGATGAAATTATATAAACTGAGTGTTATATGTATACACAATTGCATCAAAACGGGGTGAGTCCTTATAAAACAAACTAATAAAGAGTGTCCTCTGTTTGCAGCTGCAGACATGAATGTCATAACCTTGGGTATCACTGACTTATGCTGTATTTATATTATGCCAAATATTCACACAAAGAAGAGCATTTTGTTCTCATTACATAATTGTGTCATTTCAACCATATTTAATTGATGATTTTCTATAGCCTATTTTCAAAATGCTGCCAATCATCAAACCAAGAACTCAGGCCAGTTGTTCTGATAAACCAATGGTAAATCATGTTCTCATATTGACTGCCCTCCTCCAGAAGGTAGAATGTCTAATCTGAAATCAAACTGACTGGTTGCACTAGAAGACAACTCATTCCCTAGCTGCTCCTTCTACTTGGTTGTTGTTTACATACAACTGAACAATTCTGGAATGCAGGTGAGGCACCAAAGTTCTGATTCGAACTATTTTTCTAATGTTCTTCTACTTACTGAATTACATCTCCAAAGTGTAGTCTTCCAAGTATGAATTTTCAAACTTCTCATTTCCCCCAAATAACTGCCTAATTTTAGCAAAATTCTCTGGTCCTTGTCCTCCAGTGTTTGAGGACAGATGTACTGCTTCCTGTTTGTGGCCCACACTTCCAACTGCTTTCATAATCACAGCCCCTCCATCGTGCTGTGAGAACTCATTGTTTAATGTATATGTTCTCTCTTCTATAGCTCTAAACTCAGTCTCCTGAACCTAAAAATTTTTTCTTTATAGTTTAAACAAAAATAAAGTTAGCAATTAAAATCACCTGTCTCTTCAACAAGGAGGTATTTCATACTTTAAAAACAAACAGATAACAACAATAAAAAAATACTTGCTCCAAGGACATTGTATCTAATAAACAGAGCTAAGGTTTTGGCTGCTGTCTCAATAGATCTTTAAGGACTTCACAAATATACTCTCTTGGTACTTCCTATTGCAAAATAAATGTAGTTTTCTTGCACTTCACACTTATAATTATTCTCTCCCTCCTGAAAAACAGGAGGCCACTTGTTTCTTAGGCCACTTATCCTTTGAGTTACTTCAGGGCTAGGGTCATGTCATTCATTTTTATATCATTATCCTTCTAAAAGTGCCTTTATCTTCACTATTTTACCATGCAATAGCTATTAACCTCTCTCTTCCTACACACAGTAAGATAAATGAACATTTTTCTGTTGGAGGTGATGAGGTGAATAACCTGATAGCTCTGATGACACACTAAGAAACCAGTACAATTAATTAGCTTTGTCTAGAAATACCAGATTTTCCAGATATCCTATCTAATAAACATGAAAAAAGCATTATGGTACATTCAGTGATAAACATCCAGAGGTATATGGGGTAAATGAGGAGGATTTGATGTTTTCAAATTTTGTGTATCAAACGTGATAGATTTTCCATTATAAGAACTTACAATTAAATCTACTAAATCAATATGCCTTTAAAATGAGAGGGGAGGCACCATGATGGTGAAAGATTATGATATTTTTTCCTATGTTCCCATTCCACTAAACAAATGTCATGAAATGGACAAGTGAAACACAAGTATTTACTCAATGTCTCCATAAAATTATAATGTGTGATAAACATTGGTGATATAAAATTGAATGACATGACCCTAGCCCTGAAGTAACTCAAGGCATAAGTGGCCTAAGAAACAAAGAAGTATTGTTTTTCAGGAGGGAGAGAATAATTATACATGTGAAATGTAAGAAAACTACATTTATTTCGCAGTAGTAAGTACCAAGAGAGTGTATTTGTGAAGTCCCTAAAAATCTATTGAGACATCAGTCAAAACCTTATTTCTGTTTATTAGATACAATGTTTTTCTTAGAGCAAGTATTTTTTATTGCTGTTATCTGTTTGTTTTTAAAGTATGAAATATCTTCTTGTTGAAGAGATGGATGATTTTAATTGCTAACTTTATTTTTGTTGAAACTATAAAGAAGAAATTAGGATAACTTTAGGTTTACAATGGGATACTGATTACATACATTATATTATTTTCTTATGAAACTACGGCAATGAAAATAAAGAAATAAAACTGATCTAAATCTGAAACAATGGAAAGAGCTAGTGACTGACTATTCCTAGTCCGATAAGATATATCAGTATATATTTAGAAAAGAGAAACAGAGCGGGAAGAGGTAATTGGGACAGAATAGAGAATGCCACAAACTAGAGTACAGGGAGAAGACAACTGAGGTGTGAATTGAATCAGTCCCAGGAAAAGCTTGCAATTTATAAATGTCATGAAAAACAGAAGGTATATATATGGAATTTTAAAACAATGTTGTTAAATAAGTTTCTGTATTGAAAAATTACCTCCCTCACTTATGCTTCCACCTCTATGCCCATTCATAATATTGAGTAGCAGATACCTGAAACCCATGGTAGACTTAGCTCTTCTCTAGGGAAACTGAGGAACTCCAGAGCAGAGATTCTACTCCAACATTTAGAAGTAGCTGTTTAAATAGCTGGTTTTTACTATACAACCTAAAGTTCAGCCTGACATTTAAAAATCTCTTATTTGTACCCAGAGACACTGAACAACTTGTTAATGACTTAATCTTAAAAGTGAATGGACATCAGAACCCTCAGACTATTGTAAAATTCTCCAAAATGGAAGAGAAAGAAAAAAATGAATAGAAATTGAGATAATATCAGGAGAAATCAGAACTTCATAAACTGTAGTATCCTCAGAGATCATTGAGAAAATCCATAAGGAAAAGGATGCTATAAAAAAGAAAACTTGGTGACTAAAACTGAGGTCTTAATAAAAGTGCATTTTCCAAAATTAAAAATTATATAGAAGAGTTGGAAAATTAAGTCAGAAATAGTTTAGAAAGCATCCATCCATCCATACAAACCATCAAAATGAGGGAAACTGAAGATAAATGATCCATCTAGGAGATCCAATAACATGATATGTAATATGAGTTCTGAAAAGAGATGAGTACACTGAGTAAAGGAAATTGTCAAACACACACATACGTGTATACACAAGTGCTGAAGCACTTGTCTCCAAAATAAGAATCCTTATTAAAAACTAGCAAATAAATGGAAAAATACGACCATTTCTAGTCAATCTGTTGGAAAAGTTCAGAACCCAAAGGATTATTAAAAGATCGTAAGAACTTTCAAAAATAATTTTTAAAAATTAACTACAAAGGAGAATATCTGTCCAGGCAGAAACATTGGATACAAGATGATAGGGCAATACTTTCATAGATCTAAGGAAAAAAAAATATTTTTAGTTCAGAATCCTACAATGGAAAAATAAGGTAAATGCTGGGTTAGAATAAGGATATTTTCAGACATGAAGGACTCAAGAGATTTACCTTTCAGACATGCTTACTTAGAATATTTCTAAAGGTGTAACCCAGCAAAAATGAGCATAAAAACCAAAAAGAGGGAGATACAGGAGAGAATGGAGTGGAACAGAAAAGACATGACCCAGGCTGATGGCCATGCACCAAGTCTGTGGAGCTGGCAGTCCAAATTGGAGGAGAAGGATGTGGGGCTCTTAAAGGGAAGACAGAGGAAAAAGGTGACAGAAAAATGGACTGAATGTAGACTTTGAAAAACTAAGGGAATGAATAAAGTAAATGGCTGGTAAGGGAGAATGGAAATAGCAACTACAAATCCCAGGTAACTATTTTTTTAAGCACAAAGAAAAATCAGTGAGCTGTGCTTTTCTGTGAACATTATTTATACAATCACAATAAGGAAGACACGGTTTAAAGATCTGACTAAAGTACTCAACCAATATACAAAGCACAAAGGGCTTAATTATGATTATCAAGATAAGGTAATGTTGTCAGCCTTCACAGTACAGAGATAAGCTCATAAATGACAAAAATTACGTAGAAGGAGGACAGAAACCTCAATAGGAAGTTTTCGAAATATAATTAAAAGCAAATTCTTATTCCAACTCAGGAATCTCTACACAAAGATAGTGAAGAAATAAACCACTTTTATTATTGAATAAACCATAAGGCATAATGCAATGTGCATCATAGACAATCTGTTAACAGATATTTGCAAGGACAGAAAAAAAATCTCACCCGTGTGTATAGCCAAGCAGATATACTCCATTACATACATGCTTTGAAGATAAATAATAACTAGTCCTCAAGTAAGAGAACTTAAGAGTACCATTTGTCACACACAATGCATCCTATCTTATATCTCTATGGCAGGAGGTAATTTTGAAACTGGAAGCCACCGACCCACCAAAGATAGGCTCCTGCACTCTCACAGAAGCTGTGAGATAGGGACACTATCTTCCTTGATGATTATATTTCACAAAAGACATCCTTAAGTCATACGATGAAAAAGTCCTAACTAGTCTTCAAAAGGAAGTTTATGCGTATCAAAGAGAGGAGGAATAATTACAGGTTTTCCAAAGTAAATGCTCTTAGTAAACAGAAGGGGACGAAATATCCTTCCTTATTTTAAACAGGGAAATTTAAGCCTCTTATTTTTAATATGTGTTTGTGCTTACAGACGATAATCATGATAGTGGCCTCTTCTTGCCAAGTGCACTGTCAGAGATCCTGTCCTGAGATAGTGACACACGAAGGAAAAATGCTTCGATAGTGCTTGGATAGAAAGATTAAATGAGAATCTAAAACTGATAGAAATATATTGGTAGTGAGAGGGAGAGAAAGTAGAACAATTAAATAATTTAAATTATTCTATTTTGCTAAACAACCAAATTAATTAAAAAGAGCACTAGAATCCTAGTATACAGAAATATTTTCAGAACTGTAAGATGAAAACAGCTACGATAATTAGACATGGTTGGCACAGGAAAGCAAGACTTGGAAGAAGACTATTACTTATATGTATTTCTTCAAATATTATATATGATGTTTTTATATTATAAAAAAGAAAATGTATAGTACATTTTATAGTGTCCCAACCAATATATAGTATAATAGGAAAATGTCAAAATGGAGAATTAACAAAAAAAATTAAATGATATGTGATTTTAAAAAGCACATTTACAGCAAAGTTTGCTTATCACTGGTTTTCAAAAGATAAAAGATGATATATTTTTTATCTTTTGATGATTATTTATATGCATATGATGTAAGTACATACCTGTGTTTATATCTGAAAGCATCTCAAGTTATGGAACTTTATTTTACATAAACATTTCAAAAATGTTTTAAAGTATGTAGATAACATAATGAACACCTCAGCGCATTCCCGTACTTTACCAAATCCTCCCATTATACTTCCTTCAGAAGCTTTGGTTTGTCTTAAAACTAGATCCTCTTGTTTTTAGAGTATGTGAGAGTTGCATTACCTTCTCCCATTGGTCCTTGAGGTACACTGTGCTCCCATGTGAGGTTGCCTATCAAAACTGCATTATTAGTACTCTGAACATATGGTTTAAGAATTAGACTAGACCCTTCTAACTTTGGGAATTAATATGATAGTTAAATAATGTCTAACAGTTAACTCCTGATGTCTACCTAGAAACCTGTATCCTCTTTGCTTTAGTAAATGGCTACTTCTTCCTTTTAGTTGCTCCAGCCAAAAATTTGCAGACATCCTCAGTTCTTCACTTTTTCTCATATTGTACAACTACCATTTTAGTTCCTTTGTGGTGCTATAACAAAATACATAAGACTGGATAATTAATAAAGAACATAAATTTATTTCTCACAGTCCTGGAGGCTGGAAGTCCAAGATAAAGGTGCTGACCAGCTTTGTCTAATGAGGGCCTGGTCTCTCCGCTTCCACGATGGCACCTGGTTGCTGCGTTCTTTAGAAAGGGCAAATGCTGCATCCTCACATGGTGGAAGGTGGGGGGAAGTGCAAAATGGGATAGACAGCTCACTCATGCTACTTCTTATAAGGTCATTAATCTTATTCTTGAGGGCATAGTTCCCAAAAAGCTCTACCTTCCAATACCATAGCCTGGGTGATTAGGTTTCAACATATGAATTTTGAAAGGAGACATAAATTCAAACCACTGCAATCACTTATCAGCAAGCAACGCATGTTGACTCTAGAATCTCATCACTATTCACTACTTACCCTGCCACATCCAGGCTCCAGTCATCAACTCTTTCTTGGAATATTACAATAGCATTTTAAGTAGTCCCCTGTTTCTACTCATTCTCTCCACATTCTCAACACAGCAGCTCGTAAAAGCTTTTAATTAAATCAGATCATACCTTTTCTCCACTCAAAATGTTCCATTTCACTCAGTCTAAAAGCTAATGCCCTTACAATAACTCATAAATCTCTCCTTTCTCTCTGATTCAATTTTGCCATTCTCTGCTCCCTCAGCTCTGTCACGATGGCCTTCTTTGCATTTCCTGAAAGACACTACACATACCCTCACCTCTGGATCATTGTTTGTGCATTCATTTAACCATGGAGTATGTCTTTATTTCTTTTCTGTTGTCTCTTTAAATTTGACTTTATTAATGAGCCTTCTCTCATAAGACTATATGATAAAGCAAGTCCACACCCTATTCTCTCTGGTACTCCCTATCTCACTTCCTCTGCTTTGTTTACCTCTATGGTAATTATTACCAACTGACATGCTACGTAGTTACACTTGCTTATATATAAATTGGGCCCTTCATCTCATTAGAAAGCATGTTCTAAAAAAGGAGAACTTTGTTATTTTTATTTATTGCTTTATTCCCAGCACTTGTGAAAATTCTCATTTCAAATGGGACTTCTTCACAGAAGTCTTTGTTGACAACCTCGAAATGTAATCTTAGTTAAGTTCCATTACGTTTTCTCTCCAAAAATTCTCCCTTTGCAGTGCTCATTTCCTTGCAAATGGTATTTGCATCTTTGGATGTCACTCCAAGCTACAAGAGAACAGGGTCCGTGTCTTAGTCTATTTCGGCTGCTATAAGAAAATACCACAAACTGGGTAGCTTAGAACAAAAGGCATTTATTTCTCACAGTTATGGAGGCTTGGAAGTCCAAGACCAAGGTGCCAACAGATTTGGTGTATGATGAAGGCTCACCTGCTTATTGATAGCTATCATCTTACTCTAACTTCACATGGCAGAAGGACAAGCTAGATGTATTAGTCCATTTTCATGCTGTTATAAAGAAATACCCAAGACTGAGTAATTTATAAATTCAATGCTATTCCCATCAAGCTACCATTGACTTTCTTCACAGAATTGGAAGAAAACTACTTTAAACTTCATATGAAACCAAAAAAGAGCCCACATAGCCAAGATAATCCTAAGCAAAAAGAACAAAACTGGAGGCATCATGCTACCTGCCTGCAAACTATATTACAAGGATACAGTAACCAAAACAGCATGGTACTGGTACCAAAAAAGATATAGACCAATGGAACAGAGCAGAGTCCTTAGAATAACACTACACATCTACAACTATCTGATCCTTGACAAACCTGACACAAACAAGCAATGGGAAAACAATTCTGTATTTAATAAATGGTGTTTTGAAAACTGGTTAACCATATGCAGAAAACTGAAACTGGACCCCTTCCTTACACCTTCTACAAAAATTAACTCAAGATGGAATAAAGACTTACATGTAAGACCTAAAACCATAAAAATCCTAGAAAAAACCTAGGCAATATCATTCAGGACATAGACATGGGCAAAGACTTCATGTCCAAAACACCAAAAGCAATGGCAACAGAAGCCAAAATTGACCAATGGGATCTAATTAAACTAAAGAGCTTCTGTACAGCAGAAGAAACTATTAGCAGGGTGAACAGGCAACCTACAGAATGGGAGAAAATTTTTGCAATCTATCCATCTGACAAAGGGCTAATATCCAGAATCTACAAAGAACTTAAACAATTTTTCCAAGAAAGAAACAAATAACCCCATCAAAAGTGGGCAAAGGATCTGAACAGACACTTCTCAAAAGAAGACATTTATGCAGCCAACAAATATATGAAAAAATGCTCATCATCATGGGTCATTAGAAAAATGCAAATCAAAATCACAATGAGATACCATCTCACACCAGTTAGAATGGCCATCATTAAAAAGTCAGGAAACAACAGATGCTGGAGAGGATGTGGATAAATAGGAACACTTTTACACTGACACTTTTACACTGTTGGTAGGAGTGCATATTACTTCAACCATTGTGGAAGACAGTGTGGTGAATCCTCAAGGATCTAGAACTAGAAATACCATTTGACCTAGCAATCTTATTACTGGGTATACACCCAAAGGATTATAAATCATTCTACTATAAAGACACATGCACAAGTATGTTTACTGCGGCACTTTTCACAATAGCAAAGACTTGGAACCACCCCAAATGTCCATTAAACATTAGACTGGATAAAGAAAAAGTGTCACATATGCACTATGGAATACTATGCAGCCATGAAAAAGGATGAGTTCATGTCCTTTGCAGGGACATGAATGAAGCTGGAAACTATCGTTCTCAGCAAACTAACACAAGAACAGAAAACCAAACACCACATGTTCTCCCTCATAAGTGGGAGTTGAACAATGAGAACACATGGACACAGGGAAGGGAACATCACACACCAGGGCCTGTCATGGGGTTAGGGGGGGCGGGGGAGGGATAGCATTAGGAGAAATACCTAATGTAGGTGACGGTTCATGGGTGCAGCAAACCACCATGGCATGTATATACCTATGTAACAAAACTGCACGTTCTGCACATGTACCCCAGAACTTAAAGTATAATAATAAAAAATAAACATAAAAAATAAAAATAGTAAAAGGGTGAACAATTTAGATTTATATTTAAAAATAAAATAAACACTGTTGAATAAAAAAAAAAAGAGAGAGAGGTTTAATTGACTCACAGTTCTGCATGGCAGGGGAGGCCTCGGGAAACTTACAATCATAGTGGAAGGCATCTCTTCACAGGGCGGCAGGAGAGGGAATGAGTACAAGCAGGAGAAATGTCATATACATATATAACCATTAGATATCATGAGACCACTCACTATCACGAGAACAGTATGGGGGAAACCACATCTATGATCCAGTTACCTTCATCTGGCTCTTCCCTTG
Source organism: Papio anubis (assembly GCF_008728515.1). Taxonomy (NCBI): domain Eukaryota; kingdom Metazoa; phylum Chordata; class Mammalia; order Primates; family Cercopithecidae; genus Papio; species Papio anubis. Next base: position 67,553,385 of record NC_044985.1, on the reverse strand, counting down.
ACACATGGGGATTATTACAATTCAAGGTGAGATTTGGGTGGGGACACAGAGCCAAACTATATCACTAGGTCTCTAAGGTCTCTTTTATAATAATACAAATACTGATCATGAGGGCTCCACCCTCATGACCTAATCACCTCTCAAAATGCCCCCTCCTAATACCATCACATTGTGAGTTAGAAATTTAACATATAAACTTTGGGGAAAGATAAACATTCTGACCATTATAATCCATTCCAACAGCCAGAAATCAAATGTCCTTCTCACATGCAAAACACAGTCATTTTATCCCAATAGCCCCCAAGTCTAAACTCATTCCAGCATCAAAAGTCTAAAGTCTCATCTAAATATCATTGAAATCAGATAGGGGTGAGACTGAAGGTACAATTTATTTGAAGGCAAATTGTTCTCTACCTGTAAATCTGTGAAATTAAACATATGATGTACTACCAAAATACAATGGTGAAACAGACATAAGATAGACATGCCCATTCCAAAATGGAGAAATAGGAAAGAAAAAATGAATGATGGATTCCTGGCAAGTGCTGGCAATTCTAAAACCTTAAGACTTGAGAATAATCTTCTTTGGCTTGATGTGGTGACCTCCATATCCATTGGGGTGGTAGTGCTGCCCCTATGACCTTGCTGAGTACAGCCCAGGTGTCAGCTCTCACAGGTTGTAATCTCTTTCTCAGGCTGCCTGGACTAGAATTGCACATGGGTGGCTCTACCAGTCTGCAGTTTCAGGATCAGCCCTGGCCCCAGAACTCTGCAGGGCATTGCCCTAATGGGGGCTTTCTGCAGTGGCCCTGTGTAGGCCAGCAGCAATTCTCTGCCTGGGCTCTGTGGCTCTCCAGGGTATCCTATGAAATCTAGGTGGAAGCGGCCATGTCCCTGAAGCTTTGCTGGATGCAGAGCACATTGCACCAGCACTGGCCAGAGCCACACCTGGAGAAGCTGCGGAGCCCTACAATGGCATACTGGGAGCAGAGCCCACAATGTAAAGTGGCACCAGACAGAAATGGCACCTTGTTTGATATCATTCTCTTCTTCCCAGATCTTTCTTGGTGTTGGCACCTTTGACCTGTGATGGAAGGGGCAACCCTGATGATCTCCAAAATGCCCTAAGGATCATTCTTCCACTGTCTTGGACAGCAGGTTCTAGCTCATATTTAAATGGCTAATATTCTCATTGTCTTGATGAGTTGTACCTGTCTTCCATTGAGATAGCAAATCCACACTGATTTCTCTATCTACAAAAGGGTCACTTGGTCATACCCTATTCTCTCCCAAACAGGTTTTTTCATTTCTTTCAATATGGATAGGCTGAGAATTTTACAAAGTTTTAAGTTCTGCTTCCTTTTTGACGAATCAAACTGTCTTTACATTATTTCTCTCTTCCCACATTTTACTACAACCAGTCAAGAAGAACCAGACCACTCCTTCAGGACTTTGCTTAGAAATTGCCTTGGTTAAATATTCAGCTTCATCACTCACAAGGTCTGCCTTCCACAAAACACTAGGACATGCACACAATTCGACTAAGTTCTTTGATACTTTATAATAAGGATGGCTTTTCCTCTATTGTCCAATAACATGTCCCTCATTTCCATTTGAGACTTCATCAGGATGGCCTTTAGCATCCTTACTTCTACCAACATTCTATTCACAATCATTTGGGTATTCTATAAAAAGAATGAGGCCTTCCCTCTAGTTCTCCTCTTTCTGAGCCCTCGCTAAAATCATCTTTAAAGTTCCCTTTAAGGTAATATAGGATTTTTCTAGCATGTATCTGAAAATTCTTCTTGCCTCTACTCACTACCCAGCTCTAGAGCTACTTCCACATTTTTAGGTATTTGTTACAATAGCACCCACAGTTACCAGTACCCATTTTGTATCTTACTTCATTTGGGCTGTTATAACAAAATACCATAAGCTGGTAGTTTATGAACCAGAAATTTCTCACTCTTCTGGAGCCCAGAAGTTCACAATGAAGGCACCAGCACATACAGTGTCTGGTGAGGGCCTGCTTTCTGGTCATAGATGGTGGCATCTTGTTGCGTCTGCACATGGTAGAAAGGGCAAGGCAACTCCTTGAGGCTTGTTTTATAAGGGCTCTAATGTAATTCATGAGGGCTCTGCTTTCATAACAATCACCTCCAAAAGGCCACACCTCCTTATCCCACTAGGAATGAGGTTTCAACATATACATTTAGGGGTGGACACAAAAATTCAGACCATAGCAGACAGTCCGACTTTGAATACAGGCGCATAATGGTGTGTCTGGCACGTAATGAATACTCAGTATATAAGATAGGTGATAAAGTGAATCAAAATTATTTAATGAATTCTCCACTTCACCCATGACAGACTATCTGTGATTCTTGGAGTCGTTTATTTCTCTCTAAAGTTAAGTATACTATTTACTATTTCTACCTTATTTTTTAAATTCAGAAGGTTGAAGGTTTTTCTAACAATATTGATTCTACCTCTAGACTGTTTCTTTTTTTCCATCAAAGTCCATTTATTTACTCTTCCAACAATTGTTTTTTTAATAATTTTTGACCAGAATTATCTAGGCATTGAATATACAACAGTCAACAAAATAAAGTCCCCGTTGTTAGGGAGCTTAAACCATTAGGTTGGTGCAAAAGTAATTGGGGTTTTTGCCATAAAATTCAATTACTTAATACTATACATATTAGTGTATAGGTGAGGTGAGGCACAGACAAATAAATAAATAGTAATATAAATTAATGCATGATCTGAAGAAAGCGTAATGCAAGGTGAACAGCTAGAAGGTATGAGTAGATAACTACAGCAGGGTAGTAATGGAAGTCCTCTAAGTGATGTGGAGAGATCAGAGACAGTGAGAAAGTAGGTCCTGCAGACATGTGTAGTTTCCTTGGAGGAAGGCCCAGATCCCAACTTCTTAGTACTTTATGCATATGGCTCACAGCAGAGATCTTTTTTAAAGGATTTCCCTTTGACGTAGAAAACCAAGTACCTAGGAGATTATATGTACTAATTCCTTCTTTTCCCTTAGTAACCCAAAGCCAGTGACCAAATGGCATGAGGATACAAAACCCTAGCCCCTTTTCTCAGATGCCATTCATGCTCCAGTGGTGAGGAGGGCTTCCCTAATGCCTTCTCACTAAGGCATGACTTGTATTTGAATCCTTGGCTCTGGGTCTACTTCTCAGAGAAATGAAGAAATGGAAAAAGGGCATTCCAGGCTTAGGAAATAGCAAGTACAAAAGCCATGAAGAAGAAGAATCATTGATATTCTTGAGGAAAAGCAAGGGGGCTAGTGTGGCTGAAGTATGAGAGAAGTGAGGTGAGAAATGGCAGCAGAGAGCATCTCTACCTTCCCACACCCACCCTCAACTCTGTGAATTTCAGGGCAGTGGTTGTGTCTTGTTCATTCCTTCACCTCTGGTGTCTACAGTTTTAAGATGTTCAATAAATATTTACTAAATTTATTTTTTCTTCTAGAAAATTACCAGGTGAATATTTATCTCAATCTGTTGTCTTATTTCCCATTCAACTACATGAATATTATTTCCCCTGACATTTTAGAAATATCTTTAATTCTCACTTTTATAATTTATTTTTAATGAGACTGATAGAACTGCAGCAATATGCATAGAAACATATTTAGTATTATAATAAATAGAATAACGAATTGAACAATTTGATAAGGTGCAAAAGAAAGTGTGAAAAATCACCTAAATGGCTAGGGCATTCATGTTATATAAACTGTCACAGTATTGGAAATAAATCTTACACTTTTCCAGTTATGAGTTTCTCTTTTTTCTACTCAGTTAAAAACTATTGAATTTTATTATATCTCTTAATCATCCCAAATTCATGATAGAATAAAGTAAAATATAAATATTTAATTATGTCTGTCTATTTTGAGGTTAAAAGGATGGATACTAAATGATAAATATTTCAGATGAGCTAAGTCTATGTGAAGTCACAGTTTCAAATGTTTGGTTTGAAAAATTCCATTGCCCATATACACAACAATAAAAATATTTCCAAGAGCAACAAAACTCTTCTGTGGGTGAACTTGTCTGTACTCGGTTAGGTAGCCTGCCAAGCATAAAATGAATCATTAAATATTAATAGCTATCAATTTCCTGTATAGCTGTCCTGAAAACATTCACCACAGCTAATAAGCTCTTGGCCATTGCCAGTGACTCATGCTTAGCTTCTGGTGTTGGACTGGATCCCTCAACTGAGAACCTGGTACTTTTATCTTTAGTGAAGCCTTATTCTAGATTTTAACTTGAATGCTTTTAATAGTTCCTGGGCTTCCTGTAAATTATAGGGCTTCTAATAACATCTTTCACTCATCTGTCATGCCCACCTCATACCTACATACTGACAGTCTTTTTCTTAATAAAATGTTGAATTTCATCATTGTGCATCATTATTCATAGCCTACTGTATTAGTATTCTGTGGCTGCCATAAAACATTACTACAAATTTGGTGGCTTAAAGCAACAGGACTTTATTCTCTTACAGTTCTGGAGGCCAGAAGTTCAAAATCAATTTCACATAGCTGAAACCAAGATCTCAGCAGGACTGTTCCTCCTCCGTAGACTCTAAGGGAGAATCTGTTACTTGCCTCTTTCAGTTTCTGATGTCATTTCTTGGCTTGTGGCCACATCTGTCATCTTCATATCACCTTCTTCTCTGTATGTTTGTGTCACGATATCCTCTGCCTCTCTCTCATAAGGATGCATGTGATTGCATTTCGGGCCTACCCAGAAGGATAATTCAGAATAAGCTCCTCTTCTCACGATCCTTAACTCAACCGCGTATTTTGCCATGTAAGATGATACTCACTCTTTTGCTATGTAAAGCAATATCCACAGGTTCTGGAGATTCATAGATGAATATATCTTTGAGGCAACAATTTGGCCCACTACACATACCCATTAAGAAAACTTTTGTTAGTGGATAAAATCCTTAATAGTGTACTCTTTTTGAATCTTGCTACTAAAGGCTTTAAAAATAAAGTTATCCATTTAAAGCTAGGGGTATACAAACATGATTTAAAAAGAAAGGGTATATAAGCAGCTAATTAGAAAAATTGAGTCTTTGACAAGGTAACATTAATCTAAGGAACAGATTTAGTTTTCAGGTTTTTCACCCATACTACAGTATTGAATATGTCAAACTACATATTCTAATGATTCTTTGATAACTTACCTGACTCTTTCTTTTTGGAATCCTCTAGCTTTCACAGAAAACTCTTAATTTTCAATAATCTCAGTCACTAAGCCCAGTATCGGCCTCTCAAAGTGCTAGGGATTACAGAATGTAAAGCGATCGCGTATGACAGTTCAGCAATTAAATCAGTCAAGCTTCCACTTGTCCTGAAGCTGTGATTCTAGGGATGTATACACCTGCCATTCTCAAGTAGTCTCACCTCCTTTTAAAACAGAGATCTTCCTGTTTCCACTTATTTTCAAGACTTATCTGTGTGCTTCACTCAGAAAAACAGAATTTAGCTCCCTTTTCAGAGTTGACTACATAATTTGCAGAGCTTAGTTTCAAATGAAAATGTGGGGTCCTTTTTCAAAAATTAATAATTTCAGGATGATGACAGCAAGATATTAAACTAAGCATGTGTTCTTCTAAAGCATAGTACCCTGTGCAACTAGAGTTGGTGTGCCCACGCCCTGCCTAATTTCTAGAGCTAGAGCATCTATCCTCAGTGTGGGCTCCTGAGTCCAGCCTTTTTCAATTTGATATGCAGCAGTGCTTCCCTCAGGTACAAACCTTGTTATATTTGTCTCAGAAAATATATTTGCTAACCAATGAGAAAATTATTTCAACTACTGTTGGGAAATATATTAAAAAATTAAATATTCCCACATTTCACTTTGAATGTCAGTTTTAAATAATTAGAAACCCAACTCAAACTAAGTTTAAAAATAAAGGGAAATTACAGATTTATATAGTTGAAAAAAATTCAGGGATGGGGTTGGAATCAGATGAGATTTAATAAGTATTCTGATTTTATTTCTCTCTAGTCTCTTGGATTTGCTCTACTTGGCCTGTTGCCTCTGTGTTTCAACCAGTGGTAAGAGGGCTTGCAGATCCAGGCCTGACAGCTATATGCAACAATACAAAGAGATAGAAAGAACCCATTCGTTCCAGTAATTCTCTCCTAATGGTGAGGGACCGTCATTGGCAGAAGCCTCCGGTAAACATTGCCTTGAAGCTTGCTTACTCATGCAGAAGCATGTGCCCATTCCTAAACATCTGGTGGCCAGGAAAATTTTATGTTCAGATAGGCATGAGCTTGGCTTCCGGAATTATGGCAAAGAAAATGGGATTTCCCTTAGTGGAAACTTGGACTGAGCTGATAAGGATAGATTGACTTAAAAAAAAATAATGAGGGCTAGGTAAAAGATGACTATTGTCGACCGCAAGGAGTTATCTAAAGCTGATGTAATGAAATCAATGCAGTTTTTATTAAAAGATCTTACTGTGAGATCATAGCAGATTATTTTTTCTAAAGCTTTTAGCTAAGAGGCTTAAAACAGGAATGGCTAAAATAAGGAAGGAGTAAAACCTACGTTACTGAAGGTGAATATCCCCATATAAGTTGTTGCCTTGACAACAGGAATGGAACAAGAGTTACAGGTTGTGGTCTACCAGGTCTCTGCTGAGACATCCCAGTGGAGGGGTGCTTTTGTCCAATAAATTGATTCTCAGTAAATCTTGCAAAGGATATGGAGATATTTTATAATTGAGAAAACTGAAAATTTTGAAAAGTGTTAGTCAATGTCATGTCAGCTCTGTATTTGGAAATACATTAGGTCCAAAGTGATTCATGATAGCAGGGAAAGAATGTCACATTATTTTACTTTTTCTAAAGATACTGATTATCACTTACTAATGTTAGTGAAACTTCACTATTACTCATTATTGGGGGTATGCGAGAACTTCAGGATCTATATAATCCTAGGAAAACAGTAGGCAGGCTTGGTTTTAGCACATAGTGCCTGCTATATAGAAGTAGCCATTAAATAATTCACTGGGTGATGGTCACTTTCCATTGTTCTTCAGCAACTAGCTGCTGCTGTTCTCTGGGAAGATTTCTATATGGCTTCTTCCCAAGCCTTCTCCATCCAAGTGAGCACAGAATTCTTCTTTGTTGTAGGGACTATGCTGTGAATTGCATAAGATATTTAGCCTCTACCTACTAGATGCTAGTAGCACCCACTCCCAAGTTAGGACAATTTGAAAATGTATCCAGACTTTGTCAAATGCCACTGGGGGATAAAATCACCCCAATGGACAACCACTGGATTAGCGATATCTCTAATATCCCTTCAAATTTAACATTTCTTAATTCTGTGATATAGATAATGGACAATGAGTACTTTATAAATTATAATATGAGATACAGTCATATGTCACATAGTGACAGGAGTACATTCTGAAATAAGTATCATTAGGTGATTTTGTGGTTGTGTGAACATCATAAAATGTATTTATACAAACACAAACAATATAGCCTACTACACACTTAGCCTACATAGTATAGCCTATTGCTGCTAGGCTACAAACCTGTACAGCATGTTACTGTGCTGAATACTGTAAGCAATTTTAAAACCGTAATAAGTATTTATGTATCTAAACATAGAAAAGGTATGATAAAAATATTGTATCATAATCTTATGAGGCCACCGACATATATAATAGGGTCCATCATTGAATGAAATTTTATGTAGGAGTGACTGTGCAAAAGTTATGTGTTCATTCATTCATCAGACTTTGTTAAACATTTACAAGGGACAAGACAATACACTACATGGACAAAAGGTGAGTTAAAAATGATGCCCCTCTCTAGCAGGGAAAGTCAGCTACACATGTAAATAACATTTTCCATATCTTAAAGAACAATGAAATTTCAGCATTGGAAAGTTAGAGTAACAGGCTATAAGTAAATTTGGGAGAGAAAATAAAAGCAGTTTCTTGGATTGTTTCAAGACAAAGTGGGCCATTTAAGAAAACTGTGCCACAGATTAGGCTAAGAAAAGCCATTACTCTTACTAATGCGGTTTAAACTTACATTATTAGAGTCATAAAATTTTAGAGGTTGAAGGGACCTTAGAGATCATCTAATACTATCACCCTCATTTTACAGATGAGGAAATTGAATCTTTTCTCATCCCTTGTGCATTATGAGCAGATGAAGCGGAAATAAGCAAGAAAAATCTAAATTGATGCCAACAGCAGCAGGAGCTTACTCAGTTTGTACATTGTTTTAAAGGGAATAACACAAACCATGACCTTCTTTTAAATTAGGAAGAATGGCCAATACTACATACAAGAATAGTATACAGGATAAAACTATGATGAGGAAAAAAAAATTAAAAAAAAAAAAAAAAGATTGTGCTGCATGGGAGGGTGTATGGGATTCCCTGTGGGAAGTTCAGTGTGTGAGAAGAATTCCCTTAGTTCTGAGTAGGATATTTTTAAAATATCCTGCAATTAATATAGATATACCTAAAGACACTGGTTTTCTAATCTCATTCTCACCCTAAATTTAGTGCATATTTAAAGACAAATAACAATTTACAATTAAATTATTACAACATTGTAAAACAGCCTAGTAACTTCCAGTGCAAATATTCTAATTCAATGTGTATAAGGACCAAGTAGACAATGTGAAAGTGTAAAAGAGGTCAATTATAAAGCGATAATTAATATACTGCTTGCAATGCATAACCTGGGCCATTGGTCAGAGAACAGACACATACGTTTCTCACAATGTTGAGGATGTAAATTAATGAGTCCCTCAGAAATAATATTTCCTAATTTTACAGGTACCGATTAGAGAGGTTTAAACATCTGAGCATTAAGTGTAAGAATTTGAGGCTCATGTGGTGTCTCATGCTTGTAATCTTAGCACTTTGGGAGGCTAAAGTGGGAAGAACACTTGAGCCCAGGAGTTCAAGACCAGCCTGGGCAACATGACAAGACCCCATCTCTACAAAAATGAAACCTTACCCAGGCATGGTGGTATGTCCCTGTAGACCCAGTTACTTGGCAGACTGAGGTGGGTGAATGGCTTGAGCCTGGGAAAGAAGCGAAGGCTGCAGTGAGCTGTGATTTTACCACTGCACTCCAACTTGGGTAACAGAGAAAGACCCTGTCTCAAATAGAATATATATATTTGGGAGATTGAGAATTGGAATAAGGTGATGTCTTTTAATTTATTCTTATGAAAAGACTTAATTTTTTTTTACCTGGGAAGTAAATAATATAGAGGGTTGCCTTTATAAGATTTAAATCGGCAAATATTTACATTGGGGTAATATTTTTAAATTATTAAGCAATAGTTTGCGTTTAGTGTATTTCTCTATGTTCTCTGGGTCTTCACCATTCAAGAGTCTAGAAATTCTCATTAATTGTCTCAAGTAATGCTTGACAGAGAAGAATAAAGGGAGTAGATTTTTTGGATTAGAATTTCAAAAGTCTAGTGTAGTGGACTGGTTTACCCCAATTTGGACATACACACACCTGAAATTTAGGGGGCTGCCACTAGAGATAGTAGAGAATTGGCTGTTCCCTCATTTAAAAAAAAAAAAAAAAAAGAAAAAAAAAAATCTCAGCCAAGTCCTGTCACATATGCCAACATTTATTGGCAACCTGGCACAAACACACAAGTCATAAACTGAACCTTGATGTTTCAACTTCCTGTCACTATGTGTATCCCCAAAATACTTTGCAAGAATGATTTACTGAGGCAAATGTGACCATATTCCACCATCAGGTGTAGTCAACTGTAAGAAAGGGATCAAGAAACCTCCCAGCTGGAAGCACAATTACGGGATCATTAATCCTAGAGAAGCACTGAAATCTATTGAGGCTTCAGGACAGATGACAGTTTTTATAGTCTTCTTATGCAATGAAAGAATCTTCCCTATAATACTGTAGCCGACCCACTAATTTCACCAATAAAAGCTCATTTCTGATTTCCATTATGCTAATAATAAGTTGTTTCTTTTACCAATGGGGATCTACTTCTAACCTTCATTTTAGAAATTATCATAGCTCTGTTGTTGATGGGAGGTAAAGATCATTGAAGTACTTAAAATATGGTCCCTGGGTTTGATGAAAGATTAGTTGATGGTTGGACACGGTGGCTCACACCTGTAATCCCAGCACTTTGGGAGGCCGAGGCAGGTGGATCAAGAGGTCAAGAGCTGAAGACCATCCTGGCCAACATGGTGAAATACTGTCTCTACTAAAAATACAAAAATTATCTGGGCATGGTGACACATTCCTGTAGTCCCAGTTACTTGGGAGGCTGAGGCAGGAGAATTGCTTGAACCCAGGAGGCAGAGGTTGCAGTGAGCCAAGATAGTGCCACTGCACTACAGCCTGGCAACAGAATGAGACTCCATTTCAAGAAAAAAAAAAAAAAAAAGATTAGTTGTTTATCCCTAGAATGCATATTCTAACTACCCCAACTAAATCATCTTAGCACCTAACTTAAAGCAAATAACACATACCTCAGGACTATACACTCATGCTGAAATATTTTTTTTAAAAAATTGTAGACATCATATAGTTCAAGATTAAGGGCCCGGAAATAACTCAAACAAAGACAATTGACAAAAATATCATGAGAAAAATTAAGTTCCTTTTTCGGAGACTATAAAAGATTCCTTGGCTAATAGGAAAGGAAAAAAGTCAGAAGGTGCTTGAAAAAGGTTTAAGACCAGTTAAACTGGAGATAAGAGACAAAAGACAAGAACTAAAGAGTCTACTCAGAATGTGAGTTAACATCCGGAAACCACCTATTTTAGTAAACTCCTTTTTGCACCCCTGACAGGAATAACATTCTCAGCAGAGAAACCCATTTCTTCTCCTTTAAAATCAGCTCTATGTATTATCAATGCAGAAATTCTATAAGACATTAAAAAACTGAAATAACAAAATTCATTTCTTTGATGATTTCACAGTGCAGTAAGAGAACAGAAGCAGTATTTTAAATATTATAAAACATATTAAGATGTAATAAATAATAAAAAGCAACATAATAAACTAAAATGCATTCAGCGCTTTGGAGAGAGAAAGGGGTACATTTAGTTGGGTCAGAGGGTTCAGGGAAAGCTTTCTGGAGAGGATCAGTCAGAACAGAATCTTTAGATTGAAGTGTTGATTTAGAAGACCATTGCTCCAGTATAGAAAAGAGATTATCATGGGTAGAAGTGTTAAGACTAGAGAGCCAGAACTAATATTTAGAACATAAAATGAAGTCAGTGAAAAGTTGTAATGAGCAGTTGAGGATCACGGAGAAATATGGCAAAAACTATTATCTATCTCCTCATTAAATCTACTTCCTCTTGTTCCTGGGCACTCGGCAGCACCACATGCCTTTGGCGGAGCCATGTAACTAAATGGAACACGAGGAGGTGATATATCTTTTCCAGGTCTGGCCTGTAAACTACCCCCATTCCTGATCCTTCATACATTTTTTCTTCCTTGGTGTTTGAAGATAATGAAACTCTGAGATAGACAGTGACTGATTTTTCTTAATCCCCTCTTGGAATAGATAATTCTGACTATGCAGACCATCATTCAAGACTTTGCATTGAGTGGGAAACCAACTTCTCTCATGTCTGAATGATGATACACTTTGGAGTTTGCTGTTATAGTAGGATTATCTTTGGAAACAATGATGAATGAAAACAACCAGATATTTGAATATGAATGAATAGTGGTGCCAACATAAAATAACACAGATGGAAGAACAGGTTTACAGAAAAAGATGATAGATCAGTTTTCCACATTCTGCAATTGAGGGGTCTGTGGAATGAATCCAAATAGGATATTGAATAGACACTTGATTATTTGAATCTGAAAGTCGAGAGGGAAAAATAAGCTTAGCTATTTAAATGATTTAATGATTTAAATGTTGATGTGAAGCAGCTGAGACTTAATTCTGAAGGTGATGGTGAAACAATGAGGAATTATTAAGCAAGGCAGTGACATAGGATTTTCCTTTTAGGAAAATTACTTTTATGGATAGTGTAGAGTGTGAGATTAGACAGATGCTGTCATGCTTAAGGAATTAATCTTCACAGGATAATACACTATTTCCAGTGAAAATTAAAGACCAAACCTTTTTCAACTTGAGGTATGACCCTTATCCAAAGATGCCCAAGGTGAACTGAAACCTGCACTAAAAGGTAGGAATGAATTGATTTGTTCTGATGTTGCTCAAAGGTCTAGACAACTATTGTGAACAAATGTAAATCCATTTGGCTATTCAACAGTTGTCAATTGTTCATTAAGTATTGGGAAGTCTCAGGAGACTCTAAGTGTGGACATGGTAGGGACTATGCATACACCATGTAAGTTATGATCTGAAGAGGGAGACATTTCTGAGAGTGAAAGGGAGTCCTTTTAACACTTATGCTGGAACAAAAATATAAGCCAGAATTGTCACAGGTAAATACATGATCACCCTAGCCACATGACCCTCTTTTATCCTGTCAGACAGTATGTGTCATTAAAAACAGAATTCAGACTAAGTTCTGCCAAACACATAGTCATAAAACCTATTTTTGTAAGATTAGCAAAATCTTCATTCTCTGCACTCAGATACTGCAACAAGGTCTTTGGATAGGTTTACTTCGTTTAGTTAAATAAGAAAAAGATTCTCAAGCTCTCTTCAAATAAAGAATTCGAGTAGAATTTATTATATCTTCTTGAATAAATAGGAAAGAAAGAAATTACAAAGAACTTCTTTTTGCTTTAAACAAGAACCTCACAGTTATCTACATTTTTCAGGATATAAATATGTGATTTAAATATTTTAGAACAATAATTTATTAAACGACCAATCAGACATTTTGAGGTTATTGGTTATCTTTTACAGGACATAGCAACAATGTTAGAATCTTCACATATTTCTTCACAGACAACTTTTTATGAATAAAATGTCCAAAAGGTGGAAATGGTGGTTGGTCTTCACAGACTTCTTTTCTACAAACATTTCCAAAGACGATTTTTAACAATAACCAGAAGGGGGGTTTATGAATTATGTTCACACAGTCTCCGTAGTGAATAGGGGGAGTAAGACTAACACATTCATGACATCATCACTTCACCATTTTATGAAAACTGATTTTGTGGTACCAAAAGGGATCTGCTTATTTTTGGATATAAAAGAGAAGTAATATCAACTACTTTGTAGTTATGAGATATTTGCTTTCACCGGAAAATAAGAGGACATAAAATGTTAAGGAAAAATTACTAGATTCTCAATAGTTAGCAGTGAAACAAAAATGTGAAAAAGCAAGTCCTAGAAGCATAAAACTTTCAGTATGAAGCATGCTAGAAGAGACTTTTAGCAAATGGGATGTTATATAATGTTTTGAATCTTACATGTGAAGGTGGAAAGAAAGATACTTTGATGTCAGGACAAGTCAACCATATTGATAGAGGGCATGATGGAGTTTTCCACAAAATATGTAAATGCAGTGGCAAAAGGAATTGTAGAATTTGAGGGTAGGTCTCAGTGGGGTACAGAGCATGTGTGATACTTAACACTTGTCATGCAGGAGTGGTGGTCAACCATATAACCTGGGCAACATTTATTTTACCAACAAAAATTTTGATTATGATCTCTTGGCATTGATTTTGGTTACAATTTTTTGAAGTGTGTAGGTAGTTATGTTTCTTCTACAGTGCGAATTCCTGATTATTTATTTCAAATGCTAAGTCATTACCTCTACCTTGTATACATAGTCTCACATAAATAACAATGTTAATATGGAAGTATTTTTAATGTACAAATATAAAAACCATGAACCATAAACAACAAAACAGTTGTCTCTGTATTCTAAGACCTTGTGAGCAAGTTTCCCTTTTCATCCAGTTTCTCTTTATGTTTTAAAGAATGAAGGCAAACTACAGTCTCAAATTACTACCTTGTAATGTATAGAAAACACCGAGCTCACTGCTTTCTATGGGTGCTTTCTCTTAATATGTAGCAGGTCTGTACAAGCCAAAGATGACTGCGAGGTTTTCAGAGCATGAAAAGCGTTTCCTTGGGATCTAAGAAGTAGCACTAGAAGCCCTATTCTATTTTTTTTTTAATTTTTTTTTTTTTAATTTCCATAGGTTATTGCGGAACGGGTGGTGTTCTGTTACATGAATAAGTTCTTTAGTGGTGATTTGTGAGATTTTCATGCACCCATCACCCAAGCAGTACACATTGCACCATATTTGTAGTTTTTTACCCCTCACCCCCTTCCAATCCTTTCCCCCTGAGTCCCCAAAGGCCATTGTGTAATTCTTATGCCTTTGCATCCCCATAGCTTAGCTCCCACTATGAGTAAGAATATATGATGTTTGGTTTTCCATTCCTGAGTTACTTCACTTAGAATAATAGTCTCTAATCTCATCCAAGTCACTGTGAATGGGATTAATTCATTCCTTTCTATGACTGAGTAGTATTCCATCATATATACATATATATATATGTATATGTGTATATACACACACACACACCCCCCACAGGTTCTGATGGTACTGACATATACATATATATATCTGATATATGTACCACAGGTTATTTATCCACTCATTGATTGACATGCATTTGTGTTCCACGTTTTTGCAATTTCAAATGGTGCTGTTAAAAACATACATGCATAAGTATCTACGTATCTTTATCATAGAATGACTTCTTTTCTTCTGGGTAGATATGCAGTAGTGGGACTGCTGGATCATAAGGTACTTCTACTTTTAATACTTTAAGGAATCTCCACTCTGTTTTCCATAGTGGTTATATTAGTTTACATTCCCACCAGCAGTGTAGAAGTGCTCCCTTTTCACTGCATCCACACCAACATCTATTATTTTTTAATTTTTTGATTATGGCCATTCTTGCATGAGTAAGGCAGTATCACATTGTGGTTCTGATTTGCCTTTCCCTGATCATTAGTGATGTTGAGTATTTTTTCATATATTTGTTGGGCATTTGTATATCTTCTTTTGAGAATTGTCTATTCATGTCCTTAGCCCACTTATCCATGGGGTTGTTTGTTTTATTCTTGATGATTTGAGTTTGTTTTAGATCCTGGATACTGTCCTTTGTCAGATGTATAGATAGTGAAGATTTTCTCCTACTCTGTAAGTTGTCTGTTTACTCTGCTGTTACTTTTGCCTCACAAAAGCTCTTTAATTAAGTTTCAGCTATTTATCTTTTTTTTTATTGCATTTGCTTTTGAGTTCTTGGCCATTAAATCCTTGCCTAAGACAATGTCTAGAAGGGTTTTTCCAATGTTATCTTACAGAACTTTTATAGTTTCAGGTCTTTGATTTAAGTCTTTAATCCATCTTGAGTTGATTTGTGTATAAGGTAAGAGACGAGGATCCAGTTTTATTCTCCTACATGTGGCTAGCCAATTATCCCAGCACCATTTGTTGAATAGAATGTCCTTTCCACACTTTATGTTTTTGTTTGCTTTGTTGAAGATGAGTTGGCTGTGAGTATTTGGGTTTACTTCTGGGTTCTCTATTCTGTTCCATTGGTCTATGCATCTATTTGTGTATCAGTACCATGCTGTTTTGGTGAGTATGGCCTTACAGAGTAGTTTAAAAGCAAATAATGTGATGCCTCCAGATTTATTCTTTTTGCTTAGTCTTGCTTTGGCTATGCAGGCTCGTTTTTGGTTCCACATGAATTTTAGAATTGCTTTTTCTAATTCTGTGAAGAATTATGTCAATATTTTGATGGGGATTGCATTGAATTTGTAGATTGCTTTTGTGAGTATGGTCATTTTCACAATATTGATTCTACCCATCCATCATGATGGGGTAAGTTTCCATCTGTTTGTGTCATCTACGATTTCTTTAAGCAGTATTCCATGGTTTTTCTCTACAGATCTCTCACCTCCTTGATTAAGTACATTGTTAAGTATTTTATTTTTTGTAGCTATTGTAAAAGGGGAGTTGAGCTCTTAATTTGATTCTCAGCTTGGTTGCTGTTGGTGTACAGCAGAGCTACTGATCTGTGTACAAATTTGTTTGCCGAATTCATTTATCAGTTCTCATAGCTTTTTGGAGGAGTCTTTAGGGTTTTCTAAGTAAACAATCATATCATCAACAAACAGCGAAAGTTTTACTTATTTTTTGCCAATCTGGATGCCCTTTATTTCTTTCTCTTGTCTGGTTGCTCTGGCTGACTTCCAGTACTATGTTAAAGAGAAGTGGTGAGAGTGGGCATCCTTGTCTTATTGTAGTTCTCAGGGGAAATGCTTTCAACTTTTCCCCAATCAGCATTATGTTAGCAGTTGGTTTGTTATAGATGACTTTTATTACATTCAAGTGTATCCTTGAATGCTAATTTTGCTGAGAGTTTTAATCATAAAGGAATGCTGAATTTTGTCTAATCCTTTTTCTGCCTCTATTGAGATGATCATGTGATTTTCATTTTTAATTCTTTTTATGTGGTGTATCACATTTATTCACCTGCATATGTTAGACCACTCCTGTATCCCTGGTATGAAACCAACTTGATCACAGTAGATAATCTTTCTGATACATTGTTGGATTCAGTCAGCTAGTATTTTGTTAAGGATTTCAGCATCTATGTTCATCAGGGACATTGGTCTGTAGTTTTCTTTTTTGTTATGTCCTTTCCTGGTTTTCGTATTACAGTAATACTGCCTTCGTAGGATGATTTAGGGAGGGTTCAGTCTTTATCTTGTAGAATACTGTCAGTAGGTTTGGTACCAATTCTTCTTTGAATGTCTGATAGAGTTCTGCTATGAATTCATCTGCTCCTGGACTTATTTTATTTGTAATTTTTAAATTACCATTTCAATCTTGCTGCTTGTTCTTGATTCAAGCTACGAAGGTTGTATCTTTCCAGGAATTTATCCATCTCTTCTAGGTCTTCTAGTTTATGTGCATAAAGGTGTTTATAGTAGCCTTGGATAATCTTTTGTATTTCTATGGTATCAATTGTAATATCTCCCATTTCATTTCTTATTGAGCTTATTTGGATTTTCTCTCTTCTTGGTTAACCTTGCTAATGACCTATCAATTTTATTGATATTTTCAAAGAACCAGCTTTTTGTTTATCTTTTGTATTGTTTTAGTTTGTTTATTCGTTTCAATTTCATTTAGCTCTGCTCTGTTCTGATCTCAGTTATTTTCTTTCTTCTGCTGGGTTAGGGTTTGGTTTGTTCTTGTTTCTCTATTTGCTTGAGGTGTGACCTTAGATTGTCTGTTTGTGCTCTTTCTGACTTTTTGTTGTAGGTGTTTATGGCTATAAACTTTCCTCTTAGCAGTGCCTTTGCTGTATTCCAGAGGTTTTGATAGGCTGTGTTACTATTGTCATTCAGTTCAAAAAAATTTTTAATTTCCATCCTGATTTCATTTTTGACCCAATGGTCATTCAGGAGCCAGTTATTTAACTTTCATGTATTTGCATGGCTTTGAAGGCTACTTTTGGAGTTAATTTCCAGTTTTATTCCACTGTGATCTGAGAGAGTGCTTGATATAATTTCAATTTTCATAAATTTATTGATGCCCATTTTGTGGCCTACCATATGGTCTACCTTGGAAAAAGTTCCATGCACTGTTGAAGAGAAGGTATATTCTGTTGTTGTTGGATGGAACATTCTGTGTGTGTGTGTGTGTGTGTGTGTATGTATGTGTGTGTATATATATATTATATATATAAAATATCCATTTGTCCCAGGGTATAGTTTAAATTCATTTTTTCTTTGTTGACTTTCTTTATTGATGACCTGTCCAGTGCTATAAGTGGAGTATAAAAGTCCCCCACTATTATTGTGTTGTAGTCTACCTCACTTCTTAGGTCTATTAGCAACTGTTTTATGAATTTGGGGGCTCCAGTGTAGGATGCATATATGTTTAGGATTGTGATATTTTCCTTTTGGACAGGGCCATTTATCATTATATAATGTCCCCCTTTGTCTTTTTTAACAGCTGTAGCTTTAAAGTTTGTTTTGTCTGATATAAGAATAGCAACTCCTGCTCACTTTTGGTGTCTATTTGCATGAAATGTCTTTTTCTACGTCTTTACCTTAAGTTTATGTGAGTCCCTATGTGTTAGATATGTCTCTTGAAGGCAGCAGACAGTGGGTTGGGTGAATTCTTATCCATTCTGCAATCCTGTATCTTTTAAGTGGAGCATTGAGGCAATTTAAATTCAATGTTAGTTTTGAGATGTGAGGTACAATTCCATTCATCGTGCTATTTGTTGCTTGTATACCTTGGTTTTTGTTTTGTGTTTTAAGTTGTATTTTTGCTTTATAAACCCTGTTAGATTTATGCTTTAAAGACGTTCTGTTTTGATGTTTTTCCAGGATTTGTTTCAATGTTTAGAGCTCCTTGTAGCAGTTGCTTTTTTTTTTTTTTTTTTTAAATACTTTAAGTTCTGGGATACATGTGCAGAATGTGCAGTTTTGTTACATAGGTATACACGTGCCATGGTGGTTTGCTGCACCCATCAATCTGTCACCTACATTAGGTATTTCTCCTAATGCTATCCCATCCCCTAGTCCCCCACCCCCTGATAGGCCCTGGTGTGTGATGTTCCCCTCCCTGTGTCCCTTTGTTCTCATTGTTAAACTCCCACTATGAGTGAGAATATGCAGTGTTTGGTTTTCTCTTCCTGTGTTACTTTGCTGAAAATAGTTTCCAGCTTCATCCATGTTCCTGCAAAGGACACGAACTTATCTTTTTCTTTGGCTATATGGTATTCCATGGTGTATATGTGCCACATTTTCTTTATCCAGTCTATCACTGAAGGACATTTGGGTTGGTTCCAAGTCTTTGCTATTATGAATAGTGCCACAATAAACATATATGTGGATTTCTAATCCTTTGGGTATATACCCAGTAATAAGAATACTGGGTCAAATGGTATTTCTGGTTCTAGATCCTTGAGGAATCGCCACACTGTCTTTCACAATGGTTGAACTAATTTACACTCCCACCAACACTGTAAAAGTGTTCCTATTTTTCCACATCCTCTCCAGCATCTGTTGTTTCCTGACTTCTTAATGATTGCCATTCTGACTGGCATGAGATGGTATCTCATTGTGGTTTTGATTTGCATTTTTCTAATGACCAGTGATGATGAGCATTTTTTCATATGTTTGTTGGCTGCATAAATGTCTTCTTTTGAGAAGTGTCTGTTCACATCCTTCATCCACTTTTTGATGGGGTTGTTTCTTTCTTGTAAGTTTGTTTAAGTTCTTTGTAGATTCTGAATATTATTTGCCCTTTGTCAGATGACTAGATTGCAAAAAATTTCTCCCATTCTGTAAAGTTGTCTGTTCACTCTGACGATAGTTTATTTTGCTGTGCAGGAGCTCTTTAATTAGATCTCATTTGTCAATTTTGGCTTTTGTTGCCATTGCTTTTGGTGTTTTAGTCATGAAGTCTTTGCCAATGCCTATGTCCTGAATGGTATTACCTAGGTTTTCTTCTAGGATGTTAATGCCTTTAGGTCTTACATTTAATTTTTTAATTCCTCTTGAGTTGTTTTTGTAAAGCATGTAAGGAAGGGATCCAGTTTCAGTTTTCTGCATATGGCTGGTCAGTTTCCCAATACCATTTATTAAATAGGGAATCGTTTCCCCATTGCTTATTTTTGTCAGGTTTGTCAAAGATCCCATGATTGTAGATGTGTGGCATTATTTCTGAGGCTCTGTTCTGTTCCGTTGGTCTATATATCTGTTTTGGTACCAGTATCATGCTGTTTTGATTACTGTAGCCTTGTAGTATAGTTTGAAGTCAGGTAGCATAATGCTGCCAGCTTTGTTCTTTTTGCTTAGAATTGTCTTGGCTATAGAAACTCGTTTTAGATTCAATATGAAATTTAAAGTATTTTTTCTAATTCTGTGAAGAAAGTCAGTGGTAGCTTGATGGATATAGCATTGAATCTATAAATTCCTTTGGGCAGTATGGTGATGTTCACAATAGTGATTCTTCCCATCTATGAGCATGGAACATTTTTCCATTTGTTTGTGTCTTTTCTTAGTTCCTTGATCAGCGGTTTATAGTTCTCCTTGAAGAGGTCCTTCACATGCTTGTAAGATGTATTCCTAGGTATTTTATTCTCTTTGTAGCAATTGTGAATGGGAGTTTGCTCATGATTTGGCTCTCTGTATATTATTGGTGTTTAGGAATGCTTGTGATTTTGCACATTGACTTTGCATCCCGATACTTTGTTGAAGTTGCTTACCAGCTTAAACAGATTTGGGGCTGAGAAGATGAAGTTTTCTAAATATACAATCATGTCATCTGCCCACAGAGGCATTTTGACTTCCTCTCTTTCTATTTAAATACGCTTTATTTCCTTATCTTGACTGATTGCCCTGGCCAGAACTTCTAAGAGTATGCTGAATAGGAGTGAGAGAGGGCATCCTTGTCTTGTGCTGGTTTTCAAAGGGAATGCTTTCAGCTTTTGCCCATTCACTATGATATTGGCTATGGGTTTGTCATAAGTAGCTCTTATTGTTTGGAAATATGTTCCATCAATGTCTAGTTTATTGAGAGTTTTTAGCATATAGGTGTGTTGAACTTTATCAAAGGCCTTTCTGCATCTATTGAGATAATCATGTTTTTTTTTTTATTTGTTCTGTTCATGTGATGGATTATGTTTATTGATTTGCATATGTTAAACCAGCCTTGCATCCCAGGGATGAAGCCTACTGGATTGTGGTGGATAAGTTTTTGATGTGTTGCTGGATTCAGTTTGCCAGTATCTATCAAGGATTTTTCGCATCAATGCTTCTCAGGGATACTGGCCTGAAATTTTCTTATTTTGTTGTCTCTGCCAGGTTTTGGTATCAGGATAATGCTGGCTTCATAAAATGAGTTAGGGAGGAGTCCCTCTTTTTCTATTGCTTGGAATAGTTTCAGAAGGAATGGTACCAGCTCCTTTTTCTACCTCTTATAGAATTCAGCTGTAAATTCATCTGGTCTTGGGCTTTTTTTAGTTGGTAGGCTATTAATTACTGCCTCGATTTCAGAAATTGTTATTGTTCTGTTCAGGGATTCGACTTCTTCCTGGTTTAGCCTTGGAAATCTGTATGTGTCTAGGAATTTACCAATTTCTTCTAGATTTTTTAGTTTATTTGTGTTGAGGTGCTCACAGTATTCTCTGATGGTAGTTTGTATTTCTGAGTGATCAGTGGTGATATCCCCTTTATGATTTTTATTGTGTCTGTTTGATTCTTCTCTATTTTCTCCTTTATTAATCAAGCTAGCGATTTATTCATTTTGTTAATCTTTTCAAAAAACCAGCTCCTGGATTCACAGATTTTTTGAAGGGATTTTCGTGTCTCTACCTCTTTCTGTTCTGTTCTGATCTTAGTTGTTTCTTGCCTTCTGCTAGCTTTTAAATTTGTTTTCTCTTGCTTCTCCAGTTCTTTTAATTGTGATGTTAGGGTGTCTATTTCAGATCTTTCCCGCTTTCTCCTGTGGGCATTTAGGGCTGTAAATTTCCCTCTAAGCACGACGTTAGCTGTGTTCCAGAGATTTTGGTATGTTGTGCATTTTTTCTCATTGGTTTCAAAGAACTTTTTTATTTTTGCCTTCATTTTGTTATTTACCCCATAGTCATTCAGGAGCAGTTTGTTCAGTTTCTGTGTAGTTGTGTGGTTTTTCATGAATTTCTTAATCCTGAGTTCTAATTTGATTGCAATGTGGTCTGAGAGACTGTTATGATTTCTGTTCTTTTGCATTTGCTAAGGAGTGTTTTACTTCCAATTATGTGCTCAATTTTAGAATAAGTGCAATGTGGTGCTGAGAAGAATTTATATTCTGTTGATTTAGGGTGGAGAGTCCTGTAGATGTCTATTAGGTCTGCTTGGTCCACAGCTGAGTTCAAGTCCTGAATATCCTTGTTAATTTTCTGTCTTGTTGATCTGTCTAATATTGACAGTGGGGTGTTAAAGTCTCCCACTATTATCGTGTGGGTATCTCTAAGCTTTTTGTAGGTCTCTAAGAACTTGTTTTATGAATCTGAGTGCTCCTGTATTGGGTATATATATATATTTACGATAGTTAGCTCTTCTTATTGCACTGATCCCTTTACCATTATGTAATGCCCTTCTTTGTCTTTTTTTATCTTTGTTGGTTTAAAGTCTATTTTATCAGAGGCTAGTATTGCAACACCTGAGGTTGTTTTCAGTTTGTTTGGGTTTTTTGCTTGTTTTTTTTTTTTTTTTACTTTCCATTTGCCTAGTAAGTATTCCTCCATCTCTTCAATTTGAGCCTATGTGTGTCTTTGCATATGAGATGGGTCTCCTGAATACAGTACACTGATGGGTCTTGACTCTTCATCTAATTTGCCAGTCTGTATCTTTTAATTGGGGCATTTAGCCAATTTAAATTTAAGGTTAATATTGTTATGTGTGAATTTGATCCTGTCATTATGATGCTAGCTGGTTATTTTGCCTGTTAATTCGTGCAGTTTCTTCATAGTGTTGATGGTCTTTACAATTTGGTATGTTTTTTCAGTGACTGGTACCGGTTTTTCCTTTACATATTTAGTGCTTCCTTCAGGAGCTCTTTTAAAGCAGGCCTGGTGGTGACAAAATCTCTCAGCATTTGCTTGTCTTTAAAGAATTTTATTTCTCCTTCAATTATGAAGCGTAGTTTGGCATGATATGAAATTCTGGGTTGAAAATTCTTTCCTTTAAGATTGTTGAATATTGGGCCCCACTCTCTTCTGGTTTCTAGGGTTTCTGTAGAGAGATTCGTGGTTAGTCTGATGGCCTTCCCTTTGTAGGTAACCTGACCTTTCTCTCTGGCTGCCCTTAACATTTTTTCTCTCATTTCATCGTTGGTGAATCTGATGATTATGTGTCTTGAGGTTGCTCTTCTCAAGGAGTATCTTTGTGGTGTTCCCTATATTTCCTGAATTTGAATGTTGGCCTGTCCTGCTAGCAAATGGGGAACTTTTCCTGGATAATATCCTGAAGAGGGTTTTACAACTTGATACCATTCTCCCCATCACTTTCAGATACATCAAACAAATGTAGGTTTTTTCTTTTCACATAGTTTTATATTTTTTGGAGGCTTTGTTCATTCCTTTTTATTCTTTTTTCTCTAACCTTGTCTTCAAACTTTATTTCATTAAGTTGATCTTCAATCTCTGATACCCTTTCTTCTGCTTGGTTGATTCAGCTATTGATACTTTTGTATGCTTCATCAGGTTCTCATGCTGTTTTTTTCAGCTCCATCATGTAATTTATGTTCTTCTCTGGTTATCCTAGTTAGCAATCCCTCTAACCTTTTTTTCAAGTCTTAACTTGCTTTCACTGGGTTAGAACATGCTCCTTTAGCTCAGAGAAGTTTGTTATTTCCCACTTTCTGAAGCCTACTTCTGTCAATTCATCAAACTCATTCTCCATCCAGTTTTGTTCCCTTGCAGGCGAGGAGTTGTGATCCTTTGGAGGAGAAGAGGCATTCTGGTTTTTTGAATTTTCAACCTTTTAATGTTGGTTTTTCCTCCTCTTCTTAGATTTATCTACCTTTGTTCTCTGATGTTGGTGAACTTCGGATGTGGCTTATGGGTGGACGTCCTTTTTGATTCTGTTTTTGCTATTTCTTTCTGTTTATTTTTCCTTCTCACAGTCAGGTCCCTCTGCTGCAGGTCTGCTGGAGTTTGCTGGAGGTCCACTCCAGGCCCTGTTTGCCTAGGTGTCACCATCAGAGGCTGCAGAACAGCAAAGGTTGTGCCCGTTCCTTCCTCTGGAAGCTTCATCCCGGAGAGGCACCCACCAAATGCCAGCCAGAGCTCTCCTCTATGAGGTGTCTATTGACCCCTACTGGGAGGTGTCTCCCTATCAGGAGGTACGGGAGTGAGGGACCCACTGAAGGAGGCCATCTGTCCCTTAGCAGAGCTCCAGCACTGTGCTGGGGGATTCACTGCTCTCTCCAGAGCTGGCAGGCAGGAACGTTTAAGTCTGCTGATGCTGAGCCCATAGTCACCCCTTCCTCCAGTTGCTCCATCCCAGGGAGATGGGAGTTTATCTATAAGCCCCTGACTGGGGCTGCTGCCTTTCTTTCAGAGATGCCTTGCCCAGATAGGGGGAATCAAGAGAGGCAATCTGGCTACAGTGGCTGTGTAGCTGCAGTGGGCTCCACCCAGTTTGAACTTTTCTGGCAGCTTTGTTTACATTGTGAGGGAAAATCCACCTACTCAAGCCTTGGTAATGGCCAATGTCCCAACCCCCACCAAGCTTGAGCATCCCAGGTTGACTTCAGACTGCTGTGCTGGCTGTGAGAGTTTCAAGTCAGTGGATCTTAGCTTGAAGAGCTCCATGGGGTTGGGATCCACTGAGCTAGACCACTTGGCTACCTGGCTTCAGCCCCCTTTCCAGGAGAGTACACAGTTCTGTCTCATTGGTGTTCCAGGTGCCACTGGGATATGAAAAGAATCTCCTGCAGCTATCTTGGTGTCTGCCCAAATGGCCAACCAGTTTTGTGCTTGAAACCCAGGGCCCTGGTGGTGTAGGTACCTGAGGGAATCTCCTGTTTGAGGGTTGCAAAGACTATTGGAAAAGCACAGTATCTGTGCCAGAGTGCACAGTCCCTCACAGCTTCCCTTGACTAGAGGAGGGAGTTCCCCAACCCCTTACACTTCACCAGTGAGGTGACGCCCCACCCTACTTCTGCTTGCCCTCAGTGGGCTGTACCCACTGTCTAAGCAGTCCCAGTGAGATGAGCCTGGTACCTCTGTTGGAAATGCAGAAAGCACCCACCTTCTGCATTGATCTTGCTGGGAGCTGCAGACCAGAGCTATTCCTATTAGGCCATCTTGCCCAGGAATTTTTAGCCGTTCTTATAGTGGTGGCTTGTAGTGGCAAATTCTCTCATCATTTGTTAATCTGAATAAGACTGTATCTTTCCTTCATACATGAATCTTAGCATTGCTGGGTACAAAATTCTTGGCTTGTAATTGTTTTGTTTGTGGAGAGTGAAGATAAGGCCTCAATCCCTTCTAGCCTATAAGATTTCTGCTGAGAAATAGGCTGTTAATCTGGTAAGTTTTCTTTTTTAGGTTACCTGGCGCTTTTGTCTCATAGCTCTTAAGATTTTTCCTTCATCTTAACTTTAGATAACCTGTTGACGTTGTGCCTAGGCAATGACTTTTTGTGACGAATTTCCCAGGTGTTTTTATGTCCTTCAAGTATTTGGATGTCTAGGTCTCTTGCAAGGCAAGGACAGTTTTGCTTGATTAATCCTCTAAATATGTTTTCCAAACTTTTAGATTTCTCTTCTTCCCTAGTAATGCTGATCATTCTTAGGTTTGGTTGTCTAATATAATCCCAGATTTATTAGAGATTTCTTCATATATTTTTATTCTTTTTTCTTTATCTTTGTTGGACTGGGTTAATTTGAAGACATTGTCTTTGAGCTCTGAATTTCTTTCTTCTACTTATTCAATTCTATTGCTGTGACTTTCCTGAGCATTTTGTATTTCTATAAGTGTGTCCATTGTTTCCTGGAGTTTTGATTTTTTTTTATTTATGTTATCTATATCCTTGAATATTTGTCCCTTCACTTCTTGTAGCATTTTTTGTGCTTCCTTACATTGGGCTTTGCCTTTCTCTGGTGCCTCCCTGATTAGCTTAATAACTAACCTCCTGAAGTTTTTTTTTTCAGGTAAATCAGGGATTTCTTCTTGGTTTCAATCCATTGCTGTTGAGCTAGTGTGATTTTTGGGGAGTGTTAATGAACCTTGTTTTGTCATATTACCAGAATTGGTTTTCTGGTTCCTTCTCATTTGGGTTGGCTCTGTCAGAGAGAAGGTCTAGGGCTGAAGGTTGTTGTTCAGATTCTTTTTTCCCATGGGGTGTTCCCTTGATGTAATACTCTCCTCCTTTTCCTATGGATGTAGCTTCTGAGAGCTGAGCTGTTGTGTTTGTTATCACTCTTCTGCATCTAATCACCTAGCAAGTCCACCAGGCTCCAGGCTGGTACTAGAGGTGGTCTGCACAGCATCCTGTGATGTGAACTGTCCATGGGTCTCTCAGTCATGGATACCAGCACCTGTTCCAGTGGAGGTGGCAGGGGGGTGAAATGGACTCTGTGAGGATTCTTAGCTTTGGTGGTTTAATGCACTATTTTTGTGCTGGTTGGCCTCCTGCTGGGAGGTGGCGCTTTCCAGAGAGCATCAGTTGTGGTAGCATGGGAAGCAACACATGGTGGGTGGGGCCCTGCAACTCTCAAGAGTATATGCCCTTTGTCTTTAGTTTCCAGGGTGGGTAGGGAAGGACCATTGGGTGGGGGCAGAGCTAGGCGTGTCTGAGCTCAGACTCTTTTTGGGCAGGTCTTGCTGCAGCTGCAGCTGCTGTGGAGGATGGGGGTGAGCGTCCCAGGTAAATAGAATTATGTTCCTAGGAGGATTATGGCTGTCTTTGCTATGTCATGCAGGTTGTCAGGGAAGTGCGGGAAAGCCTGCAGTCACAGGCCTCACCCAGCTCCCACACATCCGAAAGGCTCGTCTCACTCTCATGACATCCTCACCAACAGTACTGAGTCTGTTTCCAGGTGGTGGGTGAGCAGGACTGAGAACTTGCCCCAGGCTACCGACCTTTCAGCTGTGAAAGCAAGTATGGCTTTTCTTTCTTCTTCCCTGCCTGTGGACTCTGCACACCAGATTCATGCCCTCCCCCAGGTTCTGGCCAGGAGACTTCTGGATCAGTTCAAAGTTCGGCTCAAGTTTTCCTTCTCCCTGTGGCCTTTTCCCAGTGCCTCTGGCCACCCTCCTGAAGGACCCTTGTGAGGCCAGGCAGAAATGGGTTGCCAGGGAACCCAGCAAGCTCACAGGGCTTTTTCCACTACTTCCTCTACCCCTATATTTTGCTCAGCTCTCTAAATTGACCCAGCTCCAGGTAAGGTCAGAATAGTCTCCTGTAATCTAGACCTTCGGTCTCCCCAGTAGGGACATGTGTCAGGGACAGATGACCACCCTTCCCCACTTCCACAGTTTGGGCACTCACAGTATTTGTGTTGTCTCCTGGGCCCTGCAAGAGCAATTTGCTTCCCTCAGAGGGTCTGTAGTTCCTCTCGGGCTTCCTGATTTATTCCTGCAGTCATTCTGAAGCAAAAATTCACTATGCAAGCCTTCACACACTGCTCTGTCCCTCTGAGTTGGAGCTGCAATCTAGTCCTGTCTCCCATCCACCACGATCCCTCTCAAGAAACCCTATTTTAAATGGAAGCTGGAGTGTGGACTGTACAGCCCTGGTGACAGGAGAGCCCTGATGTGTGTCTACCACCCTAACGTTTTTGACATCCAGAGCTTGTGCTTGAGACTGTTTTCCTTTCTGCAGTGCCTCAAACTGAGGAGGCTTCCTTTTGCTCTGATAAAAGGCTTCCTTTTACTCTGCAGTGCCTCAAACTGAGGAGGCTTCATTTTATCAAAATGAAGCTTTTACCCTCTCATTTAATGAAGACATCTCTGTCATTTCAAAGTGAATCTATTTCATACTTGGTTAATAGGGAAATTATCCCATTTTTAGGTGACTCACAATATAGATCCTTGTATTCCACCTCTCAGCACGTCCTACTATTTCTAGAATTGTTTCCTATTCTCCTACTTTTCATATACTGCTAGCACTCTTTGCCAGGAAATTACCCCCTCTCCTTCTAACCATCTCCTATGCTTCTTGAAATCTAACTCTGGCAAGTGTCACTCATTGAACAATTCCTTATGTTCCCAGTGAGATTCAACTGCTATTTCTCTGTTTCACAGGATCCTTGAGGTGTCAATTCACCAGCCAGAAACCTCTGTGGCAGGTGGCACCTTCTACCTAAGTATTGTTCGTGCCCACTGGGCTTGTTCCGCCTACTCGGCCCAGCAGGCTGTGCTTACATCTTGTTACCAGCCCAGATCCCACACCTGCCAAGGGTGAGCCAGGCACAGAGTGGTGAGAGGTGTGTAAATGAGTGAGCATGGGACCAAGCCACTGTGCACAGCAGACAGGCTGGCTGCTGCAGAGGGCAGGCAGCTCCAGATGCCAACACCAGTGATGGCTCTGTGCAAGGCTGCAGCTGGACCAGATGTGCTGCATACAGCTTCTGCTGCGGGTACCTGTATCTGGACAAGGGAAATGCAGTAGCAATCAGAAGCTTGGAGATGCCAAGAACCACAGAACTCCACAGCGGGTGTCAGAGTCCTGGCTCGGGGATCCCCTAGGTCTGTGCTCCCTGAAAGGCCACAACTCATCTGTCCCCATTGCCTACGATGTGGTGAGCAGGATGTGGTGGGGGGTATGTTTCAGCCATCTTTGTGTTACAGCTCTTAGTCCTGCCATTTGGCAGGTCCTGAGTTTTTGTTCTGTGTCCAGGAAGAACAAAGTACATGGACAACTGGAGGGTGAGCAAGGTAGAGAGGAGCTTCATTGAGCAGTTGAACAGTTCCCAGGAGACATACAAAGTACAGCTCCTTTCCAAAGGCAGGTCATCCCTACAAGTGTGCAGCTCACAGCCAAAAGGAGACCCAAAGTGGGTAGCTCCTTCCCGTAGGCAGGTCGTATCCCCAAGTTGTGGCTGACTTCAGGGTTTTTATGGGCTTTAGTCCATGCTGATCTGTTCATGTGCAGCCATGGATGGGCCTGGAAAAGCACTATAAGTTCTCACTACGGTTCACAGACCTGGCAGCCCAGCCTCTAGGCTTTAGGCCATCCCTGGCTTGAAGGTGGGGCTTCACCAAGGACCTGCCCTTTTCTGCCCAGGAGCCTGCCTGCCTCTTGCCACCACCAATCATGTTGTCCATAGTACCCAGGCTGTTCATGCGGAGGGGTGCCTGCAGGCCCACGTGGAGCCACCCATGTCTTCCCTCCTGTGCTCATTGTTACCCAAAATCCAGAGGGGGCCAAGGTGGCAGGGGACTGGTGTGTCAGTGCCACCCTGAGTACATGCACACCTGGCTGAGTTGTAATCGCACCAGGGATCAGCTTCAATTTTGCTCCAAAATTTGAGCAGGAGCAGGGAGTGGGAGCAGGCACTTTCAAGCCTCCAGGGGAAAGAGGCTTCCTGGGCCCCCAAGAGCAGAGTGATGCCCAGGTCCTCAGCCATGGCTGGGTGGCTGCAGCTGCACCATGAAGTGCAGGACTCCTGCCCATGAACTCAGAAGGGAGCAGGGTTCCCACCTCATGATGCTGGCTGCACCTCCCCAGCTGCAGCCAGAATCATGGCAGCAGCTGCTTTAGATGGGCCACCACTGCCATAATATCTGTAACCGATGCTTATCCCATCATAGCACTTTCCAAATTCTAGCCTTAGGACAAAAAGAACTGCTCATCTCTATTTCACGCTAGTATTGTCATCGTGATATTCCATTGTAATGCAATAAATATAAGCTGTCATTAAATAAGTTTACTCTTAAGGTGGTAGCTTAGGTTTTATTTACAGACTGACTCCTCTTTGCACTTATAAGTTCTTTGGAATAACCAAAGCTGGTTAACAGAAGCATTGATGCTGCTTCACTGTTAAAGACAAATTTATAGATTATTTAAATGACCCTCATATACTCCATATTTTCAAAAATCTTAATGATGAATCTTTAAGGACTGTACCTTAGACTCGCCAACATCTAGCCTCTCAGATACATTAATCAGACAGCTTAATCTATGTGCCATTTAAACTTGGTTTAAGCTAAAACCACGAATAAATTAAGTCACCCGGCTAATTTTTTGCATTTTTTAGTAGAGATGGGGTTTCACCATGTTAGCCAGGATGGTCTTGATCTCCTGACCTTGTGATCCACCCACCTTGGCCTCCCAAAGCGCTGGGATTACAGGCATGAGCCACCACGCCCAGCCATATCACACATTTTTTAGGGTCACTATGTTTTACTTTACAAAATACCAAAGTCTATTAGGTTCAAGCTTAAAAATATTTCATCATATTTTCCTGATGTGTATTTTCTTATGCAAATAATTCTAGTGAGATTCACCTCACTACTGTAAGCACTTTCTTCAGCCTTATTAATGAAAGATTGCGAATTAGCAGACAAGAAATCTAGAAAGGTTTAGGCTTGAAGTCAAGTTTGATTTTAATGTCTATTATTTGGAGAACCTACTAACTGAATATTTGCATGCCTCACATGTTTACTTAGAAGGAAGAAAAATTCTATCAGAAAGTTTGTAAGGAGGAGCACAAATCCATACCTCTTACCTAGTCAGCAGTTGAGCTGGAGACCAGAGTGATGTGGCTCACATCCTGTGGGACACCTGAAGCTCTTCATGACCACCTCTGTCTCAGCAGCCACTATAACCATTCTTGAGATCTGAGGGTGTTGATGTGGCTGGACAAGAAGAGTGAAAGCCACCTGAAAGCAGGAAGATCAGTATGTATGTGAGCTCAGTTATCTCAGGCTAGGGCTGTGCAGATCTGAGAACCAGGGGTTACCACTGTGTTCCACATGAATGAGAAACCACCTAGTCCCATTGGTGATGGACAAAGGAGCAGAGCCCTACAAGATGGCAGTGGAAAAATGGTGCGCAGGCAGCTGGTCTTCCTTCTACCCTACCTTGATATTGGAAGACAGGGTAGAAAGAATAATAGGCCACATTTGACCAATAGGAAGGATGAGCCACCATTTGGGGAGATTTACTGCTTTTCATAGAAGGCCTGTGTACATAATATGGGGTTGGAGGGAAGGCTGCTCTCAACTTTTTTTTAAAGTCCCATCTTTAAATATGCAACTTATTTTTCCACATCTAAGCCTTAAAGAATGTGTCAACATAACATAAGGCAGAGTTAAAATCACATGACTTGTAAATGACCTTTTGTGAAAAAAAATAAAATAAAGTGATAAAGAAATGCCTTCTGGGAACGACTTTTGGAAATGGAATTGTTAGACCGTCTCCAGAAGTGACATCTCCACATTTGATCAGTGGGTTAGAGAGAGGAGGAGATGGAGCGAAGAACTGTGAAGAGGCTGATTAGAAAATCGAAGAAATTTTTCATCCATAATTGGTGTGTTGAGAAGAAAGTATGTCTTATATATTCAATTCATATATGAGGGAGCTAAAAGCTAACATAATACCCACATTCATGAAAATGTATATAATTGTAAATGGCAGAGAAGAAAACATATATCCCAATATCATACAGAAGCACAAATCAAAACAAAAGAATCATCAGAATCTCCTACCATGAAAAGGAAGAAAGGCACTATGCCACACTACTCATATTTAAAAGTCAAATTTCTATCATAATCATTGTTCTGAAGTGCATGTTATTCTTCACTACTGTTTATGTAGTTGATGCTAAGTACCTTTTTTGAAATAGCTAGTCTTTCCAGACATTCTGAAATGCTATGTTAAAAGTAAGCTAATGCATTTGGTAAATATCTTTTTATTAAAATTCTTTGAAATACTGATAATGCTATGTTTAAGTTAAATGGCCAAACCATTTCTCTGAGCAGTTTACACTTTGTGCACTGCTTTCAGGAGAAGAGGGGGGAATACATAGTGCAAAGCATTATTTGTTACTGTTTTTATAGTTAAATAAGATTATCACCCCATGCGTCTGTGCATTTTGTTCGTTTTTGCTGTGCATACACAGTGTATGTAATGGAAAGATGAGTCCTGATTTTACAAGGTCTTGTCTTTAGATGTTCAACAGTTTTCCAACGTATAAAAAGGAGAATGGGAAAACAAGGATTGGCAAAGACTTTCTTTTGACCCAACTTGAATTGGGCTCCTCTGAGTCCTTTCTCACTACTTTCAAACTTGGGCTCTATTAGTGTACTATTTACTCCAGTTTTAGCAAGAAGCCTGCTGATTTAGTTTGGCAAAAATCCCCCATGCTTGATATCTAATCAAATTCTTTATCCTCCACACTCAGTATTTTACCACCCTGTCCTGCCTTCAGCAAAAATTCTGTCAAGTCAGTTTAGCCAGAATCCCCTTTTCTTCTGATATTTCTTTCTTCTTAGTAATTTCCCATCCAAAAATCTACACCTCTGCTTCTTAGCTATTAATTTCCACTTGTCCTTTCTGTACTCAGAATTCAGCCTGATCTTTCTCCCCTACTAAGTATTATAGCAGCCTCCCCACTCCTCACAAATGAAATCTGCCATACCATTCTTTAATAAATGGCAAATATATATATATATATATATATGTATATATAATTTTTTTGTTGTTGTTGAGATGGAGTCTCACTCCGTCACCCAGGCTGGAGTGCAGTGGCGTGATCTCAGCTCACTGCAACTTCTACCTCTCAGGCTCAAGAAATTCTTCTGCCTCAGCCTCCTAAAAGTCCTGGGATTACAGGCATGAGCCTCTGTGCCCAGCCTACTTATTTCTTTCACAGTACATTTTGTATTAAATTCATAGAAAAGATTGCCTTCTAAAAATGTGAGCATTATAAACAACTGGATTGATGGAGAAGGGAGAGAGAGAAGCATTCTAGAATGTTCATATTAAAAGGTATTATTCACAGGTTATTACTATTGTTACATATATGCAGTTTATTCAAGACTATCATACATAGCAAATCAATTAAGTTATTATTTAAAATAGCCAGTCTAGGTTTATGGCAGATGTAGTAAAATATCACTATGTAAATGTCTTTTTACAAAATTTGTAGGAAATATCATCTCTTAAAAATGGAGCTGTTAAACCACTTCTATGGGAACATTCCATTCAACTACAGCAGAGTACATGTTCTTCTTAAGTGCTCATAGAACATTTTCCAGGATATACCATATGTTAGACCATAAAACAAGTTTTAAAATTTTAAGCAGACTGCAATCATATCGAGTATCTCTTTTGACCAAAATGGTGTAAAACTAGAAATCAATAGCAAGGGAAATTAAAAAAAAAAAAAAAAAACTTACAAATACATGGAAATTAACATGTTCCTGAACAACCAATGGGCCAAAGCAGAAATTAAAAGAGAAATTTAAAAACCTGTTGAGACAAACAAAAATGGAAACACAATGTAACAATTTATAAAATGCAGAAAAAGCAGTTACAAAAGAGAAGTTTACAGCAATAAATATCTACATAAAAAAGAAGACAGATTTCAAATAAATGACCTAACATTATACAACTAAGGATTACAAAAAGAAGAACAAATTAAGCCCACGTTTTGTAGAAAGAAGAAAATAATAATAATATAGATCAGAGCAGAAATAAATAAAATAGAAACCTAGAAAAACACTAGGAAGGTCGACACTGAATCAGTTTTTTTGAAAAGAGAAGGTAAACTAAGAATAAAAGGAAGACTCAAATAAATAAAATTCTAAATATAAAATGAGACATTATAAATTATCCCACAGAAAAGGGAACATAAGAGAATACTATAAATTAAGTGTAAACAAATTGGACAACCTAGTAGAAATGGATAAATTTCTAAGCATGTACAATCTACCAAGAGTGAATCATGAAGAAATAGAAAATCTGAACAGATCAATAATGAGTAAGGAGACTCAGTCAATAACAAAAGGTCTCCCATAAAGAAAAGCCCAGGACCTGATTGTTTCATTGTTGAATTCAACCAAACAATTTACAAAGAACGAATATTATTCATTCTCAAGCTCTTTCAAAAAAGATGGGGGATATTTCTAAAATCATGTTATGAGGGCTAATACCAAAGTCAGACAAGACACTATGAAAGAACAGAATTGCAGGATAATATCTGTGATGAACATTGATGCAAAATCCTAACGAAACACTAGAAAACCAAATTCAAAAGCACATTGATCATTCACTATGATCAAGTAGAATTTATCCCAGGGATGCAAGGGTGATTCAACACAAGCAATGTATAAATGTGATACACCACATTTACAATATGAAGGACAAAAACACATGATCACCTCAATAGGTAAAGGAAATGCATTTTATAAAATACAAAATCCTTTCACAGTAAAAACTCTCAACAAATTAAGTATAGTAAGAACTTATTTCAATACAATAAAAATCAATATGAGAACCCCACAGCAACCATTATACTTAATGATGAAATGTAGAAAGCTTTTTCTCTAAGATTAGGCACAGGACAAGGATTCTCACTCTCATGGCTTCATTCAATATAGTAGGGGAAGTACTAGTAAAGCAATAAGGCAAGAAAAAATAAAAGACATCCAAATTTGAAATGAAGAGGCAAAATGTCCCTGTTTACAGACAATATAATCTTTTATAAAGAAAATCCTAATGATTCTACCAAAAAAACTGTTAAAACTAATAATGAAGTTACTGAATATAAAAATCAGTATACAAAAATAAGTAGTATTTCTACATACTAACAATAAAGTATCTGAAAAAGAAAGGGAAAAACAATTCCATTTACAATAGCTACAAAAATAAAATACTTAAAAATGAATTTTACCAAAATATAAAAGACCAATGCCTTGAAAACTATAAAACATTGATGAAAAAAAATAAAGAAGAAACAAATAAATGGAAAGATATCCTGTTTATTGAAGAAGTAATATTGTTAAAATATCCATATTGCCCAAAGCAGCCTAGAGTTTGAGTGATATCTCTATAAAAATTCCAGTAACATTTTTTGTACATAAATAGACAAAAAATTGTCACATTCTCGTGGAGCCACGGAAGAACCTGAATAGCCAAAGCAGTCTCAAGTTGAGAAGACAGAGTGAGAGGCATCATACAGCCAGTGACAAAATCTACTACGAAGCTATAAAAAAGATACGTGTAGACAAATGGAACAGAATTGAAATTACCAGAAATAAATACAAGTATTAACACTCAATTGATTTTTGCTGAAGCACCAAGAACACACTATAGGAAAAGAGCAGTTTCTTCAATAAATGATGTTGAATACCCCATGGATATTCCTATGTGGATGAATGAAATTAGATCTTCATCTCATACCATATAAAATATTAACTCAAAATGAACTAAAGACAAACTGTAAAACTACTACAAGAAAACCTTACAGAATAGTTTTATGACATTAGTCCGGGCAATGATTTTTTGAAGATGATCCCCAAAGCAGAGGTAACACTACCAAAAATAGACAATGAGAGTACATCAATCTATAAAGCTCCCACACAACAAAGGAACAATCAGCAAAGTAAGGAGACTACATACAAAATGAGATAAAATATTTGCAAATTGTACATCTGTTAAGGAATATTCAAAATATATAAGGAATTCAAACAACTTAAAAGCAAGACAACAAAATAGCCTGATTTTAAAATGAGAAAAGCACCTAAATAAACATTTCTCTAAATAGGATATACAAATGACCCACAGGTATATTAAAAAATGTTTCACATCACTGAATGCTATGGTTTGAATGTGTTCCCTAAAGTTCGTGTGTTGGAAACTTAATCTCCAATGCAACAGTGTTGACAGGTGGGACCCTTAAGAAATGATTAGGTCATGGGGGTCCTGCCTTCATTAATGAATTAATGCCATTATTGATAGGGTGCGTTCCTGATAAATACAATGAGTTTGGGTCCCCTTCTCTCACATGTAGGTGCTTTCACACTATCTTGCTCTTCCACTTTTCACCATGGGATGACGCTCACCAGATGGTGAAAGATGCTTCACATTTAGTGAAGGAAGGCCCTCACCAGATGGGAAGACTTTGACTTTCTAACCACCAGAGCTGTAAGAAATATGTCTCTATTCTTTATAAATTACCTAGGCTCAGGTATTCTGTTATAGCTGCACAAATGGACTAAGGCACAAATCATCAGAAAAATGCAAAACAAAACCACAGTATCATCGCACAGCTGTTGGAATGGCTGTTATCAAAAAGAAAAAATATAAGCTTTGGCAAGGATGTGGAGAAAAGGGGACTCTTGCACATGCTGAAATGTAAATTAGTATAGCCTTTATCAAAAACAGTATGAAGGTTTCTCAGAAAATTAAAAATGGAAGTTCCATATGATCCAGCAATCCCACTACTGGGTATATATCAAAACGAAATGAAATCAGTATGTCAAAGAGATGTCTGCACTCCCATGTTCATTGCAGTATTACTCACAGTAGTCAAGATATAGAAACAACCTATGTATTTATCACTGGATGAAGGTAATGTGGTACATATACAAAATAGAACACTATTCAGCCTTTAAAAAGAGGGATAACTTGCTATTTGTGACAACATAGATAAACTTGGAGGGCATCATGTAAAGTGAAATAATCAAGGCACAAAAAGACAAATAATGAAAAAATCTTACTTATACGTGGAATCTAAAAAGTTGAACTCATAGACGTAGAGAGTAGAATGCTGGTTACTAGGGACTAGAGGTTGTATAGGGGGCTGAGAAGATGCTGGGCTGGTCAAAGGATACAAAATTTTAGTTAAGGAGAAATAAGTTCAAGAGATGTATTGTGCAACATGGTGAATACAGTTAATAACAATGTATTGTATCCTTGAAAATCTCTGAAAAAATAGATTTTAATAGTTCTTACTACAAAAATAAGAATGTGAAGTAATACATATTTTAATTGACTTAATTGAACCATTTCCCAATGTAGACATACTTCAAAATATTGTGTTGAAAATAACACTAAGAAAATTATCTTTTGTAATTTCTTCTTCCTTACTTTAAAAAAAATACTTCCAAGACCAGTATACCACCATCAATATTGTTCAATGGTTTAACAAAAGTAGGAAGGAAGAAATCACAAAAGGTAATTTTCTTAGTGTTATTAATAGACAGACAGTTTCAAATAAACCACTTTCCGGAAGTTATGTGTATTTTGTTTTGCTGTATATGTAGCATATACAATAGAAAAATGACTCCTAATTTTCCAACATCTATTAATAGTTACTAGATATGTTAAAAAGATTGCCAATGTATGACACAGTAGATTTAGTAAAAATAAGATCAGCACATTTTATACACTTTGTTTTGAAATTCATAGGAAGACGACTTCTGTAAATAACTTGGATATGGATTTGTTCAATTATACTTCATATTACATATATCTGTACTTGACCACTGGAATGGTCATAAAAAGAAGAAAGAAAGGAAGAAATAATTCAAGGTCAGAATGGTCATATTTAGAGACTTTCTGATTAGAATTCTTTGTGTAGTTTTATTTAATGGTATTATTTATAGTGGACAAGTTCCTATTTGGAGTACATAGTCTTTCTAGATGTTCCGAAGTGCCAGCTATATTTAAAAGTAGAGATATTTAAAAAAAACTTTGTAAATAGCTTTTAAAACTTACATAATACTATCTTTTGAAATGGAATTGTTAAACTACTACTTTGAGCATTATATTGTATGTACTTACTCATCGGGTTGAAGAAGATGGGAGGAAAGAAATTGCAAAAGTTTTCTGCTGTGTACTAGAAAATTTCTGATTATCTGATGCCCTACATCCTAATGTGAATTTTCACTTTGCTATACTGTATATATTTTGTTTTCACTAAACAAATTTTAATTTGATAATTTTTAAATACTCTTGAAGTTTATGTGAAACATTTCTTTTAGAAATGAAGTGACCAGACCACTTCTTTGGGTAGTACATTATGTCTGTACACTGGTTTCAGGGGAGGAAGGAGAGAATGAAGTGCAAAGGTTGTACTCCAGTTAGTTTATAGTGAGGTGAATAGGTCTATGAACTTGCCATATATGTATATGCAAATATAATGGAAAAACAAGTCTTAATTTTACATCAGGAGTTAAGGAGACTGCCACTGTATGACAAAGTTTATAAACAAATATATTTTGTGTAAAAATTTAAATTCTGAAAATGACTTGTGGATGTAAAATTATTAAAATCATCTCTAAGCATTATGGATGCTTACACTTGTACAGTGGGTTGAGGGGGTACAAAAAGAAAAGGTTCTAGGCTAAGAGGTTCCTATTGAAAAGAAGCTTTTATATTAGCCTTTGGCCCATGTGTGCAATTTAGTCAATGCTATTGTATATATAGTGCACAAACAAGTTTTATTTTAAATATCTAGCCTTTCTAGATGTTTTAAGTACATAACATGTATTAAAAGCAGAGGCTATAAAAACACCTTTTTGTTAGGAAGTCATATGGATATTTGCCTTTTGGGAATGGGACTGTTCTCTGGGTGGCAGAGGCAGAGAGTAGGGTTCTATACCCAGGAGCTGTTAAACCAGAGGAGATGGTCTAACTATTGTTCTGTATGTGCATTTTAGTTAATATTGATCTATATTTATAAAACAAATGATTCCTAAGTGCCCAAAAGTAGAGACTATAAAAATAACCTATTTATAAATAGACTTTTGTTCATTGATTAAGAAGTACTATCTTTGGGAAGTGCTTTTTGTCAATCAATCTTTTGGAGGTAGGCACTTTTTTTTTCTTTTTTTTTAAATTTACTTTTTATTATTATTATACTTTAAGTTCTAGGGTACATGTGCATAACGTGCAGGTTTGTTATATATGTATACTTGTGCCATGTTGGTGTGCTGCACCCATCAACTCGTCAGCACCCATCAACTCATCATTTACATCCAGGTATAACTCCCAATTACAATCCCTCCACTCCCCATGCTTGATAGGCCCCGGTGTGTGATGTCTCCTTCGAGTCCAAGTGATCTCATTGTTCAGTTCACCTATGAGTGAGAACATGCAGTGTTGGTTTTCTGTTCTCTTTGCCCGAGTAGTTTGCTAGACTGATGGTTTCAGCTGCATCCATGTCCCTAAAGGACCACAAACTCATCTTTTTATGGCTGCATATTATTCCATGGTGTATATATGCCACATTTTTCTTTCTTTCTTTCTTTCTTTCTTTCTTTCTTTTCTTTCTTTCTTTCTTTTCTTTCTTTCTTTCTTTCTTTCTTTCTTTCTTTATTATTATTATGCTTTAAGTTGTAGGGTGTGTACTGTATACGAGTTTGTTACATATGTATACTTGTGCCGTAATTGAGGTGTGCACCACACCCATCAACTCGTCATTTACATCAGGGTATAACTCCCCATTGTCCCTGCCTCCCACCCCTCCCATGATGGAGGCCCTGGTGTGTGATGTTCCCTTCCTGGAGTCAAGTGATCTCATGGTTCAGTTCTCACCTATGGTGAGGAACATCACGGTGTTAGTTTTTCTGTTCTTGGGATGGTTGCTTTAAGAATGATGGACATTTCATCCATGTCCCCTAGGGACACAAACTCATCCTTTTTTATGGCTGCATAGTATTCCATAGGTGTATATGGCGCACGTATGTAATCAATCTGTCACTGATGGACATTTGGGTTGATTTCCAGTGCTGCTGTTGTGAATAGTGCTGCAATAAACATACGTGTGCATGTGTCTTTATAGGGCATAATTGCCATCTTTGGGTATATACAGTAATGGGATGGCTGGGTCATATGGTGCATCTAGTTCCTAGATTCTTAGGAATCCGCCATACTGTTTTTCCATAATGGACGAACTAGTTTGCAATCCACCAACAGTGTAAAAGTGTTCCTATTTCTCCAGTCTCTCAGCACCTGTTGTTTCCTGACTTTTGTAAATATTAGCATTCTAACTGGTGTGAGGTGGTATCTCATTTGGTTTTGATTTTACTGCATTTTTCTGATGGCCAAGGTGATGATGAGCATTTTTTCATGTATGTGTTTATTGGCTGTATGAATGTCTTCTTTTGAGAAATGTCTGTTCATATCCTTTGCTTTTGATGAGTTGTTGTGTTTTTCTTTATACTAAATTGTTTGGAGTTCTTTGTAGGTTCTGGATAATGGCCCTTTGTCAGATGGAAGGTAGATTGCCAAAATTTTCTCCCATTCATAGGTTGGCTGAAATTTCGCTCTGATGGTAGTTTCTTTTGCTGTGCGAGAGCTCTTTAGTTTAATGAGATCCCATTTGTCAATTTTGGCTTTTTTTGCTGCTGTTGCTTTTTAAATTTTAAACATGAAGTCTTTGCCCATGCCTATGTCCTAGATAGGTACTACCGGGGTTTCCTCTAAGTTTTATGGTATTAGGTCCCTAACATTTAAAGTCTCTAATCCATCTTCTTGAATTAATTACTAAATTATAAGGAGTAAGGAAAGGATCCAGTTTCAGCTTTCTACTTATGGCTAATATTTTCCAACATTTATTCAATAGGAATCAACTTTCCCCATTTCTTCATTTTCTCTCAGGACATCCAAAGATCAGATGGTAAACAGCAGATGTGTGGTATTATTTCTGAGGGACTCTGTTCTATTCCATTGGTCTATATGTTTTAATTTTTAATTACGTTTCTGCTGTTTTGAGTTACTGCTTAGCCTTTGTAGTATAGTTTTGAAGTCAGGTAGCGTAGTGCCTCAGCTGTTCTTTTTGACAAGTTGTCTTGGGATGCGGGCTCTTTTGGTTCCATGCCACATTTTCTTAATCCAGTCTGTCACTGATGGGCGTTTAGGTTTGAGTTCAAGTCTCTTTGCTATTGTGAATAGTGCGCAATAAACATGCACGTGTGCATGTGTCTTTATAGCAGCATGATTTATAATCAACTTTGTATACCCAGTAATGGCACTTTTTTTTTTTTTTTCTTTGACAGATGGAGTCTGGCTCTGTCGCCCAGGCTGGAGTGCAGTGGTGTGATCTCAGCTCCACCTCCTGGGTTCATGCCATTCTCCTGCCTCAGTCTCCAGAGTAGCTGGGACTACAGACGCCTGCCACCACGCCCGGCTAATTTTTCGTATTTTTGGTGGAGCTGGGGTTTCACCGTTTTAGCCAGGATGGTCTCGATCTCCTGACCTTATGATCCGCCCGCCTCAGCCTCCCAAAGTGCTGGGATTACAAGCTTGAGCCACCGCGTCCGGCCGCTAGGCACATTTTTATGCTTAGTCACTGAGATGGTGGAAGCAGAAAAATGGACTTTTGATAGTATATCCTTTTGTGGAAGATAGCACAGACCAAAGTTCTATTCATGGGTATTTTGTAAGTGCCTGTGTTTATTAAGAACAATGTGTATTGTTTATTTCTTAACATCTAAGATCTTCAATATATTGAGGTAGCAATTTGTGATAAACCGATTTGTAGATACATTATAATTAATAATAACAAGCATTATGGACAGGGAATTGTGAAAGCATCAGAGTTGTTCACTGGGTTAGTAGGGAGGGACAAAAGAAAATGCAGAGTGGGATTATGCAGTTGTATACACATTCATTATATAATAATATCCATTGATGTGTATGTGCTTCACTTGGGGCTATAATATATGAATACACTATTAAATAATTTGATGGCAACATTTTCTTCCTGATATTTTAATAGTATAGATCTGATAATAAATTCTCACAGAAGCATCATACTTGTATTCTCTTGCCACATTTTAAATTGAGCATTAAGGAAATGTGTAGTTTTTTTTGTTTTTGTTTGTTTGTTTGTTTGTTTGTTTTTGAGACAGTCTGGGTCTCAGGCTGGAGTGCAGTGATGCAATTAAAGCTCACTGTGGTTTCAAACTTCTGGGTGCGAGACATCCTCCTGCCTCAGGCTCCCAAGTAGCTAGGACTACAGGCACGCACCGCCATGCCTGGCTAATTAAAAAAAAAAAAAAAAAAATTGTAGGGACAAGGTCTTGCTCTGTTGGCCAGGCTGGTCTCAAACTCCTGGCCTCAAGTGATCTTGCCACCCAGTGTCCCATAGTGCTGGGATTACAGATGTGAGCACTGCGCCTGGCCAACACAGTATTTTCATGTAACTCTACCAATATTTATTCAAATGCCTTTTACCAATTTTGTCTTTATGAAATTTTGCCCCCATAAAAGTCATAATTATACTTTTTCTTGATTGAGTGATTGGCATGTATTCTTGGTTATCATGGCTTTGGGACTTAGAATTAGTAAATATTCATAACATAAAAAAGCAATACAGGCGAGGTATTTGTGGTGGCTCAAGCCTATAATCCAAAAACACTTGGGAGGCAAAGGGCAGAGGCGGATCAAAGATCCAGGAGATCCCGAGACAGCTGCCAAGCTAACACAGTGAAACCCGTCTCTACTAAAAATGCAAAAGTGCTTGAGCGGTGGGGCTCCTGATCCCAGCTACTGGGGAGGCTGAGAGGCAGGAGAATGCAAATGAACCAGGAGAAGCGGGCACCCAGTGAGGCTGAGATCAGCCACTGCACTCCAACCTAAAACAAGGCAGGGGCTCAAATCTCAAAAGGCCAGCCAGTGGCTCAAGCCTGTAATCCCAACTGGGAGGCAGTGGTGGATCACAGTCCAGGAGATGAGACCATCCTGGCTAACATGGTAGAGCACGTCTCTACTAAAAATACAAAAACTAGCGAGAGGCATTGAGAATTGGTGAAACCTGTAGTCCCAGCTACTCGGAGGCTGAGAGAAGCGGGGAGAATGGCGGCGTGAACCCAGGAGGTGGGCTTGCAGTGAGCCGAGGTCGTGCCATGCACTCCCAGCCTGAAGGCGACAAGCTGAGACTCCCGTCAAGCAATACATACTTTAGAATTGAAACCACATGAAACTGTATGCTTGTTTGTCTTTATACATTGACAAGGACTCAGAAAGACACATCAAACTGTAAACTCCTTAAAATTTTGGAAGATTTTGCATTCTTTGCTTCTAGTACTTCTATTTTTCTGTAACGCACATATTAATTTTTGAGGAAAGTTTAAGGTTTCAGGGAAAAAAATGTTATTTTTTAAGTAACAGAGTAGTTCCTTTCCTTTGTTCTTTATATGGTATATAGCATAAAAATTATATACATGTCATTGTTTTTATATGAATCTTTTAAAGCAGTTTCAAAATATAACTTACTTCCATCTGCATACCTGCCACTGATGTTTAAAATGTTTAGGTTCTCAAAGCATAATCTTTTTCAAAATTAGTGATGATGTTCTCTGGCTAAATAGAAATGTATAGTGAAGTGAGTCATTCCTGTCACATAAATGCAAAACCAGGAAAAGTAAATGGCGAACTTGGAAACATAACTGTCATTTGATAAGAAAACAAACTTATATTTATTAATATATACTTTTAAATAATACTTTATTGTGGTAGACTGATAAAACTATATTCAGTTACCAAAACTAAGAGAAGGAAATTAAAAACACCTAGAACATAACTTTATGGGAAACTCAGCAGCTTAAATCTCAAACATAATAGGATTCCCTCATTTATTCTCACCCACATGGGGTTCACTGCCACAGTAGAATCTAGTAACTCCAAACAGAAACATTTATTTGTATAAAGGAATAGACTTTTGGAGAATAGGAAACAGTTGGGAGTTGGATGTAGGGACTCTAGATTAAAACTCTCAAGACATTCAATTTTCCCCAAATACTTGGAGCATTTCATCAATCAATACAGACTTCCAGTCTAAAAAACAAAGCATCCATTATATAACCTCACTATGTGAAAAGTACCCAAGGTCAAAACAGAACTCATGATTTTACAAAGCGCAGAAAATCAGAAACTGCTACTGATACCCTAACTATCCTGTTAGCCATATCAAATATATTATAATCCTAGCACTTCTAAGTAACCTCAGTTTCCCCAACAGCAAAATGAGTTATCAAATTTGTGTGAGAGGTCTAGGGAAGCTAATAAAAATTAATTTGCCAGTGTCGTGCATGACACAATCACATATGATCCATTGCTTAGAGCTTCTACTTACACACAGCTTCTTGCTTGATAAAACTTAGGAAATTGGCTTATTGGTTTCCATTCTTCCCATAATAAAGAATCTCCTACCTTCTTCTACCTCAAACGTGGGCATTAATTTTTTTTAGAAAGTATCAGATTTGTTCCTAAAATAGTTTAATTTGTTTTGATAGTCTACCTTCCAACACTTTTAACACCTCATTGGTTAACTATATTAGTTGAACAAAAATTCAACACAAA
Organism: Papio anubis; assembly: GCF_008728515.1. Classification (NCBI taxonomy): domain Eukaryota; kingdom Metazoa; phylum Chordata; class Mammalia; order Primates; family Cercopithecidae; genus Papio; species Papio anubis. The sequence continues at coordinate 67,509,559 of NC_044985.1, read as the reverse complement.
TGTGCATTGGTATTTACCCTTACCTGAAGCTAATTATCTTGGAAATTTAAGTCAGTAATCATACAGCAGAGAAGAAATGGTTTATAGTCCCCACATTTTTTGTGTAAATCATCTAAGCTGTGCTCTTAACACTCAGTTTGTCCCATAAGCACATTTGTCAATACTGGTAAGAAACATCAGAGTGAATGCTAAATAACAGACAGCAACTTTAGCAGCTAGGAAAAAAGTTGAATTCTAGGCCCGCAAACTTGCAAAGTTCTCCATGGCAAGATCAGTCATCAAAATTCTCAGCATGTCATCATTTCCTGAGACGTCCCTCCCTAAAAGAAACAGAAGTTGCCAAAGAGTCATTAAAAGTGTTTTAACTCTTAAACCTGCTTTCCCTTACTCTCACTAAATCTATCCTTGAGATAAATCAAACTCCATTTTCTAAAGTGGCATTTCAACCAAGAATGCATTCAACTCTACTTTTACTCTTCTCTTTCTTATTTGGAAAGCTATTAAAGCATTAGAAACTATAATTCCTTCACTACTAAAATCTGAATATAAAAGGTTTTCTATAAACAAGAAAAATGAGGGACATAGATACAATAACTTGGAATTTGATCACATTAGTAATACTAAAAAGAAACTTGAATGTAAGTCACAAATTCATTTAAAATACCAGAGATGAAAGTGTTTCCGTGTTAGCAGATACATGGCTCTTCCAGTCAATATTTGCTACTTCAACTAAAGCATCAACATTTCTCAGACTAATTAGCTATATAAGTGGTGATTTTTCTTCAATTAGGGAAACGTAGTTATTATAACCCAAATTACTCCAAAGGGGCTTTTTAAAATGTGAGGTATCAAATAAAGTTATGTTTTCTACAGATTTAATTTCCTTATTCTCTGCTGATGAGAGACAAGGGAGCAATAAGCCTTCAAATTGTGTATTTGCTGAAATTACTATGAACAATACAAACCTGATTGGTTCTGATAATCACTCATTTTATCACGCTCATGCCTTCCATCATGGTTCAGTTTGATAATGAACAAAAGATTTCTTAAATCCAAATACTGTAGTTTGATGGTCACAAAACAACATCCACAAAACTTTTTAAATGCTGAGTTTCAAGACAGATGGCCTCTGCTTGTTTATGTAGCCAACTTTTGTTGTTTTTCTCAGACAGCATAAAACTACAGTAAATGAGTATGTAAACTTGAAATCAGAGCATAGTAACAGAAGAGAGTTATTGTTCCAAGGCAGAATCATATATCTTAAAATGAGCCATCATTTTTAAAACGTGTTCTCCTTACCCTATACAGAAAACCACTGTCATTAATTTTGACCCAACTTTTTTCTCATTTATATCAATAAATCTCTGACAAGCTCAAAAGCATCTTCTACCTTTATTTTCTGACAAAGACAACCCACTGTGAGAAATAATGGTCCTCATAAATGAGAGGCAAAGAAGCAATAAGAGTTTCATTTACAGGTTACTAAACAAGACAGCAGCTCAGAAAGAAGATCTCTGTTTAAGGCTCTGGACTTGGTAGGCATATTTCAGATGCATAAATTCAGAGAAATACCTCACCACATCTCCTACCAGGAAATCTGGAGAAAAGCATCCATTACAGTAATAATCATCTATAATGTTCACCAAATATCACATTACTATGCAGTAGAATTATCCTCTTGAAAAAGTACTCATGTGTTTTCATTAAAACATTAAATTCACTATGTCATTAAGTAGAACATTCTTTTGACTATAATATCTGATTTTTTTCTGGTGTGTAAAGAAATTTGCCCATGTGCATGCTCACACCCACACAATTTCTAAAGAAAAATAGGAAAGAATAGAAGAAAAGAGAGACATCTCAAAATACATGCCTACCACTTTTGACTCCACGAAATTCAGAGAACTGTGTTTTTTAAAAATAATTCAGAAACGTTGTTAAATCTAACAATGATTCCCTTTATCACTTCTTCCATAGCCATCTTGCTTAGAAAATACCTTTTTATCCTGATATCACATTTTTATCTGTATTTCTTGGTTTTGCCCCCAAATCCTATTCTTTAGTCTTTCCCATGTTACTGATGACTCAATATAGATACGTTTTTGCCTTGTTAATACTTTAAAATTAAATTATATCACTATATACTTTGTGTATGACAACTTTGGCCCAACATAATATTTTTAAGATTTATCCTGGTTGTTTAGGATCAGAATTGTGTTCTCTTTTATTTCTAAGTAGTTTTCCATTATATGACACTTCTAGTCTAGGATTATTCAGAATAAATCTGATGTAAATATTCTTCTTAATAGTCATCTTTGTAAAGACATCTTTTCATTTCTCTTAGATAAATATCTAGGAGTGGAATGGCTGGTGTGCCAGTTATCAATTTATTACTGCTCAGCTCCAAATCTGTCCTTCATTTCCAGGTCTGCAGTTATGTAGCTGGATGCTGTATTGTTTCCCTTTGCTAGCTGACATGAAGTTAAGTTTGTCAGTACAGGACAGCACCCAGTGACACTGGCACACAGCACATTCCCATGGGCAGCTTCCCCCAGCAATCTCTTGGATGGCTTTAGAGCAAAATTCCAAGACACAGAACCTCTCCGGTGATGGCTATGCCTGGAACTCCAGAAGGTGTATTTCTAGCAAGTGTCTTTGGCACAGTATCTCAGCAAGCTTTTCTGCCATTCTGCCACGCACAGTACTACTCTCCAATGAAATTGGACTCTCAGCAGTGGGTGGGAGGTGATGGGGTTCTTTTGTGGATTTTGCTGTTAGTTGTAATAGCCATCCACTATGTCTATTATTTCTGTATTTTCTAGAATTTTCTTTATCTCTGATACGGTTTGACTGCATGTTCTCACCCAAATCTCATGTTGAATTGTAACCCATGTGTCAGGGAAAGGGCATTGAGAGGTAATTGGATCTTGGGGGCAGATTCCCCCTTGCTGTTCTTATGATAGTAAGTTCTCATGAGATCTGATGGTTGAAATGTGTATGGCACGCCCTCTTCACTCTCTCTCTGCTGCTCTACCATGTAAGATGTGCGTGCTTCCCTTTTGCCTTCTGTCATCATTACAAGTTTCCTGAGGCCTCCCAGTCATACTTCTTGTTAATCCTGTGGAACTGTGAGTCAACTGAAACTCTTTTCCTCATAATTTACCCACTTTCAGGTAGTTCTTTATAGTAGTGTAAGAATGGACTAAAACAACCTCTTACTAGCCAAAGCCCATCAGTCCAAACTCTAGTTAATTCTTCATATTAAATTTTTCCTGTTCAAATTACCATATATTTTCTGTTTTCTGATTGGATTCTGGTATAGGCTTTGTTACAGAGAAAAAAAATGTATAATTTTTAAATTTATTTTCAATTTTGGGGGTACAAAGAAGGTGTATATATTTGTCCAGTACACGAGATGTTTTGATGCAAGCATGCAATGTGAAATAATCACATCATAGAGACTGGGATATCCATCTCCTCAAACATTTACCCTTTGAGTTACAAACAGTCCAATTACACTCTTTTAGTTATTTTAAAGTGTACAATTAAATCTTTTCTTTTTTCTTTTTCTTTTTTTTTTTGATGAAGATTTGCTCTGTCACCAGGCTGGAGTGTAGTGGCACAATCTCGGCTCACTGCAACTTCTGCCTCCCGGGTCCAAGTGATTCTCCTGCCTCAGCATCCCGAGTAGCTGGGACTACAGGTGCACGCCACCATGCCCAGCTAAATTTTGTATTTTTTAGTAAAGACGGGGTTTCACCGTGTTGGCCAGGATGGTCTTGATCTCTTGACCTCATGATATGCCCGCCACAACCTCTCAAAGTGCTGTGATTACAGGCGTGAGCCACCACACCTGGCAAGTTAAATCATTATTGACTGTAGTCACCATGTTATGCTACTAAATTCTAGAGCTTATTCATTCTATTTATTTTTTTACACATTAACTATCCCCGTCACACCCCCAGCCATGTACTACCCTTCTCAGCCTCTAGTAACCATCCTTCTATTCTCTTTCCTATGAATTCAGTAGTTTTGATTTTAGATGCAGTGAATAAGTGAAAACTTGCAATTTTTGTCTTTCTGTGCCTGGCTTATTGATTTGGAAGCAACCTAGGTATCCATGTGAGGTAAAAGGCAGAACTCAACGTTGGAGGCAGGGCTTGAACACCAGGTTAAATTCAATACTAGCCAAAACAGCTCCAGGACAGAAGCATCTCCCCATAAGACACACCCACCAGCGTGCATGTCAGTTTACCATTGCCAGGGCGACACCTGGCAATGAGCACCTCACTCAATATAATCTCCGGTCACATCCAGGTTGTTGCAAATGACAGGATCTCATTCTTTTTTATAACTGAATTGTACTCCACGGTGTATAAGTAGAACATTTTCCTTACTCATTCATCTGTTGATGTAATAATGCAAGACAGCCAAGGCCCAAAATTAGACTTAGCCCAGGAGGGTTGTTGGCTTCACCCAGCAAAGAATTCAAGAGCAAGCTGGTAGTGTTAAGCAGCAACTTTTATTGAAGTGGCAATGTACAGCAGCAGCAGAGACTGCTCCTTGCAGAGCAGGGCTACACCATAGGCATATGCCTAGACAGTAGCTCACAGGCAGTTCTGCACTCATATTTATACCCACTGTATTTACATGCAAATTAAGAGGCCGTTTATGCAGAAATTTCTAGAATGAGGGTGGTAACTTCCAGGTTGTTAGGTTGTTGCCATGGAAAAGCATGGTAACTGCCAGGTGGTGCCCTGGCAATGGTAAACTGACATGGCACATTGATGGGAGTGTCTTATGGGGAGATGCTTCTGTCCTGGACGTGTTTTGGCTAGACTTCAATTTGGCCTGGTGTTCAAGCCCTGCCTCCTACCTCAGATGAACATTTAGGTTACTTCCAAATATTAGATATTGTGCACAGTGCTGCAACAATCTTGGGAGTGCAGATATCTCCTCAAAATACTAATTTGCTTTAAGTATATACCCAGCAGTGGGATTGGTGGATCATCTGGGAGCTCTATTTTCAGTTTTTTGAGGAAACTCCAAACTGCTGTCTATAGTGGCTGTACTAATTACATTCCCACCAAAAATATATAAGTGTATATCCTATTTTCCACATTCTCACCACCATTTGTTATTGCTCAACTTTTGTTATTGTCTTTTTAACTGGGGTAGTTTTGATTTGCATTTCTCTTATGAGCCATGATGTTGAGCATCTGTTCATATGCTTGTTTGCCATTTGTATGTCTTCTTTTGAGCAATGTCTATTCAAATATTTTGTCCATTTTTTTGATGAGATTATTCATTTTTTTTTCTATAGAGTTGTTTAGGTTCCTTATATATTCTGGTTATTAATCACTTGTCAGATGAGCCGTTCGCAAATATTTTCTCCCATTTTGTGGGTTGTTTCTTCATTTCATTCTTCATTTTGTTAATTTTATCTCTTGCTGTGCAGAAGCTTTTCAACTTGATGTGATCCCATTTGTCTATTTTTGCTTTGGTTGCCTGTACTTGTGAGGTATTTAGTGATCAAGAAATTTTTGCCCAAATCAATGCCATGGAGGTTTCCTCCAGTGTTTCTTGTAGTAGATCAATAGCTAGAGGAGTTATATTTAAGTTGTTAATGTAATTTTCAATTGATTTTTGTATATGTTGAGAAATAGGGGCCTAGTTTCATTCTTCTGCAGATGGATAACCAGTTTTCCCAGCACCATTTATTGAAGAGATTGTGTTTTCCCCAGTGTATGTTGTTGGCACCTTTGTCGAAAATGAGTTCACTGTAGTTGTGTGGATTTGTTTCAGGGTTCTCTATTCTGTTCCATTGGTCTATGTGTTTTAATGGCAATACCATTCTGTTTATCTATTATAGTTCTACAGTATAATTTGAAGTCAGGTAATGTGATTTCTCCAGTTTTGTTATTTTTGCTTAGGATAGCAGCTTTGGCTATTCTGGGTCTTTTGTGATTTTATATGAATTTTAGAATTGTTTTTATTTCTGTAAAGAATGTCATTGCTGTTTTCATATGGATTGCATTAAATCTGTAGACCGCTTTGAGTAGTATGGACATTTTAGCAATATTGATTCTTCTGATTCATGAATATGATTTTTTTATTTTTTATGTACTCTTTCATCATTATTTTGTAGTTTCCATTATAGGGATCTTTTACTTCCTTGATTATGTTAGTTCCTAAGTATTTAATTTTATTTGTGGCAATTATGTCTATTGATTATTTCTTTTTCAGATTGTTCACTGTTGGCATATAGAAATTCTATTGATTTTTATATGTGGACTTTTTATCCTGCCACTTTACTGAATTTAATAGCTTTTTTGTGGAGTCTTTATTTTTTTAATATGAGATCAGATCTTCTGCAAACAAGAATAATTTCACTTCTTCCTTTCCAGTTTGGATGTTTTTTATTTCTCTCTTGAATGACTGCTCCAGCTAGCACTTCCAGTGCTATGTTGAATAACAGTGGTGACAGTGGGCATCCTTATTATGTTTCAGATCTTAAAGGTGTTGGGGACTAGCCTCAGCACCACCTGTAGGGTAACCAAAGTCCGGTGGGGACAAAGGATTGAGAAGAGACAGGTTAAGAGTTCATGAAGGTGGGAGCCAGGGGGCCAGTTACAAAATGGAGGCTATAAAAGGTGACGAGCTCTGGTCTCCACACTATTCATTGAGTACAATCACTTAGATCTAAGAAGCAGTTGTTCCGGGAGAAACAGTGAAAGGCTGGCAGTGTGTCATAGGCGTAATCTATATCAATAGCTGTTTAAATGAATCTCCTTTGTGCTCAAACTGCATATCGGAGAGTAGCCAACTTATCGGAGAGTAGCCAGTGGGAGCGGGCTTAACTGGGAGCCTGCATGTCTGTCCACATTTCAGCATTTTAAATGAGTGTCTTTCTTCTTGAACATAGTGTTTACAGATAAGAGAGCGGGTCTTGCTCTGAGCATGGGAACATGATGGCAATTAGGAGGCTTTCCTCCTCAGAGACCTCTTGTGGCTTTCCACAATTTATTGTCCCATATTTTTATGGCCAGTTTATGAAGGCATCCCACAAGACCTTTTCCCAACAAAAGGCTTTCATTTTTTCCCATTAAGTATGATATGTGGGTCTGTCACATATGGCCTTTATTATGTTGAGGTATGTTCCTTCTATACTCAGTTTTTGAGATTTTTTATCACAAAACGATTGAATTTTATCAAATGTTTTTTCAGCATCAATTGAAATGATCATATAGTTTTTATCCTTCATTCTATTGATATGATATTTCACATTGATTGATTTGCGTATGTCAAACCATCTGTGCATCCCATGGGTAAATCCCACTTGGTCACAATGAATGACCTTTCTAATGCATTGTTGATTTCAGCTTGCTCATATTTTGTTCAGGACTTTTTCATCCATCATATATTTTCCTCTATAGTTTTCTCTTTCTTGATGTATCTTTGTCTGGCTTTGGTATCAGGGTAATACTGGCCTCATATAATTAGCTTGGAAGTATTTCTCCTCCTCTGTTTTTTGGAATAATTTGAGTAGAATTGGTATTAGTTTTTCTTTAAATGTCTGGTAGAATTCAGCAGTGAAACCATCAGGTCCTGGGGTTTTTTATACTAGCAGACTTTTTGTTATGACTTTGATCTCATTACTTGTTATTGATGTCTTCAGGTTTTGGATGTCTTCTGGGTTCAATCTTGGTAGGTTGTATGTGTCTAGGAATTTGTCCCTTTCTTCTAGATTTTCTAATTTGTTGGCACATAGTTGCTCATAGTAGGCAGTAATTATCCTTAGAATTTCTGCCGTACCAGTTTTCATTTCTGAATTTTGTTTCTATCTTTTCTGGGTTTATTTATTTTTTTTCCTCAGTCTGGCTAAAGGTTAACTAAGTTTCTTTAACTTTTCAAAAAACAATGTTTTGTTTCATTCACCTTTCTTATTGATTTCTTCATTTCAAATTCATTTACTTCTGTTCTGCTCTTTATTATTTCTCTTATAGTGGTTGGGGTTTGATTCACTCTTGTTTTTCTAGATTTTTTGAGATGCATAGTTAGAGAGTTTATTTTTAAAAAAAATTTTTTTTAAATAAAGTTTTACCTTTATTTTTATTTTGACACTTAAAGCTGTTAAATTCTCTCTTAGTACTGCTTTTGCTGCATTCCCATAGGTTTTGGTATGTTTTATTTCCATTATCATTTGTTTCAATAAATTTTTCTTTTTTTTTTTTTTTTTTTTTTTTGAGACGGAGTCTTGCTCTGTCGCCCAGGCTGGAGTGCAGTGGACGGATCTCAGCTCACTGCAGCTCTGCCTCCCAGGTTTACACCATTCTCCTGCCTCAGCCTCCCGAGTAGCTGGGACTACAGGTGCCCGCCACCTCGCCCGGCTAGTTTTTTGTAGTTTTAGTAGAGATGGGGTTTCACTGTGTTCGCCAGGATGGTCTCGATCTCCCGACCTCGTGATCCGCCCGTCTCGGCCTCCCAAAGTGCTGGGATTACAGGCTTGAGCCACCACGCCCAGCCCAAATTTTTCAATTTTCTTTTTAATTTCTTTACTGACCCTTTGGCCACCCAGGAGCATATTGTTTAATTTTCATGCATTTGTATAGCTTCCAAAATTCCTCTTGTTATTAATTTCTAATTTTATTCCATTGTGACCAAAGAAAATGCCTGATATTATTTCCATTTTTTTTTTAATTTTTAAGACTTCTTTTGTGATCTAACATATGGCCTATCCTTGAGAATCATCCATGTGCTTAGTAAAATAATGTGTATTCTGTATCCTTTGAAAGAAATGTTCTGTAATATATATTAGATCCATTTGGTCTGTAGTGCAGATTAAGTACAATGTTTATTTGTTAATTTTTTATCTAGAAGATCTGTCCAATGTTGAAAGTGAAGTTTTGAAGTCTCCAGCTCTTATTGTATCAGGGCCTGTCTCTCTCTTTAGCTCTAATAATATTTGCTTTATATATCTGGGTGCTCCAGTGTTCAGTGGATATATATTTAAAATTATTATACCTTCTTGCTAAATTGACCCCTGTATTAAATAGTGACTTTCTTTGTCTCTTCTTACAGTTTTCATCTTGAAAACCATTTTGTCTGATATAAGTATAGCAACTCTTGCTTCTTTTTGGCTTCTTTTGGCATGGAATATCTTTTTCTGTACCTTTATTTTCAGCCTATGTCTGTCATTATTGGTGAAGTGAATTTCTTGTAGGCAACAGATCATTGGGCCTTGTTTGTTTATCCATTCAGCCATTCTGTCTTGTGTGGAGAGGTCAGTCCATTTACGCTCAATGTTATTATTCGTATATAAGGATGTAATCTTTCCATTTTATTATTTTTGTTGTTTCATGTTCTTCTCTTCCTTTTTTCTTACCTTCCTGTCTTCCTTTATTGAAGATGATTTCCTCTGATGATATGATTTAGTTTCTTGCTTTTTATTTTTTGTGTATTCATTGAATGTTTTTTGGTTTGAGGTTACAATGAGGCTTACAAATATTGTCTTATAACCTATTATTTTAACCTAATAACAACTTTACACTTTTTTCATAAACAAATAAAAAAGCAAATAAAAATTCTATGCCTTAACTTCATCATGCCATTTTTAAAAATTTTTGTTGATTCTATTTACATTGTATTATTTATCTATGTCTTAAAAAGTTGTCGTAGTTTTTTTTTTTATCAGTTCATTGTTTAGTTTTTCTACTTAGAATAAGAGTAGTTTACACACCACAGTTACAGTGTTATAATATTGTGTGGTTTTCTGTGTACTTACTATTACTGGTGAGTTTTGTACCTTCGGATGATTACTTATTGCTCGTTAACATCGTTTGCTTTTTAACTGAAGTACTAGCATTTCTTATAGTAAAGGCCTTGTATAGATGAAATGCCTCAGCTTTTGTTGGTCTGGGAAATTCTTTATCTCTCCTTCAAGTCTGAATGATGTTTTCACTGGATATAATATTATGGATAAAAGTTTTTGTTTTGTTTTTTCTTTCAGCACTTTAAGTACGTCATGCCACTCTCTCCTGGCCTGTAAGGTTTCCACTGAAAAGTCTACTGCCAGATGTATTAGAGCTCCATTGTGTGTTATTGGTTTCTTTTATCTTGCTGCTTTTCGGGCCCTTTCTTTGTCCTTGGTCTTTGGGAGTGTGATTATTAAATGCCTTGAGGTAGTAGTCTTTTGGTTCAATCCACTTGGTGGTCTATAACCTTTTTATACTTGGATATTGATATCTTTCTCTAGGTTTGGAAAGTTCTCTGTTATTATCCCTTTGAATAAACTTTCTACTCCTATATCTTCTTCTACCTCCTCTTTAAGATCAATTAGTCTTCAGTTTGCCCTTTTGAAGCTATTTTCCAGATCTTATAAGGATGCTTAATTGTTTTTCATTCTTTTTTCCTTTGTCTCCTCTGACTATGCTCAACCTCGAGCCTGCTCCAAAGGGAGGAGAAAACAATGCCTAGACATACAAATAAAAGAAGTTCAAAGAATACCTGGGAAATTCATCACAAAAAAGATAATTACCCAAGCGTAGTCATCAGGTTATCAAAGGCAAGACAAAGGAAAGAAACCTAAGAGCTGTGAGGCGAAAGCATCAGGTAACCTATAAAGGAAAACTAGTCAGATTAACTGCATATTTCTCAGCAGAAATCCTGATAGCCAGAAGGATCTAGGATCCTGTCTTTAGCTTCCCAAACAAAATAATTGTCACTCAAGAATTCTGTATCCAGCAAAACTAAGCTTCAAAATTGAAGAAGAGATATCTTTTTCAGACAGGCTGAGAGGATTTCCCACTACCAAGCCAGCACTACAAGAAATGCTAAAAGAAGTTCTAAATCTTGAAACAAAACCTCAAAATACACCAAAATAGAACCTCCTTAAAGCATAATTCTCACACCACCTATGAAACAATAACACAATAAAAAAGGTATTCAGGGAACAACTAGTAAAATGAATAAAATAATGTCTAAAGGCCTAAATGCTCAACTTAAAAGATACAGAATGGAAGAATGGACAAAAAGCCAGCCACCACATTTCTGCTGTCCTCAAGAGACTCACCTAACACATAAGGACTCATATAAACTTAAGGTAAAGGGGTAAAAAAGATTCCATGCAAATGGAAACCAAAAGCAATCAGGAATAGCTATTCTTATATCAGACAAAACAAACATTAAAGCAACAGCAATTAAAAAAAGAGAGGGACATTATATAATGATGAAAGGATCAGTCTAACAGAAAAAAAATCAAAATCCTAAATATATATGTGCCTAACATGGGAGCTCCCAAATTTATAAAGCAGTTATTACTAGACATAATAAATGAGATAGACAGCAACACAGTAATAGTGGGGAAACTTCAATACTCCACTGACAGTACTAGACAGGTCCTAAGACAGAAAGTCAAGAAAGAAACAATGGACTATACTCTAGAACAAATGAACTCAATGGATATTTACAGAACATTCTACCCCAGAACTGTAGACATTCTTTTCATCAGCCCATAGAAAAGTCTTCAAGAAAGGCCACAAAACAAGTCTCAATAAATTTAAGGAAATCAAAATTATATCAAGTACCCTCTCAGACCACAGTGGAATGAAATTAGAATTTAACTTCAAGAGGAACCCTGAAAAGTATACAAACACGTGGAAATTAAATAATCCGCTCCTGAATGAACTTTGGAACAACAATAAGATCAAGATGGAAATTTAAACATTCTTCAAACTAAACGATAATAGTGACACAACCTATCAATACCTCTGGGACACAACAAAAGCAGCGCAAAGAAAAAAGGTTATTTGGCATTAAATGCCTACATCAAAAAGTCTAAAATAGCATAAATAGACAATCTAAGACCACATCTCAAGGAACTAGAGAAACAAGGACAAACCAAACCCAAACCCAGCAGAAGAAAAGAAACAACAAAGATCACAGCAGAATTAAATGGAATGGAAACAAACAAAAAAATCCAAAATATAAGTGAAACAAAAAGCTGATTCTTTGAAAAGGTAAACAAAATCAATAGACCATTAGCAGTATTAACCAGAAAAAAAAGAAAAGAGAAAATCTAAATAAGCTCCATGAGAAACAAGATGGGAAAAATTACAACTGATACCACAGAAATACAAAAGATCATTCAAGGCCACTATGAACACCTCTTCTCTTACAAACTAGAAAATCTAGAGTAGACAGATAAATTCCTGAAATAGAAACTCTGGAAAGACCAATAACAAGTAGCAAGATAGAAAAAGTAATTTAAAAATTGTCAGCAAATAATTCAGGAACAGATGGAAGCACAGCTGAATTTTATCAGGCATTCAAAGAATTGGTACCAATGTTACTAAAACTATCCCAAAAGACAGAGAAAGAAGGAATCCTCCCTAAATCACTCTATGAATCCAGGATTACTCTAATACTCAAACCAGGAAATGACATAACAACAACAAAACTACAGACCAATATCACTGATGAACATTGATGCAAAAATCCTCAACAAAATACTAGCTAACCAAATCCAACAGCATATCAAAAAGGCTATACATCATGATCAAGTGGGTTTCATACCAGGGATGCAGGGATAGTTTTATATATGCCAGTTAACAAATGTGATACATCACATAAACAGAATTAAAAATAAAAATCACATGATCATCTCAATAGATGCCGAAAAAACATTTTACAAAACCCAGCATCCCTTTATGATTAAAACTTTCAGCAAAATCAGCATAGTAGAAAAATACCTTAAGGTAATAAAAGCCATCTATGACAAACCCATAGACAACATCACACCGAATGGCAAAAAATTGAAAGTATTCCCCCTGAGACCTGGAACAAGACAGGGATGCCCACTTTTTACCATTTCTATTCAACATCATACTGGAAGTCCTAGCCAGCACAATCAGTCAAGAGAAAGAAATAAAGGGCATCTAAATGAGTAAATGGGAAGTAAAACTGTTGCTCTTCACTGATGATATGACTGTACTGCTAGAAAACCCTAGAGACTAACTCAAAAAGCTCCTAGATCTAATACATAAATTCGGTAAAGTTTCAGGATACAAAATTGATGTACGCAAATCAGTAGCACTGCTATACACAGACAGCAATCAAGCTGAGAATCAAATCAAGAACTCAATACCCCTTTTACAATAGCTACAAAAAATAAAATACTTAAAAATATACCTAACCAAGGAGGTGAGAGATCTGTACAGAAAAACTACGGAACACTGCTTCAAGAAATCGTAGGTGACACAAACAAGTGGAAACATATCCCATGCTCATGGATGGGTGGAATCAATACTGTGAAAATGACCATACTGCCAAAAGCAATCTAAAATTTAATGCGATTCCCATCAAAATACCATCATCATTCTTCACAGAACTAGAAAAAAATCTTAAAATTTATATGAAACCAAAAAAGAGCCACATAGACAAAGCAAGACTATGCAAAAAGAGCAAATCTGGAGGAATCGAATTACTTGATGGCAAAGTATACTACAAAGCTATAATTACCAAAACAGCATGGTTCTGGTATAAAAATAGGCAGGTAGACCAATGAAACAGAAATAGAGAACCCAAAAATAAAGTCAAACACTTACACCCAACTGATTCTTGACAAGACAAATAAAAACATAAAGTGGGAAAAGGACACCCTATTCAACAAATGGTGCAGGAATAACTGGCAAGCCACATGTAGAAGAATGAAGCTGGATCCTAATCCCTCATCTTATATAAAAATCAACTAAATATGGATCAAAGACATAAATCTAAGAACTGAAACCATAAAAATTCTAGAAGATAACATCAGAAAAATTCTTCTAGACATTGGGCTTAGACAGAGAATTCATGAGCAAGAACCCAAAAGCAAATGCAACAAAAACAAAGATTAATAGATTGGACCTAATTAAACTAAAAAGCTTCTGCACAGCAAAAGAAATCATTGGAAGAGTAAATAGACAACCCACAGAGTGCGAGAGAATATTCACAAATCACATCTGACAAAGGACTAATATCCAGAACCTACAAGGAACTCAAACAAATCAGCAAGAAAATAATAATCCCATCAAAAAGTTAGCAAAACGCATGAATAGACAGTTCTCAAAAGAAGACATACAAATGGCCAACAAACATATGAAAAAATGCTCAAAATCCCTAATTATCAGGGAAATGCAAATCAAAACCAGAATGACATACTACCTTATTCCTGCAAGAATGGCCATAACTAAAAAAATTTAAAAATCAGATGTTGACATGGATGTGGTTAAAAGGTAACACTTTTACACTGATGTTGTGAATGTTAACTAGTACAACCACTACGGAAAATAGTATGAAGATTCTTTAAAGAATTAAAGTAGAACTACCGTTTGATCCAGCAATCCCACTATTGGAAAATAAGTCATTATATGAAAAAGACACTTGCATATGCGTGTTTATAGCAGCACAATTCGCAACTGCAAAAATATGGAACCAGCTTAAATGCCCATCAACTAACAAGGGGATGAAGAAAATGTGATGTATACATAGATCATGGAATACTACTCAGCCATAAAAAGGAATGAAATAATGACATTTGCAGCAACCTGGATGGAGTTGGAGACCATAATTCTAAGTGAAGTAACTGAATAATGGAAAATCCAACATTGTATATTCTCATTTATAAGCAGAAGCTAGGCTATGAGGATGCAAAAGCATAAAAATAACATATTGAACTTTGGGGACTCAGGAAGAAGAGTGGGGGGTGGTGAGGAATAGAAGACTACACATATGGTACAGTGGATGCTGCTTGGGTAATGGGTGCACCAAAATCTCAGAAATCATCACTAAAGAACGTAACCAAATGCCACCTGTTCCTTCAAAAGTGCTGGAATATAAATAAAATACAATTCAAAAGGTACAAATATTTGATATAAATCACTGGGGAAGCCATCTTGATCAACCGTTTTTTGATAAATTTTTTTCCATTATGTTTTCCATTGTTATTGCTGATCGTGCTGGATTGTTTCTTGTTAACCTGACACTACTGTTTCTAAGTAAGGCTGGAAAATCCATTTCCCAGACTTCTTCCCTATGCTGTTCTACATTACATTTGCAAAAGACCAGATTGTAAATGTGATTTGGAAATGCAGGTGAAGCACTAGCCATTATTCACAGAACAATCATGTTTGACAGATCCAGTGATGACTGCTCCCTGAGAGGCACAGCTTGACTTATTCTCTTCCCTATACATTTTGCCAGCTGCTTGCCCTACCAAACACCCACTGCTTCATGTCTACTACCAGATACAAACCTACTGCCCTATCTGGGCAGATTTGCCCTATCTGGGCAAATCTCACAGAGAAGCAGCAGTTGGTCCAGAGATATGTTTTTAAAGAGGTAACAATTGCCATGCAGTCAGAAAATTTCAGATCTCTCTAAAAGCTCCCCCTTGGCTTGACCCTCTTCGATGGCCAGTCACATACAACTTTGAAGATTTTTCCTAAACTTGCATTCTTTCACCTATGCTAGTGCCCCAGTGGATTATGATTTGTTGTTGTTCCTCTGATCTCTGAACTTCCTAGACCCTTCCAGAAATTCTCTTTTTCTGCTTATCCAGAATTGTGTAAATTATAATTCCTAAATATTATATTTCCATCATTGCAGTGGATTTATATTCTGACAGATTTCTAACTGATA
Organism: Papio anubis; assembly: GCF_008728515.1. Lineage (NCBI taxonomy): Eukaryota > Metazoa > Chordata > Mammalia > Primates > Cercopithecidae > Papio > Papio anubis. The sequence goes on along the minus strand of NC_044985.1, from coordinate 67,493,881 downwards.
AAATAACACATAAAAGTATATATTTTTTAAAAATTTGCTTTTTATATGCTACTTTATTAAACTTTCTTGCTGTTCTACTGAATTCTAACTTGATTTTCTATGGAAACAAATACTTAACTCCTCCATTTCCAGTGGATGTAGTGGTTGTTTCTCATATTAGTTTAACAAAATTAATATTGATTCTTACTGCATTAGTGATTATAGTGGAGATGCCTCTAATGTGTCAACATAACAGTTTCCCCACCTTGAGATATTTTTCACCGTATTGAAGTTAATCCTTCTCTTCTTATTTGTGTTGATATTAAAGTGTCTTTGAATTTTGAAGATATTTGATCTTGTCACACTTGATTTCAGGAATATTTAGCAACTTGTAATTATCTGTTAATAATATGGTGAATCATATTTGCTAAAATATGCTTTAGGGTTTTCCCCTTATATTCATAAGGAGGATTGCTTTATGTGTCAATCAGTGCCCTTAGTTGCAAACAACAAAGTTTCTTCCACACATTCAGGTCTCACACTGACCTAACTGGATTGGTAGAACTGGTTGTTCCATAGGTAAAAATGAGACTAGATTCTGCCCTTGCGGGAAACAAACAGAAAAATAAAAAGGAACATAAAGAAATTGGCCAGCCATGAATGGAAAATGTCCACTATTGTCTGTAAATTTTAAGTATTACTTTGATCTGATTTTGTTATAAGAGATACCACAACTTCTTAATATAAAATTCTCCCAGTACATTATATTTTCTTTCTTAATGGTCTGAAATTAAATATTTTAGGACTACAGGTCATAGATTTTTGTTCTGTGTTACCACCACTCAACTATGCCACTGGAGAGCTAGAGCAGCCATAGACAGTACATAAATCAGTAGATGTGATTGTGTTCCAAAAAACATTTTATGTACAAAAACAAGTAGCCAGTCCATGAGCCATAGTTGCTCAGTTCCCACGTAGAACCATCATATATAGCATGAAATTATTTCTTAAAGGTTTTTTTTTCTTAAATTTTTAAAATTGTTTTGAAATGGAGTCTCGCTCTGTCACTCTGGCTGGAGTGCAGTGGCATGATCTTGGCTCACTGCAACCTCCACCTCCCAGGTTCAAGCGATTCTCCTGCCTCAGCCTCCAAAGTAGCTGGGATTACAGGCGCCCACCACCACGCCTGGCTAATTTTTGTATTTTTGGTAGAGATGGGGTTTCACCATGTTGGCCAGGCTGATCTTCAACTCCTAACCTCAAGTGATACTCCTGCCTCAGCCTCTCTAAGTGCTGGGATTACAGGGTGAGCCACCACTCCCAGCCTGTTTTTTAAAAGTTTAGAAGGACTAATCCAATATTGATTATAAAATGGCAAACTTTGCCCTTTTTTGAGTTTTGTCTCTTATTTGATTTCTATTTATATCAGTTTGCTGGATGATTATTTGTCCTATCATTTTAGCTTTATTAAGTTACTTTGGGATTTTTGTTGTTGTTGTTGTTGTTGTTGTTTTTGCTGTGGTCCCTTGTAGATAGCATATATTGGATTTAGTTTTTAATCACTTTTCAAGTATTTTTATCTTTCAGCTATGCAAAAAGCACTAGAAGCTTGTTTTTATACTTTTTTTGAAGAATATGTATTGTAAATGTGAAATGTGAATGACTAATAGGTAGACATCTGGAATGAATATCAATAGACCACACTATTTACTAACATAATAATGACAGTTACAACCATTGTTTGTAAGCATTCAGCTAGAAACAGATTTAAAAGAAAACAGTGATATAAATAGCATGTGAACACATACCAATAATTACCTTTTCCATGAAAAATAAAAATGATAATTTTATTCCTGTTAATGGATATGTCAAATGTAAAGCTACTTAAAATATCTAAAACAATTAGCAAACATATAATAGTAAAAATCAGTTTTATTTTTAGCAACAAATGCAAATGTTTCCTCTTACCTTTCTTCCATTTAATATTTTGTATTTAAATTGTTTTCTTCATATTTAAAACTTCACAAATAATGTGCTTTGGTTTCTGACTTTATGAGGAATAGCGTGCCCTAGGGCGTGAATTCAGGTGCCCTAGTAAAAAGAGCAAATCTCCAAAACTAAAAACTAAATTATAATTATAAATTTATGATGTAATATTTGTGTCACCGAATACGAAAACTTAATTTTCTGGGCCTTACTTACCTTTTCCTGTAAAAATAGGAGAACTTTTTTTTCACATCAGGGAGTTTTAAGAAAATAAGAATACATAATTTTAAAATTCCATTTCAAAATTATTAACTACCATACACATGTGAGATTTTATTGAACTATGTTCTTGATAATCTGTTATTGTTGTTGCTCAGGATATTAACCGCAGTATTCAAGGTTAAAACTTTTCTCCTTAATATCTTTGAAGTTTAGCATGATATTAAGATATCTATTTGTAACTAAGGGAATAGAGGCATTTAAATAATTATAGTAATCAGAAAAGTTTATGTTAATTATCAGTTTGAAAGTTGGACTACCTTAACCACTTTAATAACATATGTATAATGTTTGTGAAACAGTAACTATGTTACTGTACATTTTAAAATATCCTATATTGATATTCCTATGAAAACTTCTTATTATTAAATTAATAAATTATTGAAAATCAAATTATTGAATTATAAGAAATGTGAAATTTGTTTTGAAAAAATTATTTTAATGCATTAAATATTATTTATCTATTCCATTTCAACATGTATATCCTTTTATAATGAATTGAATATAGTGAAGCATGTCCTTTTTTTTTATTTTTTTGAGACAGAATCTCACGTGTCCTTATTTCTAAAAGTAAATTAGAAGGAGAAAAGAAAAACTCCCTGAGGTTTTGCTTATCTTTTTTTCTTGCTCTCTCCTTCCTGTGGTTCTACTTCTCTTGTTTCTTAAATGCCCACTGTCTTCATTGGACCTTCTTATGAAGTCTCAAATCTCTCACTGTGACATCCCCATCTGAAATACCACCCTCCTGCCAAAAATATTTCGATTTTCAAAATTATCTTTCTTTTTCCCTGACCTTTGTCATCCATCAAAAAATCTGAGTCCCTTGATAAGACATTAGGATGAAAATAGTTCAAATAATATACTTTATAAAAATAAATAACAGGCTTTTAACCCTTCCTATGATGTTTGTATTTGGAAAGTAGAACTAAGAGAACTCTGATAAATTTTGTGACAAATATTATTCATAGAGTATGTTACTTTGAAGAACTAAATTTAGAACTGAGATGAAGATTTTTGAAAGAACAGAGATCTCCTTCGGAATGTGTTTTATATTATGAGCACTAAGTTCTTCCCTTGGTGATGCTGCCTGCTGCTTATACCATTAAGTTTGGCATTAAATACCCAGTTATCTTATTACTACTGGAAATAATCATTTATGCCCTCCAATAGATTTGAAATGATAATGGCAAATCTTCATGCAGTGGGTAACAATTAGGGAGGACAGTTTTTACTTCAAAGAACAGAGGCAAGCGTAACAGCATGATGTTTGGATTTAGCCCCATACATACCTCCCTGCAGTCCACAAGAACACATTTTCAGTTCAGTCTACATTGTACTGAGGAGTGACTGCAGTCTGGAACTATTAGGTCATCTGGGAGCAGTTAGTTAGTTAGGGCAAACAGTACTGCATACCTTAATAGCTCTTAAGGGCATCTTTCTAATACAGTTGAGTATCCTAACCAATGTTCATTATGATGAGCCTGAGTCATCAAGAAAACAGTAAATTATGCTCAGCACACTCTGTTTATTGAGGAATAGGCTTCTAACATGAAGACAGAAAAATCCTGCTTAGAAAAAAGAGAATCTAGGCATGGGAAGAGCAAAGCAGAGAGTCACTTGCTTTATTTCATTCCTCTCGGCAATCCTTTCCAGCTCTTTCAGGACAGAATTTGATTCAGGGACAAATTCTAGATCAATGCAAGATTCTTCCATATATCCATTAACATTTTCCAAGACAGGACACAGACCAACAGCTTTCTCATCATTCAGGGACTGCAAAATGCTCCCTGAGTCAGTTGCTACAGATTATAATATCTCAGAGAACAATTTTTCTTTTAACCTGTTATTAACCCAATTATAGGACGGAACGAATGTAGAGAACTGTGGTGTCAAGACAAAGGATGAGAAAGCCCCATAATTTCTGCCCCCTACTCCACATCATGTTCACTAACTACGGATGTTCCAGAAGAGAGAAAATGATCTAATTGAATAAGAACAACATACCTCAAAATCAATATAACTGTGTCCACATTCCACTTGCCTTTTTTTGTTTGTTTTGGACAGGGTCTCACTCTGTCAGCTAGGCCGTAGTACCGTGACACAGAGAGCTCACTGCAGCCTCAACCTCCTGGGCTTGAGTGATCCTCCTGTCTCAGCCCCACAAGTAGTTGGGACTACAGATATGCATCACCACTCCCAGCTAATTTTTGTAATTTTTGCAGAGATAGAGTTCTGCTGTGTTTCCCAGGCTGGTCTCAAACTCCTGAGCTCAGGGAATCCACCTCCCAAAATGCTGGGATTACAGGTGTGAGCCACCATGCCCAGCCTTTACTTGCATTTTTAACTATAATAATACACAATATCACAATCAAATCCCCTTGGTATTCTATCCTCATCTACAGCAATTAGACTCCTTTAAAAATGAATTTAAAATAAAGGTACGCAAACATAAAGAAGATTTACTAAAAAGTGTGGGGAATACTCATACTTCTGAGGTTTCTTCTGAGAATCATTTCTGTTATATTTAAGAATTCTAACTATATTTTGAATTCATGTTTGTTTTTTAATTCAAATAATGAGATTTATAATAGCAAGATTTTAATAGCAATTTATTTCTGAAAAAAATAAGTAAAAATGTTAGAAAAGATATAGAATGTTGTAAAAAGTTAAGAAAACAAATAAAAGCATGTTTTCAAAACCTTTAAAGCATTCCTGCATTTCTTATTTAAAAAATTAAACATGAGACACATTTGACATTATAAACTTCAAAAGTCTCATTAAAATTCATGCAAGATTAGAAGCATGCAACAAAGGACAGATCCAATATATGTGTAATGAGCACAATGTAAAAATAATTTAAAATTTTTAATACTTTTAATTTAAAATCAAGCATGATTAAATTCAAAGTTAGTATATGCAGTTGAAAGGAGAGTATTATTCAGGCTGGGCTCAGTGACTTAGCCTGTAATCCCAGCACTTTGGGAGGCTGAGGTGGGCGGATAACCTGAGGTTAGGACTTTGAGACCAGCCTGGCCAATATGGTGAAACCCTGTCTCTACTAAAAATACAAAAATTAGCCAGGCATGGTGGACCATGCCTGTAATCCCAGCTACTTGGGAGGCTGAGACGGGAGAATCACTTGAACCCAGGAGGCAGAGGTTGCAGTGAGGCCGAGATCATGCCACTACACTTCAGCCTGGGCGACAGAGGAAGATTCCATCAAAAAAAAAGAGAGAAAGAGAGAAAGAGAGGAAGGAAGGAAGGAAGGAAGGAAGGAAGGAAGGAAGGAAGGAAGGAAGGAAGGAGTAAATATAACACAAGCTTATTGTATCAAAATAAAAATTCATTTGTCTGAAAATATATACATGACAGAATTTGGAGACTTCCTAAATCCCACATTCCAAGTGAAGATGACATTCCACGTGGGTTCCTTTTTGTTCCACAGACTTTTCCATAAACCAGAGTTTACTAGAAATTTTTCATATTATCAATTTATTTTTTAATATGCAGTGAGAATATAGAGTCATCGATAGAGAACATATAATCATTGTTTGCTATGCTATATACAAAGTGCACAACTTAAATTTTGCATAATAATACAGGTGCAAATACAGCTTTCAGTCTATATGTAGTTTTCTCTCTTATTGGGCATATTTCTCAATTTCACTCTTCTGGGCTGCCCTGTTGCAAGTATGGAAGTCGAGAAGTACTAGGTTTGCATGATGTGTCTCTACTAGGTTGGTTAAAGTTAGATGCCCTGCTACCGTTGTACCTTCAGTCCTGGGATTCCCAAACCAACTCTTTTCCTCCTACAATCTTGCTCTCCTTTGATTGCCTCTTGTATTATTACCAGGGTTTATTTATAGTTGTACTTAGTCAGGAGGAACAACAAAAAAAAATGGGTCTATGCCACCTTATCTTCAAGAACCACATGTGTTATCTCACATTCATAATTTACCAGTGATTAAATGGTTATTGTGGACCTCTTATGAAAAATGAAATGTTTGTTGTTAAAATTTGAAATATAAAGGCTGAACCCATATGAGGGAAATACTTTAGGAAGCAAGGAGATTTTCTTAGAAGCCAAATAGTATAAGTTTTCCTCCATTTCTTTTTAAGTTGTATTTCTCTCCCAGTAGCATGGCAATCAATGAATCAAAATTATCAAGCAGGAATTGTCTAATATATTATCTTTCAAAAAGATCTCTTGCCATAGGCATTTTAAGAATTACAGCATTCAAGAAAAAGCCCAATATTTGCTGTGGAACTTAAAAGATTGCCTAAAATCTGTATCTTAATTGAACTAGTTTCCACTGGAGAATTGGTTGGGCATGGAAGAGACAGAGGAAGTAATATATTCTCCCACATTCAAGCATTAGCTCTAGTTTACTACTATATGCTCAGAGAGTATCCTCAGCAATTAGAACTGTGACTAGTAAAAGGTAGATGTTTAGTAAATATTTGTTGAATGTTTGAATAAATGAACTAATAGAAGTCCTTTACTCCATTATTAGAACAACAGTAGAAAAAAGAAAGAGTAGGAAATCTATTATATAAATGTATGGCTAGTCATGCATACCTAAAGAAAAAGAGTCAGCTCTTGCAGAGAATTTTGAGGAAGGGAAGGAATGCAGAACTATGCCTATTATAACTATCAAACATCTGTAGGATTTTATCAGGCCTCTGTAACCCATTTTCAGCAAAATACGCTTACTAATCCTTCTCAATTATCTGAAACAAAGTAAATAAACTGAATATATTTCAACATTTTAGAACCAAGAACCACATGTATTATCTCACATTTACAATTTACCAGTGATTAAATGATTATTGTGGACATCTTGTGAAAAATCAAATATTTGTTGTTAAAATGTAAAATCTAAAAGACTGAGAACACATGAGGCTCATACTTCAGGAAGTAAGGAGATGAAAATGCTCAAATTGTAAATGTTGATCAGTCAGGATGTTTCTGTTTTGCCACGTGCAAGAGAAAAATCAACAAGGATAGGCCAACTTACAGCAACTAAGATGTAGCTGCTTACCCTTTCTTCCTTAATATAGTGGTTAAACACAGCCAGGAGCAATGGCTCACACCTGTAATCCCAGCACTTTGGGAGACTAAGGCAGGTGGATTATGGTGTCAGGAGTTCAAGACCAGCCTAGCCAAAATGGTGAAACCCCTGTTTCTACTAAAAATACAAAAAAATAGCTGAGCATGGTGGCAAGTGCCTATAATCCCAGCTACTTGGGAGGCTGAGGCAGAGAACTGCTTGAACCCAGGAGGCGGAGGTTGTAGTGAGCGGAGCTTGCACCACTGCACTCCAGCCTGGGCAACAGAGCAAGACTCTGTTTCAAAAAAAAAAAAAAAAAGTGGTTAAACACATGGACTTCAAAACAAACAGTTAAGTCTAACTCCCATTTCTACCATTTTCTAGCTCTTCGTAATTTGGTAAAATTAATCAGGTTCAGCAGGCCTCTATTTCCTGATCTAAATAAGATAATGATAGTACCTAAATTACAGAGTTTTGGTGAGAGTCTAATAAGTAAACATTTAGTGCATGTAAAGCACAGTGGCTGGTACATAGTAAATGTGACACAGTCGCTATTCTTTTCACCATATTAAGAAATTAATATTTATTCATGAAATATTTATTTTTTTTACTCTGTGCTGTTTTAATAGAAAATATGTTAATAGAAAATTTGTTCATAATTGAGGTTATAGCCTGTTTTGTTATATTGTCTATATGTTTCTCTTTTGTAAGACATGTGCCTTTCTTTCTTAACATTTCCTTAATCATTTTGTTTTCCAAACATCTTAATATATGTGAGTGTTATTTTTTGTTTTATGGCATATTAATGCAATTCTGTACGTCATAGGAGGAAACAAAACATACCTATTCTAAAAGCAATATGTAAAAATACATGTATTCTAAAACATATATATTCTAAAAACAATGAAAACCTGCTAAATTAGATACAATGTTTGGATATGTATGGCATGTGTTAGTGTCAGAAATTTTATAGTCATAAACAAGTTGTTTTTCAAAGTCAAAAGCCAAAAAACTTGGAAGAAGTTTATTTGTGACATATTTTTAAAATTACATTCCAAGAAAATATGAAGAGAAAAAAAGTGTATTAGTGGGAAAAGAGACTATTGACTATTCAAATAAAAGGAAAATGGAATCTAATTGAAAGATAAATTATGTAATAAAAAGAGTCTATTATATGTCACAGCCATCAAAATGTATGGTACTTTATTTGCACTTAACCCTAACTTTCATATGCTGTCATTGAAGATTTCATTTTGTTAGCTTGCTTACTAAACTTACCAAAACTCAGTAAAGAAAACAGGTATTACAGAAAAATTTTTCCAAAAGCTAAAAGTCACATCAATAATGGAGATTTTAGAAATTTTTCTACTACTGTAGGTTGAATTTTTAGGAAATACAGTTAGGTAGTTTACTAGTTTCAAGCTTAGTGTTCCACATACAATAATTGAAATGAGTGACAGATATAAAATAATCTCACATTCACTTGAAAATTTTGTAGTAGCTTACACCAAAATTATTTTCTTTTAGAATAATATATAAAGCTTTAATAATACTATTTAACTTTTCCTCCCATGAGTCATATTATGAAATATTTTAACCATATAGGAAAGAATATAATTAATATTCTTGCGAATATCCTCCAGATTTGAAATATCTAGCAACTTCCTGTATTTTCCAGAGTAACTTTTTTAAAAAACAAAATGTTATCAGAAAATGAAGCCTATCTTCTTACTATCTCCCCAATAATTTTCTCACATTCTTTCTTATAGAAGATAACTATTCCTAAAATCAGATCATGTTCTTCCTAAGATACGTTGATTTTATTATTCTGTACATGTACATGTACCCACAAACAATATGCAGTTTTGCTTTGTAGTTTTCAAACTTTATAAAATGATATTGCACACATTCTGCAATTTCCCTTTTTATTCAAAATGTAGATCCTTATTCATATTTGCAACTATAATTGATATGTTCTTAACTTTTGTTTCATATATGCCATCATGTATTTACCTAGTCATGATTGATGACCATTTAGGTTGTCTCCAACTTTAAATGATGAAAAGCAAACTACAGTGAATCTTATAACAGATGTCTGTTTGTGTGATATGCCAGAGTTTCTCTAGGAGATTTACTTATGTATGAAATCTTTGGGTTAAAGAGTATAATGCCAAATTTCAACTTCATTAGAAATTGCTGAATTCCTCTACAAAGTCACTGTAACATTTATAGCACTGAAGTGGTGTCATTGTCTGTGGTAAATAGGATCTCTGTCTCACACCAAGGGAATCAAGGATGCAGACACACAAAAAGTGAGTTTAAAAGTACACGTTTAAAAGACAAAAAAAGCAAATAGCTCTCTCTCCTGCAGAGAGAGACAGAGGGGCGCCCAAGTGGGTCTTCTAGTCCACAGCGAAGTGCACAAGGGTTTTGTAGACTGGCTTGAGGAGATGGTATCTGATTTACATAGGGCCCAAACATTGGTTGGACCAGGTGTGTCATTTACATATTACCAGAGGAAGCTGGCCACCCTACCTTAATCTTTTATTATCCAGATGGGTTCTCTACCTGACAGGCACCATGTTGTCCATTCCTTACTGTACACATGGTTGACAAAGTAAAGGGAAGATGAAACCGTCATATTGAACATGCCTAGCCCCCTGGTAGCCCTTTCTTATTGACACAACTGCCAGCATTCACCAGTGCAAGCTTCCAGATTGCCTATCTATGTCTGCAGCTCAATTTCACAGACTGATCTTTGTTAGAAAAGAAATGATTTGGGGGCTACTGTTTAGTAAAAGGAAAACCTTACCAAGGACTCTCTTACCCTCACTATCTGCCTAAATAATTTCTTTTTAACTCCTATATCAACACCATGAGAATTCTCATTTCTCCATATCCTTACTTGACAGACACTTTAATTTTTGTCAGCTTTATGAATATAAATTGATAACTGTTTTAATTTTATTTTGATTTACTGTTCTTCTACTATGACTGAACATTATGACTACGATTATATACATTGCTCATTTTATAAGGATTCTTCACCTTTTTTTGTGGATTAGTTGAAAGTCATCATATTCTCAGATATCAAATCAAAGAAATTTGCATTTCCTGATGGCTAAAATATACACTACATTTTTTCCCAGTTTGGGTCTTGAAGTTAAAGTTTATGTTATTGCTTTTCAGTAAAAGTTTGTTTGTTTTCCATATTTAAATCTTAAAAATTTTGTCTGTTTTTATAAATATTGTGAGATAGAAATCATTTTCTCTTATCAATTATCTTTTATCAATTGGATGTACAACCAATTGTCCTAGTGATATAGGAATAACACTGAGTGGTTGCAGGAGGATGGAGAAATCCACCAACAGCTAAAACAAGAACAAGGCAAAGAAACTACAAGATAACGGAAAACCCAAAATAGGTAGAGAAAACAGCCAAAACCCTTGTCAGGGTGACACATCCATGCGTTTTCTGGACAAACCCAAATGAGAGAGAAAGTAGTTGATAACTGAGGGTTCCTGAAATCCCCTCCTTCTTCAGAAAACCTAATGATTATTCGATCGCCTACTTAAAGATAACACCTATAAAGTGGGAATACTAGGTGGTCACAGAAGCAGGAGAGTATGAAGCAGTAATTTCACATACCGGTAAGAAAGGAGCTGTTCAATTTAGCTACGAGGACAAGGACAAGCCTCGGCTCATAAGACCCTAACAAATGAGATAGAGGCTAGGTTGGTTGAAACCAGGTAAATCCAACATGAAATTGGATTTGACCTGTGCCCCACCCAGATCTAATTATACACTCATTATTATACTAAATCACACACCCGTTAGCACCATGACACATCCGAGCAGGCTCAGATGCTGAGTATAAAAAGGGGTGGCACTCCCATTCTAAGAAATATCTACCTTTTTCCCAGAAAACCTCATGGCTATTCTACCCCCTAATTAGAAGAGCACATAAAATTAGAAACCCAAACTCCACTCTGTGAGACTCACCGTCTTGAGGATGCTTGCACTCCCACTGTTGAGTGTGTACTTTTGCTTTACAATAAAAGCTTCTTGCCTCTGACTTGTCCCTGAATTATTTCTTGCAACAGTGTCAGGAATTTAGAACACTGGCTGGGGCTGGGGTCTTGATGGCATCTGGAGACTCACCTAAGCCCTCTGGCAACACTAGAAAATATGTTAGCCAATTATTTCACCATATTTACAATAATACATTTTGGTCTCACTATTCTGTTTCATCGGTATGATTGTCTATTCCCGTGTCAATATCACTGTGTCACTGTGTCAAATTCAACATATTTAAATTATTAATATCTAGTAGTGTAAACCATCCTAATAAATCAATTGCTATTTTCCTATTTTATATTAATTTCAGAATCAGCTTATAAAGAATTTTTCTAAAACTTCAAAGTTAATAGATAAATTTGGGTAAAATTAATATCATTTTATATTGAGCTGTCTCCATTATTTATAACCTTTACAAATAATTATAATTTTTTCTAAAACTCTATAAATTTGGAGTTGGATTTAATTCTATACTAATTAAGGTGGCATGGTTTTAGAAAAGGGACAGGCACATAGATCAATGGAAGAGACACAAATATAGGAATAGACACATATGTCCATAGCAAATTTTGAGTATAATCAGCAAGACAGTAGAATAGGACTTTCCAGCAATTATCTTTTTACAGAAACATAAATTTGAACAATTATTCATACATAAAAACACCTCCACAAGAGCTAAGGGATCTAAGTGTGAGATTAGAGCACATGGGTGGAGCAAACAAATACATTAAAGAGGGTAAGAAATTCAGTTTTATATTATTCCTTGTGCCCCCAAGCCCACACACTGCAGCATAAAAAGAGATAACCTCTGCATGGGGGATAGAGATGGAAGTGAGCACCTGACTTCACTATGGATTCCATCACTAAGTAGACCGCAGCAAACCCCAGCACCAAGCTAAGCCCCATGGCCACAGGCCCTCCCAAGTGCCAGGCCAAGCACCATAGACACAGCCTCTGGACCTACCCAGTGCCAGGTTGGACCCTATGGACAAAGGTTCCAGGCCTGACCCTAAACACCCAATATCCAGGTTGACCCCAGAGCCAGACTGACCCCTGAAGTGTCAGGTGGCATCTGAGGCCCCAGGCTGAGCTCTGAAGATCCAATCTTCAGGCCCAACCCAAAGTCAGGCTGCTGAAAAGGTGTCAGCTGGTCCCCGTGGACCAAGGCTCCAGGCAAGCCTTTGCAGACCCTAGTGTTAGGCCTACTCCAGCACCAAGCTTGCCCTCATGACCCATGGTACCAGGTCATCCCATGCAGCCTCAGGGTATAGACCCACTCAAGTACCAAACTGGTCCCTACAGCCCCAAGCAAAAGGCCAGGCCCTATGGCTCCAGGTTAGTCTCAGGCTCCAAAAATTCTAAGCTCTAGCAGCCACTGGCAGCAGGCCAGCCACCATAGGTATAGGCTGTAAGCCAGCTCTCACAGATCCAGGCTCCAGTTCCAACTCAGTTGATATAAAAGCCAGGCTGACTCATGCAGACCCAGGCACTAGGCAAGCCCCTGTGGACCTAAGTGCCAGGCCTGCCTAACTCCTGACCCAGGCACCAGGCTAACCTACCCAAGGACTCCAGCAGTAAGCTCACCCATGAACCCCACCAGGTAGCTTGCACAAAATCTCTGGATAGGTTGACTGGTGAAGAGCTTTCCCTGCTGAAGGCAGTCTGTAAAGACAGAACGAGGTGCCTACTTCAAATGCATATATGCCAGCAAAAAGCTATAGGAATCACAAACACACACACACACACACACACACACACACACAGACACATGAGACCACCAAAGTAACAAAATAAAGCACTCATAACCAATTGTAAAGAAATAGAGATTTATTGTCTTAAGGAAACTCAGTGAGCTATAAATAAATTAATTAATTAAATAAATAAATAAATACAGAAACAGATGAAAAAAGGAATTGGAAAATACTATGTGAGCAAAATGAAAATTTCAAAAAGTAAGGGACAGAAAACACACAAAGAACCAAACAGAAATGCTGGAGGTGAGAAACACAATTAGCAAATCTTTAAAACTAAATAGAAAGTTTTAACAGCAGACTTGGTCAAATAGAAGGAAGAATGAACAAGCTTAAAAAGCAGGTTATTGGAAATAACTTAGTCACAGAAACAAAAAGAAGAAAGAATTTAAAAGAGTTTAAAAAGTCTATAGGTTTTGGTAACACTATTAAGTAAATCAATATATGCATTATAAAAATTCCAGAAGAAGCAGAGAAAGAAACAAAACTTATTTAAAAAATACTGACAGAAAACTTTCCAAATTTGGACAGGAAAATTAACAACCAAAGTCACGAAGCTCAGAGAACCCAAAATAAATTAAATATAAAGATATCATTACTGAAACACATTATAATCAAATTCTCAAAAGTCAAAGACAAAGAATTTTTACATCAGCACGAAAAGCAACTCATCAAAAACAAAGTAAACTCTATAGGATCAGCAGATTTCTCAGCAGAAACCTTGCAGGCCAAAAGAGAAAGAAATGATATATTCAAAGTACTGAAAAACAAGGAAAAAAAAGGCCTGTCAACCAACAATCCTATACCTAGCAAGGCCATCCTTGAAAATGGGGGAATAAATAATTTCTCACACAAACAGAAGCTGAGGGAGTTTGTCACCACTATATCTGCATTATCAGAAATGTTAAAGGTAGTTTCTCAAGCTAAAATAAAAGAACATTAACAACATAGAAGCATATAAAAGTCTAAAACTCATTGGTAATGGTAAATACATAGCCAAATCCAGACTACTGTAATACTATGAGAGTGCTTGTTGCAAAATCACTTTTAACTCCAGTATAAATGTTATCAGATAAAAAATATTTAAAATAACAGAAACTATAATTTGTCAATGCATATATGATACATAAAATATGTAAGTTTTGACATCAATAACATAAATTGTCAAAGAAGGAGAAGTTAAAAAGGAGAATTTTTTATGCAGTCAGATAACTTGCTATCAGATTAAAATAGACTATAATAATTTTAAGATGTTTGATATAAACCTCGTGGTAACAACAAAGAAAAAAACCTGTTGTAGATACACAAAAGATAAAGAGGAAGAAAGCAGGTCTATCACCATTGAAAACAATAATCAAACCATGAATGAAGATAGTAAGAAAGGAAGAAAGGAACAAATAAACTATAAAAGAGGCAGAAAACAACAAAATTATAAGAATGAATCTTTATCAATAATTACTTTAAAGATAAATAGATTAATTCTTCAGTCGAAAGATAGAGTTGCTAAATGGATTAAAAACATAATATCACTCAACATTGGAGTACCTAAATACAAAAAGCAAATATTTTTAAAAACTGAAAGAAAAACTAGACAGTAATAGAGAAATAGAGTAACAGTAGGGGACTTCAAAACCTAATTCTAGCAATAGATAGATCACCCAGAAGACAATAAATAAGAAAACAGCAGACTTGAATAACTCTATAGCCCAAATACCTAACAGACATATACAGAACACTCCACTCAACAGCAGCACAATATGCATTACTTTCAAGTTCATTATTTTCAAGTGCACATAGAACAGTCTCTATAATAGATCATATGCTAGGCCCAAATACAAGTCTAAACAAATTTGAGAATATTGAAATAATAAGTGTCATTTCCAACTGCAATGATAGGAAATTATAAATCAATAACAGGAGGAAAACTGAAATATTCAAAAATATCTAGAAATCAAACAACACCTGCTGAAAAACAAGTGCATGAAACAAGAAATCAAAAGAAAAATCAAAACATATCTTGAGACAAACAGGAATGAAAACACAAAATTGAAAAACTTACAGGATGCACCAATCATTCTAACAGGGGTCTTCACAGTGATAAATCTCTACATAAAGAAAAACATTTCATATAAGCAACCTAACTTAACATGACAAGAAATTAAAAATTAAAACTAAGCCCACATTTAGCAGAAGAAAGAAAATAATAAACAGAGCTGATGTAAATGAAATAGAGCTAAGAAGAAAAACATGAAATATTAATATATCTCTCTAACTATCTTCATTTGTGGTTTGATGATTTTTTCCAATGGTGATAGACCTGCCTTCTTTCTCTTTATTTTTTGTGTATATAAAACAGGTTTTTTTCTTTGTTGTTACCATGAGGTTTACATCAAACATCTTATAATCATTATAGTCTGTTTTAATCTGATAGCAACTTACGCTAACAACTTCTCTAACTGCATACAAAAATTCTCCTCTTTAATTTCTCCTCCTCTGACAACTTATATTATTGATGTCAAAACTTATGTATTTTATTTATTATGTATGCATTAACAAATCATTAGAATTTCTGTTATTTTAAATATTTTTTATATTATAACATTTATACTGGAGTTAAAAGTGATTTTGTAACAAGCACTCTTATAGTATTACAGTAGCCTGGATTTGGCTATATATTTACCATTACCAATGAGTTTTAGACTTTTATACACTTTTATGTTGTTAGTGTCCTTTCATTTTAGTAGAATGATTTATATTCTTTTGGATGTATACCCAGTAATGTGATTGCTGGGTCAAATGGTATTTCTGGTTCTAGATCCTTGAGGAATCACCATACTGTCTTCCAGAATGGTTGAACTAATTTACATTCCCACCAGCAGTGTAAAAGCATTCCTATTTCTCCACAGCCTGTTTACTCGGCTGTGCAATAGATGCACAGCTTCTATTGTTTCCTGCCTTTTTAGTAATCACCATTATGACTGGCATGAGATGGTATGTCATTGTGATTTTGATTTGCATTTCTCTGATGATCAGTGATCTTGAGCTTTTTTTCATATATTTGTTGGCCATGTAAATATGGAGAAACATGTAACCTACAAATACTGAGTCATACAGTTATCCAAAATTTCAACAGACTAATAACAACTAAGAAGATTGAATCAATAATAAAACTCTCCCAGCAAAGAAAAGCCCAGCGCCTGATGGTTTTGTCATTAAATACTACCCAACATTCAAAGAAAAATTAATGAGAATCTTTCTCGGACTCTTTCAAATAAATAAAAAAGGAGGGAACACTTACAAAATTATTCTGTGTGTCCAGTATATTGATAACTAAGCCCGAGAAGGGCACTATAAGAAAGAAAAGATTACAGACCAATATCCCTGAGGAAAATAGATGCAAATACCCTGAAGAAAATACAAACACAAACTGCATTCAACAAAAGGATCACACACTATGAACCAGTGGGATTTATACAGGGAAATGCAAGAATGGTTCAACATTTGCAAACAAATAAATGTGATAGACCGCATTAACAGTATGAAGGACACACTTTGCATATAATCATCTCAATAGAGGTAGAGAAAGCATTTGACAAGCCACACCCTTTCGTAATAAAAACTCTCAACAAATTAGGTATGTGCTTCAATATAATAAAGATTACATATGAAAAACCTATAGCTAACATCATACTTAATGGTGAAAAGCAGAAAATCTTTTCCCTAAGATTAGGAACAAGAATGTCCATCTTTATGACTTCTATTCAACATAGTACCAAAATTATAGAGCAATTAGGTTACAAAACACAATAAATATTAGCCAAATCAGAAAGAGTAAAATGACTGTTTTCAGCTGACAGTCTTACGTACAGAAAGTCTTAAAGAATCTACCGAAAAAGGTAAAGAAGACAAGAATGCTGTAAAGTTGTAGAAAACAAAATCAACATATCTAAATCACTTACTTTTTATATACTAACAATGAACTACCCAAAAAACACAGAAATAAAGAAAACAGTTCTACTTATTTGACTAGCAAAATAATAAAATAAATAGGAATACATTTAATGAGGAAAGTAAAAATTCTATATGACAAAAATTATAAGACACTGATAAAAGAAATTGAAGTTACAAATAAATGGAAAGATATCCTGTGTTCATGAATTGGAATAAATAAAATTACTAAAAATATCTATAGTACTCAGAGTGATTTAAAGATTCAACGTAATCACTATTAAAATTTCAATGACATTTTTCACTAAAATATAATAAAAAATATAAAATATATATAGAATCATGCAAGACTGAAAACTCAAAACAACTTAGAGTAAGAAAAAAGCTAGGCAAAGAATGTATGACTAAGACTCCAAAAGCAAATACAACAAAAACAAAATTAAATTAAAGGGACTTCATTAAACTAAAAAGCTTCTTCACAGCAAAAGAAATAATCATCAGAGTAAACAGAAAACTTACAGAGCAGGAGAAAATATATGCAAACTATACATCCAGCAAATGACTAATATCCAGTACAAGGAAGCTAAATAAATCAGCAAGAATAAAACAGACAATCCCATCAAAGAGTGGGAAAATGACATGAATAGATACTCAGAATATATATACATAAACAAATGGCCAACAAATAGGAAAAAATGTTCTGTATCACTAATCAAGGAAATGCAAATTAAAACCACAATGAGATACCACCTTACCCCAGCCAGAACTATTCACAATAGCAGACATGGAATCAACCTAGATACCTATCATCAGTGGACTGGATAAAGAAAAATTGGTTCATACATATCATTACATACTACGGAGCCATGAAAAAATGAAATCACATCCTTTAACTACATTGATGTCAAGATTCTGAGACAGACCTCGAAAAAGAAAATCTACTCGCTTAAGATACAAGAGAAAAGTGAGTTTGTGGAGCAGCCATAGTGACACTACAACTCTGATCAGGAAAATAGCCATAATGGCAGAGGACTGGCTGCCCAGGAAGGCAAGGTTACCAAGGAAGTCAAGGTCAAAATCCAGAAACAAGGTAATGGCAGTGGTGCAGCACAAGAGAGACCAAAGTACTGAATAGGATCTCTTATATAATTATTTCCTTTCTTAAAAATATTTGCTGTAACAGTTGATTGCAAAAACCACAGGTACTGTAAGTAAGACTGAAATTTTGTACTTGACCAAATTTCTGAGGCTTTAGACAATGTGACCCTAAGAAGAAATATTTGGCATGTTATTTTTATTATAATAATACATTAATTTACACTAGGTAAAAATGTTAAAGGGAAAACCCTATTTCAATAAAATATATATTATCTAATCTTTCATCAAGATGTATATGACATAGAATATATGGCACATAATAACCTTTATTGCCTTAAAAAAGGAAAAGCACTCTTTGAAACATTCTTTATCTTTTGAGAAATGGGAAGGGAGAGAAAAAGCAGTATGTAGTTTCAATCTATTTCATTTCCAGATATTTCTACTCACAAAGATTAAAAAAAAACTATAAAACCTATTATTCTTTGCTTACTCTTACCACTGTCCATTTTTACCCAGAAAAAAATCTTTGATTTATTTTTAAGGACTGTTTATAAGTAAATACTCTGAGAGACTTTTTTATGTATGTTTCACTCACTTAAGACAATTAATATTAAGGCACAATGCCACTGTCTTTTTTACATGCAGTAAATCGCTATAAATTTTAGTGATAGGGCTAGAAATTTGATGTTTGCATAGGAAAAAATTAAATGTAAACATATAAAAAGAGGCTTCTCTGAAATTTTTTACCCCTAGGTGCAGAATTCATTAGCCCATTATTTATAACAAATGGGAACTAATATATAATTTTTAAAAAAAGAATGAGCGCTATTCTAGTAGATCCCTGAGAACAGAAAGAATTCTCTTGACAATAGAATAGCAACTACTTCGAAAGGTACATGCACAGTGTATTAAGAGCCTAATTATAAGGAAGAAGAAAATCAAAGATGTCCGCATTAGTAAAAGTGAATTATGTATGTGCTATCTTCTCACTGAGCTCACCATGGGTTACAACTCAAACCTACTGAAATTGTAAAAAAGAATGATGACAATTAATTAAAGTTACCATTTTTAACAGTGGTTGATGTGTTATGATGTCAGATGTATTTTATCTTTTGAAAAGTGCAAAACTTTGTAGCTTCTAATCCCAAAGCAGCCACTGCAGTGCACAGCGGTGTAACAAAGAGTGGCAACTGAAAATGGAAAATCTTTCATTTTGCCTACATAACCCTATGAGAATTCTCCCTTCATGGTAAATGAATTCTGGGCTGAGGTTGAAATATTTTCTGTCTTAATACTGGGGTTCATTTTAGGTTGCTTTTACTTTTTTCTCAAAATGAGGAACATACAAACACACAAACTTCCTGGTTAAACACCACGAAAGTATTTTATTTCCAACATTTACCATCCTTCAGGCAACTAGAAGAAATGAAAATCTCTATACAGAAGGGAATTCTCATAATCTTGCTCCTCTAAGAGTCCACACATACCATTGGAAGGACAGAGCAATAGGTACTCAAAACTCAGCATTCTACTCTTCTGTTAGGATGGGGTCTTTCCTCTTTACTTTAGGTGAAAAGATCATCTTTGTGAGCAGGTTTTTGAAGATACATCATACCAATAGAGTTAGAAGACATTCTTCTACTGCATCAAAATGTTCCACAAAGAAATAACCAAGATTTATGAAGCCTTTGGTGTCATCCTAATTCTTAGCAATTACTGCCTGTTGTGTTCACCTGTCTGTGAAAGGGCCGAGAAAGTTAAGCCCAAAAAGTATATTCCTAGGACTTCCTCCACATATAGGAAATAGGCTATTGTCATCAAATAAGTTGACATTTTCCAGGAGAGAACAGACTCTGAAGAGAGACTTGGTTCCTGATCTGCTAAATTTTAGCTGTGTGAACCTAAGCCATTGTATAACCTTTCTGAATCTCGGTTTGCATATATGAAAAATTAGAACAATATCATCCATCTCACAAGACGATTGAGAAGGATTAAATGAAAGACCTAATAAATAGCAAGAATTCAACACTAGTTACTTTCAATATTAATCATTTAAAAGAAATTATGTAACAAATATAGTTGCTCATTTGGTCATTGGACAAGTATTTATTGAACATCTATAATTTACAAATACTTCCATCTCTCCAATAGGTACATTCCTGACTTTCTCAAAGAGTTATTTATCATCACTGTTTCTCTTTTTCCATATGTTATTTACTCTTTCAACTCATTTCCCCTCATCCCCTGCCACTATGCCATCAAAACAAATCACTCTAGCAATGAATTCCATGTTGCTAAATCCAATGGAAAATTGTCCTCTTTCAATCTACTCTTCAATTTCTTTCAACAGCCCATCTTCTTCAACTCAACTTTTAAAAGTCCAAATTTTTCAAGATTTTATTTTAGTCTCCTCTTCCCATTCTACTCTTTCTTTTTGCTTATTCTAATCTACACATATTTATTCCCGGTCTGGAACTGTTCCTTAAGTTACAACCTATCTACCAAACTTCCGCCAACATTTTCCTTGAAAAAAATATCAAATTTGACATGTCTAAAATTGCACTCATCCTCATTTCTTCTAAATTAGTCCACCATCTCTTCAGGCCAAATGCTAGGGAATCATCTTTTGTTACATCACTCTCCTTCATCATCTTCCATTCCAATCATCCACAAATCATATAAACTTATTTCCTAAATATTCCTGTAACCCATCAACTTTTCTCTGACTCCACTATCACGAGTCCCATATATTATCATGTCCAGCATGGACTAGGAATACGCTTTTTAGCTTAGCTCTCCATACACTCTTGCCCCCCTCTAATCCATTCTCTACAGGATAAGCTTTCCTTAAAATGAAAAACTGATCATATTACTCTCTAGATTAAAATGCTATGCTTTTAGACTAAAGAAAAAGAAAAAACATGTGACATGAGCTAAGAGGACATTATAGATGAATGATTTTTCTCTATCTGCTTCTTCAGTGTCATCTCAGATTATCATTTCCTCACGCACTTTGCTCCAGCCAAGGGTCCCTCTTTCAATTTCACTAATTAGCTATGTTTCTGTCTAAATCAGAGTCTTAAAGAATATAGTGCTTCTTCTGAAATAATCTTTCCTAGCTCAACTCTTTGCCTATTTCAGTTATAATAATTTTCTGGATGTCAGTTCCAATACAAGTTTTTCAGTTAAGCCCAGGTTAGTTTGCTCTGTTATAAGCTCTAAGGTTCCTATATGTCTCCTCCAATTAACTATATTTTGTCAATATGTATTTCTTGTATAATTGCTTCATTAATGTATTTTCCTATATACACCTCAGGAGGAAGGGTCTCTCTGCCAAACTTGTCATAATAAACCCAGAGACACAAAAACAGCATAAGAATGATTCATATTAGGCAATATGTACACATTTTTTTTAAGATAGAAATGAATAGACAGATGAGTGAATACTCTCCAGTGAGATAGAAAAAAACATATATATAAATGTATATATACACACACATACACATACTATATGTGTATATATATGTGTATATATACTACATGTATATATGTATATGTATGCATGTATATACATACTATATGTGTATATATGTATATATTCTATGGGTGTATATATTTAACACACTATATATTATATATGTGTGTATATATGTATGTATACACACATATTATATATATAGTATAACTGAATATTTAGCATGCTTTAAATTGCTAAATGAGCTATTGAAGGTCAACAGAAGATTTGGTAAGGAGAGATAAAGTGGTCTTCATCTTTTGGGTCTCATATGTATGAAAAGTTTTATATTTGTCATTAAGTATAGGGTGATCAATTTTATTAGTCCATTCTCATACTGCTATAAAGATCATACCCGAGATGGGTTAATTTATAAAGAAAGGAGGTTTAATTGACTCACAGTTCTGTATGGCCGGGGAGGCCTTGGGAAACTTAGAGTCATGGTGGAAGGCAAAGAAGAAGTAAGCACCTTCTTCACAAGGTGGCAGGAAAGAAATAGAGATGGGGGAAGCATCAGAAACTTTTCAGACAACCAGATTTCATGAGAACTCACTCATTATCATTAGAACAGCAAGGAAGAAATCCACTTGCATGATCCAATTACCTCCTATTGGGTCCATCCCTCAATACATGGAGATTGCAATTTGAGATGAGATTTGGGTGGACACATAGAGCCAAATCATGGCATTCCACCTCTGGCCCACTCCCAAATTTCATGTCATTTCACATTTCTAAACCAATCATGCTCTCCCAACAGTTATCAAAATTTTCACTCATTCTAGCATTAACTCAAAAGTCCAAGCCCAGTTTCATCTGAGACAAGGCAAGTCCCTTCTGCTTGTGAACCTATAAAATCAAAAATAAGGTAGTTTTCCGAGATACAATGGGGTACAGACATTAGATAAATGTTCCCATTCCAAATGGAAGAAATTGGCCAAAACAAAGGGGCCACTGTCCCCATGCAAATCTAAAACCCAGCAGGACACTCATTAATAATCTTAAAGCTCCAAAATCATGTACTTTGACTCCATGTCTAACATCCAGGACACATTGACTCAAGGGGTGGGCTCCCACAGTCTTGAGCAGCTCTACCTTTGTGGTTCTGCAGGGTACAGTCCCCATGGCTGCTTTCATGGACTGGTATTGAGTGCCTGTGGCTTTTCCAGGCTCACAGTGCAAGCTGTCAGTGGACCTACCATTCTGGAGTCTGAAGGATGGTGGCCCTCTTCTCACAGCTCCCCTAGGCAGTGCTCCAGTGAGCATTCAATATGATGTCTCCAATCCCACATTTCTCTGCTGCACTGCACTAGCAGAGGTTCTCCATGAGGGCTCCACACCTGCAGCAGACTTCTACCTAGACATTCAGGAGTTTCCATACATCTTCTGAAACTTAGGCAGAGTCTCTCAAAGCTCAACTCTTGTCTTCTTCATACCTGCAGGCCCAACACCACATGGAAAGTCACCAAGGCTTGGGGCTTGTGCCCTCTGAAGCAATGACCCAAGCTGCCCCTTGGTCTCTTTTAGCCACAGCTGGAGCTGGAGCAGCTGGGACTTAGGGCACCACATTCTGAAGCTGCATAGAGCAGCAGGGCCCTGGGTCTGGTCCACAAAGCCATTTTTTCCACTAGGCTTCCAGGCCTGTGATCTTTGGGATTGCCATGAAGATCTCTGACATCCCCTGGAGACATTTCCCCATTGTCTCGGTTATTAACATTTAGTTCCTCATTATTTATGTAAATATCTGCGCTGCCAGCTTGAATTTCTCTCAGAAAATGGGATGTTTTTTTAGACTAAATGGTCAGGCTGCAAATTTTCTAAACCTTTATGCTCTGCTTCCCTTTTAAACATAAATTCCAATTTCAAACCATCTCTTTGTGAATGCATATAACAGGATCCTTTCAGAATAGGCCAGGTCATTTCTTAAATGCGTTGCTGCTTAGAAACAGAATAAAAAGTCAACCTATAGAATGAGAGAACATATTTGCAAACTATGTATCTGACAAAGGTCTAATATCCAGAATCTATAAGTGATGAAAACAAATCAACGAGAACAAATTACCCCATTAAAAAGAGGGCAAAGAACATGAACACACACCTCTCAAAGAGGATCATACAGTTGGCCAACAAATAAATGAAAAATTGCTAATCACTAATCATTAGAAAGATGCAAATCAAAACCACAATGAGACACCATCTCACACCAGTCAGAATGGTTATTTTTTAAAAAGACAAAAAGTAACAGATGTTAGCAAGCTTGCAGGTAATAGGAAATGCTTACATGCTGTTGGTGGGAATGTAAATTAGTTCAGCCACTGTAGAAAGAAGTTTGGAGATTCCTCAAAGAACTTAAAAGAGAAATATCATTTGACCCAACAATTACACTCCTGGGTATATATCCAATGAAAAATAAATTGTTCTATCAAAAAGACACATACACCCATATATTCATAATAGTACTATTCACAGTAGTGGAGAAGATAAAGAAAATGTAGTACATATACACCATGGAATACTATACTGCCATAAAAAGAATGAAATCCTGTTCTTTACAACAACATGGATGCAACTGCAGGCCATTACCCTAAGCAAACTAACACAGAAACAGAGAACCAAATATTGCAAATATTGCATGATCTCACTTGTAAGTGGAAGCTGAATATTGACTATACATGGATGTAAGGTAGGAACCATAGACACTCAGGATTACTACATGAGGGGAGGATAAGATGGGGTTGAGGGTAGAAAAACTGTTCTCACTATCTGGGTGATGGGATCATTCCTACACCAAATCTCAGTGTCACAGAGTTTACCCATGAAACAACCCTGCACATGTACCCACTAAACCTAAATAAAAATTGGAAAAAATAAAAAGAAATAAAAGTATTTATGGAATGAATCTCAAAATAATAAGAGCTATTTACGAAAAACCCACAGCCAATATACTGAATGGGCAAAAACTGGAAGCATTCCCTTTTAAAATTGGCAAAAGAAGGATGCCCTCTCTTACCACACTATTCAACGTAGTATTGGAAGTTCTGGCCATCAGGCAAGAGAAAAAAGTAAAGGGTACTCAAATAGGAAGACAGGAAGTCAAATTGTCTCTGTTTGCAGATGACATGACTGTATATTTGGAAAACCCCATCATCTCAGCCCAAAAATCTCCTTAAGCTGATAAGCAAATTCAGCAAAGTCTCAGGATACAAAATCAATGTGCAAAAATCGCAAGCATTCCTATACAGCAATAATAGACAGAGAGCCAAATCATGAATTAACTCCCATTCACAATTGCTATAAAAAGAATAAAATACCTAAGAATACAACTTACAAGGGATGTGAAGGACCTCTTCAAGGAGAACTACAAACCACTGCTCAAAGAAATAAGGGAGGACACAAACAAATGGAAAAACATTCCATGCTCATGGATAGGAAGAATCAATATTGTGAAAATGGCCATACTGCCCAAAGTAATTTATAGATTCAATGCTACTCCCATCAAGTTACCATTGACTTTCTTCACAGAATTAGAAAAAAACTACTTTAAATTTCACACAAAACCTAAAAAGAACTCACATAGCCAAGACAATCCTAAGCACAAAGTAAAAAGCTGGAGGCATCACACTACCTCACTTCAAACTATACTACAAGCCTACAGTAAACAAAACAGCATGGTGCTGGTACCAAAATGGATATATAGACCAATGGAACAGAGCAGAGGCCTCAGAAATAACACCACACATCTACAACTATCTGACCTTTGACAAACCTGACACAAGCAAGCAATGGGGAAAAGATTCCCTATTTAATAAATGGTGTTGGGAAAAATGGCTAGCCATATGCGTAAAACTGAAACTGCACCACTTCCTTACAATTTACACAAAAATTAACCCAAGATGGATTAAAGACTTAAACATAAGACCTAAAATCATAAAAACCCTGGAAGAAAACTTAGGCAATACCATTCAGGACATAGGCATGGGCAAAGACTTCATGACTAAAACACCAAAAGCAATGGCAACAAAGCTGAAATTGACAAATGGGATCCAATTAAACTAAAGAGTTTCTGCACAGCAAAAGAAACTATCAGCAGAGCGAACAGGCAACCTACAGAATGGGAGAAATTTTTTGCAATCTATCCATCTGATAAAGAGCTAACATCCAGAAACTACAAAGAAATTAAACAAGTTTACAAGAAAAAAGGCAACAGCTCCATCAAAAGTGGGCAAAGGATATGAAAAGACACTTCTCAAAAGACAACATTTATGCAGCCAACGAACATATGAAAAAAAGTTCATCTTCACTGGTCGTTAGATAAATGCAAATCAAAACCATAATGAGATACCATCTCACTCCAGTTAGAATGGTTATCATTAGAAAGTCAGGAAACAACAGATGCTGAAGAGGATGTGGAGATACAGGAACACTTTTACACTGTTGGTGGGAGCGTAAATTAGTTCAATTATTGTGGAAGACAGTGTGGCGATTCCTCAAGGATCTAAAACTAGAAATACTATTTGATCCAGCAATTGCATTACTGGGTATATAGCCAAAGGATTATAAATCATTCTACTATAAAGACACATGTACATGTATGTTTATTGCAGCACTATTTAGAATAGCAAAGACTTGGAACCAACCCAAGTGCTCATCAATGACAGATGGGATAAAAAAAAATGTGGCACATATACACCATGGAATACTATGCAGCCATGAAAAAGAATGAGTTCATGTCCTTTGCAGGAACATGGATGAAACTGGAAACCATCATTCTCAGCAAACTAACACAAGAACACAAAACTAAACACCACATGTTCTCACTTGTAAGTGGGAGCTGAACAAAGGGAACACATGGACACAGGGAGGGGAATATCACATAACGAGGCCTGCCGGGGTGTGGGGGTAGAATTAGGAGAAATATCTAATGTAAATCACATGTTGATGGATGCAGCAAACCACCATGACACATCTATACCTATGTAACAAACCTGCATGTTCTGCACATGTACCCCAGAACATAAAGTATAATACAAAAAGGAGGAAAAAATAAATAAAGCAATTTTCTAATGTTGGACATTTAGGTCTTTCAAATCTACCATTATTAAAAACAATGTTAAAACTAATAATTGTAAGTAAGCAATGAAAAGACTCATAAATAGGTCTTTGGCATGCATATGAGTTACCTACTGGTTAAATTCTTGGAAGCTGAATTACAAATCAAAACATGTTTGATTTGATAACTATTGCTAAATTGCATTCCATTGAGGTTATACCAATTTGCACCGTCGTGAGTCATGTATGAGAGTATCTTTTTACTCATATCTTTGCCAACATGGCATGTATTCAGACTTTCTGAGCTTTGCTAGCCAAATAGGCTGTGTGTGTGTGTGTGTGTGCACACGCTGTGTGTGTATACTTTTTCGGTCTGGCAATAGTCTTCTGATCTTGCTTTTAGAGGTGTTTGATAATTGTCTCCTCATTTTAAGTAAAAAAGAAAAAAAAAAGTATTTTACTTAAAAAGAAGACTTTTTTCTTTACTTTTGTGTAGCCAAATTTATCAGTCTGACAAATTTCATCTTCTAACTTTTATGTTATACAAATAGATTTTTTTTTCCTAGGCATATACAAGGCAACTCAAGAACTATTAGATGAGCCAAATAAATCCAAATATAGTATGCATGGGAGGCCATCTCTTACTAATGCCTCTCTTCCTTCTCTTTAGAACTCTTCAATAGCTCTCCATTTTTTCTTGGGCTGTAACAGAAATTCAGATTTATGCCACAGTCCACATGGTTGTTCATGATGATTTCTCCAGCCTCATCTGGCATACCTCACAGACATGCCCCAGTTATCATATAACATTTTACTAGTCTACAAAATTTATTTTAGTATCTCAAATGTCACATTCTCTCTTGTTCTAGACCTGTACAATGTAAATTTCCTTGTTTGAAATATTCAACTTGCTTTAGTTATTCTCTTTATTCAATAATTCCTGCTTATTCTTCTTGTCATTTTCTCTGGGAAGTTCAAAAGTTCCTCTCCCAAGTCGAGGTTATGTGCCCTTCCTATGTCTTCCCATGGCATCTAATTCAACTCTGGAAGAAAATGATGAGGGTAGCATATTCCCTGAGAGTAGAGATTATTGGTGATCCTTTTCAATTTTTTTGGTAACTTTTTAATTTTATATTTTATTTCATTTTTGAAAGATAGTTTATATACTGTAACATTCACCTTTTTAAAGTATTTTGATTCTTTTAGTACATGCAGAGTTACGCAACTGTCGCCACAATAAATTTTACAACATTTTTACAACCCCGCAAAGGAAATTCTGTACCCTTAGCAGGCACCCACTCATTTTCCTCCACTACCTCAGCCCAATACGACAACTAATCAACTTTCTATCTCTGTACATTTGCGTATTCTGGACCTTTCATATGATTGGAATTATATAATATGTGTGATCTTTTGTGACTCACTTCTTTTGCTTAGCATAATGTTTCAAGATTCATCCATATAGGTAGTCATTGCTTTTGTGGTTGCATAGTATTCTACTGCATGGATATATCACATTTTGTTTATACATCCTTCGGCTATGGAACCTTGAGTTGTTTCTACTCTGGCTATTATGAATAATGCATATGAACATTCAGGTACTAGTTTTTGTAGTGTGGATGTACAGTTTTTACTGCTTATAAGTATGTAGCTAGAAGTGGAATTGCAGAGTGTATTAGTCCATTCTCATGCTGCTGATAAAGACATACCCAAGACTGGGCAATTTACAAAAGAAAGAGGTTTACGGATCTTACACCCACATGGCTAGGGAGGCCTCACAACCACGATGGAAGGCAAAGAGGAGCAAGTAACATCTTACATGGATGGCCGGAGGCCAAGAGAGCTTGTGTAGAGCAACTTCCATTTTTAAAACCATTGGATCTCATGAGACCCATTCACTATCATGAGAACAGCATGGGGTAAGACCTGCCCCCATGATTCAATCATGTCCCACCCAGTCCCTCCCACAACACGTGGGAATTATGGGAGCTACAAAATAAGATCTGCTTGGACACACAGCCAGACCATATCACAGAGTCAGATGTTAATTCTGTGCAATGTTTTTTGTTTTGGTTTGTTTTGAGCTCTATCACCCAGGTTGAGTGCAGCGGAGCACGTGAGATCTCAGCTCACTGCAAGCTCCACCTCCCAGGTTCACGCCATTCTCCTGCCTCAGCCTGTTGAGTGGCTGGGACTACAGTTGCCTGCCACCATGCCCGGCTAATTTTTTTTTTTTTGTATTTTTAGTAGAGACGGGGTTTCACTGTGTGTTAGACAGATGGTCTGATCTCCTGACCCAGATTCACACGCCTCAGCCTCCCAAAGTGCCGAGATTACAGGCATGAGCCACCACACCTGGCCAACTCTGTGTAATGTTTTACAAACTCCTGAAGCATTTTGCCACCATACACTGCCACACATTTTCACTCATAAGTGTATGAATCAGTCTACATCTTTACTAAAACTTGTTATTATGTGTCTTTTTTAAATTATAGCCATCCCAGTGCATGTAAAGTTATGTTTTTCTGATTATTTGAATTTATCTGATGGCTAATGTTGAGCATTTTACATATCTCACAAGCTATCTTTATATCTTTTGTGGAGAAATGTTTTTGCTCATTTAAAAAATTGAGTTGTCTTTTTATTTTTGAGTTGAGTATTTTGAAGAAGTCCAAATATATAGTATTTTTTTGGTAGCTTGTGATTTAAATGTCATAACTAAAAATCCAAAGTCATGAAGATTTATGCCTATTTTTTTTCCTAAGAGTTTTACAGTTGTAACTCATAATTAGATCCCTCACCAATTTAAAAGTGGTAAATGTAATGGACTGGACATTTATGTCCTTCGAAAATTCCTATGTTGAAATCCTAACCCCTAACGTGATGGCAGTGGGGCCTTTGGGAGATAATCAGGTCATGAGGGTAGAGCCCTTATGAATGGAATTAGTGCGCTTATAAGAAGAGATTCCAGAGGAATTCCTTCCCATTTACCTTGTAAAGGCACAGCAAGATGTTTGAAATCTACAACCTGGGAGAGGGCTCTCACCAGAACCTGACCTTGCTGGCACTCTGATCTTAGACTTCCCACCATACTAAACTGTGGGAAATAAAATTCTGTTATTTATAAGCCACCCAGTGCATGGTATTTTATTATAGCAAGCCAGAAGGGACTAAGACAGTAAAGGTCCAACTTTATTCTTTTCCATGTAGCTATCCAGCTTTCCCCACACAGTGTGTTGAAAAGACTATTCTTTCTGCATTGATTTGTTTGGGCAGCCACATGGAAAATCAATTGACTGTAAATGTAGAAGTTTATTTCTGGACTCTCAATTCTATTCCATCTATCTATCTGTCTGTCTGGGCCCACAGTCTTGATTCCTGTAGCTGTGTAGTAAGTTTTGAAACCTGAAAGTGTACATCCTTCAACTTTGTTCTTCTTTCTCCAGATTGTTTTGGTTCTTCTGGGTCCCTTGTACTTCATATGAATTTTAGAATCAGCTTGCGAATTTCTGCAAAATTGGGTTTTGATATGGATTGCATAGAATAGTTGCCCTTTATCAACTTGAAGAACATCTCTTTTATCTCTTTTTAGTCAAAGTTTGTATCATAACGTGATGTTAGATTTTTTCAAATGCTTTTTCTGAGTCTATTTAAATAATCATATGGATTTTGTCCTTTATTCTATTAATATGATATATTACATTAATTTATTTTTGGATATTAAATCTACCTGAGTCCCTGGGATAAATCTCACTTAGTCATGATGTATAGTCCTTTTCATATGTTGCTACATTTGATTTGCTAAGGTTTTTTTGAGGATTTTTACATCTATATTCATAAGGGATATTGTCCTGTAATTTTGTGATGTCTTTGGTTTTGGAATCAGGTTACATTGACCCCATAGAAGGCATTTGAAAGTATTCTCTCCTCTTCAATGTTTTGGAAGTTTGTAAATAATTGGTATTCATTTTTCTTTAAATGTTTGGTAGCATTTACTAATAAAGTCATCTGGAACCGGGCTTTTCTTTTTGAGTAGCTTTTTGATCTCTTAATTGAATATCTTATTATTAGTCTATTCATATTTTCTATGTGTTCTTGAGTCAATTTTGGTAGTTTCTATCTTTCTAGGAATTCGTTCATTACATCTATCTAATTTATTGGTATATATTTTTCATAAGGAGTAAGTAGTGGTACAAAAGTCATAGACTCTTGCTGTTTTCACTGAGTTTTAGTAGGTTTTCTTGAATATATGCTCTTCATTTGTCTCTGCCTTTAGGAAAACTTGCAGAGACTTAACATATTTTAAATATAATTTTCACCTGTTAATGCTTGTTTTGCTAAGGAGAGGAGCCTCCTAACACCACCGTTCTGGAAATTGAATTCTCCTTTGTTCATTATTTTATCTGCCCCTCAGGGTCTCGCACTGAGCTTGCCTAAAGGAGATATCTGACAAATATGTATTGGTTGACTGGATTCTCAGTAGATGTTAATTTCTAGGTATGTCTTCAAGGAGATAACAAAGATCCCAACTCTGTAATCACCTTGCTATTTGTTTTTTATTGTTAGGTATGCAGGGCTGATTACCACTGAGTAAACTCCATTAATCCATACGATATTGCCCACCGGAGAGTTGGCCTAATTCCCTTATCTGGTCTCTTACTCTGATGAACCAGCAGATTATATGAGTGCCGCGATCCCTCCTTTTAAACAGCAGGCTGAGAAATCTCTTTCCTCTCTTTCTCCTAGGCTCATGTCTTAATCTTGGTCTTTTAGGTCTTATGTCTTAACATTCTTGTGAAAGAATAGCAGCAATCAAATGAGTCCAAGGAATCTCTCCATGGAGATTTCTCCTCACAAACTGCAGTAGAGTCAGATTATGGTACTGACTTTTTAATGAGTTTTCCAGTTGGGATTTAAGGTAGCAATCCCATTATTCTCTTTGTGAACTTAGAGCTAGTGAAAAATAGACCTACAGACTGAAATATCAACTGTATCTTTAACCACAATTGGCCCAGACCTACAGGCTATACATCAGATTAATTAAATCAAAATGTCTGGGGTTGGGACTCAAGTATTAGTGGTGTTTAGGTTTTCCAGGTGATTCCAATGTTCAACCCATATTGAAAAAGCATGTAGTCTATGTACTAACGGTATCAGTATCACCTGAGACAGCGTTAGGCATGCAGGATCTTGGGCCCCATCTCAGAACCACAATGTGCAGTTAAACAATTTTCCCATGTTAAAATTTTAGAAGCAGTGTTTTTAAAGCACTGTTCTTTAAACTTTAGTGAGCATAAACATCCCTTAGAGGGACTCGTTAAACACAAGTTTCTAGGCTCTAACTCCATGGTTAAGTTTATTTAGTCTAGCTCACTGTGGGACGAAGCAGGACAATTTGCAGTTCTAACAAGTTCACAGGTGATACTGATGCTGCTGATATGCGGACTACACTTTGAAAATTGGTACCACAGACTCAGGTGTGCTTCCCACCGAAGATCAAGAATAAGAGAAGAACTCACGCTTTCCATGGTTCAAAAGGCGAGAAGAGAGCCCAGGCTATGTGTGGGCGGCAACTCTTCTCCAACTATGCAATTTGATAAGACATATTCTTCTTTCGATGGAGACTGAGTGGAGTGGAAAGGTTTGAAGCTCTCACCCTGATACTTCTGAAAAGGAAGAAGCATCTCTTCATGTGACAAGGTAAAAACTTTCAAATAGAAACAAAATAGTCCCTTCTCTACTCACCCTGGTCTCCTAGGGGTGGGGAGCCTTATCTTAGGCCTATCTTATTATACCACATATATGAGAAAGAATCTAGAGGAAAAGGCTCAAGAGTGCCAGCGGAGACACAAATTAGAAGAAATGGATTCGAAAGGGATCTCTCAGTTGTTGAATTTCAAGTGCCCACGCATTCTCTTGCCTCTGGTCTTCTCTTCTACTAAAAACTATAGTTGGGGTAGTATGACCACTTTTGTCCTGTGTATTTCCTAATGTCAGAACTTCCTCTCCTCAGAAGTGATATAAAGTGTGTGTGTGTGTGTGTGTGTGTGTGTATTTTGTGTGAGAGAAAATAGGAGAAACTTTGGCATCCCATAAATTTTATGGTGTATAGTCAGCATTGATTAATAGAGACTCTAATAAGAAAAAATGTTACTGGTGATATTGAATATAATGTAGAGGAATTTTAACTGGTGTAGTCATCCAGTAGATTTTGCCAGTTTAAAGACAGTAGAACAATTAAGACGTCTTCTTTCAGTTTGAGTTTTTTACACTCCCATCCCCAAATATGATGAGGCTCATTATGTTTTACCATTAACATTAATGGGATTTAATTTACAGTGGGACAAATAGGCTTCTGACTTTGTAAGCTGAACGTGATTATGAAATCAATGTTTAGAAATCATAAAACACCTATTAATACTTGTCATAGAGGCATTTGATGAAGTTTAAAATCCCCAAAGATATGTATGTGCTTTATTATTTCAAATCAATGATCCTTAGATCTCATAGGCATAGGAAAATAAAGTGTTGAATATACGTTTTTTTTAATAAATGTAGAAAGTGATCTTTCCATTTAAAAGTTCCACATCTTAAAACAAATGTTTTCTTCAGTACAAACTCACCTGGTGTTTTCCAACTCAAACTTTATTTCACATTTTACTTGTAAATTATAATTATAACTTGACTATTAGTTAACTGAAATAAATGTATTAGCTCTGGCACAGAAAATTCAACATACTCTCTAGCGGTTTAACTTAAGGGGGCAGAACCTTGAGATAGCTAATGAATAAGAGAAATAGCAGTTAGGGAAGCTTTGCAAAGCAAGTGGGAGAATTAAAAATGTCAGGTAATAGAGACAAGAGAGAAGGCCAAAGGGCAGAGAACATTGTCCCAAATACTCATTGATAACCAATGTCAGAAAGCGCTAGGATGGTAATAAACGAAATCAAAGAGATTTTTTTAAATGTAGGTTGAAGATTATTGAAAGGGAATCTGGTATATACAAGAGTGGGGGGCAGAATGCTGATATATAGATGAGGTTCTTAACAAAAGGCCATGTCTCAATATAATATGATGTTACAACCTTAAGAAAAAACAAGGCAGAAGGTGGTGATTAAGGTCATTTTCTTGTGATTGGAATATGCAAACATATATATCCTTACAATGTGGTGCAACATTAAAAGCTGTGTTGGCAAACATAACTGTGCCTTTAAATATTTTAAGGGTTGTCAAGGCAGAAGGATTGGATTTATTCAGTGTGGAGCTAGTGCCAAAAAATGTGAGTATGGTAGATTCCTTCAGAATAAAGAAGAAACTCCTAACCTAATGTACTGAGAGTAAAGTCTTTAAGGCAGGCAGACTGGGGCAAATTCCAGCTTTAGGATTTACCTGCCTTGCCACCATGGTTAATTTAATGTGTTATATTTGCAGTTTCTGGATTTAGAAAATGGAATAATAATTACCTTAGAGCTTGAATTGCATATGTGAAGAGTCTGGCATAGAATTTCTAGAAAATAACAGAATTTCTCATGTTTACCTCAAATGAAGTACACTGAAAACAGATTGAATTTGAATACATTGCTTTTCCCAATTCTTTCTCATCTTTTCCCTTCAGGTCTTGTCTTAGATATTAGACTAGATTGGGTCCCCTGTCCTCATATAGCCTGAAACTCCCTAATGCAGTACTTTAAACAAAAATTGATTATTGACAATCATATGTTGATAGTTTGTAAGCTACACAAAGAGAAAAGGTTTGTCTTAGCAACTATGGTCCTGCTAGGAACCAGTGCAGTGCTTGGCCGTTAGTAAGTTCTGAAGATTTAGAATGAATGGATGAATGTTGCATCTCTACTTATCTCCAGTCTCTCTCACCATTTCTCCATTGCCTTATAAGACCTGATCATTCTCCCAGTCCTCTAATGTTATAACCCTGTATCTCTATCATAGGAAGACCTCATTTTATTGCATTTCATTCACTTTATTGCATTTTGCAGGTACTGCATCTTTTTAAAACAAATTGAAGGTTTGAGTTAACCCTGTATCGAGCAAGTCTATTGGTGCTCTTTTTCCAACAGCATATATGCACTTTGTATCTCTGTATCACATTTCGGAAATTCTTGCAATATTTATGTCTTTTTTATTATATCTGTTATGGTGATCTGAGATCTTTAATGTTACTATTGTAATTTTTCTATGGTGCCACAAACCACACTCATATAGACAATTTAATGGATAAATGTTTTGTGTTTTCTGTTTCACTGACTGGCCGTTGTTACCCTTTTTCTCTCCACATTCCTCAGGCCTCCCTATTCCCTGAGACACAACAATATAGAAATTAGGACAATTAATTAATAAGTCTACAATAACCTCTTAGTGTTCAAGTGAGAAATGTCTCACATCTCTTCAAATCAAAAGCTAGAAATGATTAAACTTAGAGAGAAAGGCAGGTCAAAAGTTGAAATAGAGAACAAGGCCTCATGCACCAAACAGTTAGCAAAGTCGTGAATGCAATGGAAAAGTTCGTGAAGGAAGTTAAGTGTTATTCCAGTGCAGACAAATATAAGAAAGTAAAACACCGTATTGACAGGGAGAAAGGTTTAGTGATCTGACTAGAAGATCAGACATCTTATCTCAAGCCAAAGCTTGATCCAGAGTAAAGCCCTAATTATCCTTAATTCTGTGAAGACAGAAAGGTGAAGAAGCTTCAGAAGAAAACTTTGAAGCTATCAGAGGTTGGTTCATGAGATTTAAGGAAGAAACTGTCTCTATAACATAAAAGGACAAGGTGAAGCAGCAAGTGCTCATATAGAAGCTGCAGCAAGTTATCCAGAAGATCTAACCAATTGATGAAGGTGATTACACCAAATGAAAGATCTTCAATGGAAAAGAAACAGCCTTATATTGGAAAAGACTTTCATAGCTAGAGAGGAAGTCAGTGCTTGGTTCCAAAGCTTCAAAGGACAGGCTGGCTCTCATTAGGGGCTAATGCAGCTGATGATTTTTAAGTTGATGTCAGTGTTCACTTATACTGAAAATCCAAGGGCTCTTGATGATGCTAAATCTACTTTGCCTGTCCTTTAGAAATGGACCAACAAAGCCTGAATGACAGCACATCTTTTTGTAGCATGACTTACTGAATATTTTAAGCCCACTTTTGAGACCTACTGCTCAGAAAAATATTCCTTTCAAAGTATTACTGCCCACTGGCAATGCAACTAGTTCCCAGGAGCTCCGGTGGAGAAGTACACAAGGGAGATTCATGTTGTTTTCATGGCTGCTAATACAATATGTAGTCTGTATCCCATGGATCAAGGAGTAATCTTTACTTTCAACTCTTGTTATTTAAGAAATATATTTTGTAAAGCCATAGCTGATATTGACAGCAATTTCTCTGACGAATCTGGGCAAAGGATATTGAAGACCTTCTGGAATGGATTCATCATCCTAAATGACATTAAAAACATTTGTGATTGATGGGAGGAGGTTACAATATCAACATTAACAGGAGCTTAAACGAAGTCCATATGAACCTTCGTGGGTAACTTTCAAGGGTTCAAGACCTCAGCGGAGAAAGGAACTGCAGATGTGGCAGGAAGTAACTGCAAATGTGGAAAGAGGACTAGAATTAGAAATGGAGTCTGAAGATATGACTGAATTGCTCCAGTCTCATACTAAAACTTGAACAGATGAGAAATTGCTTATGAACGAGTAAAGAAAGTGGTTTCTTGACACCGAAACTATTCCTGGTGAAGACGCTGTGAACATAGTTGAAATAACAAAGGATTTAAAATATTGTATAAACTTAGTTAAAGCAGCAGGGTTTGAGAGGATTGATTATAAGAATTTTTTTTCTTTTTTTTTTTTTTTGAGACAGAGTCTTGCTCTGTCGCCCAGGCTGGAGTGTAGTGGCGCGATCTCAGCTCACTGCAAGCTCCGCCTCCCGGGTTCACGCCATTCTCCTGCCTCAGCCTCCAGAGTATCTGGGACTACAGGTGCTGGCCACCTCGCCTGGCTAATTCTTTTGTATTTTTAGTAGAGATGGGGTTTCATCGTGTTAGCCAGGATGGTCTCGATCTCCTGACCTCGTGATCCACCCGCCTCGGCCTCCCAAAGTGCTGAGATTACAGGCTGGAGCCACTGCGCCCAGCCTGAAAGAAGTTTTACTGTGGGTAAAATGCTATCAAACAGTAACACATGCTACAGGGAAATCTTTCATGGCAGGAAGACTCAACTGATGTGGTATACTTCATTGTCATCTTGTTTTAGGAAACTACCACAGCCACCCAGCCTTCAGCCACCACCACCCTGATCAGTCAGCAGCCCTCAACACTGAGGCGAGACCCTCCCACACGCAAAATGATTACAAATCACTGATGGCTCAAATGATTGTTAGCATTTTTTAGCATAAAGTATTTTAAAATTAATGTATTTACATTAACTTTTTAGACATAATGCTGCTATATATTTAATAGACTGCAAGATAGTGTAAACATAACCTTTTATGCATTAGGAAAGCAAAAAATGTGAGTGACTCACTTTATTGCAGTGGTCTGGAACTGAACCTGCAATATTTATGATTTATGTCTGTACTCCTAACTCCAATTTAGTGTGTTATTAAGTGGTTTTAACACTTACTTATGTATTAATACGTATCTTGGATTTATGTTTTTCTGTTATTTCCATGCCATTATTCTAGCCTAGGTTGATCTTTTATTATATTGGGAAGACTGGAATAGTCATCCAGCTTTTCACTTGCCTCTAACGTCAGTTCATTTATCACGCCTATCTATGACATCTAATTGCTAATAAAATTTTCCTCAAGTGCAAATTTCATCATGGATTTGTCATGGATTTTATAATGCCACAATAAAAATTTCTGATTCTCTGTAGTCTTCTATAATGAACTAATCTCCTTATTGGATAGTACTATCAAAAGTGATATATGTTATTAAAGAGGAAAATGTTTTAGGTTTGTTAGGTAGAAACAATGAAGTCGTTTGGGAAAATAGGAAAAGGATGTCTGAAAATCTTCAGAGGGTGGTGGTGGTTTTCTTACAACTACAAAGTTAGGCAAGTCAAGTGAGAACAGTGATAGGAATGGACAGGGTTCGGTGGGGGTGATTTTTGTTGATGTCTCTCCCAATCATTTGGTTAGGGGTCTCCTTTTCGTGGTAATATTATGAGAAAATTCACATGAGAATTAAGTAAACAGTAATTGGGGGCAGAGCAATATGTTGTCTAAGTATCACCTCCAAGTGAGTTTTAGGGTAGTGTTAGGGAATTTTTGTATCACAAAGACTCACAGGGGTGTGAACATTGACTGGACTCAGCCTGTGAACCTGAGAGCTGTGCGGGCACTGCAGACAAACTCTCCTGATGTGATCTTAGCATAAATAAACTTGAAAGAAGAACATTCCCTCTGCCTCACATGCTAAAGGATGCATTTTTGCAGTTTAGGAAACTCTTGTATATAACAAATTACCTCTGACTGTTGTCCTTGTACTTTAAATATTTTCCCATGCCTCTGTACCTTCACCCATTCTTCCTCAGCCCCAGACACCTGACTTCCCTTTCCTAGTGTGTAAATCTTATTTCTAATGACTCATTCAGAACTCAGACACCTCTGGGAAATCTTTTTTGATTATCTCCTCCTGGCATTTTATGCTTTTCCTTGGCTCTGTTTCATTCCATTTTGCCTCTTGTGATCAGTGCTTGTGAACTTGTCTTTTGGATACTTGCTTTGTGAATTTAATGCCTTATAATCTTAATTTGACTTACCCTCCCCAAGGGTAGGTACTTTTAATTATATCATGATATCAAATACAGTATGTTTCTTCTGTAAATGCTGGCTTGTTTGGGCTATATTTAAAAAGCTACTTTCACCTTCACAGAGCATGTGACTTTGGTTAATAGATTGTATCTGACATTTGGAAAATATGTCCTGGAATAATTGACTGTTTTGCTGGAAAGAATCCTGTATACTTTAAGCCAGGATCTTTCTGTTCCAGGTGAAGAAAGTCAGAACCAGAGAATTGACATGGTTGCTCAAAGTCATTTGGAATAAAAACTTGACCAGGGTAACTAGACAACTAGTCTGGGGCTCTTTTTGCTACAAAGTGCTCTTTCACTGATGAGGTTCAGGTGCAGTTACACTGGCTGCAATTAAGTTTCTTGGGCTGAGTCTGAGCATGTTCCATAGCAAACGTTGCATGATAGAAGAGAAGACAGAATGCTATCAATATAGGCTGAAATTAAACTGAAAGAAATATGACATGGGTATTTTAAAATGCTTAATTTCACAAAACCCAGTACATCAAAGTAATTATGGAGCAATAAAAGGTGAACTGAAGCCTTAGATGGACTCTAGGAAGAGATAAGGCTAGACTTGTTAAAGCAGCCACTGTTCTTTCTGCAAAACATTTTCTGATCTTGTTTCCTATTGTCTAGTTTTTATTAAATTGGCTGGGTTGCAAACAAAGCCATAGTAATGTGGATGAAATTTATTCATGAGTACATCTTTCCTTACAGGAGGAAAAACATCCATTTAAAATAACACAAATGTTGCCCTAAAAATTTTGAATTTTATATTGATGTGTGTCAATTACTTCTATGGCTTTTTGAGAAACGGGATCTTATATTGATTTACAAATTTACACTTTAATAATCTAGCTTGTTTCTCTTTAAAATACTATAAAAATACAAAGTGAAGGAAAAAAATAAGAAATTCTGCCAACACTGAGTATATTTTTTATACTCTGGATCTGAGAATTTAAAAAAAATCCTTCAAAGTTAGAAGTGATTCCAAATGGCAGTCAGGTTACAATATGAATATTACATTTTATTTGCAGGCAGTAGGTTTGAGAAATGCAAGATTTTTCTTTATCAAGGGTTAACTGTTGTACAGAAAATAAATCAATGATTTTAGAGAAAAGTATAAAACTTATTTTTAGAGACTAAAACATCAATATGCACTATAAGAAATATAAATTTCAATTTTATAGAACAGCTATTTAATGAATTGAAATGAAGCGAAAGGGAGAAAGAAAAATAATTTCTTGCCATGGGGAAGAGTAGCCAAAAAGCAACAGAAGTAGACAGATACAAAGAGCAGACAAACTGAAACAGAGAAACACAGAAATTCAAACGACAGAAATTGAGATGGATCTTCAGTAATAAAATCCCAAATCCCAACTACATAGTTGTAATTTTAAAAATGTCTAATTTTTGTTGGTTGGGAGATGTGGAAAATGTGGTCATTCATGTTGATGTGACCACTGGGTACAGATTCCAAGATCAGATATGACAATGGCAGAGGCCAGGGCTGACCTGTGAACTAAGACCTATCTTTCCTGGGTCAGTGGCAGAACTTAGGGGTGAGAGTAGAAGGCTGGGCTCCAGTCTGACTTTGTGCTTTTGGTCAAGTCACTGGCCTCAGTTTTGATGAATTTGAATGTTTTACCTTTGCTTTTAATTATAGCTGTTGAAACGTATGTGTATTAACATAGACATAAATGTTTATAACTCTTAAGAAAAGTTAAAACAGGCTGTAAGTAGTAGATACAGTTTGGATACGTATCCTTGCCCAAATCTCATATCGAATTGTAATCCCCAAGGTTGGAGGTGGCACCTGGTGGGAGGAGATTGGATCATGGGAGTGGATTTCTCAGGAATGGCTTAGCACCATCCCCTAGGTGGTGTTCTCATGATAGTGAGTTCTCACGAGATCTAGTTGTTTAAAACTTTGACACTTCCCCTCTTACTGTCACTTGCTGTGTCGCCTGCTCCCTTTCATTCTCGCTTTCTCTCACTCACTTGCTCCTGCTCTGGCCGTATGATGTACCTGCCCCTTTGCCCTCTGCCATGATTGTAAGTTTCCTGATGCCTCCCCAGAAGCTGAGCAGATGCCAGCATCATGCTTCCTGAACAGCAGGAAACCTTAAAGGCTTTTAAATGTTTAAAATTTAAAAATTAAAACCCTTCTCTTGATGAATTACCCAGTCTCGGTTATTTCCTTATAGCAATGTGAGAACTGCCTTCTACACTAGAAATACAATTAAATACTTACTAGGGCTTCTTTTTTACCGTATCAATTCTTATTTCCTTTCTTCTTTCTTGAGACAATCAAGAAAAGATTTCCTTGTATAATCACCTCTTCTAACATACATTAGTGAAAGGGGGATATATAAACATTTATAATGTATATATTTATAAATATGTAGACTTATGTGTATATATAGATATGTGTATTATAAATCTGCAGTAATTAGTAGATGTATATTAATGTAAAGCCTCTTTATGAAAGAGGCTACCAGCTGAGTCCTCTCTGAAATGACTTTGCTTTTTGCTTGGGAGGACAGGCCGGGTGCATCAGTCAGTCCAGTGAGAAAACGAAGCATAATTTTAAGCAGGAAAGGATTTAATATAGGGAATTATATGTTAGCAAAAAGTAGACACTAGATTTCCAGAATGACTCCCACCCAGAACAAGATAGAACTAATTCCTTAGGAGAGCTACCATCTCCAAGACCTCCACTAGTACTCTGATTTCAAGACACACCCTACAGCTGTGATCCAGGGATA
This sequence comes from Papio anubis, assembly GCF_008728515.1. NCBI lineage: Eukaryota > Metazoa > Chordata > Mammalia > Primates > Cercopithecidae > Papio > Papio anubis. The sequence goes on along the minus strand of NC_044985.1, from coordinate 67,452,572 downwards.
GGAAGCCAGAAGTGACAGCAGCCATTGCTGTTGCAATAGCCTCCAATCTCCAAGGATGGAAAAGGGACACTAGAGACCAGGACAGGGGAAAGTCAGAAATGTCCAGGACTCTGTTTCTGAGCAGAAGACAGGTGAAGGGGAAGCAGAGGACCCCTGTGTCACTTTCACCTTCCAAATCGCATACATCCTACTTTATACTAAGAACATAGCTCCCAGATAAGGTGCAAAGTATAGTTTCCACATGTCCAGCCAGAAGGGGGGATGAAATGCAAACAGATAATACCAATTCACAATATCTGCCACATAGAGCTTCTGTTAAATAGCCAGGTGCAGGAGGGCTGATCAGATCTCACTTTGATCCTACAGCCTCTCCTGAGATACTCTGATGTATGTGCAGAAGCTAGGCTGGAGTTGGTGTGCTTCATTTTAGATGCTTTGAATCAAATGTCCGTAATTTTTAAAAATGAATTAAATAAATTACTATATATAAACCTTGATTGTTAAACACTTCTGTATCTCTTACCAAAAAGTTTCTAATCAAAATACTGACTTTTTAAAGAAAAATGATGGGAGAGTTAGCTATCAATTAAATTTATTCTGGTAAGTCTGGGTCATTCTCTTTAGTGAATAGAGTAAATTTAGATTTGACAACTTTTCTGATAGTGAAAGTAGAACAGAATTCACATGTTAATATAATTTCTCTCCTTTTGCTGCCACCCTAGAGTGAAAGTATCATGTGGAAAGACTCGCATATGGAATATTTTTCAAACTATATAATGCAAATAAAATGTAATATTTAATCTCTCCAGCCACTTTATAGTTTATCTGAAAATGAACTGTTTGATCTACCAGTGATGCTCCTTAATTATTCCTGCCATAGGAAACCCTGCCTAGAATAACTGGTATTAACCTTGCAACAAGGGAGCCCTAACATGCTCTAGATAAGGACCAATAATGAGAGCAGACAACATTGTGGGTGGCGTGGAATAAAAACAGCTTTGTTCTGGAGTTCTGGGAGTACCATTAATTAGAGCCACTTGTAAGAAAATGCCTTTTAACTAGTTTTTGGTGAGTGACATTGTATTTCTGGTGACGCTCTCAAAATGTTTTTTCTTAAAGCATAAAAGTGTTATAAGTTTGGGTATACTAAAATGAAAGTTTCTTGGCATTTAGGTGTATTTTAATCTTCACTTTTTTTTTGCTCCCAGATATAAATCTCCGATAATTAATGATTACCCAATTCATTAAACTGCTTTATGAACTAGAGCATTAAAAGAAGAAAATTATGTTATAAATCTTTAGGCTATATTTCCAACCTTCCACCAAATACATTCTTTAGTTAATATTTAAAAGTTTATTTCATGACATCATGTCCAATTATGTTTTCTACAAAAACACGCTTTGGCCACTGCTTGGTTATCTCTCCGGATCCATCTACGATAATGGAGATAAATGGGCAATCACTCAAACAGTCAGTGATGCTCTCATTGAAGCATTTGCCCTGTTAGACGAGTTCCAATGTCCCATTGTTGGGTGGAATGAATGTTCTGGCATAGTAGTTATCCAAGTTGTAATTTTGTTTTCTTATAATAATTTGCTGTTGTGTTTGAAATAAGCCATAATGCAGTTTTCTCAATTTGATATGAGCTATTTTTAGCAGTGTCAAAGCTGATTGCAAAATTTTTTTCATTTTACTACTTAGCATAAGATGGGCATCCAGGTTTAATTATATCCATAGATTGCTTCAATGAATACAAATGTGTTACATTATCTTTAAATAAATGAATGCCAGTATGTTCCAAGATAACAGAAGTAATTGCATATAGATAATAGTCATTGTTGTAAGTCATGGTTTCTAGAAGAAAATGTACTTGGATTTTTTAATAAAGTGCAATATTAGTTATTTTAAAAGACAGTTTTCTTTTTCACATACAGACTGTAATGTCAGTTAATATCGCTGGGAGACCCTACAAATAAATAAAATGCAAAATATAAACCTGAAAGTAACAGGGTTTTGTAGTCTTTTGAAACTGAGATGGATGTTAAGATTTTCTTAGAAAGTTGATATGAAGTTGTTATCTGTGACAGACACTTAGAACTTACATACACTCTCCAGCTAAAGAAGATAATAAGAACTAAACCATTCTGCATTTGTTTAGCAACATGTTCTCAGATTTTGTATGGAGGCTTATTGTGGTAAGCAAATCAACCTAAAAAATGCACCAGAAAAAGTCACTTTTTCTAAACATAATTAAAACACCATTGAATGGATGGGGAGAATGTCAGAACACTCATTTTATGTAATCTGAGTTTTAAATAGGTGGGATGTTATTTGGGATACCATGTCACACAGCAGGGGGTGCCATTCAAATTATATTTTATATAACTAATGCCCCCTAGAGTTGTGTTGTGCACACTTGTATGGCCATCCATGGTAGCCCTGGATGTCAATATGATCTCAGCACTTTTGAGGGATATGCAAAGGCTGGAAGACGGTCTTAGGTAAGATGATTTAGAAAATGTCCCAATGCTTATTGATTGGTAAATAAATGTGTACTGGTTTTTTTGCCATAATCTTTTGAAATTCAAGCTTCCCAATATAATGGAGTACTAATATTGAATTATGAGATCTGGATTTGAACCCCAGGTTTAATACTAGTTGAGTATTGCTAGATAGGTTGTTTCATATTCCTGGGCCTCCCTCATCTCCTCTGTAAAACGTGGGATTTGGACTCCCTTAGGGGTTTGCAAACCTTCTATTTTTAACACTGGAAACCCTGGCACTCGCAGAACTCAGTTGGAAAACAATTAGGTGGCCCGATTAAGTTCCCCTTGGGTAAGTTCTGATACCTAAAGGACACTTCAACCCTGGTTTTCCATGAAAAATATGGATAACATTCCATCGTTAAATTGCCAAAGTGAATTTTTTCTTCATAGTGAGATTGTATGAAGCACTACAACCTCATACTTATTTTGTGCGTATTTTCAGAATGTATAGAAGTCATATTCCATTTTGAAGAACTTCTAATATTACTGCTTCAAGGGGACTCTGGAGTCACAGGCCTATTTTTCTTTTGTGTGTGTGATCATGTGCCTTTAAAACACTTTGAATCGTTTTTGGAGAACATGGATAAGTACTTTAGTTGTGATTTCTCAGATTTTTGTGAACCTATCACCCGACCAGTGTACACTGTACACGATATGTAATCTTTTATCCCTCACCACCCCCAACCCTTCTCCCTGAGTCCTCAAAGTCCATTATATAATTCTTACGCCTTTGCATTTTCATAGCTTAGCTCTCACTTATAACTGAAGACATACGATATTTGATTTTCCATTCCTGAGTTACTTCTCTTAGAATAATGGTCTCCAGCTCCATTCGAGTTGCTGCAAATGTCATTATTTGTTCTGTTTTATGACTGAGGAGTATTCCACTCAGTATACTGAGTAGTATACCACATTTTCTTTATGGGCATTTAAGTTCGTTCCATATCTTTGCGATTGTGAGTTGTGCTGCTTTAAATATGTATGTGCATGTGTCTTTTTTATATAATGACTTATTTTCCTTTGTGTAGATACCCAGTAGTGGGATTGCTGAATCAAATAGTAGACCTGCTTTTAATTCTTTAAGCAATCTCTATAGTGTTTTCCTTAGTGGTTGTGCTAGTTTACATTCCCATCAGCAGTGTAAAAGTGTTCCCTTTGTACCACATCCACACCAACATCTACTGTTTTTTTACTTTTAATTATGGCCATTCTTGCAGGAGTAAGGTGGTATCTCATTGTGGTTTTAATATGCATTTCCCTGGTGATTAGTGACACTGAGCATTTTTTTTTCATATGTTTGTTGGCTGTTTATATATTTTCTTTTGAGAATTTTCTATTCATATCATTTGCGTACTTTTTGATGGGATTCTTTGGGGGTTTTTTTTACTGATTTCAGTTCCTTGCAGATTCTATCCTTTGTTGCATGCATAGTTTTTGAATATTTTCTCACACTGTGGATTGCCTGTGTACTCTGCTGATTATTTCTTTTGCTGTCCAGAAGCTATTTAGTTTAATTAGGTCCCATTCATTTATTTTTGTTTTTGTCGCATTTGCTTTTTGGTTCCAGGTCATGAATTCTTTGCCTATCAATGCCTACAAGAGTTTTCTGATGTTATCTTCTATAATTTTTATGGGCTCAGACCTCAGATTTAAGTATTTCATCCATCTTGAGTTGATTTTTGAAGGTGAGAGATGAAGATCCAGTTTCATTCTTCTACATGTGGCTTGCCAATTATAACAGCACCATTTTTTGAATACAGTGTCTTTTCCCCACTTCACGTTTTTGTTTACTTTGTTGAAGATGAGTTGACAAAATAGAAAAAAACATTGTCTATTTATTTGTTTGGGGTCTCTATTCTATTCTATTGGTCTATGTGCCTATTTTGATATCAGTACCATGCTGTTTTGGTAACTACAGCCTTGTAGTATAGTGGGAAGTTGGGTACTGAGATGCCTCAATTTGTTCTTTTTGCTTAGTCTTGCTTTGGCTATGCGGGCTTTTTTTGGGTTCCACATGAATTTGGGAATTTTTTTGTGGTTCTATGATGAATGATGATGGTATTTTGATGGGAATTGGATTGCTTTTGACAATATGGTCATTTTCATAAAATTAATTATACCCATCCAAGACATTGGGATGTGTTTCCACTTGTCTGTGTCATCTCTGATTCCTCTCAGCAGTATTTTGTAGCTGTCCTTGTAGAGATCTTTCACCTCCTTAGTTAAGTATATTCCTAAGTACTTTATTTTTTCAGTTATTGTAAAAGGGATTGAGTTCTTGATTTGATTCTCAACTTGGTCATTGTCGGTATATAGCAGTACTACTGATTTGTGTACATTAATTTTTTATCCTGAAACTTTACTGAATTCAATTGTCAGATCTAGGAGCTTTTTGGATGAGTCTTCAGGGTTTTCTAGATATATGATCATATCATTGGTGAAAATGAAAGTTTGACTTCCTCTTTACCAACTTGGATGACATTTCTCTTGTCTGATTTCTCTGGCTGGGCCTTCCAGTACTATATTGAATAGAAGTGGTGAAAGTGGGCATCCTTGTCTTGTTCTAGTTCTCAGGGGAATGCTTTCAACTTTTCCTGGTTTAGTATGGTGTTGGCTGTGGGTTTGTCATAGATGGAATTTAATACCTTGAGGTATGCCCCTTTTGTGCCGATTTTGCTGAGGGTTTAATCAAAAAGCGATGCTGCATTTTATTAAATGCTTTTTCTGCATTTATTGATGATGTTATTTTCATTTTTATTCTGTTCATGTGGTAGATCACATTTATTAACGAGCTATGTTAAACCATCCCTGCATCCTTGGTATGAAACCCACTTGATCATGATGTATTACCTTTTTGATATACTATTGGATTTGGTTAGCTAGTATTTTGTTAAAACTTTTTTGTATGTATGTTCATCTGGGATATTGGTCTGTAGTTTTTTTGTGTATGTCCTTTCTACAGGCCCATTTTCAATGCAAATTTTTTCTCTTGCTACCTCTGAATTCGTTGGCAAATTAAGTTTCAGTTGTCTCCATTTGTAAATAAGGATAATAATGTTATTCATTTTCTAGGAACTTTGGGAGAATGTGGTTTTTGCCATTACTTTTATTTCAATTACTTTTGCATCAACCTAATATTAATATGCAAAAATGCTTAGCAAGTTACTTGACTCAATGTAAGCACTCAAATTATTTAGCAAATATTTTTCATACTTCTCAGAGAAAGGATCATAAAACAAAGGAATTTCTTTTGTACTTTTTTTTTTAAAAAAGAAAAAGAGCTATTTAAGAAGCCTACACCAAATTTTCTTTCCTGGGGTGGGGCTTTCTTTGACCAGCACAGGGTAATTCTTATCAGAATAGCCATGTAGGAAGAAAAAGGATGATATCACTTGGAAAAAAACCAAAAGGCTCCAGGGATAAAATGAAGGGAGATGAAAACATTTAACCTTGGTCCAAGTCTACTTGATGACTCCTTTTTCCTTCCATTAGCTAGCTAACTTTTATTGAGTACTTCCCATTCACTAGTAGTCTTCGAAGTGTTTAACCTGGGTTATTTCAGCTAATTCTCATTAACAACACTATGAGGTAGCTTGTAGTATTATCCTCACTTTAAGAGTTAAGAAAGTTAAGGCAAAGAAAGACTAAGTTGTCTGAAGTTATACATCTAAGAGATAGTTAAGGATAAAAACTCAGGGGGTGTGACCCCAGAGTCAAAACTATTTAATACCATAGTCTATTGTGCCTAGTATTTGAGATCTTCCTTTACCTTCAAAGAAGAATAAAGGAGGAGGTAGAGAGAAAGACTCAAGGTTATTACTGAGTTTAGAAATATGGAAAGAAATATTAACACCCTATAATGCATGTTCCAGAAATGATATTTCTAGGATAGTATGGTAAATTAAATTTTTCTTAGCTGGCATGGTGGTTCACACCTATAATTCCAGCACTTTGGGAAGCTGAGTTGGGAGAATTGCTTGAGGTTAGGAGTTCAACACCAACCTGGGCAACATGACAGACTCCCATCTGTACATAAAATTAAATTAGCTGGGCATAGTAATGCAGGCCTATAGTCCTAGCTATTCAGAAGACTGAGGCAGGAGGATCGCTTGAGCCCAGGAGTTCAAGGTTACAGTGAGCTATGATTGCACCACTACGCCCTAGCCTGTGTTACAGAGCCTGTCTCTAAAAAAAAAAAAAAAAAAGTTCCCTGTAGTAATATTAAATATCTATTATGATCTCATGCTGAGCAGTTTATATTTTCAGTTTCTTGACTTTGGACTTGACCATATGACTTGCTTTAGCCAATAGGATGTTAGTAGATGTGATGTGACCCAAGACTTGAAATATATTTGTGTGTTGGGCTTGTTCTCTTGAACCCCTGTTATAAGAAGAACGTGCCTTGGGTAGCCACTGTGGGAGCATACTGGTCACACCTTGATCTAGAGCCAATGTCAGTCCATCCCAGCCTAATCCTAGCCTAATTCCAGTTGATGCATGTTTGCGAAATTAATTTTCATTATTGTTGTATGCCTTTGAAATTTGGTGTGTTTTAAAACAGTATTATTGCATAATAGTTGGGTATAGTTCATAACTATTACTGTGATCTCATTAAGCAACAATGTTCTTCCTCAAAATTTAACATAAAAATTCATAATCATCTCTGATTTCTTTCAGCAGTATTTTGTAGCTTTCCTTGCAGAGATCTCTCACCTCCTTGGTTAAGTATATTCCTAAGTACTTTATTTTTTCAGTTGTTGTAAAAGGGATTGAGTTCTTGATTTGATTCCCAACTTGGTCAATTTTGGTATATAGCAGTACTACTGATTTGTGTACATTATTTTTTTATCCGGAAACTTTACTGAATTCAATTGTCAGATCTAGGAGCTTTTTGGATGAGCCTTTAGGGTTTCCCAAACCTATCAGGTCATAATAAACGTTATTTTCATAACGTTATTTTCCCAAAGCTTCATTAATAGAGCATTTATTAAGTTTAAAAACAATTATGTGTGTATGTAATTAATTGGGAAGTAATTTGAGAATTAGTGGGAAACAGAAATAATAAATGGGCAATCTATGATGCTGGAGAAGGCATAGCAAATGCATAAACAATATTAAAACCACAAATGAAAATTAATGAGAACAAACAGTATGGCAGAGATAATTAATAGGCTCAAATTGAATGATCTAAAAATAGAAAATTGGAAATGAAGAACTTCTTAGTTGGTATTTTATTTCCTTCACAGACCATTTTTCTAACTTTTGCTTCAGGAAAGTCTACTTATTGGGGAATCTGAATTTGTGTGTCCTTTGACTTTTTATAAGCAAGTATTTATAAAGGTTTGTTTAAGGTTTCTACTGATTTACTTTAAGAGTTCAACTGAGAATTGTCTTATTACCACATCGTATAATTACTTTCATGTAGCAGTTATTTATGTACCTGTTCAGAAAAAAATGTCACTTAAAGTTCAAGTTGACTTTAACATCTCTGCCTCCTTCAGGCTAGGTGTCTGTGTAGGGCAGGTGACAGGGAATTTTGTGGTATTCCTTATGACTTTTAATGGTGTTATTTTATACTTAGAGACTGGTAGGGAGAAAGAAAGAAAATAACATAGCTCAAAGATTTTGGGGTATGTAATGTTTACCAGCGTGGAGGAGGTCTATGTTTCCCTGTGTAAAAATATGAGTAGATCTGATTGGTAAAGGTATCTTTAGTTAGCATTTAAAACAGGCAGATGATAGGGTGGCCAAAAACTTTGAGACAGAGGATGTCTAATAATAAATAGCAGGATTTTTTTTCTCAAATGTAAATTTCTTCCCTTGTCCCAAACCTTCAGTAGTCTGCAGCTCATGGAAATACCACTTGTGTCTGTGTGTGTCTGTGTGTGTCTGTGTCTGTGTGTCTCTGTGTCTGTGTATGCATATGTTTGGTGAGGACAGAAGTGGGAATAAAGAAAATAAGATCTGTATCTGTCAGTGGAGAGTAGAAAGAAAACATTTGTGGGTGGTGATATGAGAGTGAATGTTAAAAGTTCAGAGGAATCACTGCCTGCCTCCGTGGTTTTCAGCTCTGCTTGGATTTACCTGGGGAGGTTTTTTTTTTTAAAAAAAAAAAACTGATGCCTTAGTCTAGCTGCCAGGTATGCTGATATAATTAGTCTGGGCTGTGCGAATTCTATAAAAAAAATTCCCTGGGTGATTCCAATTTGCAGCTAACTTTGAGTATCACTGCCTCAACATCTATAGCAAAGTTTTCCATCTTGGTGGCACGTTAGAATCACCTGGGAGTAACAAACGCGAGCAGTTGTGCTCTACCCCTAGAGATTCCAACTTAGTTGCTCTGGGAGGGAGGCAAGATGGCGCATATATTCTAAGCTTCCCAGGTGATTCTCATGTAGAACAGGGTCAGATGAAGTCCCCAGAACATTGATATGGCTCTATCTGCTAATAGAGTGCCCCAAAGAATACAGGACGCTAGAGTGATAGGAGGGAGATAGACAGATATGGAGCCCTTACTGGAAAGGTAAAAACCTTTACCCCATTCTCACTAGAGGTTTAGAACTCACTTCACACATCCACAAATTCATGAATGATTACAAAGCAATGAGGAAGCAGAAACTGTCCTGATAACTTGTCTGAATTCATGGGTGCTGTGATGTTGGGATTACATGAAAAGAGTTCGGGATTACATGAAAAGAGTTCAGGATTACATTCATTTTCACATTGTCAGAGCAGCTGAATATATTAATTCAATAACAAGGGAGAGAGCATTTGTACATAAGCAGTAAATCTTAAGTGCCTTGACCTGCAATTTAACTTAAAATTCCGTTTGTAAGTTACATTGTTCCATGCCACAGTGTCAACACAAGAGAGGACCAAAAACATGTTGAAAATAATTGTGAGTTCATTTTAAGTTTCATTTTTTTCCAATCAATGATTCTTTTTCCCTGAATACATGTTTCTTTAAGTTGTAGAAAAAGTCTTTGGTATTTTTAAAAAGATAAAATAGGTTACAACCTTCACTCTCAGCTTAATTCAGTAATAGTTGAGTTAAGCTTTTATTGCTTTTTAATATTTTAACAAGACTTTTCATCTCAACTGTGTGGAAATCCATAGCTTAAATAAAGGCATACAATTAGAACATAAGAGATAGTTTTTAAATAGAGAAAATTAACATGTTGACGATTTAGTCCCGAATGTTAAACTGTGGCAAAATTAGTTCTTCGGAATTCTTACAAGAATATAATTACAAAATTTTTAAGAGAAATTTTTTAATTGAAACATTTGTCCTCATACATTTCTAGTGTTAACACTGAAATGATTCACTGTAGAAAGTGAAATTAGTATAGACAAAATAAGGATTAATATATGACAATATTCATTAATGATACTGAAGACTACATGATGAGAAAATATTAATCCATAGGAAGTCATTTAGCATTTTTGATATCTTCAGACAAGTATGCTTTTTAATTAGACATTTCAACAGTTCAGTTGAAAATATGACTGCAAAAAAAAGGCTTGTAAAAAATTATGCATGGAGTATTTAGAAACCTGGGTAAGAAATTGAAGGTCTAGGGACGCAGGTGGTGGTTTAATTTCTTCTAATCGAAGGCCATAACTTTGGAAGATAAAGAAGGAACTGAGAAGTGAACAGCTGGCTCTGTATATGATGTCAAAGCACAGAATTTAGTTTTCTGGACCACGATGCATGATTCTAAACTAATGCTTCTGGCAAAAGAAAGAGTACATCTAATGAAGAGTGGGGAGAACATACTTGGCAGAGGATTTGCTGACCAGAACAAGAAGGCATTGATATATTAGTGGGGTAGAGAAAAAGAACCAAACAAGCTGTTAAATTATACCCTATGGAGGGAAACAAGCTGACTTAGGAAGAGTAAAAATAGTGGAGAGGTGACCAGTAAATCAAGAGAGGCTAGCAGTAAAGAAGATAAACAATATTTGTGGCTTCATGGATTTATATACGTATTCCCATAGTATGGAGAATGGTGACATTTTAAATAAAAAGGTAAGTGATATTTGAATAATTTTATTATGACCTGATGGGGACAAGAACCTTGACTAGGTCATGTGATGGGAAAGTTATTGGACCCTGAAATCCAGTTTGTTTCTGCCATTAGCAAATAGGCTGTATAACATAGGGATCATGGGGGTGGGACCTAAGAGGATGACCAGTGAATTCACTGGTACGACAGGCTCAAGGAAGGGCTAGAAGTGGTTCTTTATCAAACAATTAAAAGTACTACAGGAAGAGGCCAAGAGTGGTGGCTCATGCCTGTAATCCCAACACTTTGGAAGGCCAAGGTAGGAGGATTGCTTGAGTCCAAGAATTTGAGACTTGCTTGGGCAACATATTGAGACTCCATCTCCATTTTCTCTATTTAAAAAATGTACTACAGGAGAGAGAACTGGGATATTTCAAAGGAAATACACTTTGAATTGTCCCTTTTTTTTCTTCCACTTAGACTGGGATTTGTCAACAAATTTCAAAAAACTCTGGGAGTACAGAATACAGTTCAAGAATTTTGGATCCTGTAATGAAGAGTATGTAACAGATAAAGGGATGATGATCATGACACGATCTAATTGCCACGGGGGGTGTGGTGGAAATCAACAGACTTGGAATTAAGTAGAATCTGATGTTTCGGTATCTACATGATTCTAAATGTTGTGGGCTCGATATTTATGTGAAAATCTTGCTTGGCAAAATTGTAAGTTTATTTTCCCATAGTTGAAATTAATTTCTATTCTGAATCTTCATTTTTGCCTGCCCAAAAGCAGAAAAATTAGTCTGGTCTCTTTTGGGTAAGAGCAGTCATGTTATATTAATGACTTTTCAGTCTTTTGGGGTGTAAATGAAGTCAGTCAGTTACTGCTCAGTCATTTCAAGTTTATAAGTCAAGTACATTCAAGATTTCTGCAACGTTCCCCAACCTTGGGGTTGTTTTGCAGGGAACTGGTTCTGTAATGTTACTGGGGAGGAGGCATCCATTTCCTTCCTTTCCTGCTTCTTTCTGACATGCACAATTGGCCAGTCATTACCTTTACTTAATAGTATATGTTTCTGCCTTTGCTTTCGTATATCTATGGCCTTGCTATTGTCCTGTCATGGTTGTCTACTGTAGTTGCAATCCATAATGCCCCTTCTGCCTGCCACCTTTCTCTCTGGGAACATTCTTACCCTGCTTAAAAGTATAAATCAGGTTAAGCTAGTCCCCTGTACCTTTTCTGGGTCTGTGCTGTGGGCCTGCGTCTCTCAGGATTTTTCTGCTACTAATACCAATTTCAATCATCTGTGTTCTTCTTTGTGTTATTGTAGTCTAGGGAATGTGAATGGGCTTTCTCTTAAAGAACCATGACATCATTACCTGCCAAAGGTTGCACCTTATAATACCACCACCTTGGGGGTTAGGATTTCATCATATGAATATTGAGAGGGGAGACACAAATAATCAGTCTACAGGATTTACTTTTCAAAAAATTTTCCCTAAATGTCAGTCTTAAAATTAGATTTCTTGTTTAAAACATTAAAACCAAGAAATGGAGTATCTTTTTCTCCTTCTAACCTTGATATTCTCCATTTCTTGAGGCAATGCTGAATGGGTACCTTAGGTTTAAGAAACATGCGTGGAAAAAAAAGGCAGTGTTTTACACATCATACAATAACAGATGTATTTTAATTCCAGTTATATTTATATTCTGAAAAATTTGTATTAAGGTCATGGACAAGTCTTAAGCATGCCTATCTATAACTTAAATATTTCCAGAGGACATATTTATTAGGAAAACCAGCATTCTCTAGAAGCTTTTTTCACCAACAGTGGAGTTGCATTGAGAAAATTAATCTCTCTTGTCCCCCTTTCTTCACCTGTAAAACAAATAGTAAAGTTTTTCCGATGATTGGATGTTAGCAAAATATCTAACCTAGTATCTGAAAAGTGGCAAGTCCTCAATATTTGTCAGCAGCTATTTTTGTACCACGATAGAAATCTTGGAATCTTGAATAGATGCGGAGTAAAAGTAAGAGAAAAATAAAGGTAAATGTTTAGGTAGTATTTTATATAGACTATTAAGACAAATAGCCTTTCCTCACTGATGTCCACAAACCATCTAGAAGAATGACACATGGTAGGTGTTCAATAAATACCTGAAAGAATGTGTAAACATTTCCTTCTTGGTTTTAATATTTTTTAACTGGTTGCCTTTCCTTCCATGTCTAAGAAGAATGATATAAGAACCTAAAGGAACATAAAAGAGAAGTTGTGGAGGAAGAAAATTTTTAGGAAACAAGTATCAAGAAAATGTTTTGTTAAATGGTGGTTGGCATTTGGAGTTTTATTTTAATACAATGATCTGTGTTACACTTAAGGAATAGTAATAGGTTAAGGAAGAATAAATCTGGTGAAGTTTATTTAATATGGATGTGGAACAGAGTTTTGCTTACATGTAAAATGAATGAGATACTAAGACAGCAACATTCTGATTCCAACCTGTGACTTCCCTGAGACCTCGGTGACCTAGAGGTGTTGCTTAAGTAGTAGAGCTTCTGTGGGAAATAGAGGTGGGGATAGCAGCAAAGTCCTTTAGAGTAGAATACCATAGCTAATTATTTCTCTCCTCTCAGAACTGGAGCTATGTTAAGATGGGCAGGAAGAATAGCAATATAATTAAATATCTCTAAGCAAAATCTTTGAAAACAATTGTAATTATAATTTTTGTTGCTTGGGGGATCTCTTTTCAGAATCTGAAGAGAGATGAGAGGAATTACAGGTTTCTTTTCTTTTCTTTCTTTCTTTCTTTCTTTCTTTTTTTTTTAACCATCACGGTGCTTCTGAAGACAAAGCGTAGTAGATTTTTAGGTGGAAGCAACAGAAACTCAGCAGGACTAAAATATAATTTGGTAAACGATGTTGGGGAGCTCATGCAAACTCTGAGCATATGGGAGAAGGTGGTTTGAAACCGGCAGGAACTAATGAAGCAATAGCCAGGATCATAACCAGAGACCGCCATAGGAACTATCCAACTCACAAACAAAGATGCTGCAGCCGGCAGAAGGATTACGTATTGGAGGCCTTGGGAATTCAGACACAAAATGAAATCATAAGACGACTTATGAGATTTTTTTCCTTAAAGTATTTTAGGGCCATAATAACAGTAATAGATTATATAACATTAGATTGCCTCCTCTTAAAGTAATTGAATTAAATAGGGATGGTTTAAAAAATAAAAGCAATATGTACTGTTGAAACTAGTGCAATATAGAATTATGTAAATGGAAAAAAATTCACAGTGAAATTGCAGGTGGGAAACAGATAGCCTCTACTAAAAATTTGAAGTGTATTTTCTAGACTATATGATAAAATATATGTAGGACTGTAATATGCATGCTGCTCTGTAACTTCTTTCTGTAACTTCTTTCATTCAGCAATAGGTTGTATACTGTGGTTCATGTCAATACACATAGTTCTAGCTTTGCCTTTTAAAGGCTTCACAGCCTTTAATTGTTTAAATACAATTTATTCAATCTACAACTGCTGTCCAATTAGATTTTTACAATTATAATTTTCTTTCACATATATTTTAAGTACTTGTGTGCATCTCTATGGGCTAAATTCCTAGGAGTGTAATTACTGGGCCAAAGGGGGAAGACATGTATAAAAATTTGAGAGCTGTCATTACTTGCCCTTATAGAAGGTTGGCTCATTTTACAATCATACCTATAGAATAAGAGGACCAAATTGCCCGTGATTTGAGTATATTTGCTCTTATGTAAAGATAACATTCAGAGGAGTTTTACTTTTCAGAGATAAATAAGTAGATTTAACAAGCTGTTCTGATCCCATGTCCCAAATATCTGAAAGCAGAAGAATAAAATCTAATAACATGTTCTATATTTTAGGTATTTTCTAAAACTTTTGTTAATATAATTTATTAAGAGAATTAAAGTACGGCATTACAATGTAGGTAAAAGGCCAACATTTCAAAAATACTGGAGACTAAATAATTTGCTAATCATTGTTAGTAAATCAGACAAGTGTTTTCTTAAGGATGACTTAGTGTTTACATTTCAGGATAGATTTTCTTTTTCAGTGAATTTAAAAGAATGTTACAAGAAAATGTTATTTTCTCCAAAAGGACAAAAAACCTTTTAAGAAACATAACAGTTTTCTACACAAGCCTAATTATTTTCTTTGCAAATAACATGTTAGGTTGAAACTTCCCCATCTAATGAAAAAGTAAAACATAGAAAACTAAATGACATAAATTAGTTTTTGTAAGAATTTAAAAAATTGTGAAGGAGTAGTTGTATATTGTATATAAATAATCCAGCCATTTCTTCACGAGTCATTTTTTAGTTCCACTGGGTAAACTTGTTTACATTGACATCATTTTATATAAGTTCAGTAATTCTGTAAAAATAACTTTGACATAGTGTTGCTGAAATTTTCATTAATGTACTCAATTATACGTCCCACACAGGGCTATGCATCTGGAATTTTAAATTTATTTTTTAGCAACAAAAATGAGAATGTATTTAACCATCTCATGCCAAAACAACCCATAAGTGGTTTTCTTGATTTTAGAGTTTCTTTTTTATTACTTTAAAAATAAACATTAGAAAGGTAACAGGTTATTGGTCTGGACATCTCAGAAAAACTTGTTATTGCACAGTTTGGTATACCTTTAAGGTACAATCCATAAAAGGATAAAAATGACACATTTGAAAAGAGAAGCTATTTTTAGAGTCACTTACCTGTTATAACTCTGTTTTAGGCCAGAGAGGAAAGCATGTTAAGATTTGTTTTAAATCTAGTGTATCGAAAATGACAATGGTCATATTTATCTCTTTTCTATCATTTTCCATAAGGCCATATCCTCATGGGATTGAATATCATTATGGAAAGAATATGGAGTTTGACTCCACATAAACACATGTGGGTTATAACTCTGGCTCTTTTGCTACCCACCAGCTGAGTGACTAGTCAGTTAATTTACCTCGTTGAACATTAGTTTTCTCATTTCTGGAGTAGGGTTAATATCTACTGCAAAGGGTCAACGTGTGAAAGAAAAAAATGTGAATATGAAGCACTTTAGAACTTTCAAAGACAGTAGATTTTCAATAAATGCTACTCTCCTCCTCTCCTTACAATCCCTGTTCTAGTCTTTATTTTACAAGGTGGTGTATACCAATAGTACCTTTAGCCATATGAGTTTTACTATCTCTACACCAAAGCAAAGACCCTCACAGGATAGTTACTACATCCTCTGTAAGCCTTAGGAGAAAAATTCAATCAAGCTGCAGGAGTTTTCGTGGTTGTTCCTTTGTTTCTCCACCTGTCATGCTTTATTTAAATAAAGAATCATAATATTCTTAGTATAGACATCATACTTTTTGTTATTTAAATACAAAACCCCTTCACTTAAAACTTCAATTTTTTAATTCATGAACATTAATACTTATAGTATAACATTAAGGTAGTTTCAACATTTCCCTTGCAACTCTTACAGGCTCCGCACACTCCTGATTTTATGTTGTTTATATCTCGTGATTGTTCAGTGCTTGATGAACACCATTGCCCTACTTACCTGCTGTATATCAGTTGACTATTGCTTGGAGAAGTCCTAATTGTGCAGAGTGAGTTCCTACAAACTGGTTCTTTGTTACAGATTGTCATTTCTCTATTGCTATATTGTTGGATCTTTATAGCACCATTCCACAGAGGCTGTTCAAAATCTTTATTGTTCTTAAGAAATTAGCTTCATCTTTGACCTCTTTGGTCTTGAAAGATTATCTCACTGTGATGACATTCAACCTGCCTCTGTCCTTCCAACCTATCCTATGCCTTGGTTCATATATTTTGTGCCAAATGAAGACGCTTGCTGTTTTGAGTAAAGCACATTTTCCTTTCAATGTATATACTTTCAATATCAAGTATACTTTCAATAATAATTCGAGTAAAAGTCTTTGCTGGTTCTTGTATTCTATCAACTAAAACTACAGCTCCTTGACCTTGTGTTCAAGACCCTGTCCAATTACCTTTCCTCACTTATTTAGCGAAATGTAAAGCAGAACTTCATGGAGAAATATTCTGAATTGGCATTAAAACTATTCAAAACTTACAAAATTTTATTTCATGTCCTCCAAAGAATTATAATATCATTCACATGCATCCCTACTCAACTCTACTTCTGAAGTTGACAGAGGAAATAAATTACCAACAATCTGTCTGAGACTTCTTGTCTATAGCATTCTGACTGTGATAGAGTTCAGTATTGTTTTATTTTTTTGCTTAGGTACCTTAATATTCTAGTCTTCATTATATTAACTTTTAAATATTCAGTCTTTATTTATTTTAACATTGAGACCAAAGTTCATTTTTTAAGACAAAAGAGACTAAGACTTTTTTAAAATCATGAAAGAATTTAAAGAATGTGGTACAAGACATGCAACATGTAGTGAGTTTTTATCCTGCAGCAGCTATTCTTTTTCAGAAGAATTTTTTGAGTCAGTGTTATTATTCCCCTATTATAAATAGGGAATGGATCCTTTAGAACCTTAAGTCATTTGGCAATTGCCACATAGCCAATAAATGGCAGAAGTATAATTCAAACTCAGATCCACTTGCCACCAATTAGGAAATTATCTACTCATGCTGCAACATTAAAGGGAATTCTTAAACTACTGATTTTCATCGATAGTTTAGTAGATCACTGGCCTAGGACTGTAGCGAGAATGGAAGATGGTAGCATCACGTGTCAAGCTCTTTTGAATGGTATTTTGTTTGTTTGTTTGTTTGTTTTCTTCTTCCCCTAATTCTCAAAACCTGGAAAGTGGTTCCTGGAATGTTTCACAGCCACTCTCTTCCTTCTATTCCTTTTTGGCTAGCTGGGTGGCTGTGCCTGGCTCTCTGCCTAAATACTATCCTGAGGAACTTATGCACACTCTGCTCAGTGATCATTCCTGAGTCACTGCTACCATTGCCGCCATTGTTCCTCTATTTGGGTAAGAGATAATTTCCAAGCTACAATTTTGAGAAGCAGCTCTAAGTAGGTGATTCATAATGCCTCTACCACACTCCAGCTCTCACTTTCCCACATAATAATATTGACGCAATGCTAGAGCAAGCCACTTTTATACAGTGTCAGATTCAGCAGATGGATTGGCCCAACCCACTCTTGTGTATCTTTAACCTTTTCTTCCCCTCCTTTTATAGTGAAGAGTTCTTCTCAGAGAATTATGATACTTGAGCCACATTTCCTCTTTAACAATTTCTTCCTGGAAATTGTTGCCCATCCTATTTCTTTATTACTTCTCCAGACTCTCTGCTTCTCTTTGCCTTCCTCCTGACCGTGTTCCCATCTCCACCAAGTTCAACTTAAGATTTTGCTTCTTTAATAGATTACCCTTCAAAGTTTTTGAAACTTAATAATGTATCAAATATAAATATACCTTAGTGATCTTATATTACTATTCTACAGTGATCCTCTCCTCAAATCCTTTGCCTTGAATTTTAGTCCTTCCATGCTCTGTCTCAAATGTGCAGTTATCCCAAGGGAAAAAGTGACTGCAGAAGGCCAGTTTGCTTGTTTACCATTCCTTGGGTTACTTTAAGAGTGCAGCTTAATTTGTGACTGTGATTGATAGACTTTGTAAATGCTATTGGAGGCTAAATGATTTAAAGTTTAGAAAAACAGCATCTTCCATTTGCACACAAAGTTGTGGTTTATTTCAGAGCAAATAGCTTCTCAAGTGATGACTTGGCTCTTGCTGAATTCCCAGCAGCGGAGGTCTCTGTACTTGGACAGGTCAATGGTTGGAGAAGAAGAGGCACCTGGAATAGCTTATTCATGGTCTTCCAGGAAAGCCTCTGAGAAGAACTGCTGAACAAAAATGAAATTAGGCAGCATTAGAGCTGCAAACACTTTGACTATCGAGATCACCCAAGTAAAGCATGGTTTATTACTTCTAGGAGCCAAAGACCCATGAGACAGTACAATTCTAACTGGGGGAAAAGCTTCAGATTGTGGAGGCAGAAGTCATGTGTCTCTGATGCATGAGACCTGATCATGCATTTGGGCATTCCATAAACATTTGAACTCCCACAGGTCAGATGTTTTGCTCTATCCTAAGAATACAAAGACCAATACAATACAATTTTTTTCCTAGAGAAAGGGAGCTTAGGGAAATTAACATCATCTGGGAACCAACCAAAATGGATAGAACATGCTGTCTTGAAATTATGCATATTCTTATTTTATTCTCTAAACAACTCTAAGAAGGTGGGTATCTACTAACTGGATTCTATGGATAAAAAAACCCAGAGACTTAAAAAGTAGTAGGCTGGGATTTCAGTCAAGATCTCTATAATTCCAACACCAAAATTTGCCCAGAGAAGTGTATAAAAAGATATATTTGAAAATTATGTGGTGAATATTCAAAATTCTGTACTAAGTATAGTGGGAGCTATTAGGAGACCTGATTTTACATAATTGGTGTGATTTTATCTTTGTTTCAAAGGCTGAGAGTAGTTAGAAAAAGAAAAGGGGTAGAGGATATACTGTGAAAAAGCAATGCTTGGTCTAATCCTCTTTTTAACAGCATCTTAGTAGAGGGGCAACCGTGTGGTTGTATCTAGGAGTGGCCTTGTCTTGGCTGCCTCTGACTCTTATTTAAACTGACCCTATTATGCCCAAAATTTTCTTTGGTCTGTTTATACTTCATATCCTTAGGATTGACCACATACTTTGTGAGGCTTCTTGTTTAAAAATTAAGAATTTCAAAACAGCAGAACATTAAGCCAAACACGGGGGTCATCTTAGTGCCCATGAAATGACCCTGATAGTAGAACTAAGAACCGTGTGAAAGATATGAGAAAATATTCTGTTTACCTGTAGTACCCTTCTTATAGGTTATATAAATTATAGATTTAATCTAAGTTAGCTAATATATAAACACAAATGGCAGAATTTATGCACATGAAGTTCATTTCAAACTCATGTATGACCAGTTGCAAAGCATGTGTTTATTTTTAAATATTTTGGGAAAAATTGTATGGAGCAGATGGGGCTTTAATTATTTTTCTCTTTTTTTCCTCTATCATGAAATATTTTATCCATGTAAGTATCTAAAAAGAATAACATAATGAAAACCAAATGAATATACAACCTAGCTTAAGAATTATAAGTCTAAAATACAATTAAAACAACTTATGGTATATTCATGGATCATATTTTCCACTCCAACTGCATCTTGAGGGTACTATTAATTTGGCATTTCGACATTCCTTTTATTTTCACTGCACTTGTATATATCCCTCAAATACACAGAACAAATCTTTTTATTCACTCATTTAACAAATACTTATTGAGCACCTACTATACCTGTCCATGTGTTATATGTTCTGGAGAACATATCAGTGAGCAAAATATATGTAAATAGAGAGGAAGACTCTATCCTATAAAATGGAGGGCCGAACCCATTTATAAAAGCTACAGAAATAGTAAAACATAGATTTTTTTTGTTTATTTTTGTCTTTGTGACACAAAAATAAACCATAAAGTGGAAAAATATACAATGTTTTTAGAGATGAAGATTGATCAATATGTCAATTCTCCCTAAATTTGTTTATAAATTTAATGAGATTTCAGAGAAAAAAAAATGCCAACTCTTCATTCCTGCCTCTCCTTGCTGAACTAAAGATTTCTTTTTACCTTTTCTTTTCTTTTCTGTTTTTTTTTTTTTTTTTTTTTTTAATGAGACAGGGTCTCCTTCTGTCATCAGTCTGGAGTGCAGTTATATGATCATAGCTTACTGTGGCCTCAAACCCCTGGGTTCAAGCCATCCTCCCACCTCAGCCTCCTGAGTAGTTTGGACTACAGGTGCATGCTACTATGCCTGGCTATTTTTGTTGTTGTTGTTGTTAAGAAATGGGGTCTTGCTTTATTACCCAGGCTGGTCTCAAACTGCTGGGCTTAAGTGATCCTCCCATCTTATTCTCCCCAACAGGCTTGGATTATAGGCCTCTGAGCCACTGTCCCTGGCCACATAAGGGAACTTTACATGCGTCTAAACTAGGAGGATCAATCATGAAAACACTGGAATAAAAAAACTGTGTGTGTGGTTAAGTTCTATTGGATATTAAGATGTGCAGTGAAACCTTAGAGTATAATTAAGTTAACAGATTAATAGATAAATGGAAAAATACACATGAACATTGAGTATCTGATAAAAGTAGTATCTCAAATCTGAAAAACAAAGATGGAACTTTTCTTAAATGATACAGAGATACCTGGATAACCACTTGGAAAATGATGAGAGTGGACTGATACCTAACTTCATACATCAAGACTAGTTAAAACTGACCAAAAATCTAAATAACAAAACGAAGCCTGGTGTGGTGGCTCACACTCTAATCCTAGCACTTCGGGAGGCTAAAGCAGGAGGATTGCCCGAGCCCAGGAGTTTGAAACCAGCTTTGTTCACAAAGGGAGATTTCATCTCTACAAAAAAATACAAAAATATCAGCTGGGCATGGTAGCAAACGCCTGTCATCCTAGCTACACAGAAGGCTGAGGTGGGAGGATTGCCTAAACCCAGGAAGTTGAGGCTGCAGTGAGCCGTGATCATACCACTGCACTCCAGTCTGAGCAATAGAGTGAAACAGTGTCTCAAAAATAAATAAAACCAAATCTTACAATGAAGACCTATATCCAAAACCCAGAATACATAAAATATTGATAATTTTATATAGTCAAATTTTACATGGCAAAAATCAAGATAAAGACAAAAATCAAATAATAAACTGTGAATCTTTTTGCAAGTCATGTTACAAAGGAGTAATCATATACATAAATATATATATATATATATAAGCTTCAATTTCTAGGAGTTTCAAGTATATTCTAAATATAAAATATGTAACATATATGTCACATAATATATTCATACATATAAAACATAAGTAACAAATATATAATCATATTTTGTATAGTATGTTTGAAATATGTAATATGTAAATTATATGTCTATATATACATATTTGTGACTTAGAAATTGAGAAGACGAAGAAAAAACTAACCGAAAAAAGAACAAAAGTCCTAAAAGACAAATCACAGAAAGTTTATGAATAGCATTTAAGTATTTAAAAAGATATTCATCCTCTCTCAATAAAATGAATAAACATTAACTGGTAATAACCATTTTCTAACCATCAAATTGAGGAAAATACAGAAGTTTGAAAATTCTGTTGGAGAGACACTTGTAATTTCTGGAAAGAATACAAAATAGTACAATTCCTATGAAGGAAAATTTGGCACTATCTAAGAACATTACAAATTCTTTAATCCTCAAACCTAACAATCAAATTTCTACAAATACATTCTACAGATACGTTTGAATAAGAACTTTCATATGTACTAGGTTATTCATTGTGGTATTGATAGCTGAGTGTCCAGCAAAAGAGACCTAATTAAGTAAGCTATGGTACATCCATGCAGTGGAATGTAGTAGTTTTTAAGAAGAATGATGCATGACCATATAAAGAATGAATTGTATTCTTTGCAGCAACATGAATGCAACTGGAGGTCATCATCCTAAGCAAATTAATGCAGGAACAGAAAACCAAATGCCAAGTGTTCTCAGAAGTGGGAGCAAAATGTTGAGTAACGTGGACATAAAAATGAGAACAATAGACACTGGAAAGTACAGAAGGGGGAAGGAGGTGGGGAGCAAAGGTTGAAAAACTATTGGATATTATCAGTACCTGGGTGATGGGACCAATTGTACCCAAACCGCTGCATCACTTAATATACTCAGGTAACAGACCTGCACATGTATACCCTAAATCTAAAATAAAAGTTGAAATTATTTAAAAATAAATGGCATGAAGCTATATTCTGTGTATTATGATAGAGAATATATTGTTATTCCAAGGGATACTGGGGAAAACATGTAACATGCATCATAGTATATGTTGATTTCTTTAGTAAGATAAGGCAATTATTTGCATGCTAAACGAACATTTGCAGGATTTGTTTGTAAAATAAAAGTATTTACCTACAAGGAGTTGAAGAGGTAAATAAAGGAGGAGGCGGTAAGGGAAACAAGACTTTTCTAGGTGTCTCTTCGTATTGTAACTCTTGAATTGTGTGAACACACTACCTATTGAGAAAACACAGCCCAATTTAGTAAGAAATCCCTAATATTGAAAGCAAATGGAAGCAAATGAGCAAATAAATCCAAGTAGATATTACATTGGTAATATAAACCTACAAAAGATATATTTCAACTGACTTTAGAATGTATGTTTTTGACTGTATATGCTTAGTGCAGTGGATTCTAAGAATAAAAACTGTAAAGATAAATCAAACTTTATTTGGTTGTTTAGTCTCTTAAAACTTTTTTTGTGATAATTGTAGATTCACTTGCAGTTTGTAAGTAATACAGAAAGATTCTTCCTTTACATGGTTTCCTTCCACAGTAATGTTTTGCCTAACTACAGAACAATGTCACAAGCAGGAAATTGATTTTGACACCATCTATTGACTTTGCTCAGATTTCATCAGTTTTACGTGTGTGTGTGTGTGTGTATGTATTCTGTGATTTTATCACACGTACATTCATGTGACTACCACAGTGAAGATACAGAAGGGTTTCATCACAAGATTCAATTATTCTACTCCTTTATAGTCAAAGTTATTTGTCTTCCTTAACATTGTATCTGTCCTCCATCTCTGATTTTGTTCTTTCAAAAATAATATATAAAATTTCAGGCCAGGTGGGTGGCTCACACCTGTAATCCCTGCACTTTGGGAGGTCAAGGAGAGTGGATTATCTGAGGTCAGGAGTTCAAGGCCAGCCTGGCCAACACAGTGAAACCCCATCTGTACTAAAAAAACCCACAAAAATTAGCCAGGCGTGGTGGCACACTCACCTGTAATCCCAGCTACTCAGGAGCCTGAGGCAGGAGAATAGCTTGAACTGCTGAGGCAGAGGTTGCAGTGAGCCGAGGTTGTACCACTGCACTCCAGTCTGGGCAACAAGAGTGAAACTCCGTCTTAAAAAATAATTTTATAAAATGAAACTTTTGAAATACTTCAAGACTTAGCATAATTCCCTAGAACTTTATCTAAACTGTTTCGTGTTATCAATAGTTCCTTTTTATTGCTGAGTAGTATTTCAAAGTATAGATGTCCCACTGTTTATTCACCTGTTTAAGGACATCTAAACGGTTTCTATTAAGATTCACAAACAAAGCTGATATAAACATTCATGTGCAGGTTTTTGGGTAGATGTACATTTTCATTTCTCTGGAATAAATTTCAAGAATACAACTAAGAATACAACTGGGCATTATGTCAAATATGTTTAGTTTTATAAGAAACTGCCATACTCATTTCCAGAGTGGCTATATCATTTTACATTCCTACTAATAATGTAAGATTGATCTAGTTTCTCACATTCTTTCTAGCATTGGATATTAATCATTTTTATTTAATTTTTAACCATTCTATTAGGTGTGTAGTGGTAGCTTGTGGTTTTATGTGCATTTCCCTAATGGTTAATGACATTGAACTTTTCATGTGATCATTTGCCATCTGTATGTCCTCTTCAGTAAATGTCTCTTTAGGTCTTTTGCCCATTTTATAACTCAATTATTTTCTTTGCTTTTTACTGTTGAGTTTTTGTTGTTGTTGTTTTGTGTGTGTGTGCTTTTTGTGTTTTTTTATTTTGTTTTGTTTTGTTTTTTGAGACAGAGTGTCGCTCTGTCGCCCAGGCTGGAGTGGCGCGATCTGGGCTCACTGCAAGCTCTGCCCCTAGGGTTCACGCCATTCTCCTGCCTCAGCCTCCCGAGTAGCTGGGACTACAGGTGCCCACTACCTCATCCGGCTAGTTTTTTGTATTTTTAGTAGAGACAGGATTTCACCGTGTTAGCCAGGATGGTCTAGATCTCCTGACCTCATGATCCGCCCATCTCAGCCTCCCAAAGTGCTGGGATTACAGGTGTGAGCCACCATGCCTGGCCTTACAGTTGAGTTTTGAGAGTTCTTTATATATTCTAGCTACAAGTCATTTGTTGAATATATGGTTTATAAATATTTTCTCTGTACCTAATCTTTTTATCCTTTTTATAGGATCTTTTGGAAAGAAAAAGTTTTAAATTTTGATGTGATACTTTTTTTTTTTATAAATTGTAATTTATTGTCAAATGTAAGAACTCTTAGCCCTAGGGACTAAAGATTTTATTTCACTTTCTACAGTTTAATACTTTTACACTTTAAATTTAAACCTGGGATTCATTTTGAGTTTAGTTTTGTATAAGGTGAGAGATTTATGTCTACTTCCTTTGTGCTTTTTTAACCTATGAATGTCCAACTGCTCCTGTACCATTATTAAGAGACTAGCCTTTCTCTATTGAATTACTTTTGTACCTTTGTCAAAAATCAGTTGGATATATTTATGTGGCTTTATTTTTAGGTTTTCTATTCTGTTTCATTGATCTATGTGTCTGTTTCTCTGCCAATACCATGCTGTTTCGATTACTGTAGCTATATAGTTAGCCCTAGTTTTGAGTAGAGTGATTCTTCCCACTTTATGCTTATTTTTCAAAATTATTCAAGCTAGTGTAGGTCCTGTGCCTTTCTACAATAAATCTGAGAATGAGTGTGGCTTTGTCTACACAAAACCTTATTGGATAGTAGTTTAACTTGTAAAAGGTAATATTGCTATTGTTATATTGATACTCTCTATAGTATTGAATGAAACAAAAAAGTTAATATAACACCATAAAGAAATATTTTACTGTAGATTAGAATATATACAAGAATAAAATAAAAGGGAAACATAATATCGAAGTTGTATTGTATATCAAATACAAAGTCATTAATTTATGTATCTCTGTCCACTGAAATTGCTTAGAAGCAATTTCACCCTAGTAACAATGATTATTTGTGGCACTAGGGTTGTGTCCTCTAATGCTATTTCCCTCCTTGGAGAAATGGCTGGTTTGAAATGTGGGTCAAGGAAAGTACAAGGTGGTCCCAGGGCATGTAATTATACTAGAAATTGAAGAGGATTCAAAGATGATAGTGTCATGCCAAAGAACACAGGAGCCAGCTCAGAGGAACTCCCAATGGCCAAAATTGTGACAATATGCATAAGAGGATGAGTATTACAATTGTTGAAATTATATTTATTCTGTAAAAATCATTGAGACTGAATGATGATAAGGAAAACCAAAGAAATTCATTTGTCAGCATTCAAAGCTGTTAACTTTTTACTTTAAAAAATGGAAATCAAAAGAAAAGAGCTAAGCATATTTTTTCTGCCTTTGCTGTGGTACTTGAATTTTAGGTTTAAGAAATAGGCTCACCTTAAAAAATCACTATTTTTCAATCTTTATCAGAATTATTGACTTGGGCGGTGATTAACAATGGTGTTAAAACCATTGGTTGAAAGACTGATGGAGAAATGAACGTTTGTGTGGTGCCTGTGGCAGGCATTGTAATGCCTTCCCTCCCCTCCAAAAGATGTTCACATCCTAATCTCTGACTCCTGTTGAAATAATGCATTTAAAGCATGAAAGTTGCCTTTCATGGTGAAAGAGACTTTGCAAACTTAAGGGGACTTACAAGAAGAAGGTTAGGTGAATTGGAATAAAAGGTATGATAAGAGCAGAAGTCAGAGTGATGCAGGTTCATGAGCCAAGGAAGGCGGGCAGCTACTAGAAGCTGCAAAAACAAGGGATATATATTCTCCTGTAGGCCCTTGGCCTTGCTGATTCATTTTGGAATTCTAATCTCCAAACTGTATGATAATGGATTATTGCCATTTTAAACCACTAAGTTTGTGATAATTTGTTACAGCAGCAATAGAAATCTAATACAGTATCCTTTGAATGTTCCTCAACTTATGTATCCATTTTCCATTGATGACTATTTCCTATTTTAAGAATGCTCTACAAACATGCTTATAACATGTCTCATTTTGTGTATGTATGTTTTGTGTCTGAAAATTTCCAGAGCATACATAGAAGAGGAAGGAATTACAGGGTCATGGAGCACAACATTTAACCTAAATATATATTGTCAATTGATTTTCACAGTAGTAATGTGAATTTACATTCCCACAGCAGTATATGAGAGTTTTTCTCCTTTACTGATTTTGTCAGACTTTAAAACTTTTGCAAGTTGAGAGACCTGCAATGGAATCTGATATTTTCAATTTTTGTTGTTGTTGTTGTTTTGTTTTTGTTTTTTTTACTAGTGAGTTTGGACACTCTTTTCATATTTGGATTTCCTCTGCCATGTTCTAACTACTAATCTATTTTGCTCATGTTTCTATTTGGTTGTGTTTTAAAAACTGCCTTGTAGGCTGGGCATGGTGACTCACACCTGTAATCCCAGCACTTTGGGAGGCTGAGGCAGGCAAATCATGAGGTCAGGAGTTCGAGACCAAGGCTTGCCAACGTGGTGAAACCCCATCTCCACTAAAAATACAAAAATTTGCCAGACATGGTGGTGCACACCTGTAATCCTAGCTACTCAAGAGGCTAAGGCAGGAGAATTGCTTGAACTGGGAGACGCAGGTTACAGTGAGCTGAGATTGCGCCACTGCACTCCAGCCTGGGCAACAGAGTGAGACTGTCGCCCAGGAGGGTAGGGGTGGGGGAAACTGCCTTGTAGGAGATATTTATATATTCTTGATATTAATCACTTATGAAATATATGTATTGCAAATATCTCCTCAGGTTCTCAACTATACTCATTTTGCTTTTTATAGGATCATATTATAAACAAAAATTTAAATTAAATTAAAATTAAAATTTCTGTGTAGTTGAAATATTCATTATTTTCTATTTGTTTCTGCACTTAGAAAATGTTACTAATAATTGTGCCTACCTTTATAATGTGATGATTCAATGAAATATTGTATGTGAAGTACTTAGCCATAAATGCTAAGTATTTGGCTCAAGATGAGACCACAATAACTATTTGGCGTTACTACTGTATTCTTTATTATGCAAAGCACTATTGAGTGAAAGAAAAATAATTTTATATCTGGGACATGAGAATGAAATGACTGAATCAATATACCATTCTAAGTCATTTATCAACCTCCAGATATGTGGGACTATTTCCTGACTTTCTAGTGTGCTTCAACATCACCCTGGTTTAATGATTAACTTAAGTAATGTAGTCGTATGATAAATCTTGATATTTGATAGAGGAAATTGTCTCATCTTGATAAATGTTTTTTTTCAACTTTTTTCCCCCTCAACATTGTCTTGAAATTTGTGTCCTTTTGCCTTTCCATATAAACTTGAAAAATAAAAATGTTCGTTTCCATGGGGGAACCTCTTGGAGAACAAAATGGTTTATGTGCTAAAGATGGAAAGTCATTTATTCATTCTAGTACACACATAAATCAATACCCACTACTGCAATTTTAGTTATGAATTAGGCAGAAATGATGAGCATTAAGGATAATCGTGGTGGAGGGAAGAATTTTAAATTTATCTGAAGTTATTAAGTTGCCATAGTGCAATTAGTTTTTGTTGTTGCTGTTTTTGTTGTTAAATAAACCTTGAAGGATCAAGCATATAATAGTCATACCATTCAAAAGATCTTGCAAAACTATTGTTTGATTTTTATGTCAGGCAAGTGACTTATGTAGGCAAACTGATTTTTAAGCTATTTCATAATTGTTAAATCATTAACATTATATAAAAGGTGTTATTTTAGTGCAATATAGTCAATTAGTTTTATGTACAAACAGTACATCTTTTGTGACCCTAACATTAAGGAAAAAAACTCAAGCCTCAATACTGAACTTTGATAACCCTTCAGATTTCATGAAGGAAATTATGATTCATTCTTTTCATGCATATCATTTAGAGAGTTAGAACATTACATAGAATTTTGAAATATAATTAGTATGAAACATTAGCCGGTCAGCTAATGGTTGATCATTTTTACTCAATTTGTTTTTGTGACACTTTACAAAGAGTATTAAATATGTTAAAAATACTTTTCAAAATTTTCATCTTTCCATATTATAGAAGACAAGCTGATCTTTAAATGGAATCTGACCTTAATTTTTTGTTCAGCTTCTGTATTCTGCATCTATTTTTAATTTTGAATGTAAATCCACCATTAGGCTTAGGTTTTTTAAACAACTTCACTGAGATACAATTTGCATACAATGAACAATACATATTTAAAATATAAAATTCAATAAATTTTGATACATGTATACACATATGTCACCACCACTATAACCAAGATACTGTACATTTCCATCACCTCCAGAAGTTTCTTTGTGCCTTTTTGCAATCCCCTCATCTCTCCGTCTCTGTACCCAGGTGACCATTGATTTGAGATGTGCCGCAGTGTCATTATGAAGCTTATTTGTGGCAGTTCACTCCAGGGTGGGGTTGATGGTTGGAAATGCTGTAATAAAATGAGCTATCTTGTGATGATAGGAATGATAGGATCCCAAAATTACATAAACATGATGGCAGCAAAACTATCTAAAGCAGGTTGGGTACAATTATCATAATGAGGAAGCAAAGGCAAAAATTGCAGCCAGAGGAGGCCTGGCCCGAAGAGAACTATGGGAATGAAAAATAAGATTTGGTAAGATGTGCACCCTATGGGGTAAAATCTATTGTAGATAGAGATGGTCAAGTAGACATCTCTGAAACTGCCCACATAGCCAAGATAGTATCTCATTCGAGAGACAGAGAAGTACAGGAGAACAGAAAAATGGCAGAGATCAATGCAAGCACCTTAAAGACTAAAAGAATGCAGGCATCATAGTTCGCATCATGTATCTTTCAATTCACCAGTCTTACCCAAGCAAAAACCAAACAGATCCTGTAAATGCCAATGGAGCCCCAAAACAACCAAGCAGTAGCTCCAATGGCTACTGTTTTGTCAGATGTGGTTATATGTCTGCTGTAGGCATGCAGTATATAGGTGTTGATCTACTAAATGCATTCTTTCTCATGCTTATCGAGGAAAAAGAAGCAGTTTTCATTTGTGGGTAATGGACAAAATCTGTTCGGTTATAGTCTGAAGAGATGTGGACTACCTGGATGTTCTGCAGAACATCACTTTAGTATATTGTGTCAGTGACATTGGGTTAAGTGAATCAGATGCATAAGAAATGGCAAGCATGTTGGAAGGCTTTATAATCCATATATTTTTCAGAGGGTGGGAGATAAGCCCTGTAGAGATTCAAATTCCTGCCACATCAGTAAAGTTGTTAGGGATACAGTAGGTGTGTCCTGCTGAATCATGCTGGGATTTTTCTTCAAAAGAAAAGGACAAATTATTGCATTTTTAACCTCTTATTTCTAAATCATAAACACAATGCCTGCTAGGCACTTGGGACTATTTCTTTGACTTGTTTATCACATGACATTGAGAGCTGTCTACTTTGAGTTGTCCTTGAGCAGGAAAGAGCTTGCTTCAGGTCTGGTCTGTGATGCTCAAAGCCCTGTCCTTCGGCTTTACAACCCAGTGAACACTAGGGTATTACTGCTTTCTGTGGTGGGAAAAGGCACCATATAGAGTTTATGCCAAGCTTCAATAGGAGAATCACAAAATAGATATTTAAGATTTTGAAGAAGGCCATGTCATTTGCAGCAGAGAATTGTACAGCTGGCCATAGGAACTTCCCTTCACCCCCATATAGATATAGATGTGGGAAGAGTGAGAGGTGCTGGTAGGAGCAAATACGTACGTCATTTTCCAACTCTGTTCAGGGAAATGGCATTGGGAGCTTCAAATCAGCTGTGGTCAGAGTATTTACATCAGAGAAATAAATTAGAGCATGATTTAATCCAGATGGCCAGTTTTTAAATATTACCCACATACCACTGGATATAGAAGTTTGAGCCACCTGCCTATACTTTCTGACCCTTCTCATGCCCCATCACTCCTCCATGTCCTACCTCCTTTACATGACGGATTACTGCTGGGCCTACTGACCCTGTGACTTGTGAGTCTAACAGAACCAAGGTCATGGTAGGCCCCTCAGGCTACACAGTCTTTGATGCTCTGCGATCAGGTACTTCATCCCTATCAGGCCCCATTCGCTAGTGGTACACAGAGGACTGGGCATAAATAGAGCAAGAAGGAACTTTACAGAAAAAGAGATACAGCAACGGGACTTCAATTATGAATGTATTTGTTCTATCACATATCATACTGCCTAGAAGCTGCTATCCTGACACAATGATGAAACATCTGTTTGAAGTTGCAACCAAGCAGCCAGATTGAGATGAAACCTTGCACATATAGATGCTGTGAAAGAAAAATTAATCTCAGGACCTCAAACTCACTAAGCCAAAGGGAAAAGTCACATTGAGAAATGGGTCACACAAACCTGCCTCCCATTTGGTTCCTAAATAAAATAGCTACACAGATTTTAAAAAGAAGCTTACAGGCCTTCCTCATAATTTGCCTATGAAAAAATTTCTTCTGGGCCCCAAGATCTTGACACTAAAACAGTTCTGCTGAGTCTCACCCTGACAATGCAAATTGATAGCTTGTTTTGGCAGGTGTGGGAACAAGGACAGAACCAAAAAGCCATCCTTCTGCTCACTGGAGACTAATGCATATCTGACTACTTTCTCCTCCTTTTTTTTTTTTTTTTTTTTTTTTAATTTTACATAAAAATGAAGATTCACTGAGCAGGAGACGAATGCATTAATGACTCTTCCTCTACCCCTTATTACGTGTAAAATGTGTATTTAGTGAACATTGATCAAAGACTTACAACTGCTTGCTGCTTTTTCTTATTATTATTATTTACTTATTTATTTATTTGATGGAGTCTCACTGTCGCCCAGGTTGGAGCACAGTGGCACGATCTCGGCTCACTGCAACTTCTGCCTCAGCCTCCTGAGTAGCTGGGATTACTGGTGCCTGCCACCATGCCCGGCTAATTATTGTATTTTTAGTAGAAATGGGGTTTCACCTTGTTGGCCAGGCTGGTCTTGAACTCTTGACCTCAGGTGTTCTGCCCACCTTGGCCTCTCAAAGTGTTGGGATTACAGGTATGAGCCACCACGCCTGCCCTGCTTGCTTCTTTTATCTACCCTCCCTTTAAATTTTTTTCTTTCTGCCTCTTTTCCCCAATACTTGTTCTTTTCCCTTTAAATATTGAGTTCCCCAGACCCTCTTC
Source organism: Papio anubis (assembly GCF_008728515.1). Classification (NCBI taxonomy): domain Eukaryota; kingdom Metazoa; phylum Chordata; class Mammalia; order Primates; family Cercopithecidae; genus Papio; species Papio anubis. The sequence goes on along the minus strand of NC_044985.1, from coordinate 67,420,810 downwards.
AGAGAAAAAAAATGAAAAAGCAGGGACCACAGATTTTTCCTGCGGTTCTGTATTCTTTTTCCTGAGTGTATCTTTAACCTTGGCAAATGAACCTCTTATAATGATTGAGACTCACCTTGGTCATTTTCTTTGATTTACAGTGCCATGCTCTAGGATGCAACTCCAGAATGCAGTACATGCCCACTTCGTGTGACCATTTTTTAGGGCTGTGTCCAATAGTTACTATACAGGGGTTCTAAAGGAGTGGGGATAGGAGTGGTCCACATCCCATCATTGTCTGTGACCCACTGGAAGAATCTGTGCTTCCTATCCATGTGACTTTCCTTCTGTGGATCCAGAGGTTCGGCTTTGTTGAGGAGGAATGCCTCTATCAGGGAACGCACTGTAAGAGCCTATCGATTTTCATGCTCTGACTGTTCTGTAGTGAATTTGGGCTTCTTGGGCCAAGAGGATAGGAACAAAGAAATGAATTTTACCATCCTGATAGGAGTAAATAACCCCAATTATCAGGAGGATATAGGGCTTGCCTCCTACTACTCTGATATTGGGGATTAAGTTTCAATGTATGAATTTTGGTGGGCACACAAACATTTAGACCACAGCAGCAGCTTTGGCCAAACATTTTGTTAGATTAATCATGTCATTGAATGTGGCGGTAATTTTTGATGTGTTATATTGCATTGCATAAATACACTGCAATTTATTCATCCATTCCACTATAGATGGGCATTTGAGTTGTTTCTAATTTTGGGTTATAATGAATAAATCTATGAGCGTTCTTGAACATGTCTTTAGGTACACTTACTGTTTCTTTCTGTTGGGTACCCAGGATTAAAACCACCTTTGCAAAAATTATAACTCAGAAAATTATGGCAGTAGGGTAGAACTGATCTAGCTAACCCCTTTCTTACCTTTACCCTTCAAGCTGCCTTTATTCCTGGGATTAAACCAAACTAACTTTGGGAGACATTTGGTTTATACTTCAGTTAGTCCTTCTCCAAAACTCAGTCACCTTTGCTAAGCTAAGAGAGACCACCAGACTAGGAGGATAGAGGAGCCTGAATTCTCCTAAGGCAGCAGTCCCCAACCTTTTTGGTATCAGGAACTGGTTTCGCATGGAAGACAGTTTTACCACAGATGGGGGGTTGGGGGGCTGTGGGTAGTTTTGGGATGATTGAAGTGTATTACCATTTATTGTACACTTTATACTATTATTACATTGTAATATATAATGAAGTAATTACACAACTCACCATAATGTAGAATCAGTGTGAGCCTTGAGCTTGTTTTTCCTGCAACTAGATGATCCCATCCAGGGGTGATAGGAGACAGTAACAGATCATCAGGCATTAGATTCTCGTAAGGAACAGGCAATCTAGATCCTTCACATGTGCAGTTCACAATAGGATTCATGCTTCTATGGGAATCTAATGATGCTGCTGATCTGACAGGAGGCAGAGCTCAGGCAATAATGCAATGACAGGGAGCCACTGTAAATACAAATGAAGCTTCACTTGCTTGCCTGTTGCTCAACTCCTGCTGTGAGACCCAGCTTTTAACAGGCTGTGGACTGGTGCCAGTCTGTGGCCCAGTGGTTTAGGGATACCTGTGCTTAGGTGTAGATGTAAAGGATTGCCAGCCATTATTCCAGAGGTCACAAGATATGCAACTTCCTCGATTAATCCTGCAGATAATGTCACTATTATAACACCAAAGATTGGCCTTTTGAGATATCTTTTGAGGTTTTTGGCATGTCTGATAACCAATGGCTTTACCTGTACCCATCCACCACTGCTGTGGACCCAACCAGAAGTGTCTCAAGTAACAAGACAGCTTTGATTCTCTGATTTCTTTTTCTTTTTTTTCAAATTTTTTATTTCCATAGGTTATTGGGGAACAGTTGGTGTTTGGTTACATGAGTAAGTTCTTTAGTGGTGATTGGTGAGATTTTGGTGCAACCATCACCTAAGCAGTATGATTTCATCTCTGACTCAACCAATCAGCGCTTCCCATACCCTAGCCCTCTGCCCATCAAACTGTCATCGAAAAACCCGTAACCTTCAGGCCTTTGAAACTGATTTGCATAATGACTCCATCTCCCATACAATGTGGCCTGCCTCAGGTCAATTAAACTCTTTACTGCAATACTATGGTCTCTATGAATTAATTTTCTTTGTGTAGCAGGCAGGAAGAAGCTGTCAGGCAATTACAGGAGTGGAAATGCTATTTAGCTTTAGTAGATATGGGCAAATAGTTTTCAAAGTAATTTCCAACCCCACCAACAATGTCAAAGAGTAACTTGCTCTCCCTAGTCCTCTACATGTAGGAGTGTCAGTCTTCATATCAATACTTAGCACAGCTCAAATAATGCAAACTTGTAAAAGTTTAAATGGATTTAAACTTTACAACAGTTTGTATGTTACAAACCCCAAGAGATATGTATGTATGTTACAATACATATGTTACGAACCCCAAGAGACATTACTTTATTTTAAAACAGTAAATATTTTAAACAATTTAAACAGTGAATATTCATTTTTATTTTACTCACATAACCATCTTTTGCATTCTTTGCGTCCTTTTCTAGTAGTTGCCTATTTCTACCTATGATGATTTACCTTTAGCCTAAAGAACTCTTTAGAGTCTTGTAGAACAAGTCTGCTAGTGAAAAAATTCAAATTCACTCAGATTTTGTTTTCCTAAAATCATCCTTATTTTATCTTCATTTTAGGCATATACATATATATTTAATATGGGTAGCATTTTAAATATATAACTCACATACTATAAAATTCACTCTTTCAAAATGTACAACTGAGTGGGTTTTAGTATATTCACAAGATTGTGCAACCACTACCACTAATTCCAGAGCACTTTCTTCACTCCAAATGAAACCCTATACCCATCAGCAGTAACTGCCCATTCCCCCAACCTTCTGCCCTGGTAACGACTAATCTTTTGTCACTTGAATTGATCAACTCTGGACATTTCACATACATGGAATCATGTGGCATTTTGTGTCTGATTTATTTCACTTAGTATAATGTTTTCATACTAAAGTCTGCATTTCTAATGTGGCCATTGAAGTCTCCGCTTGGTGAGCTTGGTGGTCAACTAATGATTGAAGAGATGATTCCTTAAATACAGAGGTAAATCCAATAATTCTGTTTTTACTGAGAGGTTCTGTCTATGTGTATGAGTACATTTTTAACAGTCAGGTAGTGTTCAACTCTGCCTTAGCCTTTGATTTCTAATTCCACAGAGCCTCCAGATCTGCCATGAGTGGTGGGAGCATAGGGCTTACTGAGATGTTTTCTGAACAAGCAAATAGTCCTGAATATGTACACAGCCCTACGCATGTGTAATGTCCTTCTAGAGTTCCAGGTGTATGTCTGGGACTCTAGAAGCCCCCATATAGACATCTCTTTCCTCAGCTTTTTCCTTAGCATATAGTTTGCCCCAACTATATGCAGCACCTCAGGAAATGACTAGACAGTTCAAATAATGACAACTTGTCTTTTAAAGCAAAGTTTTTTCTTTGGATGAAGTCCTATTAATCATTTTTTCTTTCATGGTTCCCAGGAATTTTTTTCTATTCCAACTTATGAAGATACTCGGCTATGTCTTTTTTTTTTCTATGCAATTAACTGTTTTGACATTTGTATTTAGTTCTATGATCCATTTTGATTTAATATTTTTATATGAAATAAGGCAGAGTTTTGAGACTAATTTTCTTTTTTATGGAAATCTGGTTGTTCCAGAACCATTTATTTATCATAGTATTCTTCCCCCATGGAAACGCTTTGGCACTTTGTGAAATATCAACTAAGCTTTTATGTTAGTGGGTCTAGTTCCACTTATCTTCTGATATCTATAAGTCTAACCCTTATGTGAATAGAAGACTTTATTGATTATTGTAACCTTAGAGAAAGTCTTGAAACTAGAAAGTATGCCCATTCGCACTTTGTTCATTTAAAAAAAAAATACTTTGGCAATTCTAAGCCCTGCGCATTTCCATATTTGACACTAACATCAATTTTTTACAAAAATGCCTATTGAAATTTTGATTGAGATGGTATTGAATCTTTACATCAATTTGACCAGAACTTTTATCATAGCAATATTGTCTTTTAATCCTTGAGCCTCCATTTATTAAGGCCTTTAATGTTTCTCAGCAGTGCTTTATAGATTTCAGTAAAAAGCTCTTGTGGTTTATTAAATTTCTTCTTAAATAGTTACTTGGTTTTTGCAAAAAATTTTTTAAATTTCAATTTACAAATGTTTATTGCTAATATATACAACTATAGTGGATTTTAAAATGTTGAACTTTGTATCTCACAGACTTTCTAACTTTATTAGTTCCAGTAATTTTCTACGTAGTTTATCATATCTCTGATGAGTTAAGACAATTTTAATTTTCCTATTTTTTTCTTGCCATATTGCACTAACTGTAGCTTTGAATATAATGTTGAATGGACATGGTGAGAGCAAATTTGAACTTGGGAGGAGCAATCTTGTCTCAGTTTTAAAGGGAAACATTCAATATGTCTCTCTGAACTATGATATTAGGCATAATCCTTTTGTGGATGCTGTTTTTAAAAAATCAGATTGAGAAATTTCTTTCTATTCTTAAATACTGTTTTTATGGGGATAAACATACCTACCTACATGCACACAAATGTATTTCATAAGGTGGAGCTCTTTTATATTGAAGTATTGATGGTCTTGAAGGATAGAACAAACATACCAGTGTGGAAATTTTGAAATATTTTTTCTCGCTTACAAAGTAATCCAAACTTATGCAAACTCCAAATGATACAGAAATGAATCAAAAAGTGAAAGTTTCCCATAATTTGGGTACACTTGGTTGTGAAGGAACTGTGTGAGATATCTGCTGGGCACATAATGACTTTTCATTTTTATCGTGTCATTTAAACATAGCTTTAAAATGATTGTATCAAAACGACTATGTCAATGTAGTTGCGTTAGAATATCCTTTTTATTCTCAGGAGGTATTCTTTTCTGGTTGGTTCACAACATATTTTTGCACGTGAAGGGCTCTAAGAAATCTTGTAGCAGATAAGTCTATTTTTATTTAACTCAATGATTCCCCAAATGAATTGCTGTCCTAACATTTTTTTCACCTAATTTCTGTAATATCTTATGAAATTAGTATTCTATAAGATAGTCTTTAATATAGACCAAATGAATTGCTGTCCAAGGATTTTTTAATCTAAGTTTTATAATATCTTATAGAATATTATAAATTCTTATAGAATATTATATTACAAAATTTAAATGAAAAAATCTTTGGACAGCAATTCATTTGGTGTATATTAAATACTACCTTCTAGAATCTTATAGAATATCTTATAAAATGTCACAAAAATTAGATGAAAAAAGCTTTGGACAGCTATTCATTTGGGGAATAGAATTATTATTCTATAAGACAGTATCTGAGCCAGGCACAGTGGGTTATGCCTGTAATCCAGCACTTTGGGGGACCGAGGCAGGTGGATTACTTGAGGTCAGGAGTTCGAGACCAGCCTGGCCGACATTGCAAAACCTCATCTCTACTAAAAATATGAAAATTAGCTAGGCCTGGTGGTACATGGCTGTAATCCCAGTTACTCAGGAAGCCGAGGCAGGAGAATTACCTGAAACCCCGGGAGGCAGAGGTTGCAGTGACCCAAGATCGTGCCACTACATTCTAGGCTGGGCAAGAGAGCAAGATCCCATCTCAAAACAAAAATAGTCTTTGATATACACCAAATGAATTGCTGCTCAAAGATTTATTTACCTAAGTTTTGTAATATCTTATGGAAATAATGTTCTCTAAGACAGTCTTTGATATACCCCAAATGAATTGCTGTCCAAATATTTTTCACTTAATTTTTGTAATATGAAATTAGTATTCCATAAAACAGTCTTTGATATACATTGATATTTACTTTTGGTTTTCATATGTATGCTGTTAACATTAGTATTAAATGGAACGTGTCTTAGTCCATTTACTATTGCTGTAACAGAATAATACAGATTGGGTAATTTCATAAATAAGAGATTTGTTCAGTTCCTTGTTCTGGAGGCTGGGAAGACTGAGTATGGCACTGGCATCTGACAAAGGCCTTCATGCTAAGATATAATATGGTAAAAGGGCAAGAGTGTAAGACTGAGAGAAAGGCATTGGGTCAGGATTTTTTTGATAATCTACTCGAGATAATTAATGTGCTCCTGTGATAATGGCATTAGTCTGTCCATGAGGGCCCCACCCTCATGACCTAATCAACTCTTATTAGCCTTTACCTCACAACACTGTTGCATTGGGAATTAAGTTTCTAACCCATGAACTTTTAGAGGACACAGTCAAACCACAGAAACTAGTTAAACTAATCTGAGATTTACTGTCTAGGGCAGTCAGCAAGTAAAATAAATTGTAAACAGGATGGCTGACACTTTTACTTAAAATTCACTGCTGTGTTAGTTTGCTAGGTCAACCATAACAAAATACCACAAACAATGGCTTCAACAACAGAAATTTATTGTTTCACAGTTCTGGAAGCTAGAAGTCTAAAATCTAGGTGTTAGCAGGGCTGATTTCTTCTGGGACTGGGGGTAAAATCCGTTCTAGATTTGTCTTGTTGCTTCTGGTAGTTGCTGGCAATCATCGTCACTCCTTGTCTTGTGGAAGCATCACCCCAATCTCAGCTTTCATCTTCACGTGGCATTCTCCCTCTGTTCACGTGTTTGTCTCCAAATTGTTCTTTTTTTATAAGGACACCAATTATACTGGATTAGGACTCGTCCCTAATGACCACATCTTAGTTTAATTATATCTGCAGTGACCTTGTTTCCAAATAAGTCACATTCTGAGATACCAGAGATCAGGACCGTAATACATGAATTTTTCGGGGACAAAATTCAACTTTTATAACAATTACTTCTCTGAGAGAAGAAATGACTATCGTATACATTCCCTTAAGTTAGTCTTCCACATGGAGGCTTACAGTCAGGAAAATGGCAAATTGAAAGTAAAATAGAAGGTTGGGTACTGTTGAAAACAGAGGGCCTGCTTAATCAAAGATGAAAAACGAGGCTGTATACTGGGAAAAAATGTAGAGGGAAATTATAAAAACCATGAGGAAAAAGTGTATTTTCCAAGGGAAGAAAATATGTATTGAAAACTTTAGGTAGTTAATTGATCTTCTCACTACATTGTATATATGTGTCAATAAAGGATATAATAACATTCTACTTTGATATGCTGTATTGTTGGAAGTTAGTCTCTATATTACAAAATATAATTTCTTTAAATTTTATCCCAAATTCAGTAGCCATCCTATCTACAAATTATTTAACTGTAGCATTTTAGGATTTGTACAATCTGGAATAACCTCGGAGCATATGGAGCATGCCTATTTAGTAATGTAGAACACCTGGCACAAAAATATGTGTAAAACACTGCTTTAATAACTAGATGATGCAGAGCTTCTAAGTAAAACCTTTGTTACCTGCTAAACAGGAAGCATCTGTTACCTTATGGATGTAACTCACAATTAGGCAACCTAAAAGGCAGTCCCTATGGCAAAAAGGCTGTAGAATTATTTACTGAGCACTTAAGAACAAGGCTTTCATTCATTTTTATTTCCCCAAATTACTGGCATACAGAATTGTGAATGGGGAGTGTCCACTAAATGTTTACGAAATATTTTGAGTGAATAAAAATGAATGTTGATGTTAGAAAAAGTATACTTATTTGCAACCACTTTTATTATCAATTCTCTTGTATTTACCAAAGTTGGACGTTGCTATTAGAATGTTCTGGTATCAAGTTTCAACTTGGTAGCTATTAGCTGTGATATTTGTAAATTAATAAAACATTTCGAGCCTCATATTTTTATCTGTCAAAAGGGATGGTAATTCCTATATTAGAAAGTAAAAGTAAGAAATAGAGCTACTACTACTTTAGTACTGGCCATTATTATATTTCACCTGGATGGAAACTACAGCTTCATACCTGGTCTACATAAATTAATCATGCTCTCCTCTAATTCATTCTCTACCCTGCAGCCAGTGTAATCTCTCTAAAATGAATATCTGATCATATTACCTCTGTTACTTAAAATCTTCCAGTGTTTCCTTATTTCACTAAGACTAAAGCCTGAATTCCTTGGAGCTAGATAGGATTCTTCATAATCTGATTCCCACTGTTTCTGTCCTCACCAATAATTCATACTCTCATTGTATTAAACAATTTGCTTTGAGATGCAAGTTTACGCTTTCTTTTTTTCTGCAAGTGCGAGTGTACCATGATGTAGCATCTGCCTATAGTAGTCATACTTTAGATATCCTCTTCTGTACCCCCTCCCCTACTTTTTCCTTTTCTTCCTAACTCACTTGATTAAATCGGAGTTTTCTTTCAAGTTGCCTTTGGAAAAATGTATGAGTTTCTCATAACTGGGCCATGTGTTCCTCCTGTAGGCCCTCTGGCACTCTGGGCTTCATCTGATTCTAGCATTGATCACATGGCTTTCAAGTCTCACCTTTGCTTCTCTAAGCCTCATAAAACTCTACTATATGCTTATATCCCTAGTACAGTCCCTGATACCTGGATTGTGATGAATAGTTATTTATTGGCTAAATAAATGAATGACGATAAGATGGTATTTTTGAAAATCAGGTACGATTATTGGTGTATAGCAGGCATTAAGTGTAAATACAGCTCCATTTGAAATTTAGGTTTATAAATAATTAGAATTAACTTCATAAAAATCACTGTAGAAGGGAGATAAGCACTGCTTTATTAAACGCTGATTGTGAGCCTGAGCTTTTTATAGCGTGTGAGGTATAGGAATCTGGTTAAAGACAAGAAAATGATAAATAAAAGTACATTTGCACTTCAGTGATCTCTAAAGTGATTAGCTATGAGCTAAATTTATAAACTGCAATTTTCTGCACTAATTGAATCTTACGATTGTTTTCAATTATGTAAGACATATTTTACAAAACTTGATATACATTCCAATATTAAAATGTAGTTTCAGACGGGTAAAGACAGGATCTCATAGTAAGTCTGATAGCAAGAGAGTCGCAGTACTTTACCCTGAAGGGCAGCAAACCACAACAGGAAAACTGTCACTCCTGAGACAGGCACACAGAAGAGTCCAATTTAATCTTGCTTGACACTTGTTTTGACTTAGTTGGGTAGTAAAAACTTTTTTTTCTTTATAAATAGCATACTGGATAAGTTTTGTTTCACTGACTAGCACAGAGGAGAAGGAAATTATAATTGAGTATCTGAATAAGTAAAATTCATCTAGGTCCAAGTGACGTACATTTTACCTATTCCTTTAATTGTAGAAGATTCCCTTTCAATAGAAAGATGCATGTTTCTGATGTCGTACTTCCCTTTCTCAAATACGGGACTTCTAATACTCAGTGTCTCAGCACATAATAAGTTTTTTTTTTCCTTTTGTCTATGGGAATTGCATAATTCTCAGATGCTTAATTTTCTAAAATGTTAATTTTATCACCAGAAAATTGTTCTAGCTCTTTAACCAAAGACATCGTGTCTCAAATGGACAGTAATAATTCTTAGCTCTGTTTCAGAGAAGTGTTGTTCAGTTTTGGCTACACATTTTAATAAATTGGAGAGCTTTTTTTTTTAAAGGACACAAATGTTTGGACCATATACCAAACAAATTAAATTGCAATCCCAGGGTGTGGGACCAAAGAAAGGATATTTCTTTTAATCTCCTTCAAGTGATTATAGAGTGCAGCCAAGAATGAACACCACCAGTGCCCGAGTCTATATCTAGTTACAAATCAGAATCACTTGTCTAAGCTTTTATTCCATCCCACTAATGTCCCAGACAATTCTTCTACTACTGAGCTTTCACATATTTTTTCCCTCTTTTGAAAAATAAAATAATTTTTCTCCTGATTTTAACAAAAGAGAAGGCAATGTAGAAAAGTGCAAGGAAGAAATGAAAGGCATCTATGATCACACTGCCTAGGGAAAAGGGATCATGGGGACCATTGTTAAAATGTTATACATTCACACATACACTATTTAAAATTTCCCAGTAAGCAAGATTACTGTATACTGTTGTATGAGTGCAAGTCTCTCATCATTGCTATGTTAGGATTAAACCAAGCTGGAGGAGACATCAAGAGTTTATCCAGTTTCAGATCTTCCTTTATTAAAGTATTTTTTTTTTAAAGTCCAGAATATATAAGAAACAGGTAAAATGACTCTCCGACTTACGGCAAATGAATCACAATGAAGCAGATTCCCCATCTTCTCCTCACTGCAGTTTGTATTGCAGTGTCTTGTCTTGTGAATTACTACAGACTTTTTTGTCTTTTGAAATTATCTCAAATTAATACTTCTTACTATATACTAATATAATTATTTTTAAATATCTATAAAGCCATTTTTGTCTGTCTAAACTTGTGCCATTCATGTTAACACTGCTCCATTGCTGATTCCTGTTGAAACAAGACTCCTGACATCCTTTGACCATCAGTCCTGTTTTAAGTCTTCCTATGTCCACTGACCCATAGTAATTGGACAGTCACTCGTGTCTTCTGAACCTAAGAAACTGATAGGACTAACCCTGGGTCCTATCAGAGCAGTGACTGCTCATCAGCCATCCTAGAAATATCATGATGAAAACTGTCTCCCATCATATTAGGCAGCACATTGTTTAATTAATAAAAAATTGGGCCATTGTGTCAAGTAAGTGACGGCTTGCAGTGAATGACAAAGAATTCAGAAGTTCATTTATATCCATCTTAATTATAATTGTATAATAATGTCATATTCTTTTCCTACAAAATAGATGATTCCCTACTTATTATGGTAAAGTTCTAAAAGCTAAAATTTAAATAAGACTGGCTCCCAATGTTGTAGTGACCCTAAATAATGTTAATTAAGGCTAAATTTTGAGTAAATTATTTCCAAACTGGCTTAAACGTTAATGAGATAATCATCACCCAGGAGATAACAGCATGATAGCAATAGTATAAAACAGCAGCAGCCTGGCTAGATTGTCTATTTTCCTCTTATTCCAGATCTCATGAATGCTTAATTGACTTAAAACATTATGGCTCAAATGGACACAAGGTTACTAAATATGCCTATAATGTGGATAGAATGGAATTACATCTGAAGTGTTTTAGTCACAAATATGTAAACATAGTTGAAGTAATGTGGAAAATAATGCTAATTTTTCATATTACACAGTTGGACATGAATATTGATTCAGTTACCCTATGTCATGAAAGTTGGCAAGTTTATTCAAGCTAAGAGCATAATCGTTGAAAACTAGAGTGTTGACAGAGCTTTTATTAACAAACAAATGATTACCATCCCCAAAAAACCTGGGAAAGATGGTATCACTTTTTAAAATAATTACTTTCTGATAATAAAGTAACAGAAATTGATAATAGAAAATGTAGGAAATACACAAATTAGTAAAAATCTATGTTAGACCGTAACAAAGCAATGACAATTAACACTTTGGGTTTTTAGTCTTTTTCTCCCTATGCCTTAAAATTGATTTTATATCAGATACACTCTTTTAAAACCTTCTTTTCTGTCATACTATGTTAGGAAAAGTGTTCTATGTCACATTTTTAACTGCTCTCATGGTTCTTTAACCGGTCTCATAGCTTTTATTCTGCATACAAAGGCACAAACCAAAAAAGAGTGAAAACTATCTAACATTATAGATTTTGTATGACATCTTACATGCTATAAAAGATAAAGTGTGAAAAGAGAATTTGTAGGATATATAACAAGTATAGGAGATCGTGTTCCAAATCTATGAAAACCTCTCTTACCAGTAGAAAAATTGTGAGGTTTGTAGAAAAATAACTCACAAAAGGAAGAATATACATAGTTACATATATGAAAAAGTTTGACTGTATTGGTAATTTAAAAGATAATGTAAATAAAAATAAAATTTTTTTACTTGCTAAATCTGTAAACAAAATTACATTAATATTGATTGGAAAGTGAGGAGGAATAAGCTTTGTGGAAGATAAGTTTTCTGTATGTATCAAGAGCTTTTAAAAACGTGTGTATTTGATCCAGAAATTAAACTTCTAGGAATTTGCCTTGGTTAAATATAGATGTGTAAAGAGGTATAACCTTTTTTAATATGTTTTTATCCTCGTCTAACTAGCAATAGAGTTCAAATGGTGGTTCAGTTGAATGACCATATGTAAAAAATCTCAACCCTTTAGTTTTTGTTAATATACAAAATTTAACTCCAAATGGATCATAGAATCCAATTTAAGAGCTGAAATTATAAAATCTGTGGAAGAAAATATAGGTGATACCAGGTTTAATAAAAATTTCTTAAAAGTTAAATACAAAATACAAAAGAAAAAACTCATTGGAGTCTAAAAAAAAAGTTTGCAATTTGCAAGACACTTATGAAAATGAAAAGAGAAGCCACAAATAGGGAGTAACTATTTATAAAACATACACTCGACAAATAACTTGTATCCAGAATATGTAAAGAACTACCACAACTTAATAAGGAGACAAATTATTCAACTAAAAATGGATAAAAGATTTGAACAGGTACTTCAACACACAAGTGACAAATAGCATATAAAAAGATGTTCAACATTCCACTACAGATACCATTAAATAACCACAGAATGGCTAAAACTAAGGAGGCTTACCATATCCCTGCTGATGAGAATACAGAATGGTACAAACATTATAAAAAGCAGATTTGCAGTTTATTAAAGGTACACAAAATCATTTTTGTGGTAATATTACCAAATATGTAATGACCTAAGCATGCAAAAACATTGGACTAAACCAAATTGAAGGACATTCTACAAAACTGTTGATCATTTTCCAAAAGTACCAAAATAATAAAAGACGAAAGACTTGTTTCAGACTGGAGAAGTGTAACGAGAAATGACAACTAAATGCAATATGGGATTCTCAAACTCCTGGGACAGTAGAAGTTATTAATAAACTGGTTAAATTCAAATGAGGTCTGTTATTATATTGTACCAATGTTAATTTCCTGCTTGTGATAATTGCATTAAGCTTATATAGGATGTTAACATTAGGGAAATCAGATGAGAGATTTAAGGAAACAATAACATTTTTGCAACTTTTCTATAAAAGTTCAAAATAAAAAGTTTTCTTTAAAAAGTTACAATAGAGTCCTGGCCCAGTGGCTCACACCTGTAATCCCAGCGGTTTGCGGGACTGAGGCGGGCGGATCACAAGTTCAGGAGTTCGAAACCAGTCTGACCAATATGGTGAAACCCCGTTTCTACTAAAAATACAAAAATTAGCCTGCCTTGGTGGTGCATGCCTGTAATCCCAACTACTCAGGAGGCTGAGGCAGGAGAATCAATTGAATCCAGGAGGCAGAGATTGCAGTGAGTGAGACTCAGATTCAAAAGACAGTTACAACAGAAGAGTTAAACATGGCTGGGCACGGTGGCTCACGCCTGTAATCCCAGCACTTTGGGAGGCCAAGGCAGGCAGATCACTTGAGGTAAGGAGTTCTAGACCAGCCTGCCCAACATGGTGAAACCCTGTCTCTACTACAAATACAAAAATCAGCCGGGCGCGTGTAGTCCCAGCTATTCAGGAGGCTGAGGCAGAGGGGGCTGAGGTTGCAGTGAGCTGAGATCGCGCCACTGCACTCCAGCCTGGGCGACAGAGCAAGACTGTGTCAGAAAACAAACAAAAAAAAACTTCAACTATGTTCAAGTCAGTATTTACTGCAATTTATTTTTTGTTTTATCATAAATTAGTTATGAAAACTAATCGAATAGGAAAGAAGAAAATAAAATAAATCTCAACTTTAGAAGTTTTACATTGACATTTACTCATTTTTGTCCCAAATGGTAATCTTATTCTGTTAAATTTATTGTATTTATATTATCCTCTTATTTAATTTCAATGTAAACTAAACAAAAACATGAGTTAAAGATATTTATATCCTGTTTTCAGCCTGTAAATTTAGTAAAACAAATATAAAATGACATTTAAAGTTTATAAAGAATATGCGAGTAGAGGAAGCAGAGCAAGATGGTGGAATAGAAAGCTCCACTCATCATCCCCCTCCAAAGACCACCAAGTTAACAACTATCAACAAAGGAAAAAAACCTTTATAAGACCCAAAAATCAGGTGATCACTTATAGTACCTGGCTTTAACTTCATATCACTGAAGGAGGCACTGCAGAGATTATCAGAGAAAAAAAAAAAAGTCCTGAATTGTGGACACCACCCTTCTCCCATCCCAGCAGAGGCAGCACATTGCAGAGAGCATCTCTGGGTGCTGGCGGTGGCAGAACACAGCAATTTTGAGGCATTGAACTCAGTGCTGTCCTGCTAGAGCAGAAAGGAACGCCAGACCAAACTCAGCTGATGCCCACCCACAGAGGGAACATTTAAACCAGCCATAGCCAGAAGGGAACCACCAATCCCAGTGGTCTGAACTTGAGTGCCTGCCAACCTTGCCACTGAGGGCTACAGCACTCTGTGTCTCCAAGTAAATTTGAAAGACACATAAGGAATTCAACTCTTAGCTGAGTCTCACTACTGAACTAGGCCCAGATAGTATGGACTTGGGGGGTCTATAACTTACTGAGATGTCAACTGGGGTAGCCAAGGCAGTATTGACATTATCCCTCCCCTAGTCCCAGGTGGCACAGCTTTAGGCTCCAAAAGAGACCCCTTCCTTCCTTTGAGGAGAGGAGATAGAATAGTGAGGAAGACGTTGTCTTGCATCTAGTATACCAGCTTAGACACAACAGGATAGGGCACTGGTTAGAGTCATGAGGCCCTAGCTCCCAGAAAACATTTCTAGACACAACTTGGGCCAGAAGGGAACCTTCTGCCTTGAAAGATAGGACCCAGTCCTGGCAGCATTCATCACCTGATAACTGAAGAGTCCTTGAGCCCTGAATAATTGACAGCAATACTGAGGTACAATATTGAGGGCCTTGGGTGAGCTTCTAAGACTTCCAGGCTTCAGGTGAGTGAGACTCAGCACAATATCAGCTGTGATGGCTATGGAGCAAAACTTCTGCTTGAGAAAAGCTCAGGAAAAAGTAAAGCAGACTTGTCTTGAACCTTAGGTACCAGCACAGCCATGGGGGTACAGTACCAAGTGGTCTATTAGGGTCCCTAATTTCAGGACTTGACTCTTGGACAGCATTTCTGGACCTGCCCCAGAAAAGAGGGGAGTCCACTGCCCTGAAAGGTGAGTCCCAGGCCAGGCACCATTCAAGACAAACTGATTTGAGAGACCTTGGGCCTTAATGGAACATTGGCGGTAGACTGGCGGTACGCCCTATGGCCAGGGGTGGCAGTGGCTATGGGATGAATCTCCTCTGACTTTGGAAGGGGAAGGGAAGAGTGGGAAGGACTGCATCTTGTGATTTGAGTGCCAGCTCAGCCACAATACAGTAGAACACCAGGTAGACTTTTAAGGTTTTTGACACTAGTGCTTGACTCCTGGATAGCAATTTTGGACTCACTTGGGGCCTGGGGAATTTTGCCACCCTAAAGGGAAAGACACTGGCCTGACTGGTTTTGCCACCTGCTGATTGTAGAGCCCAAGGGCCTTAAGCGAATACAGGGAGTTGTTACAGCAGACCTTGCATGAGGCACAGTGCTATGGTGGCTACAGATCTGACGCAGTACAGTCACAGTAGTAGTGGCCACAGGGATGCTTGTGTAAGTCCACCCACAGCTTTAAGTGGCTCAGAACAGAGACAGAGAGTATATATGTTTTGGAGAAAGTAAGAGAAAAGAACATATGCCTTTGCCTAGTCTTTCAGGGGATTCTCCCAGATCTTGTCCAAGGCTATCAAGGCCTCTATGAGTATACAAGAACCACAGTGTTACTGGGCTTGGGGTGCCTCCTAAAGCAGATACATATTGGATCACAATGCCCAAGTCCTTGCAAATATTTGAAAATCCTTTCCAAAAAAGATAGCTATAAATAAGCCCAGAGAGTTAAGACTACAATAAATAGCTAACTCTTTAATGCCCAGACATCAAAGTACAACTAGTAACATCAACACCACCCAAGAAAACATGACCTCATCAAATGAACTAAGTAAGGTAACAGGGAGCAATCCTGGAGAAGCAGAGACATGCTCTTTCAGACAGAGAATTCAAAATATGTGTTGAGGAAATTCAAGATAACCCAGAGAAGGGATTCAGATTTTTAAAAGAAAAATTTATTAAAGAGATTGAAATAACTAAAAAGAATCAAGCAGAAATTCTAGAGCTGAAAAATGCAATTGGCACACTGAGAAATGAATGCATCAGTCTTAGCAGAATAAATCAAGCAGAAGAAAGAATGAGTGAACTTAAATACAGCCTATTTGAAAACACAGAGGACACAAAAGAAAAACATGGAAGCATACCTACAAGATCTAGAAAATAGCCTCAAAAGGGCAAATATAAGAGTTATTGGCCTTAGAGGAGGTACATGAACAAGGAAAGAAAATTTATTCAAAAGGATAATAACAGAACTTTCCAAACCTAGAGAAAGATATCAATTTCAAGTACAAAAAGGTTATAGAACACTAAACAGTTTTAACTCATAAAAGACTATCTCAAGGCATTGAATAATAAAGCTCCCAAAGTAAAGGATAAAGGATGCTAAAAGCAGCAAAAGAAAAACAACACGCAATGAAACTCAAATATGTCTGGCAGCAGACTTTTCAGTGGAAACCTTATAGGCCAGGAGAGAGTGGCATGACATACTTAAATTACTGAGGGAAAATAACTTACTCTAGAATAGTGTATTTGGTGAAAAGATTCATACATAAAATAAAAATAGACTTCTAGACAAATAAAAACTGAGGGATTTCATCAATACCTGAACTGCCTTACAAAAAATGCTAAAGGGAGTACTTCAATCAGAAGAAAAAGGACATTAATGAGTAATAATCACCTGAGGGTACAAAATTTACTGGTAATAGTGAATATACAGAAAAACACAGCATATTAAAACACTGTAACTGTGATGTGTAAACTACTCTTATCCTAAGTAGAAAGAGTAAACAATGAACCAATAAAAGAAAAAAAGACTACAACAACTTTTCAAAACATAGTATAATAATATACAAATACAAACAACAAAAAGTTTAAGAGTGATGAAGTTAAGGAGTAGAGATTTATTTTTACTTGCTTGTTTATGCAAATAGTGGTTATCGGGTTAAAATAATGGGTTATACGATAGTATTTGCAAGCCTCATTGTGTAATTAGTTTGTCTTCCTGCTAGCTGAAAAAGATATACCCAAGACTGGGTAATTTATAAACAGGTTTAATGGACTCACAGTTCCACGTGATTGGGGAAAACCTTACAATCATGGCAGAATGTGAAAGGCACTTCTTACATGGTGGTGGCAAGACAGAATGAGAGAAACAAGCAAAAGGGATTTCCCCTTATAAAACCATCAGATCTTGTGAGACTTATTCCCCACTGCAAGAACAGTATGGGGGAAACCGTCCCCATGATTCAATTGTCTCCCACCAAGTCCCTCCCACGACATGTGGGAATTATGGGAGCTACAATTTAAGATGAGATAGATTTGGGTGGGGACACAGTCAAACCATACCACTTATGGTAACCTCAAACCAAAGAACATGCAATAGATACACAAACAAAAAGAAACTAAATCATATCACCAGACGAAAATCACCTTCACCAAAGGAAGACAGGGAGGAAAAAAGGAAGAGAGGATGAGAAAACCAGAAAATAATTTTTTTTTAATTTGAGAAAATTAAATTTAAAAAGTTAAAAAATTTTTAAAAATTAAAAGGGATATGGGATTACTAAGAAAAAGATTCTAATGATAAATGGAATTTGTCTTGATACTTATATTTACACAAATTATTACCCCATGGCACTCTGTGATCTCTACAATTCCCTTAGGGGACTCTGATGACATGTTTGAGGTCAAATTTTATTTTTAAGATCTAGTTTTCAGTATCATGGTTTTCATTCAAATTAAGCATTGGACTACAACATTATAAAGTCTAAGGTTCTCTTCCAAATTTATCTATGCTCCTATCAATGTGTGACCTCAAATCACAGCTTGACATTTTTGATAATTTATCATACTCTTAATTTAAATACATGTTACTTGCATATTAAATACATGTTACTCATAACTGTGTTACTCATATATTCACTTGGAACTCTAATAATAAATTTACTTCACTGTGACTTATCTTTATATTTCACTGAATATTTTGTAACCATCCTAGGATACTTGACTTTAAAATTTGATTTTTACAAACTAAAATACTTATTCAAATCAATGTTTTTCTTTAAAAGTAATACCTTGGGAGCTTTATATTTATTCCATTGTTGCAATAATTCCAAGTATTTTCAAACTTCTATTTTAAAATTTCCCACAAAACAGTGTTTTATTTTAAAAAACTTAATTGTTCTTCATCCTTTGTTTTAAAATATTTAGAGGTGGAGAAATCTACATTTTTATAAAATAAAACCATATTTCATTTTTAAAAATGTAAAAGTTACAATGAGATTGTATTCTATTACTTTAACATGTTTCAAATTTTAAAGAGGAGTATTATAGAATCAATACATTGCTTCCATAGATGAAATTTTGAAGAGAAAACTTTTAGAACAGTTTCTAGAATACTTTACTTAAAAGAGTCTCATTATATCACAATAGTTCAAGTGAAATAATGCATTTTGCTACAAGGAATCTAAAAGAGTCAGGCATTTTGCTGGGCTTACCACCTAGGTGATGGGTTGATAGGTGCAGCAAATCACCATGACACGTGTTGGCCTGTGTAACAAACCTGCACATCTTGTACATGTACCTCAGAACTTCCTATTAAAAAGAAATAAAAATTTTTTTAAAAATTAAAAGGTAATGCATTTGTCCAGACTTGTCTGAGGAATTTGGAGTACTTACAATGACATTTTCTCTAACACAAATCTATAATATTAAAATCTATAATTATAAACAGGTTATAAAAGAGATCTATATATGCACACATATATATAAAACACATGTAGATACACACATCTATACATCTCTCCAATTCTCCCACACTCACTCACACACCCACATACCTATACACATGCTTATGTATCAAACTGAACTGCAACTGGACAAATGTAAAATGTCTGTATTTTTCCCTTAAACATACCTATTGGTATTTTTCCCTCATTTTGTCTGGTTCATATTTTATGTAAATTTTCTTAGGATCAGAGAGATTAGGATTTGGAAACTTGGTTTCATTGTTAGCTATGCTGTCTTGACCACATTATGTAAACTTTGAATCTTTAAATAGAAAATAGTATTTTCCTTATTTTAAGATTATAGAAGAGAATATGTGTGAATCGCCTAAGAGTGCTGACTATATAGCAGACCCTCAAGACACTTCTTCTCTTTGTGCCCCGTCACTTCTCTTTGACCCAGATCTAAGATGAACAGTATTTGTATGTTTCCTAATTTTTAAAATGTTTATAGATTGAGGGGGTACAAGTGCAGTTTAATTATGTGGATATATTGCATAGTGGTGAAACCTGGGCTTTTATTGTTCCCATCACCCGAATAGTGTACCTTGTACTCAATAAATAATTTTTATCCCTCACCCTTCTTTTACCCTCCCACCTCCTGGAGTCTCCAGTGTCTTTTGTTCTACTCTGTATGTCCATGTGACCCACGTTTAGCTCCCACTTACAAGTAGGAACATGCAGTATTTAACTTTGTTTTTTTGTGGTTTTTTTTTTTTTTTTTTTTTTGAGATGAAGTCTTTCTCTGTTGCCCAGGCTGGAGTGCAGTGGTGCAATCTTGGCTCACTGCAATCTCCTCCTCCCGGGTTCAAGTGATTCTCCTGCCTCAGCCTTCAGAGTAGCTCAGATTACAGGTGCATGCCACCACACACGGCTAGTGTTTGTATTTGTAGTAGAGACGGGGTTTCACCATATTGGCCAGGCTGGCCACGAACTCTTGACCTCAAGCGACCTGCTGCCTCGGCCTCCCAAAGTGCTGGTATTACAGGAGTGAGCCGCCACAGCTGACCCACTTTGTGTTTCTGACTTATTTCACTTATGATAATGGCCTCTAGTTACATCCACATTGCTGCAAAAGACATTTCATTTTTATGGCTAAGTAGTATTTCATGATATATACACACCACATTTTCATTTTGGTTTTAAATGTTATGTTAGATTATGGGGGTGCATGTGCCTGTTAGTTACAAAAGTATATTGAATAATGCTAAGGTTTGGGGTATGATTGAACCCATCACTCAGGAAGTGACCATAGTACCCAAAAGGTAGTTTTCCAACCCTTGCCCACTCCTTCCCTGTCCCCTCTTGCATTCTCCAATGTCTATTCTCAATTTTATGTCCATGTATGCCCAATGTTTAACTCTCATTTATAAGTGAAAGCACATATTATTTAGCTTTCTATTCCTGCATTAATCTACTTTGGATAATGTCCAGCTGCATCCATGTTCCTACAAAGGACATTATTTCATTTTCTTTATCCAATCCACTATCAATGGGCATCTGTATACTACATTTTTTAATCCAATCAGTGGACACTGGTTGGTTTTATATATTTGCTATTGTAAATAGTGCTGTGATAAACTTATAATTGCAGGTATCTTTCTGATATAATACTTTTGTTTCCTTTGGATAGATACCCAGTAATGGGATTGCTGGATCAAATAATAGTTCTATTCTTAGTTCTTTGAGAAATCTTCATACTGTTTTCTGTGAGGTCATAGTAAGTTTCAGTCCCACCAAGTGTATTAGTGTTCCCTTTTACCTGATTCCTCATCAACATGTTAATTTTTGACTTTTTAAATAGTAGTCATTCTGACTGATGTAAGATGGTATCTGATTGTGATTTTAATTTGCATTTCTTTGATTATTGATATTGAACATGTTTTCATGTGTTTGTTTTCTGTTTATTTTTCTTTTTAAAAATATTCATATCCTTTGTTCACTTTTTAATGGTTGTATTTTTTTGTTGACTTGAGTTATTTGTAGATTCCAAATATATTGGTCCTTTGTCAGATGCATATAGTTTGTAAATATTTCCTTCCATTCTGTAGGTTGTCTGATTATAGTTTTTTTTTCCTGTTGTGCAAACACTCTTTAGTTCAATTATATCTCATTTGTCCACTTCTAGTTTTGTTGCATTTGCTTTTAAAGTCTTAGTTATAAATTATTTGCCTAGACCAATGCCCAGAAGAGTTATTCCTATGTTTTCATCTAGATTTTTATAGTTTGAGGTCTTTCATTTTTTAATTTATCTTGAGTTAATTTTTGTATATGGTGATATATGGGTCCCATTTTATTCTTCTGCATATGGCCATCCAGTTTTCCCAGCACCATTTATTGAATGTGTCCTGGTTGTAGGTATGTGGCTTTATTTCTGAGTCCTCTGTTCTGTGAGTCCTTGTGTCTGTTTTTATACCAGTACCATTCTGTTTGCTTACTATACCCCTGGAGTGTAATTTGACATCGGGTAATACGATACATCCCACTTCAGTTTTTTCCCTCATAATTGCTTTGACTTTTTAGGGTCTCTTTTGATGCCATATGAATTTTAGAATTTTAAATTAAAAAAAAATTTTGTGAAAAATTACACTAATTTGATAGAAATCACACTGATTTGTAGATTGCTTTGGACAGTATGGTCATTTTAATAATGTTGATTCTTCTGATCGACGCACATGGAATATTTTTATTTGTGTTGTCTATGATTTCTTTCTTCAGTTTTGTAGTTGTTCTTATAGAGATCTTTGACTTCCTTGCTTAGATATATTCCTAGGTATTTTTAAAAATAGCTGTTGTAAATGGGATTGAGTTCTTGATTTGGTTCTCAGCCTCAATGTGATTGGTGTATAGAAATGTTACTGTTCTTTTAAGGTTGATTTTGTATCCAAAAACTTCATTGAAGTCATTTATCAAGTCTGGAAGTATTTTGGAGAAGCCTTTAGGGTTTTCTAGGTATAAAATTGTATCATCAGTGAACAGAGATAATTTGACTTCCTCTCTTACAATTTGGATGCCTTTATTTCTTTCTCTTGCTTAATTACTTTGGCTAGGACTTCCAGAACTATGTTGAATAGGAGTGGTAAAAGTAGGTCTTCTCTCTTTCAGTTCTTAGGGAGAATGCTTTCCACTTTTATTCCTTCAGTATGATGTTGGCTGTGAGTCTGTCATATATGACTTCTATTATTTTGAGGTATTTTCCTCCAGTTTCTAATTCATTGGGGGTTTTATCATGAAAGGATGCTAGATTTTATTGAATGCCTTTTCTCCATCAATTGAGATGATCATATAGGTTTTGTCTTTCAATTCTGTTTATGTAGTGAATCAAATTTATTGATTTGCATGTGTTGAACCATTCTTGCATCCCTGGAATAAAACCTACTTGATCATAGAATATTAACTTTTTGATGAGTTGTTGGATTTGGTTTGCTAGTATTTTGTTGATAATTTTTGCATTTATGTTCATAGGGATATTGGCCTGTCATTCTCTCTGCTTGTATTTGGATAGGATTTTTCCTGTTACTGACAGTGGCTCTGTTTCTCAAAACATTACCTCCCTTCTTTTGGTGGTTATTTTGGGTAACTTCTACCCCTATAATGCCAAAAATTTTACTTGGCCTATGCCTGTTCTTTTATTTTATTCAAAACTGTACAAAGGGAAGGAGAAATTCAAGTGATTGTATTTTATGAAAAGATTTATAAAATCTTTTAGGAAAAGAGTAATTGAAAGAAAGCTTTCTAATGGAGAATTGCTTAATGGTGAATGGGGTTTATTAGGAGATCAAAAAAACTAAAATTATCATTTTCTTGTGTCAGTGTGACCCTCACAAAAGCTGTAGCACAAATTTCCTCTATATAATCCAGTGGTTTAATAGATCCCTTCAGAACTGTTGTGAATCTACAAGCATAGAATAAATATAATTTATGGAGGGTCTAAAATTACTTCTGAAGCCAAAATAAACTCTACATAGTAACATCAGCTGTAAACTTCCTCAGATCTGTAAAACCAAAGCTATGATAACTAATAGTAAATGATAATGACGGTGATGTACAAATCACGTACTGTAGATTGATGAACATGTATTCTGATAATTGTCTGCTTGTCTCAACCCACAATCCCTCTTCATTAGTCTTTTTAACTCAGGAATAAGCTCTTCCATATCTACATAGTAAAGGCATGTCCCTGTTAATTTACATAATAAAAATATAAGTGCCTCATAAGTTTTTTCACTCTTACTTCCATTGGTGCCTTTATTCTACATAGGCTTGTTTTCCAATAAATTACATTTTTAAATTAATTTGTACATTTTCAAATTAAGTTGTATTTTTTTTAGATATATTATTCACAAGTTAATAGCTTTTTGAGTTTTCACAAAAATTTTATCTCTAATGTTTTGTAACACTGTCTGGGGCCCTCATAGAAACACTTCTAAATCTGTGTGTGTATGGGGGGTATGTATCTAAAGAAACATAATTATTCATGTCGTAGAATCATGCTAGTAACAGAGTTGAACAAATTCTGCTGAATTAGACCACTCTCTCCTTAGTAAGTGTGTAATGTTTACTTTATGGATGAAATTAATCTCTAGTTTAGATCTTCAATATAATCACTGATACAAGTAGGTACATTTTTTTGGAGAGCTAATTAAAAGTTGTTCTAAAGTCACAAGAATTACTATATGTATAACATGAAATACAGAATAGAAGTTGGTTCGTAAAGTGGATGCTGAGCACTTGTTTGTGATTGACTACTGTATTTCCCCCTCTTGTATAAAAACTCTTCAGGTAAGATTCATATTAGACCTGAACCCCAACAAAATTTCATATTTGGCATAAGTGGATGAAACTGAATTCATAGTCATTTATATTTCACATCTCTATGTTTGCACATAAACATATTTACATTCATGCTGCAATATTTATATTTATATATATATACATATTGCATCTTGGATTTCTCATTTTATATTATGCTGAAGGTTTTATATTATGCATTTTAAAAAAAAAAAAATCAGTATACTGTTGTATATTCTGTAACTGTTGGGTAAGTTATTTGGAATTTCTTATTTCTAATGATTATTCTTATTACTTTCTAGCATACTAAAATATATATGCTAAGGAAATGATGAATCAATATAAATATTTTTAAAAAGTCATACATAGATTGCATTCAGGAAAAGTTTATCTAATTTGCATTTTTGATAGCAGTATATATTGGTATATAACAAAATATTTTCAAAGATTGAATATTGAAAAATTATTTACAAATTTTCTGAGAAAAACTAATATTTTAATTTGCAACTTTAAATTATTTCTAAATGTACCTATGTATTATATATTTTGTATGTAAATCACTTATAGTTCTTCATTTTAAAATATGTCCTATTTCATATCTCAGAATTAAAGTATTAATCTCCTTTTGATACGAACTTTTTGCTTTATACAGATTACTTTTTATATTATCTTCCAATTTTGTTACTATGATTGCATTGGTAGAATTTTTATTTTATGATGTAAATATACAATATATAATTACATAGTATTGTAACAATCAAAAGTATAATTTAAATGTATAGATACATATTCATTTAAAAATTCTATATAAGATATTGGATTAAAAACTTAGAAAAGTTTAAAATAATAAAAATATTTTAAAAGGATAAAAAGATGAATTATTTTAATGCTGTTTACCAATCAATATATGAATACTATTTGAGTCTTAGTACTCAAAAGGTTTTTTAATGACTTTTCAATAAGATCTACTCTAACCCTTTATTGAATATTAGTCTGCCATCCCCATCCCCACCTTCCCTTACTTTGTTTTATTTTTTTTTTTGTTTCATGGCTCTTATATTCTAGCATACAATAATTTACTTTTTACATTTAATATATGTTATTCATATTCTATTCCTCATTAGAATGAAAGCTTCAGGACAACTACAATGTATTTATTTTGATATCTGTATTCCTAACACTTAGAGCCAGCATTGAAACATGTAGCTAAAAACTAACAAAAATTAATGAAACTTTACTCTTTGATCATCTTAACCACATTCCAATAGGAGAAATTACTAAAAATATAAGAGTATTTGAATGACTTATGTATTGACTAGGACTACAAAATTCTGATATAAGTATAGCCACTCTTGTGAAATATCTTTTTTCCATTTCTTTACTTTCAGCCTCTATGTGTTCTTAAACTTAAAGTGAGTCTCTTATAAGTATCACATGGTTGGATATGGTTTTTCAAAATCAGTTCAGCCACTCTGTCTTTTGATTGTGGAACTTAATTTATTATCATTTAAAGTAAGTATTACTAGGTAAAGATTTATTATTGCCATTTTGTTCATTGTTTTATGATGGCTTTGTAGTTCTTCTGCTCCTTTCTTCCTCTCCTGCTGTCTTTTGTAATTTCTTTGTTACAATTTATATCCATTAACAAATTATTATAGCTATAGTCACTTTAAATTTTTTTGTTTTTTAACTTTTACACTAGAGTTAAAATTGATTACCCACCACCATAACAGTATTAGAGTATTCTGAATTTGGCTATATTCTTACATTTATAATGAATGCTATGCTTCTATATGTTTTTATTGGTAGTTAATATCCTTTTGCTTCAAGTTGAAGAATTTCCTTTAACCTTTCTTTTAAGGCAGGTGTTATGGTAATAACTACCACAACTTTTGTTCATCTAAAAAAGTCTTTGACTCTCTCTCATTTCTGAAGAACAGCTTTGCCAGGTATAGTATTTTGGTTGGTAGTTTTTTGGGTTTTTTTTTCTTTTTCTTTTAGCACTTTTAATATAACATCTCATTCTTCCTGGCCCATAAAGTTTCTGCTGAGAAATCCAAACATCTCATGGGGTTCCATTATCTGTAATGAATCACTTTTCCATTGCTGCTTTCAAAATTCTCTTTCACTTTTGAAAATTTGGTTACAGTATGTCTTGGTGAAGGTTTCCTTTGTTACATGTCTCTGTGAAAACCTGTTTGATCTATTTGTAGTTCTTCAGGCTTCATGGATCTTGATACTCATTTCCCTCTCCATGTTCGGAAAGTTTAGTGTCACTATTTCATTAAATAAGCTTTTCTTCCCTTTTTCTTTCTGTGCTCCTTTTGTATACCCAAAATGCCCTTGTTGATCTCCTTGATAACATCTAATAAGTCCTATGGTTTTTTTCACTCTTTTAAAATCTTTTTAATTTTGTTTCTGTGACTGAGTAATTTCAAATGACCTGTGTTTGCGCTCACTCATTATTTCTTCTGCTTGATCAAGTCTTCTGTTGAAACTCTCTATGAAAATTTATAGTTCCGTCATTGTGTTCTTTGGCTCCAGAATTTTCTTTAAAATTATTTTGGCCAGGGGTGGTGGCTCACAGCTGTAATCATAGCACATAGCACAGGAGGTCAATGTGGGTAGATCACTTGAGGTCAAGAGTTCAAGGCCAGCCTGGCCAACATGGCAAAACTACGTTGTGTTTACTAAAAATACAAAATTAGCCAGGCATAGTGGTGGGCTACTATAATCCCAGCTACTCAGGACACTGAGGCAGGAGAATCACTTGAAACTGGGTGGTAAATGTTGCAGTGAGCCAAGACCACACCACTTCACTTCAGCCTGGGCAGAAGAGCGAAACTCCATCTCAAAAAAAAAAAAAATAATAATAATAATGATAATAATAATATTTTTATGATTTCTCTGTTGAACTTTTCATCTTATGCATGTATCATTTTCCTCATTTAATTTCATGGTTTCTGTATGTTCTCTTACAGATTCCTGAGCTTTGGGATGATTAACTTGAATTCTTTTTTAGGCATTTAAAAAATCTATATTTTTAGAGTCAGTCATTGTGCTTCATTTTGTGTGTGTGTGTGGTAGTGTTTTTCTGATTATTCATGATATTTGTGGTCTTGTGTTGTTGCCTGGAGGACTGAGCCATATTTCATCTGTGTGACCACCAGTCCCCAATCCTAAGGGCCCAACCTAGAAAGTTTTGCTTAATTTTGTCTCAAGCCTAAATTTTCATGACAGTGGCTAACAGACTCAACTATGGGAATCATCAATTAGATATTCTTGTTCAAAACTCTTTTTTTCTTAGCAGGGAGAGGTAAATATGCTCAACTATGATAATGAACTTACTGTCAAGAAAATAAGTTACAGTTAATTTCTTAATAATAGTGTGTCACACAAAGTTTTCAATAAATCACTCTGCTCCTGATAATGCACCTATACCTTTGTGTTTAGTTGAGTATGATGAACAAAAGTACAAAGGAATTCAAACTAGAGATCCAGTAAGAACCAGAGTCTTATCCTACAAAAACTATGTGTAAGAATAGACAATGTAGAATAAAGGGAATAATAAGAAATAGGTTTATAATTAGCAATGTTTTCAATATATAAAGAACCAAAAATTCACTATATTAAAAATAGAAGCCTGCTGTTAAATGACATTGTGATTTAGACATTGCAGTGTCATTTTTGTAGGTTTTCATAACAAGAATCTTGAAGAATCTTGCCCTGCATTTGAGAAATCATTTACCCCTTCATTTAAATATTCACATACCAATAACATAGAGACATAGGCAGATATAGGGTTAGGTAATTATAATTAATTTTGTATAAATTCCGGTAACATTAAAGATATGTAGGCAGTCTGTCAGAAACCAGCAAAAGGAGGAATGTGTGTTTTATTGTCATTTTGTCTAATGAATGAATTTAATTTTATTATTCATTCAATACAATGATTTTAAATGCTTACGAAATGTAGAGTACTGTGTTAGACATTGTGGAAAATACAAAAATGAATAATATTCAATTCAAATGGTGTAACTAGGGGCTCATTCTAATGTATATTTAAGCCATCTAAAATAGATTGTTAAGTAACATAATAGAGATACTATAATCAATATAATAAGTGTTTTGGTAAAATGTAAAGAAAGGTGTGATTTGAATAAGAACTTAAAATATGTAGACAATTTTAAGTAATGTTGTGTGGTTCAAGTGTGAGAAGAAGGTGTCATGGTGAAATAATGACTGCATTGATGTATGCTTAATCAATTAGGACAATCATCTCTCTCACTATTTGAGCTGGTATTAAGCAGAAGAGGCCTTGTATTTCAACATATTTAGTGTATCTAACAGGTGCTAGTCCAGTGGATCCTAGATGTCTTTGGTGGGAATATATTGCCTTTGCAAAGAGGACTTTTTAGGAAGATGTTTGTGTCTAATTATCCAGGGGAAGAGGCAAGGGACTGATGGCAATTAACAATGGGAAGAACAGCAAGGCATCTGTTTCCCCAGCTCTAATTTCTGAGCCCTACCTTTATAGCACAAGCTGACAAGACAGTTTTCATTATGAAATTTAGCAGAATTTTGGAGGTCAGCACTGTAGATACTGGAATGACAATCTGACAGAGAGGGAGAAATGTCTGCTTACTTATGCACAGAAATTGGAATGGTTTAAGACTGTGAGGGTTCAAGGACTTCAAAAGTGGTGCACAGATGAACAGACACATTAGCAATGGATGTGATATGCAATGGAACAGGCAGCATCCCAATGGGCTTGGTATTCTTGCTTTCCTGGAAAGGTTGGAATAGAAATTGGAATTGATGGTGTACATCTGTGAAACCTCCTCTGGATGTCCTCAGAATATTACAGAAGAGAACTGGTGGTTTTCTGGATGCCTTGGTCGGGAACAGTCAACGAGCCAGGGAATTGTTCTCATTAATATCCAAAGACCCAGCGAGGCTTGGGAAAATTTAGGGTTGCTGTATTATTTATAGGAAAAGAACAAAGTGCTTACATCATGTTTACTGAAAATCTATTTATTCAATTTACACCAGTCACAAAGATGTAAATTCCAGGTCCTCTTTTCCTGTTAATTTCAAGGTACATATCCAGCAGAAATGGAGTCTGTTTTTCTGTTCTTAACCCTTTCGGTGCTGAATGGGCTACCTGAACAATGTTAACATCTTTCAGGTGAACATAATATGCATAAAAGACATAGCGGGAATTCTACAGAAATCTGGCTTCTTGAACTTATTTCTACCTAGATTTAGGGCAAGTACTCCAGCTGCTGAGTTGTTAATAAAACTTCGTCTCTTTTACTGCTTTCTTTAGCTATAACCAGGATAGGTATATCACAATCACTCAGGTCTTATTTAAATGGCCATAAAGAAGGAAAGGAATTAAGAAAGTGGCCCAGATCTGGAAAGATCAAAGATCAACTCTGTAACAGCATTTATACCTGATTTCTATTTTGAACTTGCATTCACATAGTGGGTTTCTTTGAGTAAAACTGCTGGATATAACGTCTTTCCTACCACCAGCAAATATTCCTGAGTTTAGAGATGAGACAAAGAAAATGATATTAAATTCTCTCTTTATTTTGATAAGGTACAACAATGTATCACTGTGTATCCTGCCATTATGTTTTACTTTTCATACTGCCTAAAGTCTGTGTGAACAATAGGAACACGTTTTATCTCAAAGACAAGGAATTTTTTTTAGACAGCCAAGAATCCCCAACTGTGCAGGAATAAAAATGGCACAAAGAGAAAATATGCTTGGTAAATTAAGCAACTGGATCCTTCTATTTAGCATTTATAAAATGTCTTCCCTGCATTAGAAAAACATTGACAGGTCATTAATCTCTCACTTGAGAGTCTCTTTTGAGGCTCTCAAGAGAAAGATTAATGGATCTCTCACTTGATGATCCATAGGAACTTCTCCTCATAGGAACAAAACCTTAATGATCCATTAAAGGTTCAACATTTAATTAGGAGGTTTCCAGCTGAAAGGCCTTTGGCATCTTCCACCATGAGTTTGAAGTGAAGTATTGAAAATAAAGAGCAATGTGATTGTAAAGCACAGATTCATGGGTAGGATTGTTACACCTGGAGTACTCACAAGTGCTTTTCTTCATCAATTCTTCCTTTTCCACTCTCAACTTGTATCTGAAATTTAGCTAATAATAGGTGAATGAGAAAAATGCTGTCATACTTATGAGTCAATATGGGAGCTCTGAAGATGTACCTTCAGATGAAAGTCACTGAGGCAAAGTTATAACCACTAGAAGCAAGGAGGAAGTATGTATCTTATAGCAATAATGTCCCGGTTGTCCTACACTGATTAAGAGCATGGACTTTTGAGTCAGACCTGTAGTAGAATACCTGTTCCCACTCCTACTTGCTGTGCAACAATGGGCAAGATACTAATACTCTAAAATAGAGATCATAACAGTACTTACCTTTTAAGTGTGTTCTGTGATAATATATATGAAGTACTTAGCACATTGCCTAGAACAAAGTAAGTACCCAAATAGTGGTAGTTCCTCTTATTATTATTACTATTGTTAATATAAATGTTATTACAAGAATAATTGTCATTATAAAGCATTCGTAGTAATAATAGTGGTAGCTGAACTAGCTAAAAGGAAAAGTGGTAGAGGGCATCAAACACTCAGTTTTTCCTGTTGGCATTTTACCTCAACTATGAAATACATGTACCTCTTTCTTGTACCCAGCGCTTTCTCAATTTGATTATATTAAAAAAGAAAAAAGACTAGATATAATTCATCACTATATCTTAAATAAAACTCGTTCAAACTATTGCATTATCACTCTATTGGTAATTAATTAAAAGTATCTATCTGGAATTATCAAATGGGAGACTTTGTCCCTTATTCTAGGAATTTTGGGCAACATTGCAGGCAGAAAAACAAATATTGCCTTATACTTGAATTCACACTACTCCTAGGATTATTCCCGAAGAGCCTGACACAATGGCTTTGCTATAGTAAACAAAACATATTTGTGTAAATCTGTCACAATTATTTTGGGTTGACAGAAAGAAGGGACACTGGTGATGGAGTGTCAGGTACAGGCAGACAATTTTCTTCACCTTGGTTCATTTCATTGTTGGTTGTTCTTTCTAGCGTTACAGTCTCAGGTCCTCCTGACCTAAACATTCTGACACAGTGACGGGGAGGAGGGCAGCTGCCCCAGGAAGTTCGGGTGGTGAGTTTGGGAATGCTATGGTTTGAATGTTATTGTCACCTCAAAAATGCATGTTGAAATTTAATGCCCAGTGCAATAGCATTGAGAGAGATGGCCTTTGGGAAGGAATTGAGTCATGAGGCCTCTGGCCTCATGAATGAAATTAGGTGCCATTATATAACGACTTGAGGAGAGAGAGGGTTTACCCCTTTTTGTCTCTCTGTCTTCTGCCATGTGAGGAGAGAGTAGTCCTCCCCTCTGGAAGACCTAGCTTCAGAGCATCATCTTGGAAGCAGAGGCTAGACCTTCATCAGACAACTGAACCTGCCAGTGTCTTGATCTTGGACTTTCTAGGCTCAGAACTTTGAGAAATGCAGTTCTTTTCTTTATAAATTACCCAGTCAGATTTCCTGTTACAGCAGCAAAAAACAGATGAAGATAGGGAGAGAAAAATCTACAGGGTACAGAAAAAGTAACTGCATCCTTGGGGTCTAGGCCGAGAGTCATAAAGTCAAAAGCCTACAGAGGCTGGGCAGTTAACTTAGATAGAATCAAGTATAAGCTCCATGGGTATGCTGGGGACACTGGAGAACTAAAGGGTTCCCATAGAAGGAGACTTGGTAGGAATGTGATTCGTTCCTAGAAATTCTATGTTACTCCCAGTAAAAGTAAAAATTTGAACATTTTGTGTTTTAAAAAAAATCTCTGCATTTAAAATGTAGGCAATTAATTAAACTTCCAAAATTACTGCAGGCCAAAAAACAAAACAAAACAAAAAAATATGTTGGCAACTGAGTTCCTTGAGCTTCTGCTTTGTAATTTCTAGGTCTTAAATTTTAGGGCAAGGGTAGCCCAAATGTTTTATATTAAGCGTTAAAGTATACATTCTCCTGAACTCATGTGATTAAGTTGATAAAAACAGTATAGAGCATGAAGGAAAACTATAAGTTTGTTGTTAATTATAGACATAAGGTATATAAGATGACTCAGAAAACTAGAAGAGACCAAAATTTGTTTGGCTGAATAAAACTGACACTATTTACTGGGACTATTTTCTTATAAGGAAATACTCCAGCCTACCATTATAGAATTCCATTTTTGGTCTTATGCAGTGTGAAACAACTGTTTTTTGTAATGTCTTTTCACCACTATAATAACGTAGTTTGTATATTGATATAAGTTTAATGTTTAAAGGTAGAGCAAGATGGTAGATGGTAAAAGAAAAGGCTCCACTGATCATCCTATCCAGCCTGTGGAACACCAAACTTTAACAAGATTAACAAAATAGCATGTCTATAAGAACAAAAATCAAGTGAGCAATCACAGTACTTGGTTGTAACTTCACATAACTGAAAGAGGCACTGAAAAGGGTAGATGAGATAGTTTTAAATCACTGATGGCATCCCTTTCTCCTCCCTCAGCAGTGTCTATGTGGTGCGGAGAGAACAATCTGTGTACTTGGGCAAGGGAGAGCATAGTGAATCGGGGGCATTGCATTGAACTCAGTGCTGCCCTGTCACAGTAGAAAACAAAACCATGCTGAGCTCAGCCAGTGCTCACCCACAGAAGGAGCATTTGGAACAGACCTAGTCAGAGAAGTGCCCATCCCAGTGGTTAGAACTTGAGCTCTGGCAAGCCTTGCCACCGTGGGCTAAAGTGCTCTAGGGTTCTAAATGAACTTGAAAGGTAGTCTAGGACACAAGGAATGCAATCGCTAGGCAAAGTCCTGATGGTTCACTGGGATTAGAGCCAGTGGAATGGGGCAGAGCATGACCTAGTAAGACACCAGACAGGTCAGGAGGCGGAGTGCTTGTGCCTCCTCTACCCCAACCCGTGGCAGTGCGGCTCACAATAACAAAAGTGACATCTTTCCGCTTGAGGAAAAGGAGAGAGAAAAGAGGACTTTGTCGCATCTTGGATACTAGCACAGGCACAGTAAGATAGAGTACTGGGTAGAGTCATGAGAACCCCAATTCGGGCCATAGTTTCTAGATGATGTTTCTAGCACATCCTGGGCCAGAAGGAAACATGCTGCCTTTAAGGGAAGGACCCAGTCTTGGCAAGATTAATCACCTGCTGACTAAAATGCTCTTGGGCCTTGAAGAACTAGCAGTGATACCTAGATTGTATGTAATGCACCTCGGGTGAGTCTCTGAGATGTGCTGGCTTTAGATACCAGCTCAGCTGCAGTGAACTAGAGGACCAAGTGGGCTCTTCAGATCCCTGAGTCCAGGCCTAGGTTCTTGCACAGCATGTCTGGACCTGCCCTGGGCCAGAGGGGAGCCCACTGTCCTGAAAGGAGAGTCCCAGCCCTGGTAGCATTCACCACAAGCTGACTGAAGATAACTTGGGCCTTAAGTGAACATTGGTGGCAGCCTGGCAGAACTCCTGTGTGCTGGCGGTGGTGGTGATCATGGGGAAAGGCTCCTCCACCTGTGGAAAGGGGACAGGGAAGTAAGAAAAACTTTGTCTTATGGTTTGAATGCCAGCTTGGCCACAGTAGAATAGGATGCCAGGTAGATTTCTAAGGTGTTTGACTCCAATCCCTGTCTCCAAGATAGTACCTTGGGACCTGCACAGGGAATGGAGAAACTTACCATTTTCAAGGGAAGGACACAAACCTGATTAGCTTTGCCACCTGCTGATTGTGGAGCCCTCGGCCCTACATACAGGGTAGTCAGGTAGTGGTTACAGCAGGCCTTGGATGTGGCTCAGTGCTGTGCTGGCATCAGGTCTGACCCAGGGCATTTCTAGTGGTGGTAGCCACAGGAGTGCTTCTGTCACTGTACCCCCAGCCCCAGGCACCTCAGGACATAGACAGAAACTCCGTTTGTTTGGGAGAAAGTAAGGGAAGAGAATAAGAGTATCTGCCTAGCTAATTGAGATAATTCTTCCGGATTTTATACGAGACCTCCAAGGTGGTACATCAACAAATCTGTGAGAACCACAGTAATACTGGGATTGGGGCCCTTGAATTCCTGGAAATCCTTCCCAAGAAGAATGGGCATAAACAAGGTCAGATTATGAAGACCACAATAAATTCCTGACTCTTCAATGCCAGGACAATGACAAATATCTACAAGTATCAAGACCAGCAGAAAAGCATAGTCTCACCAAATAAACCATAATAAAGTACCAAGGCCAATCCTGGAGAAATAGAGATATGTGATCTGTCAGATAGAATTCAAAATTGCTGTTTTGAGGAAATTCAAAGAAATTCAAGATAACATAGACAAGGAATTTAGAATTCTATTGGATAATTTTAACAAATATTTAATGAAAAAGAAGCAGAAGCTGTAGAGTTGAAAAATGAAAGTGATATGCTGGAGAATGCATGAGTTTGCTAAGAACAGAATTAATGAATCAGAAAAAAAGAATTTGTGAGCTTGAAGACGGGCTATTTGAAAATACACATTTGGAGGAGATAGAAAGGAATAATAAACAATTAAGTGCACCTGCAGGACCTAGAAAATAGCATTGAAAGGTCAAGTCTAAGAGTTACTGGTTTTAAAGAGGAGGTAGAGAAAGATAGAGTGGCAGAAAGTTTATTCAAAGGGATAATCACAGAGAACGTCCCAAGCCTAGAAAAAGATATCAACTCCAAGTACAAAAAGGTTATAGACCACCAGGTAGATTTAACCCAAAGAAGACTACCTCAAGCCATTTAATAATCAGACCCCCAAATATCAAC
This sequence comes from Papio anubis, assembly GCF_008728515.1. Classification (NCBI taxonomy): domain Eukaryota; kingdom Metazoa; phylum Chordata; class Mammalia; order Primates; family Cercopithecidae; genus Papio; species Papio anubis. The sequence goes on along the minus strand of NC_044985.1, from coordinate 67,386,053 downwards.
AATAAAGAAAGGGTTCTAAAAGCAAGTGAAAAGAAAAAATAACATACAAAGAGGCTTCAATATGTCTGACAGCAGATTTTTCAGTGGAAACATTACAGGCCAAGAGAGAGTGGCCTGACATATTGAAGGTGCTGAAGGAGAAAAACAGAAACAAAACTTTTACCCTTGACTAGTATATCTGGACAAAATATCCTTCAAACATGAAGGAAAAATGCTTTCCTACACAAATAAAAGCTGAAGTATTTCATTAATACCAGACCTGTCTTACAAGAAATGTTAAAGAGAGTTCTTCAATCTGAAAGAACAGAATGTTAATGAGCAATAAGAAGTCATCTGAAGGTACAAAATTCACTGGTAAGAGTAAGCACACAGGAAAACACACAATATTATAACACTGTAATTGAGGTATCTGAACTACTTTTATGTGGAAATACTGAATAACTGACCAATAACTACAACAACTTTTCAGGACACAGAGTATGATAAGACATAAAGAGAAACAACAAAAAGTTAGAAAGTAGTCTGGGGGATGAAGCTAAGGTGTAAAGTTTTTACACTTGATCTTAGCCAAACGGCCAAGAAGCAGTGGTGTGTAGAGTTTTTGTTAGTGCTCTTTTTACGTGTTTGTTAATTTGTTTATACAATCAGTATTAAATTTTCATCAGCTTAAAATAATGAGTTATAACATTTGCAAGCCTCATGGTGACCTCTAATCAAAAAACATACAAGAGATACACAAAAAATAAAAAGAAATTAAATCATACCACCAGAGCATATAACCTTTGCTAAAAGGAAGACAAGAAGAAAGTGAAGAGAAGGAAACTGCCAGAAAAAAAAAATGGCAGGAGGCAGTTCTCACTTGCCAATGATAACATTGAATGTAAACGGCCTAAACTCTCCAATAAAAAGACAATAAAAAAAGATAATAAAAATAGTGGCTGAATGGATTAAAATAAGACCCAATAATCTGTTGCCTATAAGAAACACACTTCACCTACAAAGATACATACAGACTGAAAATAAAGGGATGGAAAAAGATATTCCATGCTGATGGACACAAGAGAAGGAGTAGTTATATCAGACAAAATAGATTTCAAGACAAAAACTCTAGGAAGAGACAAAGGAGGTCATTATATAATGATAAAGAGGTCAGTTCAGCAAGTGAATATGATAGTTGTAAATATATGTGCATCCATCATTGAGCACCTATATATATATATAAAGCAAATATTATTACAGGTAAAGAAACAAATAGACCTCAAAACAATAATACCTGGATACTTCAACAACACATTTTCAGCATTGGACAGACCTTCCAGACAGAAAGTCAACAAAAAATTGGGCTTAATCTGCACTGTAAAATCAATGTGCCTAATAGGTATTTACAGAACATGTCATACAATGGCTGAAGAATACACATTCTTTGCCTCAGCACATGTATTATTCTCAAGGATAGACCATATGTTGGGTCACAAAACAAGTCTTAAAACACTCAAAAATTGAAATAATATCAAGCATCTTCTCTGACCACAAGAAAATAAAGCCTAGAAATCAATGTAACAAAAGGAATTTTGTAAACTATACAAATACATAGAAATTAAGCATTATGCTCCTGAATGTCCAGTGAGCCAATTTTTCAAGAAATTTTTCATTTTTTTCAATTTTAAGAAAATTGAAAATTTTTTGAAAACAAATGATACTGGAAACACAACATGCTAAACACTACAAGATACACGAGAGCAGTACTTGCCAGGAAATCCATAGTTATAAGCAACTACATATAAAAAAGGAAAGCTTCAAATAAGCAATCTAATGATGCATCTTAAAGAACTATAAAAAAGCAAGAGCAAACCAATCTTAAAATTAGTAGAAGAAACTAAAAACAGAGCACAAATAAATGAAATTGAAATGAAAAACAATACAAAATATAAATGAAACAAAAAGTTGGTATTTTCAAAGGATAAACAAAATTAAGAAACCTTTAGCCAGACTAAGGAAAAAAGAAAACCCAAATAAATCAGAGATGAAAAAGAAGTCATTGCATCTGATACTACAGAAATTCAAAGAATCATTAGTAGCTACTATGAGCAACTCGATGCCAACAAATTGAAAAATCTTGAGAAAATGGACAAATTCCAACACATACAACCTACCAAGCTTGAGCCATGAAGAAATTCAAGAGGTGAACAGAACGATAAGAAGTGATGAGATTGAAGCCATAATAAAAAGTCTGTTAATACAGAAGAGCTCAGACCTGAAAGCTTCGCTGCTGAATTCTACCAAATATTTTAAGAATAATTAACACCAATCCCACTCAAACTATCTTGAATAAACAGAGCAGGAGGGAATACTTCCAAATGCATTTTACAAGACCAGTAGTACCCTGATACAAAAACCAGACAAACACACACCGAAAAGAAAAAAAAAAAACTATAGGCCAATATCCCCGATGAATATTGATGCAAAAATCCTCAACAAAATATGAGCAAACTGAATTCAACAATATGTTAAAAAGATAATTTATCATGACCAAGTGGGATTTATTTCTGGAATGCAAGAATGGTTGAGGCCGGGCGCGGTGGCTCACGCCTGTAATCCCAGCACTTTGGGAGGCCGAGGCGGGCGGATCACAAGGTCAGGAGATCGAGACCACGGTGAAACCCCGTCTCTACTAAAAATACAAAAAATTAGCTGGGCGCGGTTGTGGGCGCCTGTAGTCCCAGCTACTCGGGAGGCTGAGGCAGGAGAATGGCGTGAACCCGGGAGGCGGAGCTTGCAGTGAGCCGAGATCGCGCCACTGCACTCCAGCCTGGGCGACAGAGCGAGACTCTGTCTCAAAAAAAAAAAAAAAAAAAAAAAGAATGGTTGAACATATGCAAATCAATCAATGTAATACATTATATCAACAGAAAGACAAAAACGGCATGGTCATTTCAACTGATGCTGAAAAAACATTTGATAAAACTCAACATCCCTTCATGATAAAAAACTCTCAAAAAATGGGATATAGAAAGAAGAAATACAACACAATAAAAGCCACATACCACAGACCCACAGCTACTATTATACTGAATGGGGAAAAACTGAAAACCTTTCATCTAAGATCTGGACATGACAAGTATGTTCCCTGTTACTGTTATTCAACATAATACTTAAAGTCCTAGCTAAAGCAATCAGACAAGAGAAGGAAAGAAATAGCAACGAAATTGGAAAACAGGAAATCAAACTATCCTTGTTAGCAGAGGATATAATCTTATATTTGGAAAAACCTAGATTCCACCAAAAAAACTGCTAGAATTGATAAACAGATTCAGTAAATTTGCCGGATACAAAATCAACATACAAAACTCAGTAGCATTTGTATATGCCAACAGCAAACGATCTGAAAAAGAAAGTAATCCCATTTATAGTAGCCACACATAAAATTAAATACCTAGGAATTAACCAAAGCAAGAAAGATCTCTACAATGAAAACCATAAAATACTGATGCAAGAAACTGAGAAGCACACACAAAAAATGGAAAGATATTCCATGTTTGTGGATTGGAAGAGTCAATATTGTTACAATGTTCATACTACCCAAAGCAGTCTACAGATTCAACTCAACGCAACCCCTATCAAAATACCAATGATGTGATTCACAAAAATAGAAAAAACTATCCTAAATTTTATATGGAACCACAAAAGACCAAGAACAGCTAAAGCAATCCTGAGAAAAAGAACAAAACTGGAGTTGTCATGTTACCTGACTTGAAATTGTACTGAAGATATATAGCAAATACAGCTATTATGGTACTAGCATAAAGACAGATGCATAGACCAATGGAACAGAATATAGCATCCAGAAATAAATTCATACATCTACAATGAATTCATTGTCAACAAAGGTGCAAAGAACATTCATTGGGAAAAAACATACTTTAATAAATGGTGCTGGGAAAACTGGATCTTCATATGCAGAAGAAACTAGACCCCTATCTCTAACCATATAGAAAATCAAATCAAAATCGATTGTAGACTTAAATCTAAGACCTCAAAGTATGAAACTACAGAAAGAAAATATTGGAGAAACTCTCCAGAACATTGGACTTAGCAAAAATTTCTTTAGTAATACCTCCAAAGTACTGGCAACCAAAGCACAAATGAACAAATTGGATCATGTCGAGTAAGAAACCTTCTAGACATCAAAAGAAACAGTCGAGAAAGTGAAGAGACAACCCACAGAATGGAAGAACATATTTGCAAACTATCCACATGACAAGGGATTAATAACCAGAATATAGAAGGAGTTCAAACGACTCTATAGAAAAAAATCAAGTGATCCGATTTAAAAATGGGCCAAAGATTTGCATAGACATTTCTCAAAATAAGACATATGAATGGTGAACAGGCATGTGAAAAGATGCTCAACATCATCAGAGAAATGCAAAACAAAACTACAATGATATATCATCTCACTTCAGTTGAAATGGATTTTATCCAAAAGACAGGCATAACAAATGCTAGAGACGATGTGGGGATAACTTCCACCATTGGTGGAAGTGTAAAGTAGTGCAATGACTATGAAAAAATGTGGAAGTTCCTCAAAAAACTAAAAATAGAGCTACCGTATGACCCAGCAGTCCCACTGCTAGGCATATACCCAAAATAAAGGAATTGAGGAAATTGAAGACATGTCTGCACTCCCATGTTTGTCGCAACACCATTCACAGCAGCCAGGATTTGGAAGCAACCTAAATGTCCATCAACAGACAAATGGATAAGGAAAATGCGTTGCATATACACAATGGCATAGTATTCAACCATTAACAAGAATGAGATGCTGTCATTTGCAACAACATGGATGGAGCTGGAGGTCATTATGTTCAGTGAAATAAAGCAGGGCATAGAAACAAAAACTTTGCTTGTTCTCACTTATTTGTGGGACCTTGAAATTAAAACATTTGAACTCATGGATAATAGAAGAATGGTTATCAGAGACCGGAAAAGAGAGTGGGGTTGTAGGGGGTGAAGTGAGGATAGTTAATGGGTCCAAAAAATGGTAGAAAGAATGGATACGACCTAGTATTTGATAGTGCAACAGGGTGACTATAGTCAATAATAATTTAATTATACATTTAAAAATAAGTAAAAGTATAGTTGGATTATTTGTAACACAAAGGATATTGTGTCATTGAATATTGAAAATATTGAAAGGATGTGAACCCTATTTTCCATGATGTGGTTATTATACATTGCATGCCTGTATCAAAGTATCTCCTGTACCTCTAACTATATATACCTACTATATGCCCACAAAAATTAAAAATTAAAAATTTAAAGTTTATAAAATGTAAATATTTCTATAACAGTATTTTGTCTGATTTGTTTCTTAAATCAGAGTTCAATGCTGCTTCTGTATAGATCTGATGTTGATTTTTATAATTTAATATTTTTAAATGGATTGAAATCAGACTATTAAATATATTTTTGTTATTTATCATAATAATGTTTAAAATTACCAAAACTAAGCTTTTAGGTTTCATTTGGATAATACTGATAATTTGGTAAATCATTTTGTTAAATCACATATATTTTAAAATAAGCATGTAAATTTTTTAATGAATTAAATATTTAAATGAAATATTTAAATATTTATAATTGGCATTATCTATGGGATTTGTAATAATTAGAATATTGAATAATCTGATTAATTGAAATGAATTTTTCTTTCAATTTGACTTTAAGATCTGGGGTACATGTGCTGAACATGTAGGCTTGTTACATAGATATACGTGTCCCATGGGGGGTTGCTGCACCAATCAACCCATCGTCTAGGTTTTAAGCCCCACATACATTAGGTATTTATCCTAATGCTCTCCCTCCCCTTTCCCACCACCCCCTGACAGGCTCTGGTGTGTGATGTTCACCTCTCTGTGTCCATGTGTTCTCATTGCTCAACTCCCACTTATGAGTGTTTGGTTTTCTGTTGCTGTGTTAGCTTGCTGAGGATGATGGTTTCCAGCTTCATCCATGTCCCTGAAAAGGACGTGAACTCTTTCCTTTTTTATGACTGCATGATATATACATATACATGATGTATATGTACCACATTTTCTTTATCCAGTATTTCATTGATGGACATTTGGGTTAGTTCCAAGTATTTGCTATTGTGAATAGTGCTGCAATAAACATAACGTGTGCAGGTCTCTTCATAGTAGAATGATTTATAATCCTTTGGGTATATACCCAGTAATGGGATTGCTGGATCAAATGGTGTTTCTGGTTCTAGATCCTTGAGGAATTGCCATACTGTCTTCCACAATACTTGAACTAATTTACACTCTAACTTTCAATATTCTAACTTTTAGGTGAAGAAAGCCCTACTCCTTTAGTTTTAGAAAAGAGGAACAATGTAAAGAAATATTTTAGAATGTGTTACTGGTTATCTGTTGGCTGCTTTGATAATTAAAATTAGAGATATTTGTGAAAATAAGTTGAAATATGTTTGATCAACTTGTCTTATGTGAGCTTTATCAGTTCCAGCAATCCATAGTAAACCTTTAATGTAATCAAGAGTTTCATTATATATTTATTATTGTATCAAAAAAGTGACACCTGTGCTCCCACAGTAAGTCAAATGAGAAATCTTACCTTTATGTAACATATAAATTATTTTAAGCAAAATTCTCTTTGATATGGTTTGGTTCTGTGTCTCCACCCAAATCTCATCTTGTAGCTCCCATAATTCCCACGTGTCGTGTTGTGGGAGGGACCCGGTGGGAGATGATTGAATCATGGGGGTGAGTCTTTCTCATGCTGTTCTTGTAATAGTGAATGGGTCTCATGAGATCTGATGGTTTTTAAAACAGGAGTTTCTCTGCACAAGCTCTCTTTGCTTGCTGCCATCCACATAAGATGTGACTTGCTCCTCCTCGCCTTCTGCCATTATCATGAGGCTGCCCAGCCATGTGGAACTGTAAATCCATTAAACCTCTTTTTCTTCCCGGTCTCAGGTATATCTTTATCAGCAGTGTGAAAATGAACTAATACAATCTTAAATTAGGATAATTCCTAGTGGATCTTGAAATAAGTTTAAATCTTTTAGGTAGGGTATTCTAGTGCCACTGTGGCAGGTTAACACAAAGTTAGTGAGTTAAAAAAATGCAGACTTATTATCTTACCGTTCTAGAGGCCAAAAGTTAATCCAGGTCTCTCTGAGTTAAAATTAAGGAATAGAGAGAGCTACGTTCCTTTCTGGAGGCTCCAGGGAAGAATCCATTTTCCTGAATTTGGGAGCTTTGTGAAGGGTGCCCTCATTCTTTGACTGATGGCCCCTTCTATCTTCAAAATCAGCAATGTCTGGTTGAGTCTTTTATTGCATCACACATTGATTCTTCTGACTAAACTTTTTCCATTCAAAGACCCTTGTGATTACATTGGGCCCACCTGGATTATCTAAGATAACCTTTTTTATTTTAAGGCAAGTTGATTAGCAACCTTATTTTCATCTGGAACCTTAACTCCTCTTGCCATGTAACAAAACATATTCACAGATTCTGAGGACTGGGAGTGTACATCCTTGGGGTGGCCATTATTTTTCCTGTCATGGTGAATTTTAATTGTTACTCAATATAAAATCAGGGATTGTAAACTTGTGGCTCATGGGTTTTATGTTAAAAACACAGTCTTGGTAAAATATTCTAAATATCTAGATTCTACAGAAAAACAAAATTGGGCATCTATGACTTCACAACAACTGGGTAAATTGCATTAGTATTTCCTCAAATTAAATGGGTCATGTGTCCTTTGTTTTATCAGTGTCTTCATTGCCCACAGTTGTATCTCTAAATCTGAGACAGTTTTCTCCCTGTCATTTGGTCCATTTTTTTAAATATATGTATTACTTAATTGGTCTCTGTCAGCATTTAACATCCTATGTTAAATAAATGAGTAAATGTCCACTATGTCCATTTGCAGTAAGTATACACTTTACTTACAACAATAGAATGAACAAAGCAATACATTATATTTCTATTTCTTTGAATTAGATTCCTATATCCCATTTAACCTAGTGGTAGAAAACAGTGTCGTGTGTTATGGTGGCCAAATTCCCAGAGGAGTACTATTTGTCAAGCTGTAGCCTGGGTGAAAGTAATTATAATACATATATTCCATTAAGGATCCTTATGAAGATTATCTAAGTCCTGTAAATCAATAAGAGAAAGACAAACTACCTAACCAAAACTTGGGCGACATCTTCAACAGACACTTAGAAAGCTCTTCTAATGACCAATAAACCTAACAAAAGATGCTCAATATTGTTATTCAAGAAGTAAATGAAATTGAGACCTTTGTGGGATACCACTACATACCTACAAAAGTGGAAAAAATTGAAGAGACTGTGACAGTATCATGTTTTAGTGAAGACATGAGACAACTGGAGCTATGCTGCTGATAGTAATATAAATTGATACAACAACTTTGGAAACTCCTTGGCTATATTTACTAAAGCTATATTTATACCCGCCTCTGATCCAACAATTCTACTCATATTTTATACATCACAGAAATTAGGGCATATGTTCATCAAAAGACAAAATGTTTAAAGTAGCTTTATTTATGCTAGCTCCCAGCTAAGAACAACCATATGTTGATCAACGGGAGAATATATAAATTGTAGAACGTTCATACAATGAAATACTTCCTATTTTATAAAAATGAGCTGTTGCAAACAATATGGATGATTATCAGAGACAAGAGCACCTACGTTCATATGAAATGAATGTGAAATTCATATGAAATTCCAGAATAGGTAAACTAATTTATAGTGACAGAAGTCTGAAGAGTGGGAGAGACACAAGGGAACAGTCTGTCATGCTGGAAATTTCTGTTTCAGTTGTGGTGATTATATGAGCATATACACATATAAATATTTATTAAACTTTAAGACTCAGGTGGCCAGGCCTGGTGACTCATGCCTGTAATCCCAGCACTTTGGGAGGCCAAGGCAGGTGGATCACCTGAGGTCAGGAGTTCAAAGCCAGCCTGGTCAACATGGTGAAACCCCATCTCTATTAAAAATACAAAAATTAGCCAGGGGCAGTGGTGGGTGGCTCTAATTCCAGCTACTCGGGAGGCTGAGGCAGGAGAATCACTTGAACCCTGACAGCAGAGGTTGCAGTGAGTCGAGATCATGCCATTGCACTCCAGCCTGGGTAACAGAACAAGACTCTGTCTCAAAAAAAAAAAAAAAAAAAAAAAAAAAAAAGATGCAGGTATGTGTGTTAAACCTTAAAAGTTTTAAAGAGTCAAGTTTTAACATTTGTGTTATTGTCTTGTCATGTTTAATTTTATACATATGTTAAAATCCTAGGTCATTATTATTTTGTACATACAGTATTCCTTTAGATTTAACCTCGTGTTTAGCCTTCCAAGTATACTTTATTAATTTTTAAATTTTTAATATTTTCCCCTTTGGTATTTTTCTTCTGCCTAAGGAAATCCCTTTAGTATATTTTAAATGCAAGTTGTATAGTAATGAATGCTCTTAGTTTTTGTCTAAAAATGCTTATTTTTTATTGCTGATATAGTATATTTTCTGTGTGCATGAAAGTCTTTTTTGGCATCTTGGTTTTTACAATACTTTAAAGATGTTGTTTCGTTGTCTTCTGGGTTCCATAATTTCTCATAAGAAGTTAGATGTCATTTTCATTGTTGCTGCTTTATCTTATTTCTTGATATTGTGAACACTTTGTGTTTGATTTTCAAAACTTCATAGTTTACTTAAGTGTGGTTTTCTTTATATGCATCTAGCTTGGGATTGCAGAACTTTTAAATTTGTACATTGTTACTGCTCATCAGTTTTTGGAACATTGCCTCCATCTGTGACTTCAAATCACATATGCTATATATTTATACATGTTAACTATGTCCGACATGTGTCTTATAATTTTTTCTCCCTTTTGTCTCTCTACCTTTTGCTTTGAACATTTGGCTAATCTTCTCTTCTGCTGCTATAGCCAATCTTCTCTTTATGTCTATCCATTCAGTTACTAATTTCCTTTAGCATTAAGCTGTCCATTTGGTTATCTAGTAAAATTTGCCATCTCTCTCTCTATATATATGTGTGTGTGTAATTTAATGAATTTATTATATGTAATAAATATATGTAATATGAAATATATATTACACATGTAATATATAATGTTAATGTATAATATGTTAAATTACAGATATATATGTAATATGTAAGATGTATATTTTATATTACATATATGTACGTATTATATATGTAATATATGTAATATGAAATATATTATGTATTATATATTACATATATACCTGTAATTTAACAAATTTACTATAGCTATTTTAAACATTAATTGTTGATAACTAAAATATATGGATATCCTATAGGTTTCTTCTCTTGTCTGATTTTTTTCTCTTGGTTATTCTTTGTATGATTTGGCTAATATTTTTTATTGCTGTATACTGAGAACAAAGATCTGTATAGAATGTAGGTGGTATTTTATTCTATCATAAAGAAGACTTTTCTTCACTACATTTATAGAGTGGGGGAGGACTACCAATTAGATACTGAGCTAATCTGAGCCTGCCTTGAAGCTTAATAAGGCTCAACCTATCTCTAATTTTCACCCATTTTTAGACTATGAGCCTCTAAGGCTTTCACTTGAGAGCTTGCGGGGCTGTTCACCTTCAGTACCAAGAAAATATAACAAATTTTGCTATGATTTTTCAGAGGCTTTTACCTGAGGCCGCTTGTAACTGCAAATTATGACAGTTTGCCACTTTTTCTAGAGCCTTTAACTATAGCCTTGTAATTACAGGGACTCCTCCCATATGTGAATCTTGGCCTTTACAGCACTACTACATGGTGGGTGATATAGTCTGGCTTTGTATCCCCACCCAAATCTCATCTTGAATTATGCGGGGATCTGTCCTGCAGACCCCAGCTGCACGACAGATGAGACACATACTCAGACATAGATATTCAGTGAAAAAGCAGGCCAGGGGGCTGATGGCACTAGGGGCCAAAGAGTTTGCAGCCCCTCTAAGCTGGCAGTGCTCACATTTATTTAGTACAGATTTAATTGACAAAGACTTTGAGTCAACACACCTGTAGGTAATTAACCTGGTCACTCTCCCCTGGAGAGAACCATCCTGGCCACGAATGATCAAAGGTTGGTCTTAGGATGACATGAATAAAAAAGCTGTTTAAACTACTCTACATTCCTTTGTATCTGTGCCCTAAACTCTTTGGCTCCTGAAAGGAAAATCCAGCTATCTTCAGCCAAACTATCTGAAGCTATGCAAACCCCACATGCCTTCCAAGAAGATTTGCTTCTTTCTATTCCTATAATTTCTTCTGCCACTCTGACTGATCTCCCACATAATGATAATCCCTAGTTGTTGGGGGAGGAACCTGGTAGGTGATTGGATCATGGAGGCAGTTTCCCCCATGATGTTCTTACGACAGTGAGTGAGTTTTCATGAGAGCTGATGGTTTTAAAAATGTTTGGCAAGTTCCTTCTTCACTCTCTTCTCTCTCCTCCAGCCTTATGAAAAAGGTACCTGCTTTTCCCCTTCCACCATGATTATAAGTTTCCTGAGGCCTCCCCAGTCATCCAGAATTGAGTCAATTAAACCTCTTTCCTTTATAAATTACCAGTCTCGGGTATTTCTTTATAGCAGTGTAAAAATGGACTAATACAGCAGGAAGTTCTGTTTTTAAGGCTTTTTTTTGGCTTAGCCCTTTAGCCTTCAGCATTGTAGTCTCAGGATTTGGAAAACAAGGGTTTTCAGAGGAACCAGTCATTGTTTCAGGTCCTTCAATCTTGAATTTTGTCACTTCTTCATATCACTGCCAAAACTTTTACTAGTATTGCTGTTCTCTAGCAGTAGCCCTCTGTTTGTGCCGAGTCCAGATGTGTAGCCTCTAGCCTTCACCCAGAATTCACAAAGGCCCTAAGGTAAAAGTGGCTGTAGACTCACAACTTACCTCTGAGAAGTTCAACCCCGTTCAAAACTTAGTGTCTCTAGTTCTTATTTCTTCTGCAGCATTCTGATGCCTTTAAGAATATAACTTTTGTATTCAATATTGGTTTTATAGTTCTTGGTGGGATCTTTGGCTGCTACAATGATTCCACACCACCCCATCTTAGCAACCTCATTATTTGAATAAATGTGTGCATGACAATGTGCTAAATGTTTACCTTGCCAAGGAATAGAACTTGATTTTTTCCTAATGATTTAAAGATTGTTGTAATTACAGGATATATACAATAAAAGAAAACTAATAAAACAGAACGTTGTGAGCTAACTTGCTAATAAATTGTATGAATTATACAGTTAGAAGGCCAAAAGAGATTTCGTGTTCTAAGATAAGAAAGGCAACCTTATAAAGTTAACTTTAAAGAAAGGGTATCATGCACTAAGAAGACCAAAATAATGCTTGGGAATTTTAATCTATATATTAACATATAATCTATATAATTTAATCTAGAGCCTAAATAAATCACTCAAGCAAATAAAGATGTAAAGCTAGTAACCAATAGTTGAGATATCTTCCAATGCTGCGTCTTATGGAATTGGCCTTCTATCATATTTTGATAAAATTAAAAGTAATAATTGTATTGATCCTGTAGTATGTATCTTTCCCAACAGTAGCATTATTAAAATCTTAATGTAACCATTAGTAATAGGAGCAATTCCTACTTCTTCGCTCAAGAATGAAAATCAAATAATTGATGACAAAATGTAGGAAGTCTACCAAATATCTAGGTAAGAGGAGAGACTTGATTTTGGGTCTCCAATATTAAGGCTTAATTTCTGCAAAGAAATTTTTAAAAATGCAACAGAATTATAAATATTGACATGAGGCAAAAAAGGAAAAGAGAAGAAATTGGCGAGGGTGAACTTAGAGCTGCCCGTCTGAATTTTCTGTGGCTCAGTTCTGACTGGCTTTTTAATGTCTGAGTCTTGTTTATGTCTATGAGAAATATTAGAAAAATACAATGACATAATCCAAGATACTTTCAAAATACATAAAGGCTATAAGGAAATGAGAAGAAAACGGTAATGAACAACAACAGATGTTTCTTTCTTGGATGAGTAATTAGAGATAGAAATAGCATCTTTCAGAAAGCAAAAAGGTTTTTATCACCAAGTCTTCAGGAATTCAGTAAGATATTCTCAAATATGCATAAATTTTAAAACTTTAAAAAATGAAGAGTAAATGCGGATCTATAAGCTCCAAGAGGTTATGTATTGGTCCCAATCTTATATACGTTGATGGACCAGGCAAAAGCCACAAAAGTCTCTCCTTAACAACATGTTTCTGTATCTGAAATTATATAATAATTTCATTCTTTTGGGTTGAAGTGTGAATGTCTGTATTCTACTGTATACTATTTTTTGGGTAATATATCACTTTTTTAAAACTAGCTTTTCCATGTTGATGTATCAGTAGGAAAATGTAAAAGAATAGTTGGTTAAAAGGAAGGGCACGTGGCATAGGATATTTTGCAGTAAAGAGGTACAATGCAGGTTTGTATTACTTGAAAGCTTATATCCACTTTTCATATACTATTGATAGCTCTTACTAAATCCAATACCAGGCACATTGGATACTTCAGAAAGGTACTATGAGATGGGAGAGTGAGGGGAGGGAGAAGGAGGGGAGAGTGAATGGTAAGGAAAAAAACGACCAACTTCTCTAGCTGTTTATTTTGGTCTGTTCAGCCTTACTATGTGAAGAAAAAAGTTATTGATATAGAATATTAGTCCTTTGGCTTATTCTTCTGCATAATCTATTTGCTCTTAACATTACTGTTTGAAAGTTTGACCAGCTGCCTGATTCTTCTGTTGTGCTTTCTCTTTCCTTCCCTGTTCAGAGCTCCATTTCTGGCAGCTCCACACCCCTCCTGCTCCCAAATCCCCATAGAAAGAAAGTGGACAGTGTTGTGAATGTTGAAGTGTTTGACACCCTCAGGATTTTAATTTCAAAATGGCATTATGTAGGTCAATCTTATTAACTAAGCCACATGGTTGAAGGCTATAATTATGATTTCTGTCATTAAATTTCTGAGTCATTTGGAGAAATTGTGTTGAAGTTTATATTTTTCCATTTTTATCCATCAAAGACAGCCTTACTGCCCTACCAATATTGGATCCTCAGCATTAGACACTATGGTTTTAATGTTGTTTTGCCTGTGTGTTTGTGCGCATATCTGTGTCTGAATTACAATGCTTTGCTTGTCTTTCTGGAGTTTTACTATGGGCCTGGATCTGTGGGTCTCTGCCTGCTTCTAGTAGTGTTAACAGAACACATGCAGTAGCCAGGATCAGCGTGTTATTAAAGCAGTGATCATCACTTTGGGGCTTTTTCTAACATAACCAAGGTTAAATCATAGTATTTTGTTACACTTTACATAGTTCTTAATTTTTATTTTATCTTTTAACTATAAGGTTGTTTTTTTTTTTTATCATTGATATTGGGGAAATGTAAGTACTGAGAAGTATTCACACATTCTTCATGACAGAAGTAAAGGAAGAAAACAGTTGTGTTTTGTTAGGCTGTATATTGGCTTTATTAGATAATTTTTTATTAGTTTTTCACCCTTGTGACACTATGCAGTCCCAAAAGTATAATCATTAGTGTGTACATATCTTAGATGCTTTTTATATTTTAAGCTCTATTACTGCAAAAATGCTTCTAATATTTTAAACACAAAAAAACGTAAATTCCTATTTTTGCATTTAATGAAACTTTTAAATTGTTTTCTCATGCTGATAACTGTGTAATATTGTGTTTGCAATCTGTGTCCAAATTGTAATGAAAGGCTCAAAATTGTAGTAATGTTCTAGACTATGAGAAATACCTGTGTCAACTGCTTTACTTCTATTGCTAGATTTTAGTCCTAGAAAATGAGGGAGTACTTAAACACACCATTTCACAGTGATGCAGCCCCACTGTTTAGCATAGGTGTTTCTCTAATAGTGACACATTGAGGAGGTATAGGGTTTAATTGTCCAGAAACTTACATTTTACCTCTCTGATCTCATGGATTCATGCAACTACTTTAATAAAATTCGTAGCAATGTGGGCTAACTCTTGAGATTGTGAGAATTGTATTCTCAAGTGTATATTGCAGTCTATATTTTTTTCCTTGATATTTACTATACACATTAAAGGAATTTTCATTTATTTTCTCCGATATCTTATGAAATAAAATTCTAACAAATATCCAATTCGATTGTAATGTTCATTTAAGAAAAGATTTACATCTTCTTCCTCCAAGAAAGTGTAATGAATCAGAAAGCATTGATAAGAAAAGGTCTAACCATTTCCAATGAATCTGACTCATTTTTCTTTTTTCAAGGGATGAAAAACCTGAAAAATATTGTAGAACCAAGATCTAAGAAAGTTATCTTAATAGTTTTTAAAAATTTGTAGCCAAGTAACATTCAAATATGAAATTTTAAGAAATTAATTGAATTATGTTGCTTAGATTTTTAAAGTTATATTCTGGAATTCTTTGTTTGCTTTACAACTCTGAAAAGTCTAAAAGTCTTATTCAATCTGTGTTGGGTTTTTTCCCTGAAAGCACTGAAGTTGAATGATTTTTTAAAGTTGGTTTCTTTCAACTTTGGTGAGGTAAGGAGCCGGGTACATTTGACATATTCCATTTCTAGAAATAGCAGACTAAATTGTTTTAAATCGAAGCTCCTGTTGAGAACAAGTAGAAAAACTGGACAAAATTTGTTTAAATTAAAATTTTCTTGAGGACATTGAGATATACTGTACCAGCAAGGATTTGCAGTCTAACATTCAGGAGAAAAAATCAGCCCAGCGAGATGAGGTCGACATTTTCAGGCAAGGAATGTAATTAGAGTTAGGGGGATGTTTCATAATGAGAACTTAATTACCCTGAATGTGTAACAGTTCTAAATTTGTACATAACTAGTAACATGGCTTTAGATATAATAAAGGCAACATCGACAGAACTAAGAGAAATGCACAGATATACAATTATTATGTAAGATTTCCATATACCTTAACTTGTAACTAATAGAACAATCAGATACAACTAAGTATATAGAAGACCTGACCACCAGAATAACTCCACAGTGCCTCTCTGGAGCTTCCTGGGAGATCAAACAGCTCTGTGTGTCTTCTGGAGAAGCAGCTGGCAATTTGGCACTGTGTTCTCTGCCTGTGCTTTCTTCCTCACCTATCTCACTTCTCTGTCCCACTTACTTTTGCTGCTTTTGTAGTGCTTTTGCACTACACTGGATTAGCATACTGTTTCTGTTTTATAGGGGACTCATATTGAGAAAGAATGTTGTTCTTTAATAAGAATGTTTATTTGAAAAATATAGAGTTACTTCAGCACCTTCTTACCAAACAATGATACCCCAGGATACTTAAGCTCTCTCTATAGGTGATAAGGAGATTAGAATATTAACAACAACAACAAAAAGCAAGTGTTGATTGGTAGTTAACTATGGCATGAGCATAAAACTTTACCAATATTGTAAAAAGAACAGCATTAAAATATCAGTGTTCCCAACATCACTGCCACAGTAATGGGCAAAAGCAGTATTCTTACTCCACAGAATGAATGCAAAATAGAAGATGTATGTGAAGAGTTTTCTGTGGAGTCAAGAGTATTTGAAAAATAAATAGCATTTAGCAAAAACTATTGTGGGAAAAATTTAGTGAATTTCCAAAGACATGAAATACTGATTAATTTTGAGGTAAAGTACTGTATAATGTGCGATAATTAATGGGAGTTCTAAAAATTTAAGCCAGATGATTTACATAAATAGTAAAATATAATTTATCCCCAAACAAAATTCAATAAAGCATTTCATGTAAATTAATTTGGGAGAGTAGATTTTATAGCAGACAAGTGCCTGAAGAGTTAGCATATGGTCCAAAATGTAACTCTGGGAAAACACTAAATTCTAATCTGCTCTCTTTTTTTTTAGTTGAATAAATGTCTTCTCTAAAGAATTTGGTCTTTTAATTTCTTGATTTATTTATATTCTTATATTTAATGAGTATATACATTTCAGAAATTCTTTGAAAATATAAATCCAAAATAATGCATATAGCATGTGTATGGGTGATTCTGAAATATTCATTTTACCCCCCAGCTCAGTCTGTTCATTGTTCCAGGATGGCTTTTCCTGCACCACTGGGAATATTCCTCTTGAAAGCACACTATCACCTCAAAGTTGATATATCTCCAAATATAGAAGTCATAAATCATTTTCTACTCCTAATGAACCTCTAGTGCCTGCAATATCATATTCAAGCCATTCATCTTTCCAGGTTCATCTCACAGTGATCCCCTTCACTTACCCTGCACTTAATACAACAGTGGTATTAAATATTATCTAAAAATGATCTGTATTTTCTCACCACCTTGTTTCCTTTCATATGGTTCCTTTTGCCTGATGACACTGCTTCCAAAATATACCTTTGGTATATTCTGAACTTCTGTTTTTATAACCTCTTACTAATGGTTTCCAAACCCCTCAAGCCAACTTTTATTTTCCAGATTTCCACATACTTTTTGTTATTATTGGTGAACAATTTTTATTCTTGTAATAGATTATTCTTTTGGGTCATTTAGAATATTTTATTTATCTCAATCTGTTTTATAATGTGTAATACAATGCTTATTAGTAAGCTTGTGAAAATGTGGAAGTCTGGGGTTCCTCATAAACTAACAAGTAATATAGTAAGTCATATATTTTTTAATGTACACACATTGAAAGCTATTTTGGAAAACAGGCAGATTTTTCTATCTTACCGAGGAAAGGTTTACTTGGGGAGTGGCCAAACAACGGTTATTTAATTCCTATAAAGTGTTACCCTAATGCCTAATTCTGACTGAAATATAAATATCCATTGAAGTATGTTTTTGCCTGACAGCTGTCAACTAAAAAGGGACCATATATCATGGTGAATAGGGATGCTGATCATGCTAAAAACTTAAGGAAAATCATTTCGGTATTTTAAAAAATATAGTTATGAAAGTTAAGACTTCAGTTGAAATTCCTGAGGTATACCAGAATCTTCAAAGGTAAAACATCATCTTAACTCATTTATTTTATGGCATATCTCTCAGAACTTGACAACTATAATTTATTAATGAACTTGACTGGCTTCTAAAATCCTTTGACGTGAAGCTATCACATGCATTGGTAGACTCTGTGGTAGGGTACAGTAAGAACAGTGACTTCATTTTCTGCCATGTTATTTTAATTTACTTGCTGTTTTACCACTTTAAATGATTCACTGCATAGGTAAACACATAAGATTGGCAACTAAATAAATTATAATGATGGCAATATACCTTAAATTTGTATATTGATTTTTACATTTCAGTCATTGTTTTTCTAGACCATTTTATGATCACAATAATGGCAAGCAAATAGAATAATATTGTATCCTATGGAATTTGACAAATCAGTAAAGTTTCAACACAAGTCAGTTAAGCTACTTTTAAGAGTCTGCTAAGAAATGCTTATCCTACTCATCACACCTACAAACCCTAACAGGAGTATTTATTCTAATTCGTACTTACTGAGTCTGGGTCTATATGTCATTGAGTGGTATCTAAAGAATTATTTCTTTAATTAGATCCCATTTGTCAATTTTGGCTTTTGTTGCCATTGCTTTTGGTGTTTTAGACATGAAGTCCTTGCCCATGCCTATGTCCTGAATGGTATTACCTAGGTTTTCTTCTAGGGTTTTTATGGTATTAGGTCTAACATTTAAGTCTCTAATCCATCTTGAATTAATTTTCGTATAAGGAGTAAGGAAAGGATCCAGTTTCAGCTTTCTACTTATGGCTAGCCAATTATCCCAGCACCATTTATTAAATAGGGAATCCTTTCCCCATTTCTTGTTTTTCTCAGGTTTATCAAAGATCACATGGCCACTGGCCATCAGAGAAATGCAAATCAAAACCACAATGAGATATCATCTCACACCAGTTAGAATGGCAATCATTAAAAAGTCAGGAAACAACAGGTGCTGGAGAGGATGTGGAGAAATAGGAACACTTTTACACTGTTGGTGGGATTGTAAACTAGTTCAACCATTATGGAAAACAGTATGGCGATTCCTCAAGGATCTAGAACTAAAAGTACCATATGACCCAGCCATCCCATTACTGGGTATATACCCAAAGGATTATAAATCATGCTCCTATAAAGACACACGCACACATATGTTTATTGTGGCACCATTCACAATAGCAAAGACTTGGAATCAACCCAAATGTCCATCAGTGACAGACTGGATTAAGAAAATGTGGCACATATACACCATGGAATACTATGCAGCCATAAAAAAGGATGAGTTTGTGTCCTTTGTAGGGACATGGATGCAGCTGGAAACCATCATTCTCAGCAAACTATCCCAAGAACAGAAAACCAAACACTGCATGTTCTCACTCATAGGTGGGAACTGAACAATGAGATCACTTGGACTCGGGAAGGGGAACATCACACACCGGGGCCTATCACGGGGAGGGGGGAGGGATTGCATTGGGAGTTATACCTGATGTAAATGACGAGTTGATGGGTGCTGATGAGTTGATGGGTGCAGCACACCAACATGGCACAAGTTTACATATGTAACAAACCTGCACATGATGTACATGTACCCTAGAACTTAAAGTATAATTTAAAAATAAATAAATAAAAGAATTATTTCTTTTAAAGATGGTGACTGAAAGTAGAAACTAGAAACTTATTATAGTTACTGAGGAATAACAGAAAAGCCAAACTGCAATATTGAAACTGTTACTCTGAATTCATTCTGGTTCTGAGAAATGTGGGCATATTATTCAATCATAATTCTCACTTCAAGTTTAAATGAGTTGTCATTCTGGTGGAAGAAAAGAACTTTTGTGTCTTGTTGGCTCTAATATTCACTGCTCAGTGTTAAGTGTTCAAGAGTACTTTCTGAAGAAGCATGTATAAATCCACAGACATGTCTGAGAAGTAATCACCACTTAATGTGTTGATGAGTATATCACCAGGCTGGAGTGGACTTATATTATCTCAGCTTGTAGATCTAATACTTCAAAAACATTTAAAAGACTTGAAGCTATTCTCTCTTTCTCTGTCCACTAAAGTGGAAACTGCTGCGTTTGCTACTATGACAGTAGAAAGTGTGGTTATATTTTTCTGAAAACATTCATTTATCAATATCCATTCTGTAGTACAGTGCCTCCTTCCTAGGAAGGAAATCAGAAACCTGCAGAATGTGTTGTCTTCTTGCATACCTAACATCTTTGTGGAAGATATGTGGTGCCTTAGTCTGTTTGGGCTGTTTTAACAAAGTACCATGGACTAGATGGCTTATAAACAACAAATTTATTTCTCACTGTTCTGAAGGATGACAGGTGCTATCAGACTTGGTGTCTGGTGAGGGAGTGCTTACTTGTTCATTAACAGGTGTGTCTTTTCACTGTGTCCTTATATGGCAGAGGGAGTAAAGATGCCCTCTGGGGCTTCTTTTATAAAGGCACTAAACTCATTCATAAGTACTCTGCCCTAGTAACCTTATTACTTCCCAAAGGCCCCAAATGCAAATACCATCACACTGGCAATTAGGTTTCAACATACGAATTTTGAGAGGAGCAAATATCCAATCCATAACATCTGCGAAATAAACTTATCAGAGCAGCAGAGATCCTTGTCTCTGGTTAGGAGAGACTGTAATAGGACTTCTATACTGCTAAAATCTAGTTTCATATACATTTCACATTACATGAAACAATTTATTAATACAACATTCAAATGTGTTTCCAAATAGATCACTGTCAGTTGTATTAGTTATCTTATAATTCTATCTTCAAAAGATGCTTTACAAATTTATAATTAAAGTTTAAAAAAAAAACTTTAAACAAATACAAGGGCAAAACATGTCTAGAAGATGTTGGTTAAAGATGAAGATTAGCTAAATAGCAGTATCCCAAGAAACTCAAGAAAGTCTTTTATATAGTGTGGACATATGGTTACTGAACGGGGCTTGGGAGGTGTATGTGTGTCACCTTTTAGTTTTACCCAAAGTCTATTTGATTTCTTATATTATCTCTCAAATAGCATGATTCATTTCTTTTTAAAGTTAAAAAAATTGCGGGTACATAGTAGGTGTATATATTTATGGGGCAGATGAGATATTTTGGGACAGGCTTGCAATGCATAATAATCACAGCACAGAAAATTGGGTATCCATCCTCTCAAGCATTAATTCTTTGTTTTACAAACAATCCAATTATATTATTTAGGTTATTTGAAATTGTACAATTAAATTACCATTGACTATGGTCTCCCTGTTTTGCTATCAAATGCCAGGTCTTATTCATTCCTTTTCTTTTTTTGTTACCCATTAACCATTCCCATCTCTCCCTCACCACTCCCCTACTACCCTTCCCAGCCCCTGGTAATCATCCTTTATTCTTTAGTGGTATGACTTATTCTTTAATGTACTGTCTTCTCTTAACTAACCATTCATTTGTCTGTGACTCTTGTTGAATGACATAATAATGTTTTTTCAAGCTCACACTACCTGGAAAGAATAAAAGACTATTTTTGTCAGTAATTTCTTGAAATATAGTTTTTTACATCCCATGACAGCTTTCAATTTCTTACTCATTTGCATTTTTTCCTTTTCCTTTTGACAAAAGCTACAGATTATTCAATATGTTCTGCCATACTCACTTACATGAACAAATGCACTGCATTGACTTTTTCATGTTTAACTACGGTCACACAGAATTGCATAGTAGTCCTTAGATTCACGGTCTTTCGATTAAAAAAAATGAAAGATACAAGAAGAAACACGCAAGTTTTGGCTTAACTTAGTAATAACTCTCTTATAACTCTACAATGTGTCTGATTTTCAGTCTTATTAGTAAACGTAAAGTTGCGTTACACGTGTAAAAGAGTAGACCATTTGTTTTTGTAAAACCAGCTGTTCACTCAAGATTATCAAATTCAAGTTGTTTATTGGGTCCCTCAGACCACACCCACATTTGGCAATTTTCTAGAAGCAATCACAGGACTCCTTATATAGCAGTATTACTGGCTAAGATCTATCACAGTGACACAGTACATAACCTTATCAGCAAAGGAAAAATACACAATTTTGAGAAGTCCATGTGCTAACTTTGTATGCCTGCTCTTCCTATCAGAGGTCACATAGAGCACACCCTTTATCCAGCAACCAAAATGTCAGCTATGTGTTCAATGTTTCTTCCCAAAAAAGCTCATTTGAGACTTAATATCTAGGTTTTTACTGGGGGCTGGTCAACCCTAACGTGTACCCAAAATGCCCAATCCCAAAAGTAAAGCAGCTACTTTACCTCAATCATGGTATGTGCAGTCCAGGCATAGCAAACTCATCTTATCAGTTAAGGGGATATTAGGAAAGCTAAGTTTCCAGATGCCAGCAAGGGCAACTCTTTCAAGCAGGTCCTTCTAAAGACAGGAGCCTCAGGTCTGCTCTGTTAACTCTTTCTCTACATAGGTGTATGATGCATACTTTGGTCTGCAACTTTTTATGGTATTTGTTTCTTTAAGCATAAGGGAACCTTGCATTTGCTTTTGCTTACAGGGCTGGGAGTGTTCTTTCTCCCACACTCCCCTACCCTCCCCACCATACCACCCCACAACAACTCTCTCCCTCTGTCTCTTTTTCCTGTGAATGTGTTCCTATATTGGTTGCTCCAGGAGAGAAGAAACCCTTTTTGTTCCCCAATGAGTTAGATTTGTTACTGATGCAGTAAGGGAGATGACACACTGAGTAACAACTGAATGGTGATTTTAAGGGAGAATTCAAGGAAGTTGCAAGTCTCTTTGGAGTTATTGAGGGAGGAGGCAATTCAGTGATGTTTTTATGCTTTCATTGATTTTATATTACATTTTACATAAAAACATTTCTTATGTAAGATGTCAGAAGAAAGAAGCAAGAATGCAATTATCACTGACAAAAAAACTACAGTCTGCCCTCCATATCCATGGGTTCTGCATCCAGATTCAACCAGCCACAGATAAAAAATATTGAAAAACAAAAATTAACAATACAATGAAAAAAAATACAAATTTGAAAATGCAAGCTGACTATTAACATAGTGTTAACATTGCATTAGGTATTACAAGTAATGTAAGGATGATTTAAAGTATATGGGAGGATGTACAGAAGTTACAAGCAAATATAAGCAAATTTTATATAAGGGACTTGAACATCTACAAATTTTGGTATCTGTGAAAATTCTGCAACCAATCCCCCATGGACACTGAGAGACCATAGTCACTCTTTAGCTAAAGCAGGCAACAAGCTTGGTGTTTTCTATGCACAGTGCCTGTTTTTATTTCTTCAGGCATAATGTTGAAGTGTTCTTGTTTTTATCTTTTTCCATCATGGGCATGGAGAGTCCTCATCAGATGTTGATATTTTGTAAAATTATTTATCAGAAGAAACTTAAAACAGATTTGTCCTTGTGGGCCTATGACAGCTATCACATACTATTGACATTTAATAATATTTGAGTTACCATTACCACAGGTCTCCACTGTCAAAGACAAGGACAAACAACACTCTGTCAAACACTTTGCCTAGCCACTACCCTTCTGGTAGAGTATCTCTTTATCTCAGGTCAAATATAAGGAATATCTGAATTATATCCATATATTTCCTCAAAATGAATGATAAGCAGATGTTACTATTACTCAGTTTAAGAGATCTGAGTACTCATAACTCTACGTATCTTAACATGAATAATAGAGTAATACAGCTTACCGAAAAAGCAGCTTAATTTTTATTTAATATACATAAGGAGTTTGGAGCAGTATTCGTTACTACTTTACAAGTTCAGCAGTTTCATTCTGAACTATTTAGGGTTCATGAGTTTGAGTAGGGGGCATGCTCTTCTGTTTGGTTGTGCCTAATCCAACCTATTAAGCTTGATCCTATGGTCAGTCTCTAGTGGCTTGGTGTCCTAGTGCATTCGATCAGCCCCTATTCTGGCTCTCAGGACCTACCCTCCCTAAATTTCTCTTGTTTTCTCCCTTCCTTCACCTCCCTTCTTAGCAACTTGGAAACTTTAATGAACGTTTTGCCTTTCTGAGCCCCACAAAATGAAACTCTCCTCTGAAAGTTTTGGGTCATTCTCAGTTTCAGCTGGGTATTTGTGTTGTTATTATACATAAAGAATCCATTTAAAAAATGAGCTGTGTTTCTCTGTGTGTGTTTAATCCTTTATATAAATGTAGCTAGACTTTAACATATAGTGTATACCTTGATTTTTTCATTCACTGTTAAACTGTGAATGTTTATTTAGGTTGATACATTTAGATACAATTATTTTAACTTGTAAGCCATAGTAAATGGTATGCTAACTTTTAGATAACTAATCAAAATGTCTTTAATTCTTTTCACTCTAGGGTTTCTCACTCTTGACTTTCATATTAAAATCTCACAATCCTCTCCCAAAGTTCATTTGAGGATTTCAATAATGTTCTCACCCAACCAGTTGTCATCTGTCGTCAGAACTCATGGGTCTTCGATGACTTCTGCACAAAGATATTTGTTGATGTACTCCAAGGAAAGAAAAAGTGATGCTTGAGTGAACCAAATTAGCCCCAATTTTCTTTTTTCAAATCTTGTTTGACAGACTTTCACAAAACTGTTTCCTTTTTTTTTCCCCTGAGTTCAGCTGGAAAGAGGAGTCTGTCACTAGAATTAAAAATAACCCTGTCCCCAGACTTTCATAATGGTTAAGGAAGTTCAAAAGAATTAAAATGTTTAAAAATACTATTGCTGCTGCAGCAAAAAGGTTTTAAATAGATGTGAAATATTTTGAGGATGAGTCACTTCTACTTTGGCCTTCTTCTATTGTGTCTTATGTCCATTTAAAACAAGAATCTTGAGATTACTAATGAAGGCATAAAATGTTATACTGCAATCATAGGTATTAAAATGTATTTTAAAATTGGAAGCTGCTGGAAAATACACTTTATTTCTCATGATGTGATACATTAGATGACCCCTTTTTAGTTGTGTCTTTTACTGCCATTCAGACAAGCTGAGTGACTTGCTTTGTTTTCTTTGCTCCTTTTTTGTCTATTCTTTCAGGTATTATGGCATACTTTGTTTGCAAAGGATGTCATAACTTTTGTTCTTTCTAAAGGAAGTATCCTCACTTTGTCACGGGGCTGAAGAAACTTTCACTTTAGTTTTTTATATCAATCTGGTCCATAGACAGGTGGTGTGCTGAGCTTTAAACAGCTTGATGAATGATTTGGCTCTGCATAGCAGTGTCAAATAATGTATCTCAGTTGGCAGTCTCAATGAAACAGAATAAGGCAGCCAGTTCTGTGTTACATATTAGAGTCCTTGTGCCTACTGACTTCCAGCTGTGCATGCTAGGTATAAATCCTGCCCTTCCTGTACCTTGTGCCTGTAATTCACCCAGAGCTGCCCATTCAAGTCTGTTTACCAAACGATTTCATTCACAATCAGGAGCCACTCCAGTCTCTGGGGCACTTGTATCTTTTTTATTTGCTGTTATACTAAGTCATATGATTCTGATCAACCAATTTTCTGAGAATAATAAAGAAGCCTGGAGGGAATTGTTGCTTAAAATCCTCTCTTATGAAGGAGAATAGATTATTTAATTTCAAGAAGCTGGCAAACATGCACTTACATTTCAACTTTGGTTAACAATATTGATATTAACTTTGCACCATATTTTCTCTACTGGAATTATGCTTTAGTGTTCTAGACAAAATGAGCATTTTTTTCCTTCCTTTTTTTTTTTTTTTTTTTTTTTTTTTTTTTTTTGAGACGGAGTCTCGCTCTGTCGCCCAGGCTGGAGTGCAGTGGCCGGATCTCAGCTCACTGCAAGCTCCGCCTCCCAGGTTTATGCCATTCTCCTGCCTCAGCCTCCCGAGTAGCTGGGACTACAGGCGCCCGCCACCTCGCCCGGCTAGTTTTTTGTATTTTTTAGTAGAGACGGGGTTTCACGGTGTTCGCCAGGATGGTCTCGATCTCCTGACCTCGTGATCCCCCCGTCTCGGCCTCCCAAAGTGCTGGGATTACAGGCTTGAGCCACCGCGCCCGGCTTTTTTCCTTCCTTATGAACAAATAGGATAAATACAAATGAGCAATTATGTCCCTTGAGGGCTTGAGAACCTCTTCAGATGAAAATATTTGTCAATTTTGCCACAGGGAGATATTTAAGGAGAAAAGTTTAGTTTTCATTATGTATTATTACTAGATTTTTAAATTCATGGAGACATTCTTATAAGATAAGGGAGGAGGTATTGAAATGTGGACCAAATTGTGGCAGTGAAGAAAAATAAAGAATCATTTGCAATACTGTTAGTCATGATCTGAGGTAAACTTTTTTAAAAAATTTTATTTATTTTTTTAGAGACAGGATCTTGGTATGTTGCCTAGGTTGGACTCAAACTCCTGGGCTCAAGTGATCCTCTTGCTTCAGCCTTCTGAGTAGCTGGGACTGCATGTGTGTGCCACTTCACTGGTTTTGAGGTATTATACATTTGGACAGAAGTTGTAGAATGTTTGAGATTTTGAAGTGGAATTATTAGAATTGTTTAGCTGATTAAATGAGGAGGAGGGACTGAATAGAGGGAAAGAAAACAAGGTAACAGTAATTCTAGTGAGATGCATAAACGAAGGAGGCAGATAATAAACTCAGTTTGGGACATAATATGGTTTGGCAGTGCCCCGACCCAAATCTTACCTCGAATTGTAATAATCCCCATGTGTCAAGGGCAGGGCCAGGTCGAGATAATTGAATCATGGGGGCGGTTTCCCTCATACTGTTCCTGTGGTAGTGAGTAAGTCTCATGAGATCTGATGGTTTTATGAATGGGAGTTCCCCTGCACAAGTCTTCCTCCCTGCTGCCTTGTAAAATGTTGACTTTATTCCTCATTTGCCTTCCACCACGATTGTAAGGCCTCCCAGCCATGTGGAACTGTGAGTCAGTTAGACCTCTTTCATTTATAAATTACCCAGTCTCAGGTATGTCTTTATTAGCAGCATGAGAACAGACTAATACAGGACACTTAATTTGAGGTAAATATTAAATATTAAGGTACCATAGACAGTTGGACATTTGGTCTTGGAGTTCAGGCAATATCTGGATTAGGGAATCATAGTAATTGAAGTCATGGAGAGTAAATTTGGTGACTGAGAAAATGAGAAGCGGATATATTCTGAAAATTTCAAATCACAAGGTGGTTTGATATGATAATCACAGCCCCCATGTGGCTATTGAGCATCTAAAACAGTATGAATTAAGATGTTCTATGTGTATACAATATACATTGAATTTTGAAAATTAGTACTGGAAATAGCACAATATCTCATTAATTTTTATATTGACTACTTATTTGATAATATTTTGGATTTATTGGAATAAATAAAGTATATTTCATCATTTAATATGGCTATGGAGGAAATTTTAAAGTATACACGTGGCTTTTATTTTATTTCCACTAAATAGTGCTCATCAGAAAAACATCCTAACTTTTTAGCATGATGGCTCATGAAGATCTAGGTTGTTACCTTCCCAAATGCATCTTCTGTTCCTCTCTCTCACATTTCTACCATCCAGTCATGGCCAGTGTGTGCTCCTCCAGTCTCCCTCTCCATCAGGCTGTTTCAGATCATAGCCTTTTGTACATGTTGTTCCCAGTGTTGGGCATGCCTACCTCTTCCTTGGAAATTGTACTTTCAGGTTGGTTTTTCAAAGAAAAGACACTTTGAATAAATGAGTAAAAAATAGTATTAGACATTCTTCTTGAAGTCTGTTTATTTTTTTCAAAAGGAGAAAATAAAAAATGAGTCCTTATGCGCCCATTATCCCATCTCACTAATTATCAACTTATGTTCCATCTTGTTTTCTATCTCTATTCACAACATCCTGCTCACATAATTTTGAATAAAATACCAGACATAGTTTTGGTATCATTAAATATAAACAATCAAGTGTGTAAGTTTTTCATAATTATTTTTTAAATTAAACTGGAATTCAAATAAGGTAATATATTGCAATTTGGTTGATTTGGTTCTTAGTCTTATGAATTACCTTTTTATCTCTTTTTTTGTTAATGCAGTTTATTTCTGGAAGAAATGGAATCATTTGACTTGTAGAGTTCCCATAGTTTGTATTTTATTTTTTACAACCCTATTGTGTTCAATATGTCCATCTGTCCCTACTTTTGCCTATTATATGTTAGTTCTAGAGGTATGATCAGATTCAAATTCTATTTCTTTAAGAATACTTCTCTAGTGATGTGGTGTTCTTCCGTTGGGAGGCATAAAATATCTAGTGATCTCTTAATTTAATTTTACTATTATTTGTAGTGATGTTAACAGCTGCTAATAATCTTCACCCTCATCTATCAGTTACTTAAGGGTTGCAAAATTATGACTTTCTGTTATTCATTTTTCGTTTTTTTCTTTTTAGCTAGAATATTCCTATAAAGAGGAATGTTTCCTAGTCAACTAGTTGACAAATTTTAGGACTAGTTGGTACAGAAAAAGCAGGGTAAATTTGTAGTTTCTATTCCTTTATATTTCATTTTAATTTTTATTAAACTGACATATAATAATTGTACATATTTATGATGTACATAGTGATGTTTTTATACATATAATTTATAGTGATCAAGTCAGTGCAGTCAGCATATCCATCATCTCAAATATTGATCATTTCTTTAAAAAACGCTTTACTAGCATTATTTGCCAAGTAATTTTCTAAGTTCAGTAGCATTCACCAGTATTTACGAAGAAGTATTTGCTTGTTACTATAAACTTATGGATAACAATATGTACTTGTCCCTTCTTGGCCAGTAGTAGCTTCTTCAAGTTGGCTGAGTCCTTTTTATGAGACTCAAGATAGCTTCCTTATGTTTTGTTATAACAAGATGTTCCAGGATGATCTTGTGCATTTCCTTCCCTGGATCTGGAATCAGCCATTTTTTTCCCCAAGGAGTCATGGCTCTTTTGTGGGACACAAAACTGCAATACAATGGCTGGGGATACTCATTGTTCCTGGGTCAGTTATTGTTTCTAGATCTTCTCAATAGACAAAATTAGGAAATGTCAACTTTATTTTTATAAGGGGTATCTTCTGAGTTATTGATACTTTTGATTCAGATGCAGTATTACAGGGTTTTAATTTAAAATTATTTTATCATCCATATCTCATTTCTTCCATGCTAAAAATACCAGTTCTCAATAATATCAATATACTTACTCATTTAATTTATTCTTCAATACATTAAGTGATAGTTTTATAATATCAATACTAATACTACCAATGATAATATTATTTATTAGATGTTATTTATGTATGTTTGCTGTTATTTTTTTCCTAAGGTTATATCTCACTAGGGGTGTTAAGTGAGATTACTGTGTTGTAATAGCACTTAATATTATCTCAGTGTGATTATACCACCAGCTGCTCATTTGTTAGACTCATTTGTTAGACTCATTTGTTTTATTTTACTACTGCTTTTTAGTAATTATTTTAAAAAGTAAATTTTGTTTAATTTTCTTTTATGATCACATGGATTCTTTATAGTGTTCCAAAATAAAATTCTACAAAGCAAGATAAATTCAGAGAAATATTACTCTATGCCCATCCCTTCTACTCTCTTCCTCTAAAAGTCATCACTAAAAAAATTGCCCCATCTTTCCATTGCTATTTTATATAAATTACCTATTCTATCTATTTATATTTACCTTTCATCTACCTATACGCATTCATCCATCCACCCATTTCCTCTTCTTACATCCATCCATCCATCCATCCATCATTTCCTCTTAGATAAATGGTAACAGCCTAAATGCACTTTTTTCTAAGTCACATTTTTGAACTCAATAATATATCCCCTGATATGGTCTGGCTCTGTGTTCCCGCCCAAATCTCATCTTGAATTGTAATGTGAATTGTAATCACCAAATAGTTGGGGGAGGGACCTCATGGGAGGTGACTAGATCTTGGGGGCAGTTCCCCCCATGCTGTTTTCGTGATAGTGAGTTCTCATGAGATCTAATGGTTTTATAAGGTGCTTTTCCCTCCTTTGCTCTGCACTTCTCTCTCCTGCCACATGTGAAGAAGGATGTGTTTGCTTCTCCTTCTACCATGATTGTAAGATTGCTGAGGCCTTCCAGCCATGCGGAAGTGAGTCAATTAAACTTCTTTCCTTTATAAATTACCCAGTCTCAGGTATGTCCTTCCAGCAGCGTGAGAATAGACTAATACATCCCCATAACAGTGTATACAGTTTTCTGTCTTTCGCTTTTTATAACTTCAGAGAGCTCCATTGCTTAAGTGTACCTTGATCTGTTCAACAAGTCCCTTCTTGATAGATATTTTAGTATTTTTATTCTTTTCCTTTCACAAATATGCTACAATAAGTAGTGTTGAATACAAATATTTTCATATCTTTGCCTGTGTATCTTTGATATAAAGTTCCAGAAGAGAAATTATTTGGTCAAAGAGCAAATACATTGTAATTTTTCTAGATAGTTCCAAATTTACCAGATCTCCAGGAGTTGTATGATTTTTACCTTCTCATTAAAACATGCTAATGTGACTGTTCTTCTACAGCCATATCAGCAGAATGTGTTGTCAAATGTGGATTTTGGTAAAACTCATGAAAAACTGTATGAAAAATACAGGTAAAAAACTATATTTCCATGTAGTCTTAGTAAATTGAGGTATAATTATCTTCAGTAAATTGTACAGATTTTCAGTATCTTCTTAAATGAGTTTTGCCAAATGTCTACATGTATGCAATTACACTCCTAGCAGTGTATAGAATGTTGGCCTCACCCTACAAAGTTCTCTTGTGATCTTTCCCAGTCAATGCCCTGCTCCCTGGAGGCAACCAATATTCTGATTTCTATCACCACGTATTACTTTTGCAAGTTCATAACTTTCATATACATTGAATTATAATAGTCTTTTAGGTCTTCTTTTGATAAGATCCATATTTTTGAGATTTTTCCATGTTGTTGCATGTGCGTGTGACAGTTTTTTGTTGCTAAGTAATACTCCACTGTGTAAATAAATCACATTTATTGTCCTGTTGATAAGGGTTTGGGTTGTCTCAAAAGTTTTGCTCTTATTAAGAAAGCAGCCATTGACATACTGGTCCAAGTTTTCTTAGAGGTATATTTCTTTTGGGTAGATATCCAGGACTGGAGCTGATGGATAACGTATATTAAGTGCTTAAATTCACAAGAGAATATCAAACAGCTTTTCAAAGTACTTGTATCAATTTGCATTTCTAGCAGCAGTATAAGAGAGGTCCAGTTGATCCATATCCTCTTTAATATCTGGTTTTAATATTTTTAATTGTAGCCATTCTAGTGGGTATATACTGACATTCTATAGTCACTTGAGTTTTCCTTTCCCTGGCGAATAAATTTTGAGAATCTTTGGCTATTTATATATCCTCTTTTGTAAAGTGTTGGTTCAAATATCTTGGAGGGAAGTGGTGCTTGTGGATGTCCTTTTTCATAGTAAATACCAATCCTTTGTCACACACATTTTCTCACTAGTGTGTTTTGACTCTGACAAGTGAAAGTTTTTGTCTTTGATGAAAATCTGTTTAATGGTTAATGATTTTTCCCTTCTAAAAAACTTTGACCAACATGATGAAACCCTGTCTCTACTAAAAATACAAAATTAACTGGGCGTGGTGGTGCATGCCTTGTAATCTCAGCTACCTGGGAGGCTGAGGCAGGAGAATTGCTCGAAACTGAGAGGTGGAGGTTACAGTAAGCTGAGATCATGCCATTGTACTCCAGCCTGGGCAACAAGAGCGAAACTCCGTCTTAAAAACAAACAAACAAACAAAAAAAAAAAAACTAAAAATTTGCTTAACTCTAAATTGCTATTAGTTTTCTATGTTTTTTGTTTACTTTTAGGATTTTTATAATTATACTTCTTATGTTTATTGGAGATCCACTTGACTTAATTTTTGTATATGGGTTGAGATATTGGTCAAGTTTTTTTCCCTCCTATGTGTACTCGGTAATGACCATTTGATGAAAATATTTTCCAATATCCATTGGATTTCACTGCCAGTTTGTGGAAAATCATGTGGGCTTACTACAAGACTACTCTGTTCAACTGATTAATTTGTCTGCCTTTATTCTATTAGCACCCTGTCTTCATTAATATGGATTTGTAATTAGTCTTGCAATCAGATAGTATAAGTCATCCAGTTTTATTCCTTTTGTTTTCACAAGTTTATTTTGGCTATTTTAGTTCTTTTACATTTTCAAAATACGTTTTGGCATTAACTTTCAGTTTATACCAGAAAAGTTACTGGGATTTTGATACATATAACATTGAATCTATAGGTAAAATTGGAAGAATATGTTTGCCATATTGTATCTCCCTATCATTGGCATGACAAATTCATCTTTTGGGTCTGGTTTAGTTCTTCTCAGCAATGTTTTGTAGTTTTTATTGTAGACATTTTGTGGGTTTTGTTAAGTTTATTTCTTGATATTTTATGCTACTGAAGCTATATCAATTTCTTAGAAATTTATTTTTCAATTGTTTATATGGAAATACAGTTGATTTTTGTTAGTATTGGTAAAGTATTCTTAGTTCCTGGTATAGTTACTTACTAGATTTAGTTGCCTTTTTGTAGATTAATTAAAACTTTGTTAAACACAATCATAATGTCTGCAAATAAAGATATTTTTATTACTTTCAAACCTGTTGTGTCAGTCCATTTTCACACTGTTGATAAAGACATAGCCGAGACTGGAAAGAAAAAGAGGTTTAATTGGCTTTACAGTTCCACATGGCTGGGGAGGCCTCAGAATCATGGCAGGAGGTGAAAGGTACTTCTTACATGGTGGTGGCAAAAGAAAATGAGGAAGAAGCAAAAGTGAAAACGCCTGATTAACCTATCAGATCTCATGAGACTTATTTACTATCATGAAAATAGCATGGGAAAGACCAGCCCCCATGATTCAATTACCTCCCCCTGAGTCCTTCCCACAACATGGGGGAATTTTGGGAGATAAAATTCAAGTTGAGATTTAGGTAAGGACACAGCCAAACCATATCACCTGTATACATGTTATTTATTCTTCTTGTCTTGGTGCACTTGCTAAGACCTCTGTTCAAATGTTGAATAGAAGTAGTAATAGCAAACATCTTTGCTTTATTTTTGTTTTTAGGGGAAAGTGCTTCAGCTCAATATATCATCTTAATTACAATGTCAGCAACAGGATATTTTGTAGTTGCTCTTTATAAGTTTGAGGCAATTATCCTTATAGTTTCCCTAAGATTTTTTTAATTATAAAAGGAAAGATATTAAATTTTTAAAATACTTTTTCTGCATTTATTGAGATATACGATTTCTTTCCTGCTGTTATTATGTTGAACTACTTTAATTAATTTCCAAATATTAACAAAGTTAAATTCCTGGGATAAATTCCACATGACCATGATGTATTACCCTTTCTGTACATTGATTTATTTTGATAATATTCTGTTAAGGACTGTCTTTTATTAAAGTATCCTTTTCAGGGATTGGTATTAGAGTTCTTACGGGGGTATTTACCAACTGTCTCAATATGCATTCAGTTTTATGAACAGTGTTGAAAATATTTATTGGAATATGCATTTTTATATGGTGAATTGTCCTCTAATGTCCTTAGCAAGTAATTTTCTGGAAAATTTTTACTTTTTTACATATTATGAAGATAAAGTGACTTAACCAATAATGTTTTTGGGAATCTTAGTCATTCAACTTCTTAATAGTTTGAGAAATTAGCATGTAAGTTTCTGTTTTTGTCTCTATGAGCTGATTATGAATCTATTCATGAGAGATCTTGCAAATAGCAAACATGCTGAGTTTTGGAGATCCAAGAATGGAATGTGATACTCCTCATATTCCCCACTGGTGATCAACTCTAGGTGATGAATCATCTATTTGCAGATGTGTTCATTTTAATTTAGTTTCTTTGCGTCTTTCTTAATAGTAGTTTTTTAAATGCACAGATAAATACAATGAAAAAAGTTAAGGTTCCAGACACCACTGTATACAAAATTTTAAAATATCTATTAAAGACAAAAATGTTATTGATCCAAAGAGTGACCAGTGGCAGAGGAATTTCGCATGAAGAGCTAAGTAAATTTGGTTCCAAATTGTCAAATGTGCATTCTAGAAAGATCTCATTTGCAAAACATGGAGAAAAGATTACAGCAGAGTGAGACTGGAAGCAGTTAAAAGAGATCATAGCAATTGCTAGGTGAGAGATGGTGAGAAACTGAACTCTTGTGGCAATGGGAGCGGAGAGAAAAATAGCGTTGGATGTATGTGGTCAAATGATTTCAGGAGAAATGGCAGTGTGCAGTGAAACAGAAGTAAGCTGACAAGTTTTCAAACTGTTGGTATCACTATCTCCCAGAATCTAGTCCGAGCAACAGTGTTCTCACAAAATGATCCATAAAAATACAATTTTCTAGAGAAAATAAATTTGAAAATCTTGGATACTTTATACCTCTTTTGGAGATTATAGTACTCCTTTGGGTCCATTAGCTCTTCCTATTATAGTTTTATATCCCTTCCATCAAGTAAAAGTATAATTAAAGAGGGATTTGGGTATTTCGATTCTGTTTAAGGAAAAGGAGTTTACATGCATTTATGTTAGGGGTAAATTACTTGAGCCCCCTTTGTGATTTCAGTTTGCCTGAATTCTTTTTTAAAAAAATAATAATTGTCAAAATGGCTTTTGAAGTGTGAAGTTTAAGATTTTCTTAAAATCTTAGTTTAAGTGAAAAAGGTTTTGCTGGGTACTAAAATGGTTTGGCATGCACTTATTTCCTGGACATATGGATTGTAAAATAAGCTGGGGTGTTGAGAATTAAATGAGATAATTTATGCAAAGTCCCTAGCATTATGGGCACATAGTAGGCATTCCATAAATAGTAGCTATAGAATTTAGATTCTGAAATCATTAACTTAAAGGCTCTAGTTACAAATATGAATATGGATGAAATTGTTCAGGGAGAGTGCATGTGAAAAAGAAAAAGGCACGGATGTAAATCTGGGAAAATCTGGCATGCTAGAGAGGACAGGAAGTTAGGATCTGATGACAAAGACTAGAAAGGGATGGTCAGAGAGATAGAAGGAGAACAAGAATAGGACAACATCCTGGAAAATTTTAAGAGGGAAAGAAGGAAGGAATGGTCAGGTTGGGAAATGCCTCGGAGACCTCCAAAAGTGCCAAGACTGACTGACTTGTCAGCTAGAAGGTTACTGGTGAGCATAGCAAGACAAGACCCATCTTGTATTGGTGGAAATAATAGAAAAAAACTTGGAAAATTCAAGTTGAGTTTTCATAGAATTTTTCTTTCACAGAAATCACAAGAAAGGACTATGAGTAGGAGGGACTAAAAGTTGGTTTGTTAAGGCTATGTGATATCTGAGAGAATGAATTCTTGTATACTCCTCAAAACTCTCTGGTGATAGGTAATAGATAATTGGCAACAGGCATTTAACAGCTCAGTTGCCACAATCAAGCTTTCGGAGACCTAAGACTTAATAAAAGGATCTCCTTAGGTAAATCATCACAAGCCAAAACAACAGCATAAACCTGCTGATTATGAGCTGCTCAAAGACAGAAGCACAATCTTCATCTTCCGTGTATCAAGACACTAGCATAGGACCTGTCTCTTAGGTGATAATGTAAGATTTAAAAAAAAAAAAAAAAAAAAAAGTGATTTGGCCTGGTTTAATATTAGAACCAGAATTGTAATTTGTGGCTTATATAAAATAATGTGTCAGGATTAAAGGGGAACAGTTTTAATCAGATATCTTAATTCTTAGGAATAGATACAAAATGGTAAGTCTTTCTTGATCAAGGTCATTATAAACTTTTACTGTGCTTATGTAGGTTTTAACTTCATTATTATAAGCCACAGGTGTTAGTAGATTTTATGAGTAGAGGCAATGAAGTAGTCATGTGAGCTAAAGCACAGTACCAGACATAAATAAAAATTAAATTTTTAAAATATCTATGCCTTGCCTAACTCAAAGTTTAACAATCAAGATTAGATCTTTAGGATACCCTTAACTCATAATAATATGATTTTGTTTAACATTTTGGTTTACAGAAATGTAGGTATCCTCCTCAAGAAAAGATTTAATATATGATCAGTTCAAATGTATTTTAAATTTAAAAATATTTAGAGCTAAATATATGTGAGAAAATAATTTAATTTTAAGAAACTACCATACTGTTTTCCAAAATGATTGGTGAATTTATATTCCTACCAGCAGTGTGCAAGTTCCAGTTGCTCCACATTCTTGCCAACATTTGATATTGTCACTTGTTGTTTTTTTTTTTTTAATTTTAGTCATCCTAATGGAATCTAGTGGTATCTCTCATTGGTGTTTACATTTGCATTTCTCTAATGATGAATTATTGAGCATCTTTTTCATGTACTTATTTTCCAACTGTATCTCTTCTTTGGTGAGTTGTCTGCTCACAACTCTTGTGCATTTTTTTAAAAAATTGGAGGTTGGTCAGGCATGGTGGTGCATACCTGTAATCCCAGCACTTTAGGAGGTGAAATGGGCAGATTGCTAGAGCTGAGGAGTTTGAGACCAGCCTGGGCAACATGGCAAAACCCTGTCTCTACAAAAGAATACAAAACTTAGCTAGGCATGGTGGTGTGTGCCTATAGTCCCAGCTACTCAGGAGGCTGAGGTGGGAGGAACGCTTGAGCTCAGGAGCTCAGGGCTGCAGTGGGTCAAGATCACACCACTGTACTCCAGCCTGGATGACAGAGGAAAACTGTGCCTCAAAAAAAAAAAAAAGAAAAAAATGGAGGTTTTTAAAAATTCTGTTTTGAGTTCTCCATAGAGTTCCAATACACATCTGTTTATCAGATATATAGGATTTGAAAATATATTCTCCAGTCTGTGATTTATCTTTTCATTCTCTTTTGAAGAGTAGACTTTTAAATTTTAAACTTTGATGAAGTTATATTTATGAATTTGTAATTTTTATTTTATGGATTATGCTCTTAGTGTTATATCTAAGTTACTTGTACACATACTATATGATCCAGCCATCCCAGTACTAGGTATTTATTCAAAATAAATCAAAGTTTGTCCTTTGAGGGGACTTTTGTAATAACCACAAACAGTACATAACTCATATATCCATCAATCAGTAAATGGATAAACAAATCATGATATAGCCATACAATAGAATACTACTAGTTATAAAAAACAAAGTAACTATTGATAAATGATACAATATGTATGAACTGAAAATATTCTGAGTGAAAGAAGCCAGACCCCCAAAAAAGTTACATACCATATGTTTCCATTTATATAAAATTATAGAAAATGCAAATTAATCTATAATGGAAGAGGGTAGATCAGTGGCTGCTTGGGAACAAGGAGGTGAGTAAGAAGGGGCATGAGGAACTTTGGGAGGTGCTGAATATGTATTTTGATTATGGCGATAGCTTCACAGCTATATTTTTTATGTCACAGCTTATCAAATAGTACATTTTAAATATGTACATTTTATTGTATGCCATTGTTTACCTTACTAAAACTATAAATAAATAGCGTGCAAATAAATAGTTGAATTATCCCTTAGAATCATTTAGTAGAATGGAGCACTTTATAAAACTAATAAACTTTCTAGCTATTTACTTGAAGCTCTTCATATTAATCAGAGTGATTCATCATTGAGGGTAAAGAAATAATCACCCATAGTGAAAAAATGCCTGTGTTCCTAGTAACAAATAAACAGAGAAAGGGTGCAACCATGAATAAGAGAGTAAAGGAAGATGAATTGTAAGTTATGACTTAAAAAGAAACAATTCTCAGCAAACTATCCCAAGAACAGAAAACCAAATACCACATGTTCTCACTCATAGGTAGGAATTGAACAATGAGGTCACTTGGACACAGGAAGGGGAGCATCACACACCGGGTCCTATTGTGGGGAGGGGGGAGGGGGGAAGGATAGCATTAGGAGATACACTTAATGTAAATGACGAGTTAATGGGTACAGCACACCAACAAGGCACGTGTATACGTATGTAACAAACCTGCACATTGTGCACATGTACCCTAGAACTTAAAGTATAATAATAAAAAAGTTGAACAGAAAAAAAAAAAAAAAGAAACAATTACATGGTTAATCTAAAAGGTAGTATATATGAAAGCTTTGTAGCTAATTTAATGTTAAATAGAAATTAGGGTCATAGGTACAGATGATTAGAAAATACAAGAGAAAATGCTGATATTTACTATATAGAATTAAGTTTTATAAAGAGTTCACTTAGTACTCACTTAATAAAGGAAAATATAGAGGCAGAGTGAAGTTAAATGAGAAATGCACCATTAACTGTAATAAAGTGCTTGTAATGTACAGAGACAGATTAATGATGACAATGGCAATGTCACTGGTGATAAGTGCAAAAGTAATTACAGTTTTTATACATTTTTTTCCCAAATTCATTCTAACTGCCTTTCTCTAGTCTAAATTCATAGGATTGTCTATTTTTTAAAAATTTTCTGGTGCATGTCCAGAACCTCATACTGCAATGATAATAATCCCTATAAAAGGATCATTAAAAGATAGAAAGAATATAGAAAAACAATTTGTCAGTATTTGTTTGTAAAAGTTTTCGAACATTAATTATTTACTGCATATTGGGTTAATAACATGTACTCATGAAATGACTCACTTTCAAGATATTGATTTAGCCATCTCAGCACTGTAGACATATTATGAATTATAAAGTTTTCTGAATTTCCCTGTACTGATTAATATAAATTACAGCATTATTCTTGACTAAATATAAATTGACAAAATGCAATAGAATTTATGAAAAATGAAATATATCAAATGTTAAACTGCAATGAATTTTTAGATTAACATTTTTATCTTATTACAAAAGTATAATGAATTTAGAAACTTAAAAATATATACAAAAACACATAAATAAAATTTTTTACCTGCACTCCCACCATTTAGAGATAACCACTGTTAACATGTTCATTCATTTCCTTCTTTTTCGTTTTTTAAACTGATGGTATATGTGGATACTTACATGTAAATTACACACATGTACTTATATTTGTTAAATTCTATGTATACAGTTTTGTAGTTTTAATGTTATGTCAAGTAATAATTTACTTGTGAGGCAATTTTGTCAACTGCCACAGTACATTCATATTTGTTTACCCATTTAGAGGAATTTATTCATTTAAAATAATGATATAACTATGTTTGAGGAGTTTATCATAGCATTATATAAAAACAAATACATGAAAAACAAAACAAATAACACTAATAAGTCATTAGCTAATCAATTGTTTTAGTCATCTAAGATATTACAATGAAGCTGAAACGTTTTCAAATAATCGTATTCTGAGAAACTTTAGTATTAATAAATATTAATATAATTTATTAATATAAATGTTATAACATATTGAAACAAATATATACAATACCGCTGTGTGTGTCTATGTGTGTTTATGCATAATCTTGTCTGGCTTTCAGAATGAAAGTTGCATACAGTGGAGCAACATAACAAAATGTGGTTTCCTGAAATCATGTGACTATCATATAAAACCCTCAGAAACAGTATGTGAGAGAGAGAGAAAGTTCTAGCTGGTTATTTCTCTCTCTCTCTGTCATGGCAATTCCTGATGGTTGGAATTGCAGGTGATGTCATTTTTCCTATCTTTTTTGTATTTTCTAAATGTTCCAAATTTAATTTTCATCATTATTATAATTATAAAATATGTAGTAAGCAGTTCCTTGTGTCATTCAAGTCACTGAAAACATGACTTTTTGTGGTTGTATTACATCCCAACCATATTGCTACATTTTATTATAGGGATTCTCTAGCATTGCCATTTAAATCATTTATTTTGTTATTGTTGCCATATTTCAAATAATGAGATCAAGATCATTAATATGGGTAAAACATTGTCTTTGATCTTTTCATTACTCCTAAAATTTTTTTCTTAAGGAACTCTGACCCCTAACCCACCAGCTGGGAAATGTTTGTTGCTATAACATAGTTTTAATGAAGAAAATTGTAAAAATATTAAGCTCTATTTAAGCCCCTGACCACAACTCAAGTTAGCTGTGCTAAAAATGTAGATTATTGGTTATTTGGATGAGATGTTGTTGAAGAAAGTGCAAATCTGTGCACCCCACTGATGAAGGGTCAACTCTATCATAGCTGTAATGATCCCATTCTTCATTGGCTTAGAAACTAGTTAAGCCTTTGGGGAGGAAAATATGCTGGTACAATTTCTGTGTTTTTGTGGAAGCCTACAGCTAACAGAATTGCTAGCAAGGAAATGTACATTTGGAAAGGTCACACAAATGAACAAACCTTACAGTTATTTCAAATAGTTAAATGATTTTTGTTCTTATAGATTTGAAGAAGTTAGTGCCA
This sequence comes from Papio anubis, assembly GCF_008728515.1. Lineage (NCBI taxonomy): Eukaryota > Metazoa > Chordata > Mammalia > Primates > Cercopithecidae > Papio > Papio anubis. The sequence continues at coordinate 67,345,499 of NC_044985.1, read as the reverse complement.
TTTTATTGTACTCTCAAATGTTTCACAACTGTATGATAAAGTTATAAAAGAAAAGTTACTATTAGATTACCATTCATCAAAATAAAGAGCAAATTGTCCTTGAAAAAGTACCTTAATTTATTCATAGGATATTTTGTTGTTTAATAATTTCTAATGAGTTTGTTGACCTCAGTGCCCATATTTAGAATATAATGGAAAAAAAGTGTGAATTAACAGGTTTCAATTCTAGAAAAAATATGCAATAATTTCTTCTTTTATGGGCTCTCATTTTCATAATTGTAGCACACACATTTAGAAATGCGCTTAATGCTTGATTCCTATCTCCCTGGAATTAATAGTAAGTAGATTGTAGAAGGAGTTGTAACTGCTTTTCAATGTTCATTCTCCTTACTAAAAACCTCAGCTTTGACTGGTCACTTTGCCACCTGCCTAAAAGGTAATGTTAACCATTCTCCCTCATAACTAAGTGTATCCATGGGACTTAGAGTTGGCAAATAAGATGTTAAGGAGAAACGTGTGTGTATTCGAAGAAGTTCCTTTAAAAGGCAGGAGACTACCTTCTTGAGTCTTTTTCACCATCCACCTGGTAAATATGGATTAGGTGGCTATAGCCCTAGCTTGAGAATAACTTGAACTTGAAAATAAAACTGTGTGCAGTAGAGCAATTAAATATGAGCCTAGATCCATGCCATTGTGTCACTGCCACGCAAATCTTATTCTGTTTACCTACAGGATTTTACTAGATAAAAAAATAAACTTATTTGTGTTTAAGCTTCTAATTTTGCAGGTATTTGTTACCAGTACTAAGATAAGTACTCATATTATGAACATGTTTTCAGAGATGTACTTATATCACTAGGTGTCTATAAAGTATCTTTATCTGTAAAATATTATACTGTATTCCATTATATATTATAGGCAGAGAAGTAAAAATATTATGCTCCAACATAAGCCAGAGATCTTGAGATATTAAAAATATCGCTTTGTGTCTGGTGATATATTCTTAGACAGTATGTGCTGGAAAAAGCACTGAGTCTATATTCTCGTCAATAGCACTCAGATATAGTGCCATGATAAACATATTTAATTTGTTTAATAGCCATTAGGTTGTTCCTGTTTATTAAAGACTTGATTTCTCTTCTGGCCTTTGCTATTCAGATGGGTGCTAAAAAGTAGGAGCAGGTGCCCATAAAGGTATGTCTCTGCTCTCATATGTAGGCTTTACATTATGTTTCCATGTAGCTTCTCTGATCTACCCATTTATGTAACAGACATCTAAACATAGCCTAAAATATTACAATTTCAGTTTTTATATTAACAAATTATGCACAAAACAGAATACCTCCTTTATTCTGAGGTTCCACTCATTCCAAAATAGAAGCTATATATTAGAATAATTGTATCAAAGTATCTACTCTAAATTGGTCTAGAGAAAATATACTTCTTTGGAATCACATAGTGTTCCTACGGCTATGAGCTTATAAATACAGTGCAACCTGCCCTGCCTCTGTCCTGGATTGTGGTAGCCTATTACATTCTTCCTAGAAACAGAACTCCTTTTTTCTGTGAGGAACGCATTCCATGTGAAATAAAGTGAGCCCAACCTGAAAATATCTAAACTTGTGCATGGCCTATATGATTGATCCGGGATAGAATATGTGACTCAAGCTGGAAAAATAAGACGTCTCACCAGGACTTTTCTGCTCTTGAGAGATATGCTGTTTTCCTTAGGGATGGCAAGGACTAAAGCTACATAAACTTGGAGCATCCAATTTTGCCCACCATAGAAAAGAGCCTGAATGTAACAAGAACCAAAACATTAAGAGAGAACAAGAAGTTACAACATTTTAGTGCTGGGATCTATATATTCCTTGAAGTTTTCATAATATGAAAAAAGTTATTTCTTTCTTACGTCGACTGGTTTGAGTTGACTTTCTGCAACTAAAAGAGACCTGATTAATAAAGCTTCTTTTTGTCATAGAGAAATTATTAAAGAATACAAGAAGTGAAGTGAAAGACGGTGGGTGCTCTTTGGTTGGTAAATCTCTTAGAAACATTATAGCTGAATCTTCCAAGGCCCAGGTCTCTTTGTCTCTTGGAATTCATTCAACCATCAAATTAGTTGGCTCTTTTTTAGGCACTGTGCAAATAAACAGATGGACAAGAATATCGTGCGGCTGAGATTTTGATTTTATAAAAGGTTATGATTCTATCCAACCAAGCAATTTGAAGCTTCTCCCACGATAGTTGAATGGATTAGCTGGTTTTCACCACTGCCAATAGATGATGAGGGCACCTTTGGTGAATATTAGTTTTTTATTGGATGCGAATCTCCTCTTTTTTGGTAATACATATTATTTCTTTCTCTCGCTCACTGGCTTAGGCAAGGGTGCCAATTCAGTGTTCTATTTCCCTGGCCAGGGGTGAAAATATTCTTTAGACTTGGCCAATCCTGGTAGCTCATTGCCCTGGCCACAGCAATTGACTCAAGGTTGGATATATTTAACCTAAACTGGGCCAATCAGAATCTTTTCTTGGTGTTTTCTATGTAGATGCAGGATGAGAGACTCTATTTTGAAGTAACTAAATGAGACCGGTTACTAGATGAGACCAGTATAATTTTTGAAGGTCTTTGTAACCACACCTCCACATCTCACATTTCCTAACCCTCTCCTAACCCTCTCCTACTAACTTACTACCACCAAATAGAGAAAGCCCGTCTGCAAGAGAATGAGGTCAACATACATAAAATGAAAGAGCTGAGAGATGGGGGCGGGAAATGCTAACTATATCATCTGAGTCAACTGGGTCAGCATACATGTGTGCTTCATAATTATGAGAGCTAATGTGTACATATTTTCTAAAATACTAGACCATAACAAATGTCATCGCATCAGAAGGGGAGTGAGTGTGGGTATGTGCAGACATGAACACGTATTTTTATACTTGTGAGTTTAGTGAAAGCTGTGTATATGCGACAAGTAGGATAGAAAGGGGAGACTAATATTTCTAAACTCTATATTCTAAACTGAGTTATAGGAGCTCTTTCATCTCATTGTAATTGCTTAAAAATATTATAGTTTCTGTAAGTAGTTACTGACTTGAACCTCTTGGGGAAAAGTTTGAATATGCTATAGGTTTCTTGACATGATAATATGAGCTAAACAAGCTAGAACATTTGAAAAGCGCTATAAATGTGCCAACGTTTCTTTTGATGGTTAATTTTAAGGTCAAAGGCCTTGGTATATTTTAATGAACAGTCTAAATGATTTTGGAATAGCAATGAAGATGGTTCGTGAGGAAAATAAAATGCTAATAATGCTGATGCCATTTTTTAAATGGCTTATAGTAGAATTTGCATGTTTAAAAAACCTGGATGCAGTTTTAAAAAGTCAAGTGATTAACCAAATCATAAGACAAAGAAAACTTGTAGAATTATATCATAAAATGTTGTTGGAATTTACAGACACTCTGGACATCACATGATTAATTACTTTGCAACTTTGAAATGGTGAATCTTTGAGTGAAGTGAGTGAGTTAGAAAACAAAAGCAGCTAGAGCCCTATCTTCCCTCTTTTGTTTTTTATTCAGTAACTTTTTAGGAAATGAAGAGGGTTCTACTCTTTATCCACTGACTTTCAACTCTGACCTAAAATGTGAAACATTTCCCTTTCCCTTCTACTGTGTCTTCTTCCTCTGCCAAGATATATGGGCTTTCTTGAAGGTGAACTTAGGAGCTGTAACTGCAGACTCTATGTAAGTAACTAATTTATTGCCTCTCAGCTGAAAACACATACTCTCTTGCCTATTTTGTGATAATAAAGTTGGACCTTCAGTTTTTATTCTTGTTTAGCTAGTATGAGTTAGGCTCTGCTGAAAGAAGAAACCAGAAGGAGATAGCAAGACTACGAGAGGGTGAAGAGACTTCTCTAGTTTTTGTTTCTACTGAGTGGTAGCAAGTCTCAGCATGCTATTGATTCTGGAGGTGGCAGTGGCTTGCATGATTCTGTGGTGGTGAGTGGTTTTCAGCAAGTTTCTTCTTGATCAGAGCAGTGGGTATCATTTCTTCAGTAGTTCATTATTTCCATAGAATTCAACATTAAATGAGGACCTTCTAAGTTTCTAAGATTTTCTTTGTTTACATTTTCATCAGCCCTAGGAATATTACTTATTTTCTACTGCCGCATAACAAATTACCAAAAATGTAGCATCTTAACATGTATTTATTATCTCACAGTGTCCCAAGTGGTAGGAGCCTGGGTATGGTTTAGTTGGATTTTCTGCTGTGGGTCTCAGTAGACTCCAACCAGGTGTAACCTGGGATGTGTTCTCATCTGGAGATTTCACTAAGGAAGAATTGTTTTCCAAGTGCATTCAAGTTTTTGTTAGAATTTGTTTCCTTATGGCTGCATGACTCAGGGCCCCAGTATCCTACTTAAAGCTGGTTGGAGGCCACCCTCAGTTCCTAGAGGCCACTAGCAGTCCTCTGACATGTGGCCCTTCCAATAGGCAGTTCATAAATGGCTATTTGCTGCTTCGAGGCCAGAAGAGAAATCTCTTGCTATAGTCTGTTAAGATGAACTTTTATATAGCATAACCTGATCAAATGTGTTACATCCCATCATGTTTTCCATGTAATATTGGTTAGAGGCAAGTCATGGGTTTTATCCACACTCAAGAAGAGGGGATGATAACAAGGGTATGACTCATTGGGGGTCAACTTAGAGTGTGTCTGCCACAGGGTGGTAGCTGCTTCCTGAAGATTCTGCTTCTAAAACACTGTAGTGTTTTTATTTACCCCTTGTAGTAGTTGGCCAACTTTTATCAAGTTCTTTATATTAAGTTTTACCTGTTGAGATAACTGGCATGGTTTCTGTCTCATGATGAGATCCTGAACAATATAAGCTCTATCCTTGGCATGTCCCTACTACCACCTACTATGTCAGTAGGCTCACTCAGAGAACTAAGATATTTCTATTAATGAAGTCCCAGAACCCTAGCTTGCCCTCAGGAGAAGAGTCAAATACAATACTGATAGAGTCAGAACTGCAGAAAAAATCTAGATGGTATTACACGAATTCTTGACATTTATCTGGTGTGATATAATATTGAGCTAATTTCTGATAACTGAGACACCCTTGTGCCAGCTTCCATTCTCTTTTCCCTGGAGGGCAAGCAGGACCAAGTTAGTTGGGGGTTTCAGAGGTCATATGCCCTTTCAGCATGATAAATTAGTTGGCTATTAAAGTAAATGTTTCTTGACTTTCAAAATGAGAACATTAAGATGGTCCTTTAACATATTTATTTGCCTTGCTGGGAAGGTAGTCAAGGTCTGCTGGATTTGTGATGTGCTAAATGAATGTTTAGCTGAGGTGCTCAGGTGGTTTTATTGGTAAGGTTAGCTACAAAAATGAAGGCGTGAGGTTATTGGAGGACAACATGACATCCATTAAATTAAATGCCTATTACATTTTCTGAACGGTGGAAAAGAATTTCTTAAAAGCCAAGAGGGAATGAAGCATTCCAAAAAGTGAAACAACCTGACACTTAGTTTAAGTAAGTTTTCCTTCTATTGAAAAGATTTCTTTTGACACTATTTCAGGATGTTTTTTGCAGCAGTTGCAAACAGCTTGTAGATGCTGATGAAAATAAAACAAAGATGAGGGAACAGGAAATAACTAGGCTATTTCAAATACTAGCAGCTGATATCATCATTTCTTTTCTTTTTAAACTTGCTTTGGTTTTACCAAAGTGGTGTACATCAATCCTGCTTTTCATTTTTCCTTTATGCCTATTATGCAGACTTTCAAAAGCAAAGTCTTATGAGGTTAATTAAAGAATAAATCTGTCAAAATGCATCAAAAGAGGCCTAAAACACTATTCAGATGTACTTCCTTTTTGAAGAATATCTATGTGTTTAAGATGGTAAAATGATTATAAGCCATATTCAACAACAGAGCCATACTAACTCTTTAGAGAAATTGTTTAATTATCTTGGACCATGGGCAAAACAAAGTGCTAGTATAAGGGCCTGATCTTGAATTACGACCTTTAAATCATGGATAAACAAGTAACTGACTTTTCACTTTGTATTGGAGATTCATTTCTATTGAAAATATTCCAGAGCACCAGTGAGTTCAAGGGAACATCTTATATCAGTGTAACTTATGTATATAATTGTTCCTCCGATTTGTTTTCCACTTATGATTATTTATAAATTGCAAATAAGTGGTGAATCAACTATAAAAACACTTGTATTTAAAGGAAATATGACTCAGCAGAATCCACATGGCATTTTTTGATCCAATCAAAAAAGATGCGTAGAAGTTCTTTGGGACAGCGAGACTTCTTCCATAGTCTGAACTTCCTATCCAGAGAAGAAATCTATTGACTTAAAAAAAAAATCAGCCTTTTGTCCAGGACCATATTATGGAGCATAATACTGATAACCCTGCTGGTATTTTAAACAAGAATTTCTAGTGCTGGCAAATTAGCTCAAGGTGAACATTTTAAACCTGTAGGTCCTTTGCTACATGTATTATAGGGTGTGGCAGGTAGGCCAGTATTAAGGTTCATTTTTCAGGCTGGGCTTCTCCATCCCTCATGTATGTCTTGTCCATCTATTGTTTTAAATTGTCCCTATGAGACCACTGAGAAGGAAAAAAATGTCTTTTAACATTGGAATTCAGGTGTATGAAGTGGATTTGTGGGGTTGGTTATAGAGTTGATAGAAGCCAAATTACTGAGACATTAGTGAGAAAAAGTTTTTCATAGGAAGAGGAGGGAATCTGACCTAGGCTGCTGGGCTCAGTTGCATGGCTCAAGTACATAGTTGTTTGGTAGATAACATGGCCGCTGATATTGAAACCACTACTTACCTAGACATCCTGCTGACAAGTGTGTGCTTTTGAAAGGAAAATAATAGCGTGCATGAAATTAAACAGCTATTTCTGTAGCTTCTGCTTCACTTTAGGTCCCAAGTTACCTTGTGGGTTATCTCCTTTTCCTCCCTCCGCCTCCCTTCTAATTTTACATACACAGATGTAAGAATATTCTTCATGTTCTGCAGGCAGAAGGAGGACCTGCTGTTTTCTAGATAGTCCAGTTTTAAAGTAATATTGGTGGCTTAGCTATTGGAAGTAGGGTTCTGGGTTAGAAAGCATTGAAGTGGCAAGGGACGTAGACTGTAGGTTAGAATCCACATTAGCAGTAAGTAGGAAGTATTCACTATGACAATTGTATTAGACTTTACTTCGTGATATCCACAAATACTTGGAGGAGGGAGACTCCACAAATAAATGGACTTGCTATTTAAGCATGGAGGCTTACAGCATTAGATTTAGGTTCCTGATAATTTATCTTTCTAAATCTAAAATTAGTTTTTTAGTAGAAAAATTTAAGTATAGCTATCAGTGAAACTTCATTTACATCTGAAGCCTAGTGAAATCTGGAAGGTCTTGGGTAAAACTCCCAATAACAAATCAGTTTAAAAGTCAAGAAAGGCCTAGCAAAATACTGTGAAGGTCTTAATTTCTCAAAAACACATAGGATCATATGATATGTAAGATTTAATACAAAAATTATAGTAAACATCTAGTGAGAAAAATTAAGAGTATTTGACCAGTGATCCAGAAACAACAGGCTACCACCCAAAAGAAAATAAAATGGACACTATTTCCCAACATACACCCCCTGCTCCCCCTCAAAAAAAGATGGGATGAAGATGGAAAGATAAGAAATTTTTTTAAAAAAATAATCTTGCAAAATATAATTCTAGAACCCTGCAAGTGTAAGAAGGTAAGCAAAAAGCAAATCCAGACTAGAAATCCAGATGCTATAAACTAAAATTAGACAGCTATGATTACCTAAAAAAGTAAAAATCTCTGATTGACAATTTATACCCTAAGAAATGTTAAGGAATAAGAGAGAGCTCTAAAAATAATTGTTTGTAATATTGATAACAGATGAAGGATTTTTATTTATTTACAGAAAGGTCTAACAAATTGACAAGAAAAGAAAAATAACCAAAAGAAGAAGTGGCAAAGTCTATGAATAAACAGTACAAAGAAGTACAGGTCCAAATAGTCAACAAAATATGAATAATCTCAAATTCTCTAACAGTAAAACACAGGTTAAAGTGACAATGAGCTATTATTTACATCTGAACTGACCAAAATTACAAATAATTCTCATGGAAGGAATTGGGGGATAGACACCTAGCATCCTCTTACATTACTGATAGAAATAGAAAGTGTTTCCACATTTTTGGAAGACAGTTTGGCAACATATATTAAAATTTAATAATGCATACATCATTTAAACCAGCAATTTCACAACTGGAAATCTAGTACATAGAAACAAATGTACCAAATTTTAACAACATACGCAAAAGGATGTTGTTCCAGCTTTGTTCTGGTGACTTAAGAATTGGAAGCAAAGTGCGTGACCTTAAGAGGAGAATGGCTGAGTAGTGAATAGCCACCCTAGAAAATATTATGCAACCTTTAAAAAGGTAAATTAGGCCAGCCACGGTGGCTCACACCTGTAATCCCTGTACTTTGGGAGGCAGAGGTGCGTGGATCACCGGAGGTCGGGAGTTCGAGACCAGCCTGACCAATATGGAGAAACCCTGTCTCTACTAAAAATACAAAATTAGCTGGGTGTGGTGGCACATGCCTGTAATCCCAGCTACTCAGGAGGCTGAGGCAGGAGAATCACTTGAACCCGGGAGGCAGAGGTTGCGGTGAGCCAAGATCATGCCGTCGCACTCCAGCCTGGGCCACAAGAGCAAAACTCTGTCTCAAAAAAAAAAAAAAGAAAAAGAAATTAGAATTATATCAGCCATTCCATAATTGGTAGTTTATGTAGGATTATAAGAGATAGTACAGAGAAAAATAAGAAGGAATTAGATTTTTAATATGGTTCCCTTTAAGTGAGCCAGCACATGGGGTAGGATACTCTTGTGGAGGTAGGTAAAGAAGATAGGGAAGGTAGGTTGGTATGATAAAAATTGAATGCATGAGATACTTTAAGAATATTCAGTAGGGATATTAATATTCATATAAATGCATATGCCTGTGTATACATAGAAAGATGCATGACAGAATGACCAATATGTAAGCAAATGAGGTGTTGCTCAGATTGGTGGGAGACCAAATGACTTGATTTCTTCTTTATATTTGTATGTACTTTTGAATCATTTTCAGTGAGCATTATTATTGATATAAAAATTCTATTTTCAGTATGGGAAAAGGAAAAGATAATCTGTTCAGATTTTTTAGCTATATGTAGCATATTCTTAAATATGATAGAATTGGTCAGAGAAAGTCAACACAAAATGCTCATGTCAGAAGTGGCTTTTTATTGTCTACTTTGTATTTTTACTACTTACACTGCATTTTTCTATGATGGTGATTTGATCTGTACACTGCAGGGGTTTTCATGCTCATTGGATAAATAAAATGATAGTTTAAAGTAGAATTATAAGGAAACTGCTTATTTTAAGTAGATGTGGTATTTACTATTTGTGAAATAATTGAAACTTTATCTACATGATCCTATGAAAATCAGAAAGTATGGGCTTTGAATTATTTCCCTAAAATTAGTCATACAAATATAAATGACAATTTTATTTATTAGGAAGTCTTATAAAATAAAAATTCTGGGCTTTCTACTGCCTTTGTGAATAAAAATATGAAGGGAAAAATAGAAAAGCATTTACATGCTAGTGACCACAGAAGTTCAGTATTCAAAGAGCTGGTGTCCAAAAGGCCTTTTAGGATTAAACCATGCTTACTGCGGACTTTGACTTTAGATAGACTCTGTTTAAACCTAGGTTCCACCAATTTACTGTGTGATTTATGTAAATGACTTGATCCCTTTATTTCTCAGTTTCCTCATCTGTGAAATGTGAGGATTAAAAGAGATCATTTGCTTGAAGGCTTTTGGACATTGCTTGTTCTTTTTTTTTGTAAGCACATAATATATGCTGGCTGTTATTGCTATAATTATTATCTTCATTTACATTATTTACAAGATTCTCACCTATGTTTACTGATATTTAAGCTGAAGAAAACAGGCTTGAAAATGTAGTTTAAGGGCTAATCTTGTAAGCTACATTTATTATGATAAGTTATGAAACATATTTTATTAAACTGAGTTTGCTTACCTATACTGTAAAATGAACTCATTGTATTTATATTGATTTAACTCATCATCACATATAGTGTAGATAATTTTGCCGATTAGAAAAATTTAAATCCACTGGGTTTAGTTTTCTTCTTACAGAATGGCAAACTGCAAAATAAAGCATTCCTCAAAATGATTCAAATCTTATCATGACAGGAAGCTTGGTTTTCCCACACTAAATCATGACGGAGTACAGGGCTATAGATGGAGTCAGGGAAATTCAATTGTTTGGCTGAATTACTGTCATAAAAATGATATTGAATAATATGGTAAATTTTGAGGTTATAAATGTGCTTGTGATTTTAATTACAATATTAATATTGGCATCAGTAATAAAGGGAGGCTCTAGAATTAGATCATGTGGAATCAAATCTTGGTTTCTTTTGGCTGCCAACTAGTGACACTAGACAAATTGTTAACTTCTCTAATTCTTTCTTTCCTTATTTGTTAAATGAGAATAATACATTCATCATATTTTGTAAGATTTAAATAAGATAAAATATATAAGTACTTTAAAGAATCACTGTAATATGGTCAAACATTCAAATGTCTTTGATTATGTCTATTATTAATATTTTTATTGCTGTTTTTCTTCTATATTCTTTCAGATGGATATGTCTAACTGCTTCCTACATATATCTACTTCCATGCCCCATAGGTACTTCAAATTTATTATGTCTAAAAGTAGACATATTTCCTTCTCTCCTAATCTTTTTCTAATGTATTCCCTATCTCCACAAATGATCCACTCCCACTGTTGCTCAAACAAGAAACCTGGAAGTCATCTTATATTTTGTTTTTCAATCACCAGGCAGTTGCCAAACAAGACTCTATTGCCTTTAATTTAAAAAAAAAAAAAAAAAAAAAAAAAAAAAAATTTTTTTTTTTTTTTGAGACAGTATCTTGCTCTGCTGCCCAGGCTAGAGTACAGTGGTGCAATCTCAGCTCACTGCAACCTCCACCTCCCGGGTTCAAGAGATTCTCGTGCCTCAGCCTCCTGAGTAGCTGGGATTACAGGCATGCGCCACCATGCGTGGCTAATTTCTGTATTTTCAGTAGAGACAGGGTTTCATCATGTTGGCCAGGCTACCTTCAAACGCCTCACCTCAGATAATCCACCAGTCTCGGCCTCCCAAAGTGCTGGGATTACAGGCGTAAGCCACCACGCCCAGCCTATTGCTTTACATTCTTTAAAAAATATATTTTGCCTGCTCTTTCCCAAAGCCATTGCTTTGGTCCCCTCTGCAGTTCTAATGTTCAGGCCCGACTGTAGTTTGAAACCCTGTGAATCCTTCACAATACCGCCAATGTATTGTCACATTAAATAATAAAATCTGGAATGTCTAGATGCTGAGTTCAGGATTAGACTAAAACTTTGGATTAACACTTAGTCTTATAACATTGTCTCTTCTCCTGTGGGTGCAACCCACAGGGAGGCCTGGAAGATCTTCAAACATGCAGGGTTATTCCTTGTTTCTCTCTGCACAACCAACATCTGCTTTCTTTCAAATCTCAATTCAAGCTGTGATCCCTCTAAGATGCCTTTCAAAATGGCCTGCATAATTTTCAATTCACTTTCTCTGTGTGTTCATAGTGCCTTGTGAAAACCTGTATTGGAGAACTTGTGGTGCAGATTGTAATAGCCAGTTTGAGCATGGGAATGGTAACTCTTATGGATTATGTCTGAGCGTAGTGCCTGAAACATGGTAAGTGCTAAAAAGTATTATCTAGTCTGAAGAGCAATCAGAACTGTGACCTTGGGATTTTTCTCTGGAAAGGATAGAGAATGAATATCCTGTGTCCTATTTCCAATTCCCTACTTACAGGGGCTGGCCATGGACTATTGATGGGAAAGGAAAGAACAGACACTTTGACCTTCATTGAATCTTAAGCATACTTAAGAATTTGATTGGGAACTTATGAAGCTTGAAGAAAAACTAATTTCAAAAAACTTTTTGTTTTCATAAATGTGGATATGCTAGGTAGATGTCTTTTTCTTCATACAAAATCAATTTATGCATTTTTGTTTATGAATTATAATCTTTATAAAGGGGAGACTGTTCTATTAACACAGCTCAGAAATGATGTTTACAGTATTTCCATAAAATGACCTCTTTAGACCAGGCTTTAGTAATTTGAGTATTATAAGAAAGGAGGAGTGGGGTCTTCTTTGGCAATATCACTTCACTCTGCATGTTAGAATTATTGTGCTCCCTAAAAAATTTTTAAAACTCCAAACCTAGACTGGCACCCAACTTTACCATCTATCCTCATTATTGATTGGTTTGGAAATGTATATAATAAGACTTGCCATGCACTGTTAGCTTATAGACTTCTACATTTTTTTATTACATTGCTTACCTTTGTAAAGATAATTTAAAATTATTTGCTAAACAATTGGTTCCCTAGCTTGGAAAAGAAAGAGAAATCACATATCTTCTTAACCCAAATAGAATTTTTTTTCACCAAATGATACCCTCTTTTGCACAAGAATTCTAGGATAGGACTCTGCAACAATACTTTCTTCCATGGGACAGAAAGGCTTGATAAGGCAAAAAGCTAGCCCAAGTGTTATTTCTCAGTTCTTCCTTGGGCTTGATATCTCTGGCTGTTTATCGGGGGTCCTATAGAAGCTAACAGTCTCTTTCTCTGAAGGTGATTTTGTCTACTCCCTTTCTCATGCCGCTAAATTTAAGATCTACCCAGATTAGATTAAAACTAGGTTTCCCTTCAAGCACAGAGAACAAAATATGTTGGTAAATCCTGTGTACCATTCCATAAAAGCAGAATTATATTCACATAATTTTCTGTGTATTCTATTTACGTAGGTCTTATTTGTTGTGTGCAAAACCTATCCATGATAATCTTCATGGCAATGCTATATTGGAAGATGCTTTTTATCACTTCAATGCCTAGTCAAAATTTAACAATAAAACTGTATTCAGAATTTAAAAGAGGCTCTTTTTAAGCAGACAGTATGAGTGTTTGCAATTATTTGGCAGGAAAATCAAAAGAAAACTAAAGATCGCTAAAAATTAAAGTTAGTTGGAGCTTGAAAAGCACACTACAATTTATAGGTAAAATTCTGCAGTAAGAGACAATGTAAAGAAAAGAGAAAAAGAAAGCAAGCCAAATATCTGCAGTGTGATTTTTAGGAGGAGTGGCTCTGAAGGACAAACCCAAAGACATCTACCACTTTAAGCTCTTGTTTCACAAGGAACAAAGTAATTGCTTTACTGCTGCAACTAATTGACTCAAATATTTTATAGAGACTAATTTTTGGCTATGAAAATATATACTGTAATTTATTATTTAAAGATACTTCTTGCTTCCTGAACAAATATTTACTTTTAAAATAAATTCATTTTTGTTTGTTTTGATAGACTTTATCAGCCAACAATTTAGTAATCTAATAGTAACTTTTCTTCACCTTTTCAAACCAGATGCTCTATTTCTTCCTGCTTAAGGTTTTTGTGTATTAGAGAATGATGCTGATACTAACTTCTGATATTTCCCTCTAGATGAAGGTAGCACCACTCCATTCCTGGCCTTTCCACACCTATTCCTTTAATTTCTTCTATCCTGAGACGAGAGAGTGACTTGGCTGCTCAGTAAATATAGAAAGAGTAGACTAGGCATGCACAGCCCACCTCCCCTCTTCTTTGTTTTATCAGCAAGGTCCCTATAGGAAACAGATTTTATTCTTTTCATGATTTATGAGGGAGAAAGTGCACATCTTCCCATATCTTGGGCTAACAGATATAGGACATAGGACTCATGTCCTATGATGGTAATAAAAAGGGTATCTTGGCCTCAGTCTGCACTTTTTTTTCTTCTTCAGTTTGTTCAGAACCTGCATGGGAAGAGGGGTGCTCTTTATTAGGTCTTCTCATGGAATGTTAACATTTGGTGCATGGACCAGGCATATAGAGAATGAAAAGTGGAATTTCTTCAGCAAAATATGTATTTGGAGACCCTTGGCTTAAGATCTAAGGCTTTGGGCTTTAATATAGGGACAAGGCATTTTGACATCGGTGGTTTATAGAAATTTCTATTAGGTTCTTGGAGGGAAACTGTCCATTGACTTTCATCTGCTGTGACCTGGATGAAAGTTTTAATTTAGTTGCATGACAGCTTGCCCTGCATGGGTAACTGCAACTTCCAGTAGGTTGATCTGTAGCTGAGGGTCTGTATTTTACATTGTTAGGCAGATTCTATATAGGCAATGAGGAAGCTGGGTGAATGGCCTCATCAGAGAAAAATGGGAGACTGTGAAAGTAACTCAGGGAACCACCAAGGCCTTAGTAAGAAGGCAACTACGGCAAGGATGAAATTACAGGCAACACACAACCTCAGGGGAAGCACTGCTTTGACTGCACTGCTGCAGCTTTTCCAGGGCAATGACTCAATTATAAGAAAAAGTGATTTTATAGGTCTTTAAGGCATTTGTAAACTGAAAAATATTTCCTTTTTTTTTTTTTTTTTTTTTTTTTTTGACAACAAAGCAACTGAGTTGAGTCTGGTAGGAGATACAGGAAAGATTATTGGTTAAATTATTAGTATCAGGACTACAAGTAGCACTTGTTTCATGTACTAAATTCTATTCTGCATTCAGAGCCAAACGGGTATCTGTCTACTACTTGCTAAATTGAAGCTAAACTTGCATCCATGTGGCTTTTACCTGAGGGCTATTTCCTGGCCATATGGCCTCAAGTTAGCATTCCATTAACTATATGTGTGGGAAAAGTTTTCCCCAAGAGGTACAATCCTTACACCTAAGCCATTCTGTAGCAAGTGGTGGTAAAAATAGCTACTGTGGTTCAGGACTGAAAAATCAGTTTATGAGAAAGTATGAATGCTACATCACTGTGTAGAGATACATTTACTTCCATAGTCAAAGGTAAGAAACACAGGGCTCAAAGAAATATACACTAAGAGGTTAGGCAGAAATTGTAAATGTGTACTGCCAAAAATATCTTCTTCCTGTGGAATTTAACCCAAGTGAGCTTATAAGTCTTAGATTATGGACTTTAAAACCAAGATTTTCCTCTCCGCAGACAACACTGAGTTTTGTAATGGTTTTTGGAAACGTTAAGAATTCAAGAAACTGAGTGTGCCTTGTCTTTCCTGATCTTGGGAGAAAAACAGTCTTTCACCACTAATCTATAGAATTGTATGATCTATAGATTTGCAATTTATAGGGGCTGAGGAAGTTCCTTGTTTCCAAATTTGCAAAAAAAAAAAAATTACTGTGAATGGATGTTGAATTTTGTCACAGTTTTCACACATTTTTGTTTGTATGTTTTCTTGAGTTTGTCAATATGGTGATTGACATTGATGTTTGAATGTTGAAAAAGTCTTGTGTTTTCCTTTTAATACTTTGATGATTTCAATTTGCTATTATTTTGATGAGGATTTTTTTGTGTGTTTCTGTTAATGGGTATGTTGGTATATCATTATCCTTCTTTTTGTCTGTCTGTCTTTTGATATTAGAATAAAATGAGTTGGGAACTAGTTACTCTGCTTCAATTTTTTTTTAAGTACTTGTAGAATTAATACTATTTCCTTCATAAATTTTTGATAGACTTAATCAAAGGCATTTTTTCCCTGGACTATTCTTTGCAGGAAGGTTTTGAACTGCAATTTTATTTTGTAAGAATATGACTATTCAAGTTTTCTGCTTCCTCATAAATGTGCTTTCGTAGTTTTTGTCTTTCATGAAATTTATTTCATCCAGTTTGTCAAACTTACTGGCAAAACTTGTTTATTCTTATTTTCTTTTTATATTTGTAGAGCTTCTAGTCCTATTTTCTACTTGATTATGGTGGAAGCTTAGATGATTGATTTGAAACATCTCTATATGTTGTTTTCTATCTTTCCAATATCAGTATTTAATGCTACAAATTTCCCACTAATAACTTATTTAGCTGCATCCTAAAAATGTTGATATATTTCCTTATAATTCAGGTCAAAGCTTTTAAATTTCCCTTGAAGTTTCCTATTTTATTCATGGGCTATTTATAATTGAATCAATTTTAAAATATCTGGGTATTTTCCAGGCATTTTTCTGCTATGATTTTTTGTTTAAATTTATTATGATCAGAGAATATATTTTGTATAAATTCTTCTAAATAAAAAGTTAGAATATGGTCTAACCTGATGAAAGTACATTATGTATTCTGTTAAACTGAGTTTTCTGTAAATGTTAATTAGATCAAGTTGCTAGGTGGAGTTTTCTGTAAATGTTAATTAGATCAAGTTGGTTGATTGTGTTGTTTGAATCTTCTTTAATCTTACTGATTTTCTGTCTGCTTATTCTATCAGTTACTGAGAGAGGACTATTAATGTTTCCAAATATAATTGTGAATTTGTCTTTCTCATTTTGATTCTATACATTTTTACTGAATGGATTTTGAAGTTCTATTGTTAGATGCATATACTATTAAGATGGTTATGTCTTCTTGGATAAATTGTCCCTTCACTGTTGTGTAATGTCCCTCTAAATTCCTTATTCTATTGCTTGTTCAGAAGTCTACTTTTGCTGATATTAATACAGCTCTCTTAATCTGTGTTTTCAGGTTTTCTATATATTTGCTTCGTACGTATTTTCAAGTTTTTCCTTCTTTTGTCCTATCTATATGTTTAAAAATGGATTTATTTTCCTTTTGTTTTTGGTTTCCAGCAGTTCAAAAATGATATATATAAGTGTGTGCCTTTTGATATATATCCTGTTCCTGGTTTTCTGAACTTCTTTGGTGTCTGATGTTAATTTTGAAAATTCTTACCCATTATTTATTCAACTATTTCTTTTGCCTCTTTCTTACTGCTTCTGGCATTCTAATTATACATATATTGTACCATTTGATTTTGAAACCACCCTCCCCCCCCCCAGCTTTCAGATGCCTTGTTTTTTTTGTTTTGTTTGCTTGTTTTCCTCTTTTCTTCTGTTTTTCCATTCTTTTTGTTTTGACTTAGATAATTTCATTTGAAATCTCTTTATTAGTTTGTTCTTTGACTGTGTTGAGTTCACTGAGAAGCCAAGCCCATCACAGGCATTCTTTTTCTTTATTATTGTGCTTTTCATTTCAGGCATTTCCATTTGATTTCTTCTTATTTCCATCTCTGCTAAAATTATCTTCTGATCTTACATGTTTTCCACCCTTTCCACTAAAATTTTTAATCAAATAATAAAAATAGTCTTAATTTTCCTTTCTAATAGTTCCTAAATATACATTATACCTGAGTCTGGTTCTGTTGATTGCTTTGTCTGTTGAAAGTATTTTGATTTTTCTTTTTTATTTCTTCTACTTTTGGTATACCCTTATTTTTGTAGAAAGCTGGACTTTTTTTGTAGAACTCAAATAGAGCTTTAGGTAAATGCTTTTCATTCCTGGAAATGGGCACATCTTTCTGCTTGCTTTTTCTATGAGGCTTGAGTCAATCCAGTCAGAAACTGAACAGGGTTTCAGTTTAATTGCTGCTATGGTAATCTTTAGATCACTACCGTCTTCAAGTTCCTTTAGTGATCCTGCCCCTCCCTCAGGGCACTGTCTTTTTGTTTTTGCTGTTCACGTCCCCCAGCTACAGTTGCTAAGGTGTTTTCCCCATTCCCCCAAGCTGTTTAGTGGAAGAATATAAGTGGAGTTTTGTCCGTCTCCCACATTGGTTGCTGTTTATTCCCCCAAGTCTTCTACAACACACACATAGGCCCTTTTAGAACTCTCACCAGTCTTTTTTTTGTGAGCTCCTGGTTCGTTTCAGGACGAAGAACCTACTAGGTGGTGTGTATTCTGGTGCCCGAAGCCCTCATCATTTCTGTATTCTATTATACTCAACTTTTAGCAATTCATTAACAATTTTAGTTGAATTATATCTTACTGATATCTAGAGGCATCTGCTCAAGTAAAGTGTTGCTTCCGTATCATTTATTCTTGGGGGCACCTGTCTTTCCTTAGATTTTTAGATTGTTAGTTGCCTAACCAGAAGTTTGTTAATTGCCAGCTCTCTGATAGGAGCAAAAATATTGTGAATTTTAGACTGCCTGACAGACTTTTTATATCAGTTGTTGTTGCTATCATTATAAATGTGGCAGTAATACTCCTTCCAGGTTTCCACATCCTGAGTAGAATCCAGAAGTCCTATCTTTTTTTTTTTTTGTTTCTTGCTATAAAATCTTGAAATACCATTACCAAATGAGATTGTTTATTCATTAACTCATCCATCCATCCATCCATCCTTCCTTCCTTCCTTTCATCCATTCATATATTGTATTTCCAGAATGTGTATTGTGTGTAAAGATTCTAAGGTCATCTAAACAAATATACACTTCCTGGAATATTTTGAAACCAGCTACTCATTAATCTAGATTGACTCCATATTAGTTCTCATGAGAAAGAACATGACTGTCTTAAGAAATGTTTCTCAAGTTTTAATAATTGCTAGACTCCTTTTAGAAGAAAATAATTTTTATGTACCTTCCAGTATAGTTGTTGGAAAAATACTTTAGAAATGATTTTATTAAAATACACCTTGAATTGCAAATTAGATGTAAAGTTTAGCCACTACTACTAGTAAAATAATTTTAAAAGATTGTTAGATTAAAACCATAAAACAAAGTTCTCATGGACCTCACTGACCTTTAATAATAGGCCTACATCACAGTTTAAGTAACAGTAGACTAGGCTAATTTCCAGAACTTCTTTCTAGCTTTGGAATTATCTGACTATATAGCAGAAGAATGAATTGGTGAGGAGTGAAAGATGAATGTAATATTTTGAACTTCAAAGCTCTTTCTAATAATACAAATATTTTTCTTTTTTCAGGGAATGGCATTTTTAGTCTGACTTGGTTAATGTTTAAATGAGAATGTATTAGGACTCTGTAGTGCCTGTCAACTCTTAGCAACAGGTCTAAAAATAAAGTCTGACAAGTAAGAAAATGATAGTGCTATTGTTATTAGCTCTATTAGCAAAACAGCAGTACTATCAGTGGTACTGAGAGATTGAGGTCAAGTAAGTAGTATCAACAGGCCTGTCAAAGCACTTTCACACAGCAGTGGTCTCAGAAGTGTTATACATAGCATATTTGAGTAACAGTGTTTTTGGAAATGCTGTTAATCATGATTTTGAATGACAGTAGTCTCTGTAGTATTGTAAATAGCAAGAGTGAATGATAAGACCATTAAGGATAGGCTTAACAGAAATAGATGAGCTTGAAATAGTTTGGAATTCAGGTTCAGTTTGATCATTCAGAAGTTTGTTTACACAAATTACTGAGTAAAAGTCTTGAGAGAATTCACTCAAATTTTGTTAAATTCACCTTTAAAATGCAATGAACATGTTAACCATTGGGAAAGATCAAATAGCTCACAGTCATCCTTGTTACATAATATTCTCAGAGACACACTTAAGCATGCTGTAAAAACAGTGCATAAAATCTACCTCCTTTGCAACTAGGGAGTGAAGATTATTCTCATACCAGCACTACTGATGTGTTATCTTAGGACTAAATATAGAAGGTATGAATGTCCTTAGGAAATATTATGAAGCAACGTTAAATTTGTTGAAAAGTTTTATCCAAATAGGAAAAATATTTGCTGGTAAGAAAGGATGCTCCTTTTAACCATGTATTCAAAGAATCCATTGCTATGAGATCTGTTTCTGTCTCATAACGCTTTCAAGTAATCAGGAAGACTAGAGGAGGGATAGGACAGGACTAAAGGACCCCTAAGAGAAAAAAATACATCAAATAAAGGCAAAATGGGAATGGAGATTAGAATTAGGAATACCTAAACTCTTATAGCAAACATTAAACTTTAGGAATAGGGTAGAACATTAGTCAAAAGTAAAAGAACGTTAGTTATAGTGGAGTTATACACCGAATCTAAGAGTGTGTATCTATATTGTGTGTATGATTATAAGTTAAACTGATTCTGGAAAAATGTTCAGTGAATATAAATAAGTGCTAGCAAATGACAAAACTAGATTATTTCATTGTCCAAATATAATACTATTTAAACTGATTTATGTGATTTGTTTATCCACGTGCTCAAGGACAATATTTGGAATGAAGGGGAAAAAGGGAAACGATGCTTTTTTCTAGTCACAGTGACTGAGGAAGGGTTGCTATTTGTATTGAGCACTTTGTGGGCCAGGGATGCTAAATTTCTTTCCATGTAAAGAACATATGTGGACATAACAAAGAATTGTCTTGCTTCAAATGAGAGACACTGGGATGAGATTTAATCAGTATACCCATTTAAAATAATGGTGAACTATCACATATTTTCAACAGTAAGTGCATAATTTTCTTAGTTCTTATAGTTTGCATCTCAGGCACATGGTCATCTACAGATAAAGGATGCCAATGTCTTTGCAACATGACATAATGGAAAGAAAAGCAGATTTTTTTGTTTCTAGTAAGTTTAAGTTTGGATCTAAGGATAGTATAATCCACCACACTTTAAAACACTTTCCATTCTATATTGTACCATTGGATGAGTATAAAACTTTGAGCCTACACTTGGAAATAACAGAAGTACACATAACTTTCAAGCATGATGAATGTTTAAAAATAAACTTTTTAACAATGAGAATTTGGTTCCAATATATAGGTGTTGAATAAATTTTAAGCTAGCTGGCGATAGTAAGAGGATAAGGGCACAATAAGAAAAATAAATAACTGGAGATGAGTAATTGAAACTAGCACTTTATAGATATCAGACACAACATATGTCAAAAAGTCTTGAGAAAGAAAAAAAGAATATGAGGGAAATTAAACTGTTGTCTTAGAACCACATTGATATTTCATCTGAAAGCAGGGACTGGGATTGGATACGTACTGTATTGATGGAACAAGAATCTGCAGAGGAGAACTGTAATCTCTTTTATAAAACCAGGAAGGTTTGAACATTTAGGTAGAGCACAAATACCTGTTAAGTATCCTTATTGTCTATAGCAAAGTGGTACAATTGTATAAGCTGATGAGCTGCTGATTCTTGGGGCAAAAGAGTATACTGATCCTGATAATCTTCCAGTAAGAAATTATGTTAAAAATAAATTAAGTGTATATTAGACCTTATTGCTCATTTAATATACTTGACAAGGCCCTTTTATGGTCAGTAGTCAGAAAGTTGCTTTGTTCAGTTTTTTTCAATGAAGATAGAAATGTTTGTGAGAGTCTGTAGGATGGCTCCAATCCTCAGTATCACTAACCAGACTTCTTTTAAGAGCTTATGTTCATTAATTTTTCTACTATAAGATTTTTATACAACCTCAATTGAGTATTTTAATAAGTTTTTTACATTCACTAATTATTCATATGCATGATAAGTCTTTTAATAAACATTCCAACTTTTTACAAATGCTTTATCTGAATGGTATATATCTCTTTCTATTTCTTGTGCCATGCTATTTTGGGTGCTGGCTTTAAAAATTATATAAATATTTATACTATTAATAGCTATCATTTATTTGGGGTCTGCTATGTGTAGGTACTTTGCATGCATTCTTTTTAATACTCCTAATAACATTTCAAGATAGTGTTGTTATTCTTAGTTTAGAAGTAATTCCTAGTTTATAAAGGAAATGTTGGAAGAGCTGGGCCTCAAAGGCCCAAAGCCTTATTACATATTTTTTTTACTGTATTATTATGCATGGATCAAAAACTATTGGGTTTGAACAGGGAAGCTAAGCCATTATGAATGACATAGAATGAAGAACATTGTATAGAAGTTTGACCTTACACAATTGCAGGAGCTGGTTCAGCACTCCATGTGAGGCTGTCACTTCTCTATCTGGTGATGTGCATGAAATCAGCAGTAAGGCAGTTGGGAGTGGAAGATGGATGTGAAGTGGAGCTGAGCCAGGGATGAAATGGAGCCCATGAGGATGAATTGGAAAAGACTATGACAACTTGCAACTTCCTCCTGTCTTCACTGATTCCAATTTCAGTAGTGCTAGTGACTTGCAGAAAACGTTGGTATAGTTGGTTCTGATGCTGAATAAGCATCTAGATTAGGATTGCAAGAAACTGGAGGAGGAAGGTCAGAAGAGAGCTAGAGGAGCTGCTAGTCCAAGCCAAGAAGATAAGCAAGTAGAACAGTGATGATTGTGTGATTTGCAACAGCACGAGATTGTGCACTGGACCTCTGAAGGAAAACGTGGCTACTGTGCTTCACTTCTGCCTTTGAAGCTTCATGCAACTTACCCTGTGATCACTTGTGATCCAGAACCACAGGGATGAGAACTCTGAGAAAAATTCCAGCTTCACTTAATTGACACAGTGCAAAGCTGCTACACTTAGTTATAGCCATGGCTGATTTTCTAGCAAGGAAGTTATACAGAAGGATATTAAATGAAACCTTGCATTTCCACACATTTATTTTTCTCTTCTTACCAAATACATTTATAGTTGTTATGTCTCAATCTACTGGGAAAATAGATGTATACAGTAATATTTTTCAGAAGAAAAAGAAACATGCAAATTTTTACTATTCATAATATTTATTTATTTTACATCAAGAAAGCCAAAAATGATGAAATCCATTGACTAAAGTTTTGAAGCATTGAAAATATCTGAAACATTTTGTAACTCAAACTAGGGGTGTCTACAGTTCTAATGAGTTCTGCATGAATAAAGAAGATGATAATGAATATCATTAGATAAGATGGGATGGCGCAGTTGTTTTTGTTCTACTCTGTGGTTGCAATCTTCAAATACAAGCAGGAAGTTTCTCTAGGAGTCACAGTGTTCCAATAAAAACATTTAAGATATGACATTTTGGAACAAAGAAATGAATATATTCATAAGGAAGAAATCTAATGTGTCTATTAATAAACAGGTGCATTGTTTTGTGATACAGATTAGGGGGCTAAGACTAAGAGCAGAACTATGAATGCAAAATACGTATAGAAATGAGAAAAAAAATGAGCTGAGTTGATATCCACAACTTCTCAGAGATGATAACTTTAGCATTCTAAAAGAGATCTTTGTTGCTGTATTCTCCTTCTTCTTGTCCTCTCCCTCCTACATCAACATGTGCACGCACACACACACACACACACACACATTTATATGTGGTAATATGATTTGTAAGCTGCTTTTCATATTTAACAGTGTCATTAAGATATCACTGCTGGATGCGGTGGCGGATCGCTTGAGATCAGGAGTTCCAGACCAGCCTAGCCAACATGGTGAAACCCCATCTCTACTAAAAATACAAAAATTAGCCAGGTGTAGTGGCACACGCCTGTAATCCCAGCTACTCAGGAGGCTGAGGCAGGAGAATTGCTTGAACCTGGGAGGCGGAGGCTGCAGTGAGCTGAGATCGTGCCACTGCACTCCAGCCTGGGCAACAAAATGAGACTCCATCTCAAGGGGGAAAACAACAACAACAACAAAAGGACCACTGACATTTATCAATGGCATAATATATACCTATATACATAATCTTAAGTGTTTAAATATTCTACAGGTGCAGTACTTTCTAATCATACTTCTGTCCTTAGACACTGAGACTGTTTAAAATTTTTCATTGTATAATTATTCCTATTGCATTATTTACTTCAGTTTAATTACTGGAAGAGAAATTGTTGAATTAACAACTGAATAGTTTTAAAATTTGGTAAGAAATAACAAAAAACTTACATCAATTGACATGCCTATCAACATTATAACAGTGTATCTGTTAACACCAACAGTAGGATTTGTTACCTTACTTGCTAAATTTGTATGGAAAAGCACTTACTGTTTTCTTAAATTTTTTTAACTAAGTAATGATTTCTTGGAGTGGGTGAAGCTAGTTATATTTCTTCTTTTGTACTTGCCAATTTATGTCCTTTGCCACATATCTATTGAAACAGTCATGTCTTATGATTTCCAGGAGTGTTTCCTGTATCAACAATAATGCATTATTTCATACATATATTTTTAAAATAATTTATAACATCCTGATTATAACAAGCTGTATTTGGTCTCTATAAAGATGCTTGTAGGAATATTACATGTTTTGAAACTTGTGGATCCTCCTAGAGTAACATGCATTTTTTGTGCCATAATTTAGTGATTCAGATGAAGTCAACTAATTATACTATCATATATATATATAGATTTTTTTTTTTTTTTTTTTTTTTTTAGACGGAGTCTCGCTCTGTCGCCCCGGCTGGGGTGCAGTGGCCGGATCTCAGCTCCCTGCAAGCTCCCCCCCCCGGGTTCACGCCATTCTCCTGCCTCAGCCTCCAGAGTAGCTGGGACTACAGGCGCCTGCCACCTCGCCCGGCTAGTTTTTTGTATTTTTTAGTAGAGACGGGGTTTCACCGGGTTAGCCAGGATGGTCTCGATCTCCTGACCTTGTGATCCGCCCGTCTCGGCCTCCCAAAGTGCTGGGATTACAGGCTTGAGCCACCGCACCCGGCCAAGTGCTCTTGTGTCCATCGTTTGGACAATTAACCAATTGAAAGTATTATTTGGTAGAACTTACCTCTAATTCAATCTAGAATTGATGCACAATGTCAATAAATTCTCTAACATCCTGAATTAATGAATACATTAAAAATGTCTTATTTTGCAAAAGCATGATTTATAGAAGAATTGCAAAGATAATACAGATAGTTTCTGTATACCTATCACCCAGCTTCCTCTAATTTTAATATTTTACATAACCACAGTTCAGTTATCAAAACACTAAGATAGTAACATTGGCACAGTGCTATTAACTACAGGCTATTCAGTTTCCCCAGTTTTCCACTAATGTCCTTTTTCTGTTCTAGGATTCAAACCAGAATACCACATTACATTTAGTTGTCATATCTCTTTTTTGTCCTCTAATCTGTGATAATTACTTAGCATTCTCTTTTCTTTCAATGCTTCAACACTGTTAAAAAATAATGGTCAAGTACTTTTGGATTGTCCCTCAATAAGGGTTTGGCTTATGTTTTATCATTATTCATGTTAGGTTATGAATTTTGGGGAAGAATACCACAGAGGTGATGTGCCCTTCTCATTACATAGTATTGGGGTATATGGCATTGATATGATTTATTATTGGTGATGTTAACATTTATCACTTAGTGCTATGGGTTATTATGTCCCCCCTGAAATTCCTATATTGAGGTCATAACCTCAACAGTACCTCAGAATGTAATCTTACTGGAAAAGAGTTCTTTGCAGATGTAATTAGTTGTAAGATGAGGTCTTAACCCTATTGGAATAGGATGGGTCCCTAAGCCACTGTATTAGTCCATTCTCACATTGCTCTAAGGAAATACCTGAAACTGGGTAATTTATAAAGAAAAGAGGTGTAATTGGCTCATGATTCCACAGGCTGTACAGGAGACATGGCAGCATCTGCTTAACTTCTGGGAAGGCCTCAAGAAACTTACAATCATGGCAGAAGATGAAGGGGAAGCAGGCACGTCTTACATGGCTGGGAGCTACATACTTTTAAACAACCAGATATCATGAGAACTCACTGTCACAAGAACAGCAAGGGGGAAGTCTGCCCCCATGATCCAATCACCTCCCACCACCCCCCTCCTCTAGCACTGGGGATTACAATTCAACATGAGATTTAAGCAATGTATTAGTCTGTTCTCACACTGCTAATAAAGACATAGCTGAGACTGGGTAATTTATAAAGGAAAGAGGTTTAATTGGCTCACAGTTCTGCAGAGCTGGGGAGGCCTCAGGAGACTTATACTCATGGTGAAAGGGGAAGCAAATACGTCCTTCTTCACATGGTGGCAGCAAGGAGAAGTGCAGAGTGAAGTGGGGGAAAAACTCCTTATAAAACCATTATATCTCATGAGAACTCACTATAATAAGAACCGCATGGAGGTAAACAGCCCCATGATTCAATTACCTCCCACTGGGTCCCTCCCATAACACACAGGGATTATGAGAACTACAGTTCAAGATAAGATTTGGGTGAGGACACAACAAAACTATAACAGGAGGGGACACGGAACCAAACTATATCATCCACTATCACTGCTGTCTTCATAAAAAGAGGTAATTTGGACATAGACACTAACATGAGAATGCCATATGAAGATGTAGGCAGAGATTGGGGTGATGCTTCTGTAAGCCAGAGAATACCAAAAGTTGCCAACAAACCACTAGAAGCTCAGAGAGAGCCATGGAAGGGATCTTTCTTCACAGCCCTCAGGGAACCAACCCTGTCAATAACCTGATTTTCAGCGTCAAGCTTCCAGAACTATAAGACCAAATGCATTTCTGTTGTTTGAGCCACTCTGTTTGTAGAACTTGGTTATGGCAGTCCTAGCAAACTAATGCACTTGGTTAATCTTTCTCTACTGTGAAGTTACTATTTTTTCCCTTTCCATACTCTATTAGAAGTGACTCACTAGTTGAGCTAATTCTCAAAGGAAGAAAAATCATTCACCTCCTGGGGGAAGAAGTATCAAAGTATTTGTGGACATGTGTTAAAGCAATCACAGTAATTAATATATTTTGGGACTAGAAACTTTGGGGCTATGTAAATGTTCTGTTTCTTTTTAAGTTTTCATTCAATAGTTTTAGCATTCCTTAGTGGATTTTGCCTGCAGTGATTATTATTGTGGCATTCCAGTGGTAATTACTTGTTTTTCTCATGAAGTCTACCTTCATTACTTAGAAGTTTTATTTGAGGAAGAGTTGTCCCTTCTCCCTCACTTAGTCATTTATTTGTCATTTATATCAGAATAAAATCAGATATTTTCCCCTTTGGATTACAATCTACTATTGTCATTATTTATTTTCTTGTTCAAATTGTTCCAGCTTTTGCCATTAGTCATTCTTTCAGGTTGTTTCTGCATCCTTTCGACATTGCTCTATCAAAAAATTATTGCAACGCATTCTTATTTTCAGGTACCACAGAATGCTTTAGATTCATCTTATATTTTCTCTACCTCAGACCTGGAACCAACTATTTCTCCAAATAATCCTTGTGTCAGATAATGGCAATTAGAGATCATAGTCTGGATGCTACTTGTGTTTATTGCTACTATTATTTCACTTCTTCTAAGTCTCCTCAGCAAAGAGAGGCAGGATATGCATATATGTATGTATGTTAACCCAAGTATATACACAAAAATTATTTACATATATTTCTTTAGCTGTGTTTGTGCATGTGTATGTATATAATGTCAGATAAAATATTTATATTTATGTATCATATAGTTTAGGGATCTGAACCAAAGCCTAATTAGGTAACTGCTCTAGCATCATGAATTTACTTTATTTACTCATCTTAGTTCATTTTAAGTCTTCTGGTTCCTTGTCTCAAGTTTCTTGGCAGTAGAAATGATATTTTGTTCATTTCTATACTCCTAATTGTCCTAGTGTGGTACCTTGTAGAGGTCAGAGGCAATAAGTATCTGATAATTTGAAATAGCTAGAGAGGTAGATTAATAAGTGAGGATAACCTTTCTGTCTTGAGGTTTCAATGTTTTCCTATATCAGCAAATTTCACCTTCAAGTAAGATAAACTATTAAATGTCACCATGACTCAATTAACATATATGATCCTAAAATCTTAGTATGAAGGACATGGCAGTTAAAAAAAAAAAAAAAAACTATGGAGTCACTAAATTATAAGATTATAAGAAGCCTTGGAGATACAGTCAATTTCTCATTGCAGAAATGAAGAAATGAGTTTCAGAGGTGCTGAATAACTTATCCAGAGTCACACTTGGCTCCACGGCAATGGATTTTGGGGACCACAATTTCTCTCTGAGCATTTGTTGGAAGCTCTGACTGTAGTCACTACTCTTGATTTTCCAATCTTCACATAAAGACTACCGTTGTATGTGTGACATCACTAACTTAAACATCTCAAGCACTGCTGATTTTCTTACTTTGAATGCTGTTTTAAAGCCCTCGCATTGTTAGTGTAAGTGTTCCAAATACAGGAGCTTTTCTTCCTAGAGCATAACACTTTCCAAATAAACTGTATTTATAGTCAAGAAGGTACCAGGTATCTATCCACATGACAGTATTTTATCCACCCCAACAAAAGATACGTTTAATGGCTAACCCCACTCCCTGTGACCACACCCCACTTTCTATTGCCATGTTTCTTGGTACTGTTTTCTTTTCTCTCACTCTGTTTCTAACACTGCCTCTTACCTTTAGATTTCTGCTTATAGAATTGCTGATTCTGCCTACTTCCAACTATTTTCCCTAACTGCTATTCCCCTTTTAAAGATATTAGATTCCAACAGGTAACTGTTAATAGATGCTATAGAATAGTTCCCTTTTGTCAAAGGCCTTTTCTGCATCTATTGAGATAATCATGTGGTTTTTGTCTTTGGTTCTGTTTATATGCTGAATTACGTTTATTGATTTGCATATGTTGCATGAGCCTTGCATCCCAGGGATGAAGCCCACTTGATCATGGTGGATAGGCTTTTTGATGTGCTGTTGGATTCCGTTTACCAGTATTTTATTGAGGATTTTTGTATCGATGTTCATCAGGGATATTGGTCTAAAATTCTCTTTTTTTGTTGTGTCTCTGCCAGGTTTTGGTATCAGGATGATCTTGGCCTCATAAAATGAGTTAGGGAGGATTCCCTCTTCTTCTATTGATTGGAATAGTTTCAGAAGGAATGGTACCAGCTTCTCCTTGTACCTCTGGTAGAATTCGGCTGTGAATCTCTCTGGTCCTGGACTTTTTTTGGTTGGTAGGCTATTAATTATTGCTTCAATTTCAGAACCTGTTATTGGTCTATTCAGGGATTCAATTTTTCCTGGTTTAGTCTTGGGAGGGTGTATGTGTCCAGGAATTTATCGATTTCTTCTAGGTTTTCTAGTTTATTTGCATAGAGGTGTTTATAGTATTCTCTGATGGTAGTTTGTATTTCGGTGGGATCAGTGGGATGAACCCGGTACCTCAGATGGAAATGCAGAAATCACCCATCTTCTGTGTTGCTCACACTGGGAGCTGTAGCCTGGAGCTGTTCCTATTCGGCCATCTTGGAACCACCTCTCTAGGCAATACCATTCAGGACATAAGCATGGGCAAGGACTTCATGTCTAAAACACCAAAAGCAATGGCAACAAAAGCCAAAATTGACAAATGGGATCTAATTAAACTAAAGAGCTTCTGCACAGCAAAAGAGACTACCATCAGAGTGAACAGACAACCTACAGAATGGGAGAAAATCTTTGCAATCTACTTATCTGACAAAGCGCTAATATCCAGAATCTGCAAAGAACTCAAACAAATTTACGAGAAAAAAAAAAAAAAAACATCAAAAAGTGGGTGAAGGATATGAACGGACACTTCTCAAAAGAAGACATTTATGCAGCCAACAGACACATGAAAAAATGCTCATCATCACTGGCCATCAGAGAAATAGAAATCAAAACCACAATGAGATACCATCTCACACCAGTTAGAATGCCGATCATTAAAAAGTCAGGAAACAACAGGTGCTGGAGAGGATGTGGAGAAATAGGAACACTTTTACACTGTTGGTGGGACTGTAAACTAGTTCAACCATTGTGGAAGACAGTATGGCGATTCCTCAAGAATCTAGAACTAGAAATACCATTTGACCCAGCCATCCCATTACTGGGGATATACCCAAAGGATTATAAATCATGCTGCTATAAAGACACATGCACAGGTATATTTATTGCAGCACTATTCACAATAGCAAAGACTTGGAACCAACCCAAATGTCCATCAATGAGAGACTGGATTAAGAAAATGTGGCACATATACACCATGGAATACTATGCAGCCATAAAAAGTATGAGTTCATGTCCTTTGTAGGGACATGGATGCAGCTGGAAACCATCATTCTCAGCAAACTATCACAAGGACGGAAAACCAAACACTGCATGTTCTCACTCATAGGTTGGAATTGAACAATGAGAACACCTGGACACAGGAAGGGAAACATCACACACCAGGGCCTGTCATGGGGTGGGGGCACAGGGGAGGGATAGTATTAGGAGATATACCTAATGTAAATGACGAGTTAATGGGTGCAGCACACCAACATGGCACAAGTATACATATGTAACAAACCTGCACATTGTGCACATGTACTTTAGAACTTAAAGTATAATTTTAAAAAAAAAAAAGGCAGAAAAATCAACAGTGTAAGTGTTCCTCTTCATCAGAAAAAAAAAATAGTTCTCTTATAATAATATAGGAGAAAACCAAGAGAATTCAGAAACGAGGCAGTTTGGTAAGACCAGGATTCAAAGCCTGCAGAGGTCACAGAAATGTACATCATTGGGGATTCATAGAAATCTTAGGGAGGGCCTTGGTCTTCCAGGAGGTTTTGGAAGAAACATTGCCAATTTTATTTGAATCTGAAAGCTTAGAAACACCTTATACAGGGGGATTCCCAGGCAAGATGACCAAATAGGAACAGCTCCAGTCTGCAGTTTCCAAGGAGACCAATGCGAAAGGTGGGTGATTTCTGCATTTCCAACTAAGCTACCTGGCTCATCCCATTGGGACTGGTTAGACAGTGGGTGCAGCCCATAGAGGATAAACCAAAGCAGGGTGGGATGTCACCTCACCCAGGAAGCACAAATGATTCGGGAATTCCCTCCCCTAGCCAAGGGAAGCCATGAGAGGCTATGACTTGAGGGACAGAGCTCTCTGGCCTAGATACTACACTTTTCCCACTGTCTTTGCAACCCACAGACCAGGAGATTCCCTTGGATGCCTATACCACCAGGGCCCTGGGTTTCGAGCACAAAGCTGGCTGGCCATTTGGGCAGACCACCAAGCTACCTTCAGGAATATTTTTTTTGTACCCCAATGGTCCCTGGAATGCCAGCGAGACAGAACAGTTCACTCCCCTGGACAGATAACTGAAGCTAGGGAGCTGAGTGATCTTGGTCAACAGATCCCACCCCCACAGAGCTCAGCAAGCTAAGATCCACTGGCTTGAAATTCTTTTTGCCAGCATAGCAGTCTGAAGTCAACCTGGGACACTTGAGCTTGGTGGAGGGAGGGGCATCCATCATTACTGAGACTTGAGTAGGTGGTTTTCCCCTCACAGTGTAAACAAAGCCATAGGGAAGTTCAGACTCAGCAAAGCCCACCACAGCACTGCAAAGCCCCTGTAGCCAGACTGCCTCTCTAGATTCCTCCTCTATGGGCAGGGCATCTTGGAAAGAAAGCCAGCAGCCCCAGTCAGTCGCTTATAGATAAAATTCCCATCTCCCGGGGACAGAGCACCTCAGGGAAGGGACAGCTGTGGGCACAGCTTCAGCAGAGTTAAACGTTCCTGCCTGCCAGTTCTGAAGAGAGAAGCAGACCTCCCAGCACAGTGCTCGAGCTCTGATAAGGGACAGACTGCCTCCTCAAGTAGGTCCCTGACCCCCATGGCTCCTGATGGGGAGACACCTCCCAGCAGGGTTCGACAGACACCTCATAAAGGAGAGTTCCAGCTGGCATCTGGCAGGTGCCCCTTTGGGACAAAGCTTCCAGAGGAAGGAGCAGGCAGCAATTTTTTCTGTTCTGCAGCCTCCAGTGGTGATACCCAGGCAAACGAGGTCTGGAGTGGACCTCTAGCAAATGCCAGCAGGCCTGCAGAAGAGAGACCTGACTGTTAGAAGGAAAACTAACAAACAGGAAGCAATAGAATCAGCATCAACAAAAAAGATGACTACTCAAAAACCCCATCTGAAAGTCACCAACATCAAAGATGAAAGGTTAGACAATTCCACTAAGGTGAGGAAAAACCAGCACAAAAAGGCTGAAATTTCCAAAAACCAGAAAGCCTCTTCTCTTCCAAAGGATCAGAACTCCACACCAGCAAGGGAAGAAAGCTGGACAGAGACTATTTGTTTGATTCACTGACATAAGTAGGCTTCAGAAGGTGGTAATAAACTCTTCTGAGCTAAAGGAGCATGTTCTAACCCAATGAAAGGAAGCTAAGAACCTTGATAAAAGGTTACAGGAACTGCTAACTAGAATAACCAGTTTAAAGAAGAATATACATAACCTGATGGAACTGAAAAACACAGCACGAGAACTTCGTGACACATACACAAGTATCAACAGCTGAATTGATCAAGCAGAAGAAAGGATATCAGAGATTGAAGGTCAACTTAATGAAATAAAGTGTGAAGACAAGATTAGAGAAAAAAAAATGAAAAGGAACCAACAAAGCCTCTAAGAAATATGGGACTATGTGAATAGACAAAACCTACGTTTGATTGCTGTACCTGAAAGTGACGGAATGGAACTAAGTTGGAAAACACACTTCAGGGAATTATCCAGGAGAACTTCCCCAACCTAGCAGGACAGGACAATATTCAAATTCAGGAAATAAGTAGAACACCATATGATACTCCTCGAGAAGAGTAACCCCAAGACATGTAATCGTCAGATTCACCAAGGTTGAAATGAAAAACAAACAAAAAAAAAAATGTTAAGGGCAGCCAGAGAGAAAGGTTGGGCTTCCCACAAAGGGAAGTGCATCAGACTAACAGCAATCTGTCTGCAGAAACCCTACAAACAGAAGAAAGTAGGGGCTGACATTCAACATTCTTAAGGAAAAGAATTTTCAACCCAGAATTTCGTGTCCAGCCAAACTAAGCCTCAGAAGTGAAAGAGAAATAAGATCCTTTACAGACAAGCAAATGCTGAGAGATTTTGTCACCACCAGACCTGCTTTACAAGAGTTTCTGAAGGAAGCACTAAATATGGAAAGGAAAACCAGTACCAGTCACTGCAAAAACATACAAAAATGTAAAGACCATAGATGCTAGAAGAAACTGCATCAACTAATGAGCAAAATAACTAGCTAGCATCAAAATGACAGAATCAAATTCACACGTAACAATATTAACCTTAAATATAAATGGGCCAAATGCCCCAATTAAAGACATAAATGGGCAAATTGGATAAAGAGTCAAGACCCATCAGTGTGCTGTATTCAGGAGACTCATTTCATATGCGAAGACACACATAGGCTCAAAATAAAGGGCTGGAGAAAGATTTACCAAGACAATGGAAAGCTAAAAAAGCAAGGGTTGCAATCCTAGTATCTGATAAAACAGACTTTAAGCCAACAAGATCACAAAAGATAAAGAAGGGCCTTACATAATGGCATAAGGGATTAATACAACAAGAAGAGCTAACTATCCTAAGTACATATGCATACAATACAGGAGTACCCAGATTTATAAAGCAAGTTCTTAGAGACCTATACAGAGATTTAGACTCCCACACAACAATAGTAGGAGACTTTATCACCCTACTGTCAATATTAGATCAAGGAGACAAAAAATTACAAGGATATTCAGGACTTGAACTCACCACCGGACCAAGCAGATCTAACAGACATCTACAGAACTCTCCACCAAAAATCAACAGAATATACATGTTTCTCAATATCACATAGCACTTTTTCACATAATTGAAAGTAAAACACTCCTAAGCAAATGCAAAAGAACAAAAATCATAACAGTTTCTCAGAACACATTGCAATCAAATTAGAACTCAGGATTAAGAAACTCATTCAAAATCACTCAACTACATGGAAACTGAACAACCTACTCATGAATGACTACTGGGTAAATAAGTTAAGGCAGAAATAAGCAAATTCTGAACAAAGGGACAACCTACCAGACTCTCTGGGACACAGCTAAACAGTGTGTAGAGGGAAATTTATAGCACTAAATGTTCACAGGAGAAAGCGGGAAATATCTAAAATTGACACCCTAACATCACAATTAAAAGAACTAGAGGAGCAAAAGCAAACAAATTCAAAAGCCAGCAGAAGACAAGAAATAACAAAGATCAGAGCAGAACTGAAGGAGATAGAGACATGAAAAACCCTTCAAAAAATCAATGAACCCAGGAGCTGGTTTTTTGAAAAGATTAACAAAACAGACCACTATCCAGACTCACAAGGAAGAGAGAAGAATCAAATAGTCACAATAAAAAATGATAAAGCAGGTATCACCAATGATCCCACAGAAATAAAAACTACCATCAGAGAATACGATGAATACCTCTATGCAAATAAACTAGAAAATCTAAAAGAAATTGATAAATTCCTGGACACATACACCCTCTCAAGACTAAACCAGGAAGAAATTGAATCCCTGAATAGACCAATAACAAGTTCTGAAATTGAGGCAATAATTAATAGCCTACCAACCACAAAAAGCCCAGGACCAGACAGATTCCCAGCAGAATTCTGTGAGAGGTACAAAGAGGAGCTGGTACCATTCTTTCTGAAACTATTCCAAACAATGGAAAAAGGACTCCTCTTTAACTCTTTTTATGAGGCTAGCATCATCCTCATACCAAAACCAGGTGGAGACATAACAACAACAACAAAAGAAAATTTCAGGCCAGTATCCTTGATGAACATCATGCGAAAATCCTCAATAAAATACTGGCAAATTGAATCCAGTAGCACATTAAAAAGCTTATCCACTACAATCAAGTCAGCTTCATCCCTGGGATGCAAGACTGGTTCAACATACACAAATGAATAAACATAATC
The DNA here is from genome assembly GCF_008728515.1 of Papio anubis. NCBI lineage: Eukaryota > Metazoa > Chordata > Mammalia > Primates > Cercopithecidae > Papio > Papio anubis. Next base: position 67,310,820 of record NC_044985.1, on the reverse strand, counting down.
CATCATATAAACAGAGCCAACAACAAAAATCACATGATTATCTCAATAGATGCAGAAAAGGCCTTTGATAAATTCAATACCCCTTAATGCTAAAAACGGTCAATAAACTAGTTATAGATGAAAGTATCTCAAAATAATAATAGCTCTTTATGACAAACCTATAGCCAATATCATACTGAATGAGTAAAAGCTGGAAGCATTCCCTTTGAAAACTGGCACAAAACAAGCATGCTCTCTCTCACCACTTTATTTTGGAAGTTCTGACCAGGGCAATCAGGCAAGACAAAGCAATAAAGGGTATTCAAATAGGAAGAGAGAAAGTGAAATTGTCTCTGCTTGCAGATGACATGATTGTATATTTAGAAAACCCCGTCATCTCAGCCCAAAATCTCCTTAAGCTAATAAGCAACTTCAGCAAAGTCTCAGGATACAAAATCAATGTGCAAAAATCATAAGCATTCCTATGCAGCAGTAATAGACAAATAATGAGTGAATTCCCATTCATAATTGCTACTAAGATAATAAAATACCTAAGAATACTACTTACAAGGGATGTAAAGGACCTCTTCAAGGAGAACTGTAAACCACTGCTCAAGGAAATAAGAGAGGATACAAACAAATGGAAAAACATTCCGTGCACATGGATAGGAAGAATCAATATCGTGAAAATGACCATAACACCCAAAGTAATTTATAGATTCAGTGCTATTCCCATCAAGCTACCACTGACTTTCTTCACAGGATTAGAAAAATCTACTTTAAATTCCATGTGGAACCAAAAAAGAGCCCTAATAGCCAAGACAATCCTAAGCAAAAAGAAGAAAGCTGGAGGCACCAAGCTACCTGACTTCAAACTATACTACAAAGTTACAGTTACCAAAACACCTTGGTACTGGTACCAGAACAGATATATAGACCAATGGCACAGAGCAGAAACCTCAGAAATAACGCCACACATCTACAATGATCTGATCTTTGACAAATCTGACAAAAATAAGCAATGGGGAAAGGATTCCCTATTTAATAAATGATGTTGCAAAAAGTGGCTACCCATATACAGAAAACTGAAACTGGACCCCTTCCTTACGCCTTATACAAAAACTAACTCAGGATGGATTAAAGATTTAAACATAAGATCTAAAAACCATAAAAACCCTAGAAGAAACCCTAGGCAATACCATTCAGGACATAGGCATGGCAAAGTCTTCATGACTAAAGCACCAAAAGCAATGGCAACAAAAGCCAAAATTGACAAATGGGGTCTGACTAAACTAAAGAGCTTCTGTACAGCAAAAGAAACTATCATCAGAGTGAACAGGCAACCTACAGAATGGGAGAAAATTTTTGCAATCTACTCATCTGACAAAGGGCTAATATCCAGAATCTACAAGAAACTTAAACAAATTTACAAGAAAAAACAACCCCATCAAAAAGTGGATGAAGGACATGAAGAGACATTTTTCAAAAGAAGACATTTATGTGGCCAACAAATATATGAAAAAAGCCCATCACTGGTTATTAGAGAAATTCAAATCAAAACCACAATGAGATACCATCTCATACCAGTTAGAACATGATAATTCAAAAGTCAGGAAACAACAGATGCTGGTGAGGATGTGGAGAAATAGAAACACTTTTACACTGTTGGTTGGAATGTAAATTAGTTCAACCATTGTGGAGGACAGTGTGGTGATTCCTCAAGGATCTACAACTAGAAATACCATTTGATCCAGCAATCCCATTACTGGGTATATCCCCAAAGGATTATAAATCATTCTTTTATAAAGACACATGCACATGTATGTTTATTGCAGCACTATTCACAATAGCAATGACTTGGAGCCAACCCAAATGCCCATGAATGAAAGACTGGATGAAGAAAATGTGGCACATATACACCATGGAATACTATGCAGCCATAAAAAAGGATGAGTTCATGTCCTTTACAGGGAAATGGATGAAGCTAGAAACCATCATTCTCAGCAAACTATCACAGGAACAAAAAAACACTGCATGTTCTCACTCATAAGTGGGAGTTGAACAATGAGAACATATGGGCACAGGGAGGGGAACATCACACACTGGGGCCTGTCCAGGGTTGTGGAGCAAGGGGAGGGATACCATTAGGAGAAATACCTAATGTAGATGATGGGTTGATAGGTGCAGCAAACCGTAATGGCACATGTATACTTATTTAACAAACCTGCATGTTCTGCACATGTATCCCAGAACTTAAGTATAATAAAAAATAATAATATAGGAGCAAACCACACACATTTTTTCTTCCTATCCTGAAATATAAGCTAACAATTGTGATTATGCCAGAGAAGTTATTTTTCTTATTTATACATGCAATTTTGTAAAATGGTGTTTAAACTACACATTTGTAGGTTTAAAATACATAGTATGATCTGTACCTCTCAGGAAAAGATTGTTCTCTTGTGGAAACCTCATTAGCTCATCATTATGTTATCCTATTGAGAGTCTAGTTTTTATAGTACTCCAGGTATAAATATTAAATGGAAATATTTATACTAAATTGTATCAAAGAATTGTAATTTAACTAGACCTTTTTCATCAACATGAGTTGTGCTTTGAACACATGTTTCTAATTTTAGATCCTCCATCTAGGATTATGAAATAATGTAGATGAGAAATTTCTGAGATGGGTTATCCTAAACATCAGTTAATTTTTTTCTGAAACTTATTGACATGATCTTTTATTCTAGCTGCTAGAAACTCTCTAAGCATTTGAATAGCATATGAAAATATATAATGTTTAAATATTCAAAGGTAAAAGATAGCTCACTTAAAAGAAATACTGTATGAATAATTAAAATAAAGACAGGACCTGGCCACGACATTGCAAATTACTGCCTTAAAGTCTCCATGGACAGGCAGTTCTTTAAAAATAGAAAGCTGTTTTAATCAAAGCCAAATGTTTCTATTTTTAAATTCTTGGCACACTTCTTCAGTACAAGATGATCTTCAAAAAGAAAAAGGCAGATGTAGCCGCCAGCCTGCAGTGCTTGAGCCCCAGGGAGGCAGCATGGTTTGATATAGGCAGGCATGCTCATTGCTTATATTTTCTTTGGACAATCAGTATGAAAGAACCAGACTGTGGAAAAAGCTTGGCCTTTGGGTTGTGAGTTGTTTGAGTTGTAGATATCTAGTTGGTGTTCTGTAGCACAGGGTAAAGATAAATCGCACAAGGCATTTGTGGGTATTACAAATAAAAATAAATAAATAAATAAATGAAAAGGTTCAGTACGTTACAGAACCCAGAGTGATTCACCTTTAAGTATTATAACGTCTGATAAAAACAGAGTAGGAAATAAAGCTTAGCAACCTTAGAAGGGTGGTGTTGATCAGCGTGACAGTGCTTTAAGAATTGTCGAGCCATTCTAGGTAAACCACTGCTTATAAATGTTACAGATCACAGTAAGCCAATTTAATTTTCTTTGTTGTTCAGATTCCTGGTGAGGATATTTAATGATGTGGATAGATTTCTGACTGAGCTAATACTATCACAATAATTCCCTTGACTTGTAATATTTGTAAGCATCTTATAAAGAGAAAATAATAGGCTTTCTCTAGGATTTTCTGTTATATACAGCTATTTTTCAGTCTTTAAAATTGAGAACTTCATAAGATAATACAAATAATACTTTGTGTAGTAATCTCTGTGAGGAATCAACACAGTCAAGGATTTTCTTCAACTGTTATGCAAAAATTGTGGGGTTTTTTCTAAGTTTTTTTTTTTCTTCAATAAACTCAACATAGACTCTTTTTCATTTAGGTTAATGACAATGCCACTTGAGTAAATAAAGAATTCAATTTAAAATGACTTAATCTGTTATCTATGTTTTATATTTTAAAGCTTGTTTTTGATTTTTCTTCTTGGATTCACAATTTACCAAATGAAAGAGAGAATGAGTGAACTTCCTGTTGCAGAATACAGAAACTACTCTAGCTAGTTTAAGCAGAAACTATTTAATATAAGAAATTAAGTGCTTACAAAATCATTGGAAGGGCTGGAGAGCAGGCTTTAGATGGACTCTTCAAGAAGAATTCTAATATCAATAACTCAGCTAACTTAAGGAAACCTCAGCTTCCCCAACCAGGAAGCTCCTGCCATAGCCACTGAACCCAGGCTCTTGATGTCCTAGCTGGAATCTGGGAATCAAAAAGCCACAAACAGAATAAATCTTGAGCCAGCTAGCTTCCTGAATGTAGCAGAAGACATAATCTGAATGTTTTCTAGGCTTTGAAAGCCTGTGAATATATTTTACATTAAAATCAATAATCCAAATATCCATGTTTCACCAGTATTCATAGGATATCAAGTCTTCTTCGTCTTTCCCTGACTTGTATTTATGGTAATCTTCCAAATATCTCACAAATACTTGAGAGTAACTCCCCTCCCATAGCACCCATGCTTTTTTGCCCCATGTCATGCAGAGCAGGCACTGTCCCTGATCTTTTGCTATTTTACAGTCTCTGATATGCGTAGCTGTTCTGATAGTGGGTACTACTACTCTACCATGCCCAACAGTACAGCTGCCATACTCTCCTGCTATAAACTGTACCTTAGTCTCTTTCTTAGCTTTACCAGGCATAACAGTTCTTTGCCTAGTCCTTATCTTGAGTCATGAGGATCTAGCTAAATGTGTACATCCAGAAATGTGTTAGATACACATAGTACTACGTCATAAAAAGCTATTTTGTAACACAGCCATCACTAAAAATTAAATTATATAACCTGAAAAACTGTCAACCTGATGTTATAGAGCAGAACTAGGAAAAGATACACAGTAGTAACTCATTATACAGTATATCTGCTATAAAGATACAGTAGATGTATATAGCATTAAAAGCATAGATAATACTAAATTGTAAAAATAAAAATAGAAATTTAATTTGGAGTACTTATTGCTTTTGTGCCTGTTTCCAATCATCTCCACATCCACGTGAAGACAGACCCCTATCTCTCACCATATGCAAAAACCAACCAAAATGGATTAAAGACTTAGATCGAAGACCTGAAACTACAAAATTACTAGAAAAATAGAAAGGGGAAAAGCTCTATGACATTGGTCTAGGCAATAATTTTTTAGACATGACCCAAAAAATACAAGTAACGAGCAAAAATAGACAAACGGGATTGTATGAAATTAAAAAGGCTCTGCACAGCAGAGGTAAAAATAAACAGTGAAGAGACAACCAACAGAGTGAAGGGACAACCTACAGAATGGGAGAAAAAATATTTTTAAACTATACATCTGTTAAGGGGTAAATATCCCAAATATATAAGGAACTCAGACAACTCAATTGCAAGAAAAATAACTCAATCTAAAAATGGACAAAGGGCTTGAATAGCTATTTCTCAAAAGATAACACACAGATGGGCAACAAGTGTATAGAAAAAAATGCTCAACATTGCTAATCATTGGAGAAATGCAAATCAAATCACCGTGAGATATCACTTCACTCCTGTTGGAATGGCTATTAACAAAAAGACAAAAGATAACTAGTGTTGGTGAGGATGTGGAGAAAAGGGAACCCGTGTGTAATATTGGAGGAAATGCAAATTAGTATAGCTATCTTATAAAACACTATGGAGGTTCCTCAAAAAATTGAAAATAGTACTACTGGCAATCCCATTACTTGGGCATCTATTCAGAGGAAATGGATACAATATATTAGTGATATCTGCACACTTATGTTTATTGCAGCACTATTTACAATAGCTAAGTTATGGACTCAACCTAAGTATATATCAATGAATGAATGAATGAAGAAAATGTATATATACACAACGAAATAGTCTTCAGTCATTAAAAAAAAAGAACCCCGTCGCTACTAAAAATACAAAAAATTAGCCGGGCATGGTGGCGGACGCCTGTAGCCCCAGCTACTCAGTAGGCTGAGGCAGGAGAATGGCATGAACCCGGGAGGCCAAGCTTGCAGTGAGTGGAGATCGCGCCACTGCACTCTAGCCTGGGTGACAGAGCGAAACTCTGTCTCAAAAAAAAAAAAAAAAAAAAGAAAAGAAATCTTGTCATTTACAACAGCATGGTTGAACCTGAAAGACGTTACGTTAAGTGAAAAAAGCCAGGCACAGAAGGACAATACTGCATCAGCTCACTCATATGTAGAATCTTAAAAAGTTAATCTCATAGAAATAGTAAAATGGTGGTTACCAGAAGTTGGGGAGGGTGGGTGAGTGGCCTTGGGGAGATGTTGGTCAAAGAATACAAAATTTCAGTTAGATAGGAATAAGTTCAAGAAATCTGTTGTATAACATGTTGACTATTGCTAACAATAATCTTGAAAAATGCTGAGTGTAAAGTGTTCTCATCACAAAAATGTTAAGTATGTGAAATGAGTTAGCCATTCCAAATGTGTACATACTTCAAAATGATATGTTGTACAGGATAAAAAAATACAATTTGATCTGTCCGTTTACAAAAAGTAAATTTAAAACAAAGTCCAGTACCTCTTCTAGGCTTCCAAGCAGACTTCTCTCATTAAGGCTGGTCTCTGGCACAGTGTGAACACACAGTAGAGTTTATTTGACTTCTCCATTTCAGTCTATTTCTTATCCTCTTCTTTTCCCCTTTGGCCCAAATAACACCATTTTTCTGGCTCATTACTTTCTACCAGCTTACCAAAACAATGACTCACCTATCAGTTTCTTAGCCACTTGCCTTTCAAGGAGAGGGTTTGTGGAAAGTAATTTTGAAATAGCTTTTTCATAAATAACCATATACAGGACTGGCCCTATTGATAGGAATTTCTGACTAACATTCGTTTTATGTGTATATGTGTTTTGAGGATTTGATTCTTTGATTATTGACTTTGTTACTTTTCTTGCACCATGATGCCAAGGTGAGGCCACTTGCTCATTTCTCCCCAGAGAAGAATGGAAACTCTAATTTCAAGGCCATTACCTCCTACATGCGCTTTCTCACCCTTACACCACCCATGTAAATGACCCCAGGACATTGAAGCAGGTTTCTCCCTTTCCCTAGGGCTCGCCCTTCCCTGGATGGTGATCAACTCAGTCTCATTCCTGAGCACCAAAGTTTCTAAGTTATGTATACATGGCAGTAAATGAGCCCCTTGGAGCAAGATAATGCATGATAAGGAAACAGTCTCCACATTCTTGTCTTTTCAGGGCAGCCTACTTTTTAAATATCCAAATAAAGTGACTATAAGCTCCCTCCTGTGTGGACAAAGGAAGTCCAGGGTTGTTCCTGGTGTTTCAGAAGATTCTCAGAGGAATTTTCTCAGGGAATATTTTACATCTTGCTCTGAATCACTGCTCCTGGCTTTAACTCATTAAGCACTTGACTTCTTGTTCCTTCTCTGAAGTTAGAATTCTCCTCCTACCCTCTTTCACCCCACGGGTGGACAAAGACCCCTTCTGTATAATTCCCTAAGGCACCAACAGGGTAGTGACAAATCTGCTGCAGTTTGGAGAGCAGTCACAGCACAGAAAAGGACAATTTAACCTAGGTTTTATATACCTCGCAAACCATTCTTTCAGCAATCCCCAGTTGGGAATTATCGACCACTTCGACCACTTCTCTCCTTTGGCTTCTATCTGTTCTTTTATTCCATCTTCTCTTTCTCTGCTCAAATTGAGGACCCTAGTCTCTAGTCTATTCTACTTGCCTTCCCTTGTAAGGGAAACTAACATCTGAGAAACTGAACAAATCAAGCCATTCATTAAAGACTCTCTTTTATAATATTATTCAGAGGAATCTGGCACTGTTTTGTTTTAACCTGCCTTTTTAAAAAGTAAGCATATGGATATATGTGCCACTGTGTGAACCAGTGTGCCTATTTGTTTCTTGTATTACCAGAGATACTTTGTTTTTCTAATCAAAATAGCAGTCCTCTCTCTGTCACTCCCAAACCCAAAGGTGGCAATGACTGCAGTTAAAAAAAAAAAAAATCACACACATACTTTTTCTTTGTGATTAGGTGATTCCAGGGCTGGTTCTGACTTTATAGCCAGCAAAATACTTCTGCCTATAAATGGGAGATGTTTCAAGCATTCAGACATAACCTTGTTTTGTTGTTCACTCTGCATTTGTAAAAATCTGAATGCATCTTTGTTAGTGGAGGCTTTTGCTATCTTAGTGAACAATGCCGTACAGTAGTAGACACTGAGAAAGTCTGAAACAGCTCAGTACTGTTAACTGCCAAACTATTTAAGAACACTTGGGTAGTCTGACGGCAAATTTTTCAATCACTATTAAATTACTTTTGTGCCTTGGAGGGTCACGAGATGCTGTAAATGTCAAATGTTTTTGTCATTCTACTAGATTTCTATGAGGAACACATGCACCTCAGCCATGTCTGGAAAGACTGAATATAAGAAAATATAATTCTAAAAAGTTAGGCGGGGTAAAGGATCACCTTTAGAGAAAGATTACATAATTACATTAGAATAGGCCTTCAGGAAATACAATCTCTTCTTAATTTTCTTTCACTCTGCCACAGATTTCTTCCTGAGTACTGTCTTAAGAAACTCCTGCAAGCAGGAGCAGAAATATAATTATCATTTCAACCATATTATTCATACTCTTTGGCACACATATTTATTTGTATGAAGTCACGGTCCTTTAAATTTCCTAACCAGTATCCAGGAATATCAAGTAACCCTAATTTGAGGTTAATTAATTTATTTCATGAGATAGAGTTATTTTTTCTTCATTTAATGAAAAATGATTCAGTGATTTCTCTACTTGCACATTACAGGTGAAAGATTAGCTTATAAAAATTTAAAAATTCAAGCAAATTTTTCACACAAAAACAAAGTGATGAAAATCTGTCCACAAGACAATTTGATGACGTTGCTGACATGCGGTATACTTACAATAATAAATAAGATAATGCTGCTCTAGTACTTTTAATTAAATACCAAGATGATAAAACAGAATCAAATAACGATATATTGGTCTTGAATACTGGTATATGAAATTTGCTTAAAGGAAAACAAGATGGTTGTTAGACTCTGAAGGCATCTGGGTACTTTTAAGCACATGCAGGGGCTGATGAAATAAACAACTAATTTTGACCAAATGCTCCCTCATCTTGGGGTAGGTGTGTATACCAAGCACTACTCTTGGTTTTCTTGGTTCTAATTTCTTTTTTAATAAGGTAGCCAGCATTCCTCATGGTAAAATTAGCTAAATGTTTCTGACACAGCTAAGAACTGTGATAAATAGAAAAGCAGGGAAAGATATGTGGATAGTCCATATAAATGAGAAAGTTGATGTACACAACTGAATTAATTGAATTATAACAAATAGGAGACAAAAATATCTGTGTACTGACTTTAAGAGCCCCAGAGAGGAGGTGATTGTATCCTGGTGGTTTGGATTGGGGTCAGTAGGTGACACCATCAATCCAGTGCCCTTTGGTAGCTTCCTGGCACAGAAAGGAATCTGTATGAGGTCAAACAGATAGTTGTGTTAAGAACAAGCTAGATAAATTTTACTCCACTATATTCTTAATTCCCCAATATACTTCTTTACAAAACAGACTATCAGTTTTGCCTCCAGAGGAATTTTTAAATCTGTTCCTCCCTTTAACCAGCCTTCCTAACATCTGTACCATATTTCAGATTTTTATTAAGCTCTACTATTTTAATATCTTCCCAATTAGTTGTCAAGACTCCAGTATCTTTCCCCTCTAATACATTCTTTATATGACTGAATTGGTAGTTCTCTTGACAGTAATAAACATAGTTAATTACTTCACATTTTAGATTTAGTTAATTCCATGTATGTTCCACAGGCCATATAAGGCCTAATTGTGGAAGATGGTCTAGTTAAGATGTTTAGCAAATAGTCTCTAATTTACCCAGCATACTTGAGTTGACAGAATAATAGACTATTTTTGCCTGTTTGCTGCTGCCTAGATAAAATTGGTTTCTGGTAATCATCATTCTAGTGGACTTGGCTTTATTAGTAATTATAGTTGAAGCTAAATGTAATTAATATATATTGACCTTCAAGAATCATTTAAATTCTATTTTGAAATGTGGGCATAATAAATTACTAATTAAAGAAAAATTAGTTGAGAGTATAATATTCTTATGTATTTAGAGAGCTACTGATTTAGTGTTCCTTACTAAAAATGGATTTTCTTGACACACTATTAATAAAAATGTATGGGGGGCAGACTGATATGGATTTCTATTATATGAATCAACACTAGATAACAATAAAATTGGATGCTTCTTTCTTAAATTATTTTCTGTTATCCAGAGGAAAACAGTGACATCTTTAGTATGGTACTCTAAATCCTTTATATTCCGACCTCTATTGGCATTTCTATTGATTCTGCTATACTCCATGCTGGAGCCACAGCCATGAGAGGCTGTTTATTTCGCAGACAAAATCCAATTCTTCAAGAGCCACCTGAACTTTGTTTCTTGTGAGGTATTTTTTCCATAGTTCCTCTGTTTACCATCCATTACTCAGTGCTCCTGAAGCAGTGCACTCATTTCTCCTTTCTAGCACTTACCACCATTAGCTGATTGAATTCCTCCCAACAGCCACACTCTGTGCTACCTGTGAGTAGGAGTAATACTATGTTCTGTGCAATCCAATCCCCTAAGCAGAGCACTTGGCCCATTGGAAGCAATGAAACACGTTTAATTGATTGGTACAGGAGGCACATTATATGTTAGAGGCTTTTCACTCCTTTCTGTATACCGGAATTGCCAGCAGAGATTTGTGAACTTATGAGTACCTGGACTCCATACCAGACCCACTAAATCAGTATTGTTCAGGGATGACTCAAGGTTTGTGCATTTGGAGCAGAAGCTCCACAGCTAATTCTAGTGTGGGTGTAACTGAATTTGTAAAAGAATAGATCAATGTAGACTAGAATCGCTAGAGAAAGGTTGTAAAGAAGGGGCCATGCACCAAACTTTGAAATTCTAGGAGAAGATATATCAGGTCAAGGAAGAAAAAAAAGGAAAAGTACCAAGATGGAAATAAAGGAAACAGTTTAAGGACAGCAGTTTTTTGAATAGAAGGTTTATATGATGAGTAATGCTTGATAATTATGGCTAAGCACTATAGGACCAGAGCATGGGGAACTTTGAAAATCTGCACAGACTCAGTGCAGTCCACACAGACTGATAATCTTAGAAATGGGTGCATCACTGAATCTTGTGGTCATGCAGCATATGTCTAGGAAAAGGGTAGCTTGATTATGAAAAAGAGGAAGGCCTTATTCACAAGAATTTTGTTGAAGCCTGCCTTCTGAAATTTGCCAGTTTTTTGTTTGTTTGTTTGTTTGTTTGTTTGTTTTTTTGAGACGGAGTCTCGCTCTGTCGCCCAGGCTGGAGTGCAGTGGCCGGATCTCAGCTCGCTGCAAGCTCCGCCTACTGGGTTCACGCCATTCTCGTGCCTCAGCCTCCGGAGTAGCTGGGACTACAGGCGCCCGCCACCTCGCCCGGCTAGTTTTTTGTATTTTTTAGTAGAGACGGGGTTTCACCATGTTAGCCAGGATGGTCTCGATCTCCTGACCTCGTGATCCGCCCGTCTCAGCCTCCCAAAGTGCTGCGATTACAGGCTTGAGCCACCGCGCCCGGCCTAAATTTGCCAGTTTTTTAAAGAATCATAGAATTTTGGAGATAAAAATACATATTTATCTTTTGTCCCTAGGTAGAATTTCACAGAAAGTTTATTTCTCATTAAAAAAAAAAAGAGATGCTTCAGTTGTTAAATAAGTTTGAGATATTGGATCAAGTGGTCCATTTCCTTTCTAAAATTGATGAGTGCATAGGTTATTTTTTAAAAAACAGTATGACTTCCCAAAGCCTACAATATAGTAATTTATATTAGAAATCTCTAAGAGGGAAGTATAGTAAGCAAGTTTTCCCAAACCCTTTGTTAGAAGTAGTTTATTAACATGTCACTGGACACTTAATCCTTTACAGACAAGTTCGGGAAGCATATTATGTCATAGGAATTTAAAGAAATGACCTTTGGAATTAAGCAACTTGAGTAAAAAACCCGACTTCATGATGTGAACTGATTTAAGTTGGCTTCATCATTCCCAATTATGAGATTTTTTAGGTGTGAGCTATAGGTTTTGCCTCAAGCCGTGTGCCTTTTCTTCAACTTATGAGAGATGGGAAATTATGATGAGTGCAAACTTCAGGCCTCAGACTCGATCCTTCCACAGAAACAAACAATTTATTAGCACACTATCAAACAATAGTCATAAAATCTATTCACTCTGCTTTTTTGTGGGCATTTGATATAAAGACCTCTGTCCTTCAGACACCTGAACCAGACCTTGCATGAATAGGCTTATTCAAAGCAGATGTTTCAGTCTTCTAGGCAGGCAGGATACTGCTAAGAATCAGAATCAGACAACAGAATCCTCTCTTAACGGATAAACATAGTTCCAATTGTGTCCTAAGCCCAGAGCACCTGTGCTAATTTGCATTTTCTGTGGAAGCGGTATCAAGATAGGATTAGGAGTGCAAAAGGTTTATTGAAGAATAACACACATGAAAGGAAACAGAGTGATTTGGTAGTGTGAGAGTCTTCAGAGTGAGGGGCAGAGCTGACACAGCAGGAGACTTTCAGCCAATCATGCACCTTGATATCCAAGTGGATCACAGCACCACTCTGAAGTGTGCTGTCTTCTGGGATCATAGATTCCTAAGTCCTTTTCATGCAAGGGCAAAAGTACTTGTAAATATTTCTAGCCAGTCCACATATCTGTGTTAACATTAATTTTACCAGTAAAAATCTCTTCTACCATCACTTAGCTAATTAGCAAAGTTTCTACTGCTGATCAGAGATGGAAATAGTCCAAGTTGTAGAAGTGGGCTCTAAGTGTGGAATCCTGATTGGAGTCCATCAAATGCTAAGCAACCACCTGTGAGTATGAATTCTTAATTAAGGCTCCTGACAAACATTTGACCTTTGAGCAACATGAGTCTGAACGGTATGGGTCCACTTATATACAGACTTTTTTCTATAAATATATTGGATTTTTTCAGAGATTTACAACAATATGAAAAAACTTGCAGACAAATCATGTAGCCTAGAGATACTGAAAAAATTAGGTATGTCATGAATGCATAAAATATGTAAATACTAGCCTAGTTTATCATTTGTTACCACAGAATATATACAAATGCATAAAAAATGTTTATGAAAACTTACACACACACGCAGACCATACATGGTGACATTGGCAGTCAAGAGAAATACAAAGTAAATGTTTGTTTACAAAGTAGGTGCAGTATTAAATTATAACTGCATACAATTAACTATAGTACATACTTTACTATTGTAATAATTTCATAGCCACCTCCTGTCACTATTGCAGTGAGCCCAAGTGTTGCCAGAACCTCTTTAAATAAACACCATGTGACTCTCATCGTCTCTGAGTGGTTTTACTCTCCAGTAAGTTGCACATGGCAGAAAAAAAATGGTATCTTGCAGTTCTCAGATATTTTTCATGTTTAATGCAATTATGTAAGCCTTTAACACCATGGGACTCATAAGAAGTGCCACTGGTGATCCTGCAAGTACTCCCAAGAAGCAGAGAAAAGTCATGGCATTACCCAAAAAAAGTTGAACTGCTTTACATGTACCATAGGGTCTGCAGCTGCAGTTGCTCTGTTTCAGACAATTCATCTTGTAAACAGACAGCATAAACTTATGGTATTGAAGTATGGTACTGCAAATTATGATTTTCTTAACCTTATGATTTTCTTAACATTTTCTTTTCCCCAGCTTTTTCTATAATACAATATGTAATACATATAACATAAAATATGTGTTAATTGATTGTTTATGTTATTGGTAAGGCTCCCAGTCAACAATAGGCTATTAGTAATTCTGTTTTGGGGTAGTCAAAAGCTATATGTGGATTTTCGTATGCTCAAGGGTTGTTGTCCCTTGCAGGGGCCTTTGAAAACAGTATGCTGAGAATAGATAGGGCTCAAGGACAGTATCTCCAATTGAACTTTTAATGAACTCCCGTAGGTGCCAAGAAGGCGGGCAGATAAGAAAGAGCATAGAAACAAGGAACTGAGTAGAAGGTTGCATCTGGGAAAAGAGAGTTTGTTTTGCACTGTGTCCTTTCTGCTGATGTGGGACTTATGGAGTATAAATAAAGTGAGGCGGAGGCTCTGAGTGCGGCCGCCATGTTCTCTGTTTGTCTTTTGTGTCCTTTCATTCTCCACCACCCCCGGCATGGACCCCAATAAGTGGCGCAGCGAGCAGGGTCAGCACGGGTGAGTAGGGGAGAACAAGAAAGGGAACCCTCTAGGAGCGGGTGAAGCCCGGATATTGTTAAGGGGAACCTTCTTAAGCTTTCATTATGGGAATTCCATCTCTCTGGCCTCAGAATATTTATGGCTGTTTCAAGGACTGTTGCTGTCTATAGGAGTAGAAGTGAAAGAAAAAGACTTTGAAGCGATTGTTTGCCCATGTTGAACAACACTGTTACTGGTTTCAGTATCAGACTAAAGTGCAGCTGAATTGGAGAGAATGATTACAGGTAGTAAAAGCTCTGCTTAGAGCTCACCAGTTAGGGGATATTATGCCTCTAAAATTGTGGACCTTGTGTAACTCCATCACTCAGACATTAGAGTTACTTGAGACTGATTCAGAATGTGGTGATGTAGCCACAGGAGGAAAGGTATCTGAGGATTTGGGAAAAAATAAATCTGAAATGGAGCCCATTTGTGCCAGGGTAACAGAGGATGGGGGGGTAGCAAAAGGGGGAGAAGAGAAAAAGCCAGCTCTTCCTTCTTCCAAGGGGAATTCTGACATGTAGTGTATTATGGAAATGCTTCAACAAATATTACAGATACATTCTTCTAATTCACCTTTGCGAGCTTTCCCTGTTTCTTTTCCTTCTGCCCTGTTAAAAGAGGATTTTCCAGTGCCTCCAACCCCCCAGCTTCCTTACCTTTACCTTTGTCTGGCAAAGTTTTCTCAGTGCCTTGCCCGCCATTGAGGGAGGGAGAAAAAGAAAAGATAAAAAAATTTAAAGAGCTGGATCTGTTTCCAATTATTTGTGCTTCTTTTGCTCCTAATGCTCAGTTTTCAAATAGTGGCAATAATGTCCAATTTAATGCCTTACAAATTAAATTTTTAAAAGAAATGAAAGCTGCCATTTCTAACTATGGACCTCAATCTCCTTTTATTCTTGGTCTTCTTGATGCTTTTTCATCAAAAAATTTGATGATTCCTATAGACTGGGAGACTTTGGAGAAGGCTTTTCTTGATCATTCTCAGTGGTTACAATTGCACAGCTAGTGAATGGACAAGGTGCATGTACAGGCTAGAAAAAATGTTATGTGTGATCCCCCAGGACCCACTGAGGAACAACTCACAGGCACGGGCCAATATGCTACTCTTAATGCTCAGGCTGGTCTAGATGATGTTGCCCTTACTCAAATCAAGACTTTGTTTTTAAGGGCCTGAAATAAGATAGAGATAACAGGAAAATCTTCCCTTTCCTCTGTGAAGATTTTACAGGGCATAAATGAACCATATCCAGATTTCGTAGCCCGTCTTTAGGATGCTGTCTTGAAAATTGTGGGTGCTGGCCTTGCTTCAAAAATTTTGTTACAAACATTGTCTTTTAAAAATGCTTATGCTGACTGTCAAAAATTGTTAAGATCGTTAAAGGCCAATGGGGCCAATTTAGATAAATATATTAAAACTTGTGTTAGTGTTGGAGGGGCTATTTATAATGCTCAATTATTTGCTGGACCTTTGTCTAAAGCCTTAAAAGGAAATAACAAATAAGGTGTTTGCTTTCAGTGTGGTAAACCTGGACATTTCAAAAAAGAATGTCATAAAAATTGAACACTTTTATCCCTCAAGGCAGAAAGCTGCCTTCAGAGGTATACAAATGTTGTGGTAAAGGTTGACATTGGACAAATGAATGTTGTTCCAAAAAAAGTGGAAATTTACTGTCTCCTCTCCTGGGAAACGGGAGTCGGGGCCCACAGGCTTGGGGCCCCAACAATTACAATACAAGTCTCACAATTTATACGCCTAGAGGCAGAAAAATGTATTCTCAATAGGGAGGGTTTGGTAGCATAAAAAAAACTGTTTTTTGGGAAACTTTAGTTTCTAATCAAAAGCCCTTATGTTCATTGCACATTAATGGAATAGTTTTTAAAGGGTTAATTGATACGGGGGTGAATATGTCTATCATTTGTTTAAATTAGTGGCCTATACAATGGAAAAAAAGACAAGTTTCAGTTATACTCACTGGCTTGGGTGCTGCTTCTGTGGTTTATCAAGACGTAGAACCTTTAACCTGTGTCGGTCCTAAAGGTCAACAAGGTCAAGTGTTTTTTTTAAATATATTATTCCTATCAATATTAATCTTTGGGGACAAAATCTTTCACAACAATTTGGTGCTTTTCTAAACATTCTTCATATTTCCTCAGCTGCCAAAAATATGATGTTCAAAATGGGCTACAATCCTTTAAACTCATAGCCACTGTTCACCAGCCTCAAGTTTTATAATTAAAGTGTAAAACGACCACTCCTCTTTAGGTGAAACAGTGGCCATTATCTAAAGAAATACTTAGGACTTTAAAAGAGTAAGTCAAAAAACAAATGGCCGAGAGGAATATAAAGCCAAGTACTTCTGCATGGAATTCCCGTCTTTGTCTTGTTCTTAAAACTATAAATGTTTACATTCAACCTAGGGGAAGTTTACAGTCTGATCTTCCTAATCCTGCCCTTATCCCACAAAGTTAAAAATTAATGGTCATAGATCTCAAAAATTGTTTTTTCTCTATTCCATTACAACCTCAAGATTGTAAAAAGTGTGCCTTTACTATTCCTAAATGTAATAATGGACAACCCATTCAAAAATATCAGTAAAAACTTCTTCCCCAGGGTATACTTAATAGCCCTACTATATGTCAAAAATTCATACATAGGACTTTAAATCCTGTAAAAAATCAGTTTCCAACTGTGTTAATTTATCATTGTATGGATCTTCTCTGTCCCTATTTTTAATAATTCTCAGCCACTTTCTCGATATCAATGGAAAGTTTTACCTCAAGGTATGTTAAACAGCCCTACCTTGTGTCAAGAATTTGCCCTTTTGCATTTCTTTCTACTCACTTAATATTGCCCCAGAAAAAATTCAACTGAATTTTCCTATTCAATATTTAGGTTATACCTTAGGAGCACGAAATATTCGACCCCAAAAAACTCAAATTCGACGTGATCATTTCAAAACATTAAATAACTTTCAAAAGATGCATCCTGTTTTAGAAATACCAACATATCAGTTATAACATCTTTTTTCTATTCTAGAAGGAGACAGTCACTTGGACAGCTTACGCCATTTAACTCCTTTGGCTTTACAGGAACTCCAGCTTGTAGAAGAGCAACTTTAAAAGGCCCATTTACATTATATCCTTCCCAATGTTCCCCTTTCCTTTTGTTTATTTCATACTTTACATTCTCCCACAGGAATGATTCATCAAACTAATCGGCCACTAGAATGGATCTTTTTGTCCAATAAAATATCTAAACGCTTGGCTACTTATATCGATCGTTACTGTCGACAACTTTGGGGAGGAGATCCTTCCTTAATTATCTCTCAATTCACTCATAGTCAGATTACTTATCTTCTTACAACTTCTGATTCTTGGCAAGTTGCTTGTGCTTCATTTGTTGGTCAATTTTCTACCCAATATCCTAAGTCTCCGATCTTTTCATTTTTTAGACAACATTCTGTGTTGCCTTTCTTACCAATTTCTATATTTCCTGTTCCAGGTCCTACCTTTTTTACTGACGCTAGTAGCAATGGTAAGGCTGGATATTAGAGTGTTCATCAATTTCGAGTTACAGTTTATCCTTATCCCTTGGTGCAACAGAGAGAATTGTTTGCTATTCTCATGGTCTTACTTGATTTCCCTACTACTAGTTGTAACATTGTTAGTGATTCTCAATATGCCGTTTATGTTACTTCTTATATTTCTCAGGCCACTTTACCTCTTTGTGCTACTTCTTCTCTTCAGAAACTCTTTTCTTTGTTATCCTCTACTTTGAGCCAACGTCGAGCTCCTTTATTCATCACTCATCTTCGTTTTCATTCTCAACTTCCTAGACCATTAGTTCATGGTAATACTCAGATTGATTCGCTTTTAATCGGCCACCTACATGCTGCAGAACAAAAATATACTCTACATCACACTAATAGTTCTGGCCTTCAACGACGGTTTCATTTAACTCATAAACAATCTCGTTCTCTTATTCGAGCTTGTGCTTCCTGTGCTCTTTTGAGCATTCCATCCTTCCAATCCACGAGACGTCCCTTCTTTTGGTCGATTAAAGTATGTTCATCATACCATTGATACCTTTTCTCATTTTCAATGGGCAACTCCGTTGCCATCTGAAAAAGCTGATTCTGTTATTACTCATCTCTTAGCTTGTTTCGCCATCATGGACATTCCCCTTATACTTAAAACTGATAATGCCCCTGCCTATGTCTCTCGTAAATTACAAGTTTTCTTACAGCAATACAATATTCAACATATCACCGATATCCCAGGCAACAGTCAAGGTCAAGCCATCATTGAGCGTGCAAATTTAACCTTAAAAACTCAACGGCTAAAACAAAAAGGGGGAAATGAGCCTCCCAGAAACCAGATTTTGAAGGTTCTTTTTACCTTAAATTTTTTGAATCAATGGAGACAATTGCAAGACTCCGCTGCCGTAACCCATCTTTCCTCACCTCCCTCGGTGATAGTCCCCGCTGACAATTTAAAGGTTTGGTATCCTAATGAAGAAGGTAAGTATGTTCAAGGGCAAGTTCTAAAACAGGGACGGGGCTATGCTCTTGTCCTTACAGGGAGCGGACCTGAGTGGTTTCCTACAAGATGATTGAAACCCTGTTGAAAAGAAAACTGGATTCAGCATGCATTTCTTCCTTTGTTGGATGTGCCTTGGCGGGGGACTTATTTCCCTTAGTGAGGCTTTGTATGAATATTGGACTTATATTCCCTTTCCACCCTTATATCAGGAAGTCGCCTGGGGGGAGGCGGAAATTAAGGTTTTCACCAATGACACTACTTGGATGCCGTCCCCCTATATGAACAAGGACAACATAGAACGGGAAATGGGAATCATAAACAGCACATACCAATTTGGAGTGGAAAGACTTCCAATATGCATGGGAAATAGTCCTCATTGTCTCCGAAAATCACATGAAGCCTGGGCTGTTCGCTATAATCATAGTCATATGGCTGCTAATACTGTTATTATTGTAACTAGAAGCTTTTAATATAATCATACTGTATATAGTAATGAAACTATTCCTAGTTCTTTACCTTTTTGTCCTATTCCAGAGGTTTCTCCTAATATTGAGGTGCTGGAGTGGCAACAATGTCGGGGAACTAAACCCCAGATTTTATTAGAATACAATGGGATGCAAATAACTGATTGGAGTGTGCATGGTGATTTTCAAATAAAATTTAGTCACATACCTTTGAAATGGCACTGGGTAAATAAAAGTATTGCCGCTAACAGTAATGAAACCTTGGTATGGCGTAAAGGAGGCCTGAAGTACAGAGTCATCTTTGGAAGTTGTTAGCTGCAGGCAATGCCATTAGCACTTTTGTGGGGAATATGTCCCTTAATCTTTCTAACCCGAATAACCCCTTTCATATTCAGTTATATCAGAATACCTCCCGATATATTATTGCTTGTGTCCATAAGCCCTACCTATTATTAGCAGGGAATTTGACATGGGATAATGATACGGGGATTGTTAATTGTACAGATACGTGTACATTTTTGTCTTGCCTCAATCATTCCTGGTGGCACAACTTTACTGGAGATATTCATATCCTTAGGGCTCATAAGGAAATTTGGCTACCTGTTAACCTTACGTGACCGTAGGGGACATCACCTCTTGAGACTTATATTTGGACTTCTCTCCAGCGAACCCGCCGTGCCCTTGGACTTATAATTGCCTCGGTAATGAGCCTTGTCGCCATCGCCTCCACTGCGGCCGTAGCAGGACTCGCTCTTCATCAAAGCATACAAAATGCTGAATTTGTGCAGCAATGGCACGAGCAATCTCACCGGTTTTGGCTTCAACAATGAAACATTGATTCTCAACTTGCTGAAAGATTAGACAACATGGAGCAAGCCTTGACATGACTTGGAGATCAGCTCACTGTCCTCAGTACTCGGATAACCTTACAATGTGATTGGAACTCCACTCAATTTTGTGTAACACCTGTGCCTTTTAATATCTCTCAGAATTGGACCGAAATCCGAAAATTATTAGTAGGCCATAAAAATATTAGTTTGGACATCCAAGAGCTCACTCAAAACATTTCTGAAGCATTTCGACAACAATTACATGTGTTGTCCGGAACCACAACCCTGCAGGAGCTGGGTCAACGCCTTGCTGCCCTTAATCCATAAACCCAGATGAAAACATAGATTTCTACAATCTCTGGAAGTATATTACTTTGGGCACTTGGATTGGGTCTACTTCTCTTGGTGATTCGATGCTCCCTCCGTCACCTCCAAAACCAAAAGAAAACACAGGAACAAATATGGGCTACCTTTTTAGGATTGAGGCAAAACAAAAAGGGGGAAATGCAGGGGCCTTTGAAAACAGTATGCTGAGAATAGATAGGGCTCAAGGACAGTATCTCCAATTGAACTTTTAATGAACTCCCGTAGGCGCCAAGAAGGCAGGCAGATAAGAAAGCATAGAAACAAGGAACTGAGTAGAAGGTTGCATCTGGGAAAAGAAAGTTTGTTTTGCACTGTGCCTTTTCTGCTGATGTGGGACTTATGGAGTATAAATAAAGTGAGGCGGAGGCTCTGAGTGCGGCCGCCATGTTCTCTGTTTGTCTTTGTCTTTTGTGTCCTTTCATTCTCCACCACCCCTGGCATGGACCCCAATAGTCCCTGACTCCTGTGTTGTTCCAGGGTGAACTGTATTAACTACTTCAAAGGTGTAGATTAAAATGCTGTTAATATTTACAATGCAGTCTATGGCAAAATGGTTTTAATGTAAACTAGAAAATGTAATATTCACTTACTGTGTGCTTGGGTTATACACTTAACCTCTTTAAGCATCAACTTTCTTGTTTGAAAAATAAGAATAATAATAGTTTTTACCCTGTTAGCTTGTGGGATGAGTGCTTAACAAAAGAGCTTGATGGATCACAACTCTTATAACAGTCACTTGTTATTATATTTTAAATGTGTGGAACATGTACCTGGGGCTAAAATAAATCATCAAAATTATCTGGCTTGTTGGTAAAAGAGCAGACAAGAGTCCAGGCCATGGATTCTTAGTCTAATAATTCTGCCAGTACATTGTCACCATTTTTGTTAATAAAAGACTTTATTTTTAAT
The DNA here is from genome assembly GCF_008728515.1 of Papio anubis. Taxonomy (NCBI): domain Eukaryota; kingdom Metazoa; phylum Chordata; class Mammalia; order Primates; family Cercopithecidae; genus Papio; species Papio anubis. Next base: position 67,289,392 of record NC_044985.1, on the reverse strand, counting down.
CATATGAGACGACTACATTGGTGGTCTGAACAAAGTTTATTAATAATTTCTTCTCTTGAAATGCGTGTATTACCGGGGTGATTAGCTTTGTTAATCATGCCTACCATAAAGTCAACCAATTAATTTCCTTCTGGATAATCTCTGTATTATTGTGAGAGTGAAAATTTTGGGCATTAGAAGAAGTATATTTTTGGACTATTAGGTTCTACCTCAAAGATTTTGAAAGCCCGGTGGCAACAAATGCCTTGAGGACAAAGGGCAAGATAAATGGAGGTGGAAAATGAGTCAAAAAGGGGAATAGAAAGATAATAAAGCATGGTTTACAAATTTGGCTCAGAATATCATGCTGCTCTATAAGTTACTGATAAACACCTGCATTAGTCAGGGTTCTCTAGAGAAACAATCAATACAGGATATATAGATATATAAAATAAGATTTATTATGGAAATTGGCTCACATAATTGTGGATCTGAGAAGTTCTACAATATGCCTCCTACAAACCAGAAAATCAGGAAAGCATGTAATATACATCAACCTGAGCCCAAAAGCGTGAGAACTAGGGAAGCCTATGGAATAACTCTCAGCCCAAGTCTGAAGGCCTGAGAAAGGATTTGGTGGGAGTTGGGAGTAGAGGGATTCAGGGGGCTGCTGGTGTAAGTCCCGGAGTCTTCAAAGGCCTAAGAACCAGGACTTTTGATATCCAAGGGCAGGAGATTATGGATGTCCCAGCTGAGAAGAGAAAGTTTGTCCTCCTCCTGTGCTTTTGCTCCATTCAGTTCGGCCCTCTGTAAATTAGATGGCGCTGGCCTGTGTTGGTGGGGGTAGATTTCTTTACTCAGTCTACTGATTCAAATACTAATATTTTCTGGAAACACCCTCATAGATGCACCCAGAAATAAAGTTGTACCAAGTATCCAAGCACCCCTTAACTCAGTCAAATTGACACATTAACTTATCTTTCAGCTAACTTCTCTAAAACTACACTTTTTATAGTTTCTCTGAAATATGTACTATTACAAGAAGGTCTATTTAGTCTGGCCCTTTTGAGGATGAATTACTCTTTTGAATCTAGATTGATACATTTTTCAAACTTATAAGCTCAGTGATTCATTTATTAATAAATATTAAAATGCATTGAATTAATGTACTTTTTTGGGATGGCGATGGGTTATTGATTTCTACAAATACTATGTATATCATCTTACCTAGGATCAATATATTTCATTACCATACTGGAATATCTTGTGTCTGGAGTTGCACTTTGAAAGTGATTTTATTCTAGAGCTGACAAGGTCTGTTCATGGCTGTCTAATTTTAGGAAAACTTTATCTGCATTTTTGTAGTCTTTTCGTACTTAATAAAATTTATGCTGATGTTGTGACTTATCTGTCTTCATGGACTTACTCTCTAGTCTTACATCAACTGTTTGTATGTTGTATGAATTGTTCAAGTATCTCAACGGAAGTGATCTCAATATCCCTTTATCTAACCCTCCATAGAAGATTATCATCATCATTGTTATTATTTGATTACTTGTTCCACATCTTCTTTAGTTTCTGATTGTGTCATATCTCTTTAATTTTATATTTCCATTATTATAATTATATTGTGACAACCTGTGTCATATCCATTCTAAAATATTTCATTTGGCTGATTGTATAAGTTTTATTTCAATTATACCTGATTGATCTTTAATCATAAGAATAATATTTAATGTCAGTAATGCTCCTTTTTCAAGTAGAGAATTATTATTTTGATATTTGATCATTTGAGTGCAAATTTTTCTGTTGGAAAACATTGCTTCCTTGCTTAGAAGTGAAAAAATATAATAAGGAGTTGGGCTGGCGCAGTGGCTCACGCCTGTAATCCCAAGCACTCTGGGAGGCCAAAGTGGGCTGTTCACTTGAGGCCAGGAGTTTGAGACCAGCCTGACCAACATGGTGAGACCCATGTCTACTAAAAATACAAAAATTAGCTTGGCATGGTGGTGTGCGCCTGTATTCCCAGCTTCTTGGGGGACTGAGCTGGGAGGAAGTATTGAGCCCGGGGGCGGAGGCTGCAGTGAGCTGAGATAGTGCCATTGCTCTTTAGCCTGGGTGACACAGCAGGACTCTGCCTCAAAAAATCAACAAATAAATAAATAAAGGAGTCGATGGTATCGCTGTGTATATATGTTATATATGGAATGTATATTTACAGATATGCACAATAGTATATAGGTACTGCATACATGTTCATATTTATGCATCTTTCACTTAAAATTTTTAATTGATTTCCAAATATCCTGCTACTAAGGTAAATAGCTATTAAATGGACACAAATATTTTGATAAATTATAATGGAAAAAGTATGCATTTCATCCCAATCCAAGATAGAAACAAAATATTGTTTTTATGAGAAAAATAAGTATCAGTTTGGAAGTAAATAGTTAATTCAGAAAATTTAACGTGATGAAAGTTTATACTATTCCCATTTTCTCTTATTTTTCAATAGTTTCTTTAGCACATTTTTAACTTTTTAGGGGTCATAGTTCTCTTGTACTCAAATGACACAAAGACACAGCATAGAAAAATCAAAGCAAAATAAGGATCTAACAGGTGACTACATAGAAAAACATGAAAATAATGTATAATGAATGTATAGTACAGTTGCAAAGTCATAGAAGACTTGCCAAACATTCTCAAAACATTTGTTTTAATCCAAATATGAGGCACAATTCAAAAATATTGTATTTGATATTCTTTAACCAAGCACGTATGGTGAGAATATTAGCATTTTTCTTTACCTGTAACTATAAATTGAAATATTACTACTTAAAGAGTATTTATTGAATGTGTATATTTAGTAAAAGTATTATACTTCACCCAAACAGAAATTATTATGAAAACAGTCTGTTAACATGTAATTCTGTATATTTAGTATAGTTTACTTTATGCTCGCATATGAAACACTTTTATTCCTTTAAACCTGTCATACATTTAAAGCAAGCACTATGTGCTTTACAAAATTTAGATATGTGCAGAGGGTAAATTATGAGTTTATAAAAATTAAAGTCACATAATTTTAACAAAAATTCAGGGCACTCAGCTGAGTGAAACCACTTCAATGACTATTTTTAATAACTGTGGGATCTTCCTACCTGATGCTGATGACTCTCATTTGTAGGATTGAGAGTAAATTTCAATCTACAATACCTCATTGCCATCTAGCACTGATAAAATAACATTCAAGGAAATAAACCAGAACAGAAGACTTTATAAGTTACTTACCACATCAGTTTCAGCTCCAAAGTACCTAAAATCTTTAACAGTCCTTATCTGTTACATAAAATATGTTATGTAACATATTGTTATGACTGATAACTTCTGGTCTAACAAATATCTTCCTTACTGTTGTCAAAAGTATGTGGAACTTTCCATACTTCCTTTTTTCTCCACCAAGACACATTTAGGGATTTTCCTAAGGGGAAACTTGGGGTTGAGGATCTTTCTAAAAGTTAAATTTTTATTGTTATTTTTGCTAGAGATGTTGGGTTTTGTTGATGAGTATGAAAGTTGTTTTGCTGCTCAACTATGGCCTGAATATCAGCAAAATCACCATCACCTGTGAGCTGGTAAAAAATGTAGAATCCTAGGCCTCATTCCAGACCTACCGAAACAGAACCACATTTGTTGGAACAGAAAATACATATTTGAAATGAATCAATTAGAGTAGTTGAATCCAAAAAGAAAGGTATAAGAGTTTAAGGGATAGTTGTGTGACCAAAGTGAGTCAACCTGATGTTAAATTATGTGATTTAGTGAAAAACAAAGGAAAGCTATATGCCACAAAATAAAACATAGCACATTCCTCTGTGCCATATCATACCCTAATCACAAGTATGAACTGAGGAAAAGAAGAGTAAGGCAATATGCTGAAGAAATAGCATAATTTCTCTTTTGAGTTGCATATTAACCAAAAGGAGATGCCGGTAATATATATCCTTCTCATTCCTGTGGCATTTATTTTAGGGATCCACACAAAGAGGATAACACATGCATCAAATCCAATGAATTTATAATTTATTACTCAAGTAAAATAGGATTTTTTTCCAGCTTTTATCTTCAAACCACTTTTAATTTCTTTGCATCAAGAAATAACTACAAATTAAGTGCCAGTAAGTAAATACCTGATTGTAATAGATTATTGCTTCTAATAATTTCCAAATAAGAAAGGCTTATTGTACTCTTTTAACCAGGAGGGTGTGTCCACTCTCACAGTAAGCTTGGAGGAGGCAGGAGGGAGGAACAAGATACAATTCATGATAACTTAGCTGGGCACACAGCCAATATTCAAAACCAAGAATCCAAAATCCACAAATTGAAGGTTTTTCTATAACATTCTGACCAATATATGTGCTGCTTTTACTTTTAGAAATTTCAGATATTGATGTAGTTGTAATATGCAGTTTTATTTACCTCCTGTTTATAATTGCATGGTGATGTATGCATACAAAACTTTACTGTAATTATTTCATATTCAATTACAATTACAAAATATTTGACTTATCCTAGTGATAATTCAGTTTCACAATTAAATGAGTTGCAATTGATTTTGCTTACATCTAGAATCAACTTTAGTGACAGGAATTTCTTGTTTTGGCAATATTTTAAAAAGTGTCTAAATCGACCTTTTCATTGTCGACTTTGGAATATTTATTGTATTTTTTCCTCAATTTTAGTAATATATTTTAAAATTTATTGTTCCTACTCACTTAAAAGTTATAAGCGTGTGTTAAAACTGTAAGTCTATATTATTCAGGTAAAAGAAAAGCATATTAATTATTGATTTACTACTATATCTCTCTTCCAGTTCTTCAAATTAGTACAGTAAATACTGCAACAAAGGCAAACAAAAGTGAATTTGAAACATATTTGCAAAGCTACAAAGTGTGACACACTTAGTTTGACTCTCGATCCTATGTTTTATGATGGTTATATAGTCTGAATTTTGATCAGCTATCCACCTACCTATGCAGAAATTTATTTTGCTGTGGCACTACTAGTTAATAAATACAAATTTGATAGTGTCGCTGCTACAATGTAGGAGAATGAAACAGAGGAGATTTTAGTGAGTGAAGTTACCCTATTGTGGCAAGGTCTGCTAGTTGAGCCCAAATCCTTTCACCTTTCTTGCTGGTGTGATCCTATGACTAAATTCTTAACTATGGTATGTGAGTGGAATGATGTGTATAACTTCTCGTTTAACTGATTAAGATGACTATCCTGAATTTTCTCTTTCCTTTCTTGGTGGTTGAAAATGGCAACAACTGAAAAATCTTGGAAGTGACAAGTTAAGAATAGAACTATCCTAACTATCTGGTTAGTCTGGGTTCTGGGATGACTTTTTTTGAGCTGTGACCAACTATCTGCCCTGGACTACTATGGGAGAAAGAAAAACACATTCCTATGTTCTTTGACCAGTGTAGTTTTCTCGATGACAGTAGCATAGCCTTCAGTCTAACTAATGCAACTACTCACACATTTTCCTGGTGATCATAGTTAGGATGGCCATATAATTGTCCAAACTGAGAACTTCTGGGTATAAAAGGGTGTTCAATTAATAATGAGTCTAGGAGAGCTGGTGTGAGTTGTCAGTGTTAGAACGAGGAGGTGGATGGACTGGTGCAGAGCAGCTCTGGCTGTAAAGCCATTTTTCTTTTCCTACAATGGCAGTCTCATTATGTCATTCATCTAAGCATGTTATAAGGCTGGCTCACAGACTGAGACCTTTCACCATTTGGATTTATAATAGGTACTATTATTTTGTGAGCTCAACATTTCAGATAATGGACACTTTCAGTCCCCCTAAAATCTTTAGTAAAATAAATGAGTGAGAAAAATTGGGTTGTCCCAGGGCTATCCTCTGATTGAATACCTACATTTTTTTGGCCCTACTCCCAGTGGCCATGAGGTTTTTGTACAGTCTTAAGACAGGTTCTTGTTCCCAGGAGTCTTGCCTTCTCTAATTAACCTCTGAGTTTGGATTCCTCACTTATAAAATGGGAACAAGAATACTTATTTTCCACTGCAGTTGTGAAGATTAAAAAAGAGAAACCACATAGGGAGTTTAACATGGTGCCTGGCCAATGAAAACCAGTCAAAGTCAGTGGTAATAACCAAATAAAAGGGAGTTCCAAAGTTCCTAAAACTAGGCACCCCAGAGCAGAACTCATCATCATTTAACAATATGTACATCTTTATTATATCATCTTTTTTTTTTTTTTTTTTTTTGCTAATAATTCCATGAGACATTCTTGTGTCCACACTTGAGTATTGGCTTCATGTTTACCTCCATCTTCTATTTCATTCCCAATTCCAGTTGGTCACAATATCCTGTTATGCCCATCTCTTGGATCCTGCCCTCCTCATCCTTTCCACTGCTACTATAGTTCAACTTCAGGTCCTCTCAGGACTAAACAATCACAACAGTCTTTTAAATATTCTTTTGCTTCCCAAATATTTTTTATATAGCCAACCCCCCACATAGCTACAAAATTTTTTATATGAAAGTAACAATTTTTTTTTGATGGAAAAAATCCATGAATAAGATACTAAATTTGGGAGGTGAGGGGAGTAGAGTACAAAGAAGAATTTAAAGTTTATTGTTAACACCTACAGATATTTTTTCTTTTACTCATGTATTTAGTCTTATAAGAATATTTTTTCATAAGTAGAATTGTACTATATATATTTTGCCAACTTGGATTCAAGACCTGGATTAAAAGGATTATAGATTTTATCAATTACTAGAATTTCTAATGTCATTTCTAATGTGTTTGATAAGATTAAGAACTCTTGACTTCCTGCCTCTTTTTTAAAAGCCTATTTTAGAAGGATACCTGTCAAAATAAGAAATACTTTAGAGGTTTTTCTTTTTTCCTTCCCTTCAAGCTATCATTTCTAGGAATAGAGAGTTTCTATGTACAGGCCTCCATGGTATACCAGATTCCTTATTTTCACCTGAATTTAGCAACTAGGCCATACTTGATATCCTTGGTTATTTCTTTTAGGGATTCATTATATAGCAGGTTACATTTGGGAAAATCAGAAGATTCTCACAGCAGTAGTGCTACCACCTGGCTTACCACATTATAGCTTTATGCTTTTCATGCTTTACCTGATTTAAGAGATGAGGGAATTTCCAGATCTTTCAGCATATAAATTCTCTGATTTTCTTAATTAGAAAACATATGCTATTATCCTTAGTGCATTTCTACCCTAATGCTTCACTCATATGGTATTTAAAACACTCATATTCCCTTTCCATGGGTTCCCACAGCCCAAAGTATGAGGAAACAATTGTTGATAAACAGTGACCACTTTGTGCTTACATATATGTTCCAAGACTTCAATTAATATTTTTAAGCCCCAAAACTAAAGTATTAATAACAGAGAAATGAGCATTTATTGTGATAATTATATGAAGAAATGGGTTGCATGGCAGCCTCCCCAAAAGATAGTATGCCTCCTAATTCCCGGTACTTGTGAATATTACTTTATTTGGAAAGAGGGACATTGCAGATACTATGTTATGGACCTTCAGATGATGAGATAATCCTGGATTATACTGTTACACCCTAGACCCAATGACAAGTATCCTCATGAGAAAAAGACAGGAGAGATTTAACACAGAAAGAAGAGAAGAAACACACACACAGAGGAGAAGGTGATGTGAAGATGGAGGCAGAGATTGGAGTGAAGTGGTTACAGGCCAAGGACACTAATGGTGACATTCACCAGAAACTCCCTGCAGACACCTTGATTTGAGATGTCTAGTCTTTAGAACTATTGTAGAATAAACATCTGTTATTTTCAGCTACCTAGTTTGTGGCAATTTGTTACAGTAGTCACAGAAAACAAATACACATGACAAATCCTTTTAAAAGTCATTTTTCCCAAGTCATATAAAGAGCTTTTTTTTTTTTTTTTTTTTTTTTTTTTTGAGACAAGTCCTCACTCTGTCACCCAGGTTGGGTGCAGTGGTGTGATCAAGGCATCAAGGCTCACTGCAATCCTGAATTCCTGGAGTCAAGCAATCTTCCCACTTCAGCCTCTCAATTAGCTGTGACTACAGGCACGCACCACCAAGCTTGGCTAATATTTTTAATTTCTGTGGAGACAGCGTCTTGCTATGTTGTCAGGGCTGGCCTCAAACACCTGGGGTTAAGTGATCCTGCTACCTCAAGCCTCCCAAAGTGCTGGGATTACAGATGTGAGCCACCATGCCCAGCCAAGACCCTCTCATAAGCCAAAAGTAGTCTTACCTACAGATAGCAAAATGTGTTTTTTTAAAAATGAGTAAATTCTACTTGATAAAGATGGAAAAACAGGAATGGGACTTACTCTTATATTAGTTTTCTATACCTGCATAAAATTTGCCACAAATTAGTGGCTGAAAACAAAAATTTATTATCTCACAGTTATATAAGTCAGAAATATGAACATAGCATGACTACATTCTCTATTTAGTGTCTCACTGGGCTGAAATGAAAGTATTTCTAGGTTTTCAGCTTTATTTGGGGGATAAAGGGCCCTCTTCTCCAAGCTCACCTACCCTTAGCGGAATTCATCACGTTGCCACTGTAAGACTGAGGTTTCTGTTTTATTGAGAGCTGTGGGTTCAGAACTACTCTCAGCTCATCAAGCCCATCAACATTCCTTGCCATGTGACCTCCTCCATCTCTAAAGTAAGCAATAGCGTACTGAACTTCTCTGAATTCCTCTTCTGCAATCAGCTGAAGAAAAGGCTTTGCTTTCAAAAGATTTATGTGATTAGGTCAGTTCCATCCAGACAGTCTTCCTATTAAGGTCAATTGATTTGGGGTTTTTATTATATCTGCAAAATCCCATCACAGTAGTACTTAGATCATTGTTTAATTGCATAAGTGGGAAAAGACGTGTGTGCCCCAAAGTCTGGGAATCCCACAGAGGCCACCATCTTAGAATTTTGCCTATCACAACACTCCTCTCTGAAACAACTAAAACACGAGGTAAGATATATGAAACAGTGGCTCCCATGTCACTGGTCACCAGGCAATGGTGGACAATGGCTACTAAAAGATGGGAAACAAATGAGGTGAATCCTACAATCACTGCAGTTTACTGCATGGAGACAAGTTTCCAGGCTATAGTACAAGGAGAAGAAACCAGTGATGGTTCAGCAGTCCCTCCAATAGAACTGAGAGTCTGTGAGACCAAAGGCAGAGTTCTGGAGAAGAGAGAGTGACACATTGATCTCCAGAGATCTGCAAAGGGTCCCTTTCATGTCTTCAGCATAGCACTAATCAGCATATGCAAGTATAGGACTTAGGCTCGGTCAGGAGAATATCACTCAAAATGATTGAATGTATTTAAGGGATCATCTCCAGGATGTATACAAACCGGGAAGCAGTTTCTGATATTGGGATATGTCATAACTCGGACTATTGGTAGACTGTCTGAAGTATGTTGCTTTAGTCATGGGTTAATATTACCTAGACTAAGTTCAGTGCTAGTGTTTATATAACAAAGCTTAAAAGCATAAAAGGGTCAGACTGTTTCCAGTTAATTAACTGCTGCCCGGGATAAAACTTGAGTATTTATAGGAGTACAAAAATATCTAGCACTCAAAAAGGTAAAAATGCATAATGTCTGGTATCCAAGAAAAATTTTCAGACATGGAAGGAATCAGAAAAATGTGACATATAATTATGACAAAGTCAATAGAAACATGACTCAGAAGTGGTACAGATAATACAAGTATAGATGAAGACATGAAAATAAATTGTAGCTATATTCCATATGTCCAAGAATGTAGAGAAAGGTTATTGTGGAGAGATGTGGAAAACATAAAGAAGGCCAAAGTTGAATTTCCAGAGATTTAAAAAAAAAAAATCTAAGATGAAAAATACACCGAATAGGATTAACAGCAGATTAGGCTGCAGAATAAAAGATTAATGAACTTGTAGACATGGCAATAGAAACTATCAATGAAAATCAGCAAAAAGACTGAAATTAATAGTGGATCAACAAGCATGGGACAAATTTTATTTTATTACTTATTTATTTACTTTTTTTTTTTCTTTTTTTGAGACAGAGTCTCGCTCTGTCGCCCAGGCTGGAATGCAGTTGCGTGATCTCGGTTCACTGCAACCTCTGCCTGCCAGGTTCAAGCGATTCTCCCGCCTTGGCCTCCTGAGTAGCTGAAATTACAAGCATGTGCCACCACATGCTACCACGCATGGCTAATTTTTTGTATTTTTAGTAGAGACAGGGTTTCACTGTATTATCCAGAATGGTCTCAATCTCCTGACCTCATGATCCTCCCACCTCGGCCTCTGGAAGGGACAAAATTTAATTGCATTTCTATATAGTAATGATCGGGATTTTTGCTCCTTAGTTCAGCTAAAATCGGGGTTCTTGTCTAACAATCTAGAAAAATTAGGCACACAGAAACAGTGAAAAGTGAGGAAAGTGGAATGTATTTAAAAAAAGCTCTCTGCGAAAGAAAAGAGGGTCAAGCTGTGTGTTCCTAGCTCACAGATTGAATACCAGGCCACCACACAGGCTGAAGAGGCCAATGTATCAAAGTACCCCTCCTACCCTGCCGCACCCCCATGAGGCAAGAATTCCTGGTGACTCTACCCCATTCTCCCAGTGCACAGGTGAGCCACTCCACACTGATTTATTTCCCTTACTGTGCGTGTGTTAAGGGACAGAATTTTTGACCTTGGGCATGTTTAAGCAAGCTCCTTGTGTACAATGCACAGGGCAGAATTTGGCTGTCTTTTGTCTCTATCTGTAACAATGAAGAAATAGAACTTGAAATTTTAAAATACTATCTTACAATGGCATAAACACAAAATACCTGTGTACTGAAAAGCTTAAAGCACTGCTGAGATAAATAAGCAGATCTAAATAATGGATCTAAATACTTAAATTCACACACCTAATATTAGAATGTCGATTCGCCCCAAATTGGCATATATTTGTTCAATGTAATCCCAATGGAAATCCTATCAAATTTTTCAATAGAAATTGGCAAAGTACCTATAAAATTCATATAGAAATTCAAAGTGTCTAGGGTAGCAAAACATTGAAAAAGAAATTTGAAGGGTTTATGCTACTCAATTTTAAGACTTAATAAAAGCTATTCTAATCAATATAGTCTGGTATTTACCTAAGAATAGACAAGTAGTTCAATCTAACAGAACAGAGAGCACAGAATTAGAACCATACATTAAAATTTGACTAAGGAGCAAAGCAATTTAGTAAATAAATGATTGCCTTTTCAACAATATGTATGTCAGAACAACTGGATATTTACATGCAAAAACATCAATTCATGCTTCTCACTATATAAAAAAATTAACTCCAATGATTTACACAACTTAACATAAACCATAAGACTATAAATCTTTTATGAGAAAACCTAAGAGAAAATCTTCATAATTTTGAGTTAAGCAAATATTTCATAGCTATAACAACAAAATCATGACCCATTAAAGAGTAAATAGGTAAATGGAGAGCTATTTATGACAAACTCATAGCCAATATCATGCTGAAAGGGCAAAAGCTGGAAGCATTCCCTTTGAGAACTGGCACAAGACAAAGATGTCCTCTCTCACACTCCTATTCAACATAGTATTGGAAGTTCTGATCAGGGCAATCAATCAAGAGAAAGAAATAAAGCATAGTCAAATAGAAAGAGAGGAAGTCAAATTGTCTCTGTTTTCAGATGACATGATTGTATATTTAGAAAACCCCATCACCTCAGCCCCAAAAAGTCTCAGGATCCAAAATCAATGTGCGGAAACCACAAGCATTCCTATACAGCAATAATAGACAAACAGCCAAATCATGAATGAACTCCCCTTCACAATTGCTACAAAGAAAATAAAACACCTAGGAATACAACTTACAAAGGATGTGAAGGATCTCTTCAAGAACACAAACCACTGCTCAAGGAAATAAGAGGGTACAAATGAAAAAAAAAATCCATTCTCATGGATAGGAAGAATCAATATTGTGAAAATGGTCATACTGCCCAAAGTAGTTTATAGATTCAATGCTATTCCCATCAAGCTGCCATGGACTTTCCTCACAGAATTAGGAAAAAACTACTTTAAACTTCATATGGAACAAAAAAAGAGCCCACGTAGCCAAGACAATCCTAAGCAAAAAGAACAAAACTGGAGGCATCATGCTACCTGACCTCAAACTATACTACAAGGCTATAGTAACCAAACAGCTATCTGTCCTAATGTTTGGTACTGGTATCAGAACAGATATATAGACCAACAGGACAGAACAGAGGCCTCAGAAGTACATCTACAACCATCTCATCTTTGACAAACCTGGCAAAAACAAGCAGATGGATTAAAGACATAAACATAAGACCTCAACCATAAAAACCCTAGAAGAAAACCTAGGCAATACCATTCAGGACATAGGCATGGGCATAGACTTCATGAGTAAAACACCTAAAGCAATGGCAACAAAAGCCAAAATTGACAAGTAGGATGTAATTAAACTAAAGAGTTTCTGCACAGCAAAAGAAACTATCATCAGAGTGAACAGACAACCTATAGAATGGGAGAAAATTTTTGCAATCTATCTATCTGACAAAGGTCTAATATCCATAATCTACAAGGAACTTAAACAAATTTACAAGAAAAAAAACCAACCCCATCAAAAAGTGAGTGAAGGATATGATTAAACATGTCTCAAAAGAAGACATTTATGCAACCAACAAACATGAAAACTCACCATCAATGATCATCAGAGAAATTCAAATCAAAACCACAATAAGATACCATTTCATGCCAGTTAGTGGCGATCATTAAAAAGTGAGGAAACAACAGATGTTGGAGGGGATGTGGAAAAATAGGAATGCTTTTACTCTCTCTGTGGGAGTGTAAATTAGTTCAACCATTGTGGAACACAGTGTGGCGATTCCTCAAGGATCTAGAACCACAAATACCATTTGACCCAGCAATCCAATTACTGGGTATATACCCAAAGGATTATAAATCATTCTATTATAAAGACACATGCACATGTATGTTTATGGCAGCACTATTCACAATAGCAAAGGCTTGGAACCAGCCTAAATGCCTATCAATGATAGACTGGATAAAGAAAATGTGGCACATATACACAATGGAATACTATGCAGCCATAAAAGAAGAATGAGTTCATGTCTTTGCAGGGACATGAATGGAGCTAGAAACCTCATTCTCGACAAACTAATACAGGAACAGAAAACCAACAACTGCATGTTCTCACTCATAAGCGGAAGTTGAACAATGAGAACACATGGACAGGGAGGGCAGCATCACACGCCAGGGCCTGTTGGGGGGTGAGGGGCAAGGGGATTGAAAACATTAGGACAAATAGCTAATGCATTTGGGGCTTAAAACCTAGATGACAGGTTGATGGGTAGGCAAACCACCATGGCACATGTATACCTATGTAATAAACCACATTCTACCCATGTATCCCAGAACTTACAATATAATTTTTTTTAAATGCAAATTAAACGTCTCTTCTTTAAAAGCCACGTATAACAGAATGAAAAGACAACTCGTAGACTGCACATCACATATTGGATGCTAGATTTGTATCCAGAATATATGTAAACAATGCTTAAAACTCAAAAAGAAAAAAAGTGACTCAATAAAAAGAATGGGCAAAATATTTGACACTTTACTAAGTATGTACGAATGGTGTGGTAGGCAGAAGAGTGGCTTCCCAAAGATATGTGCATCCTGCTCCCCAGAAAATATGAATATGCTACCTTATGTGGCAAAGTAGAATTAAGATAGTAAATGTAATTTTGTTAGCAGAAGTTAAAATGGGAAGATTAGCATCAGTTATCCAAGTTAGCCCCATATAATAATCACAGGGTTTTTTGTTTGTTTGTTTTTGTTTGTTTTTTGAGATGGAGTCTCACTTTGTTACTCAGGCTGGAGTGTAATGGCGTGATCTCGGCTCATTGCAACCTCTGTCTCCCGGGTTCACACGATTCTCCTCTCTCAGCCTCTCAAGTAGGTAGGACTACAGGCACACACCACCATGCCTGGCTAATTTTTTGTATTTTTAGTAGAGATGGGATTTCACCATATTGGTCAGGCTGGTCTCGAACCCCTCACCTCAGGTGATCCACCTGCCTCGGCCTCCCAAAGTGCTGGGATTGCAATCATAAGCCACCCTGCCCAGCTCTCACAGGGTTCTTAAATATGTAAATGGGAGGCAAAAGAATCAATGTTAGAGAGATACAACATGAAAATGGCTTGTCTGGAAATTATTGACTTTGAAACTGGAGAAAGGGGCCATGAACCAAGGAATATGGGCAGTCTCTAAAGACTGAAGAGGCAAAACAGAGTAATATGGTTTGGCTCTGTGTCCCCACCTGAATCTCATGCTGAATTGTAATCCCCAGTGTTAGGGCCTGGTGGGAAGTGACTCGATCATGGGGGTGGACTTCCCACTTCCTGTTGTTGTGATAGTGAGTGAGTTCTCACAAAATCTGCTTGTTTAAGAGCCCCCTTTCTCTCTCTGTTATTTTTGCTACAGTCATTTGGGATGTGCCTGCTTCCCCATTGCCTTCCACCATGATTGTAAGTTTCCTGAGGCCTCCCCAGCCATGCTTTCTGTACAGCCTGTTAACTGTGAGCTAGTTAACTCTCTTTCCTTTATAAATTACCCAATCTGAGGTCTTTCTTTCTTTTCTTTTTCTTTTTTTTTTTTCCAGATGGAGTTTTGCTCTTGTCACCTAGGCTGGAGTGCAGTGGTGCGTGTAACCTCTGCCTCCTGGGTTCAAGCAATTCTCCTGCCTCAGCCTCCCTAGTAGCTGGGATTACATGCACCCACCACCATGCCTGACTAATTTTTGCTTTTGTTTTTTTTTTTTTTTTTTTTTTTTTTTAGTAAACACAGGGTTTCACCATGTTTGACAGGCTGGTCTTGAACTCCTGACCTCAGGTGTTCTGCCCCCCTCAGCCTCCCAAAGTGCTGGGATTACAGGCATGAGCCACCGTGCCCAGCTCAATCTGAGGTATTTCTTTATAGCAATGCGAGAATGGACTAATATACAGAGTGACTCCTAGAGCCTCCAGAAAGAAATGCATCCCTGCAGAGCTCTCTTTCTAGAGAAATTTCTCTCGTCATTCTCTCCTGTTCAGTGTTCAAGCCTCCCCTTGTGTACTGTCAAAGTGGCTAATGGGAAGTGTTTTAAGCCAGTAGCTTCATGGTAGTTTGGCATAGCAGCAATAGGAAGCTAATACAGATGGCAAATAAGTGCATGCATAGTTGTTCAACGTCATTGGTCGTCAGGCAAACACAAACTAAAGCTACAGTGAAACACCATTAAACTAAATTTTAGAATGATTAAAATTAAAAATATTGATCATTCCAAGTTTGTGTGATGACGTAGGGGAACTGAAACTCTTAAACACTTCTGGCGGAAGTATACAATTTTGCAACCATTTTGGAAAACTGCTCGTTTCTTGACAATTTAATAATGCATCTACTATATGACCTATCTAATTTGTAGGTATTGATGTAAGTCAGATAAAACCCTGTCTATATAAGGATCTGTACACAAATTTTTATACTACTATTATTCATATTAGTCCCAAACTAGAAACATTCCAATTGTCCATTCACTGGGAAATGTACAAACACCATGTGGTGTATTTATAATAATGAACTATTTAGCAATAAAAATAAATGAGATATTAATATATGATACACATAAATAAGCCACAAAAAAGTTATGGTAAATGAAAGAAGCCAGACTAAAATTAGTAGCCTCTGTATTATTCCAATTACATGAAATTCTAGAAAACAAATGAATCAACAGTGACAGAAAAACAGTCAGTAGTTGCCTGAAGACAAGAGTGGGGAATGACAAGACAAAGGAGGATTACAGAGGGACTCAAGGAACTCTTAGGGTATCGTGGACACAGTTGTAAGAAAACTTGATTGTGGTAATGGTTCTATGGTATATATATGTCAACGCCTATCCAATCACACACATTCATTCACATTCATTATGTTCAGCTTGTTAGTCTTCAAAAAGCTTTAAAAAATATAAAAGTGAGAATTCTTCCATTACTTTTGTTGAGACTCTAAGGATTGAAGCTAAAAAGTTTAACTTATCCCACATTTCAAAGACAGGTATTAGACCATGTATAGTCAACTGCTTTGTGTCCTAAACTTGACTGGCCACTTTCCATTAGTCACTTTGACAATACACAAGGGGAGGCTAGAACACTGAGCAGGAGAGACTGATGAACAAAATTTCTCTAGAAAGAGAGAGAGCTCTGCTACTATTTTGTTTCCCCATCTTATATGGTTGGAGGATGCTTTAAGTTTATCTTAAACCAGTGAGCAGCAAGTAAGAGACCCTTAGCAAAAAGCACCCACCTGACCTATGATCTCTGGAAGCTGGGGAAGGCAGAGACTAGGACATGGTCTGTGGATTAAAGAAGGCCAAAGCTGAAAGACTGATCACTTGCCTGAAGACAGAGCAGGGAAAGAAGACCACAATGTGGAAACTACATTCCAGAAATGCCAGGAAACGTGCCTATTTCTCTCCTCTAGACATGAGCCACACAGACAGGAGATGGCCGTGAGTTGTCCTGAAAGGGATACTGATTACCTGGATCACCTGCCGGATGATGTGATACCAAAAGAGATCATCTGCTGTGGGGTGAATTTCCACAAGTCTAGAAATGAAGCAAGCTTGTTCACAGACAGCCGGAGGAGGCAACTCCATTCCAGCTAACTGAAATCAAAGAATCTTTTAATGGGGGATCACTCCCCATTGCTAAATGGAACCCACAAAAGCACTCTGAAGAGGAAAAGTCAACACTGGGCACCTTCCTGATAAAGGCACCAACATCAGATTACAACAGTGTCAGCAACTATACATTTCTGCCTCATCCTCTTTTTCTTTGCCTATCATAACATTGAAGGAAGAGTGGCAGAGGGGCAAGTGGGGAAGGAGAAGTAGAAGGTATGGTGGAAAAATGATGATGAAGCCAACTTCGTGCTGTGTCCAAGAATGCTAGCTGTTTCCCCAAATTGATTATCTCCTTAAGAGACAATAAATTACATAATTTTCAGTGGACAAATGGCAATCCCCCCACTATTTCTTGGGCCTCCTGTACTTCTGAGAGGCCATGTGATCAAATTTTGGCTTGATGTAAGCAGTAATGTCATCTATGACTTCCGAAATATTTGCTTAAACTAAAAGGGACAGCACATTCTTCATCTCTTTCCTTCTGCTAGGGAAAATATGGATGTGATGCCCTGAGTGCTTTCAGGCATACTGAAGTTGAAGTGGATGTCACATGGTGTTAAGAATAATGAACAAGCTAGTATAAGGAGCCTGAGTCCCTGATGACAGTGTGGTACCAGCCTCCCAGACCTGGACTTTACATGAAGAAGAAAGAAACTTCTATCTGTTTTAAGGTATTGGAAGTTTAATTATGCACATCTTAATCTAATATTGATATATGTGCCTTCATCAAGAGAGTTTTCACAATTTGAGACAGTACTGAGCTGGGGAAGAAGGGAAGTTCT
Source organism: Papio anubis (assembly GCF_008728515.1). Classification (NCBI taxonomy): domain Eukaryota; kingdom Metazoa; phylum Chordata; class Mammalia; order Primates; family Cercopithecidae; genus Papio; species Papio anubis. The sequence goes on along the minus strand of NC_044985.1, from coordinate 67,271,779 downwards.
GATTTGGGTAATAGCGAAACTGTATTTTCTACGTAAATGGACTTAACACCTCTAAAATGAGACTCAAGCCACTAATGGACTTAATACCTCAATGAGACTCTAGTTTGCTAATATCTGAGAGTGACTGGAAGAATAGCCTTGTGATCTGTCTCTGAGGGGTGCAGATGGGGGATTCATTGATAGACAAAGAAAAGCAGTAAAGTAAAAACAAAATAAGTTGCACGTATTTGTTCCCTTTCTTTTAGGGCTAACTCATTCAATGAATTGGTTACACATTTTTTTTCCTAATTGACTGATCAACACGTTATTATGTGTATGAACTCAGTTTAATATACTCATGATACATACTACCTCGAATTGCTCAGAGGAATCTTTAACCATTGTTAAAATATTGCTTATTAGATATAAAGATATTAATGTTGGAGCCTTAGTAATTAAATATAATTGTAATAACTAATAAGAGCTATAATTATTTTCAACTTTGTCACAAAGAATCTTTATACAATATTTGTTCTTCCACTATTTAGGGTGTTATAATTGATTCTAAGGAGATCTTACATTGTATTGGATATACTTAAGTTCAGCTTTCCATTGAACCTATATTAGTTTTTTTTTAGCATAACCATATTTGAACACATACTGGAAGACAAATGTGTTCCCCGCCCCAATACCTCCTTCTGTATTTGGCGTCTTGCACAATTATAAGACAGATATCCCTTGAGAGACACTATGGTTTTCAATTGCCCTTGAAAGAGAACATTTCTTCTCATAAGCAATTGTAGAAAGAAGCCTCTCATTACACCTCAGTTTCAGCTGTTTTGAAGGATGATTACCTCTTTCTTCTGGTGCTCAGATATTAACCTTGGTTGCCCTTGAAAGAACCTGTTCCTTCTGTCAATGGTTTTACCATCCTGATTTGCTTTTCAAAGGGAATTTTGTGCATCCTATATCGACTATATTTTGTCAGGCCATTCCAAATACTTTCCAAATTTGACAGCCATGTTTTTTGCATGTGTTTTAGTAATAACTGGACCAAAATATTAATTTTTAAAAAATTTACCTGTCATTTTCCTTCATCCTCTTTTTTTCTTGCAATTATAAATGGTGCGGCCATGAGCTTTCTTTATTCACAAAAGAATTATGCATTAAAAAGTGTCCATGCTATTTACTTGAAGTAAATATTGAAAAATAGAATAACAGCATATGCCACTAACATTTATTGATTCTTACTATCTATAAGGCTGTATGCTAAGTCTTAATTAAAACACATTTTCTGTTTTAATCTTCACAACGAGGTAGTGCTGTTAATGTTCTGAACACATGAAAGAACTGAGGCACAGAGATATTAAATATATTGTCCATGGTTATGCAGAAAGTGATATAGTCAGAATTTGAACATAGACTTTCTTCTTTTAGTGCCCTTGAGACAAATGGTTGTGAGGAGTTATTATTCTAAAATGTAAATCTAACCATATTACTCACCAATGATGTTTTACAGGTAAATGATGCCAGTATAAACCTGACTTAAAGAAATGTTTTTAATGTGACTATAACCTATATTTTCAATCCTCACCCAATCTGTTTCTGTCACACACAAATCATCATCTTACACCAGAAGTGTAGAACCACTTTGCTGTCCAGGTTATATTCTCTTATGACTGTACTTTGGTATGTGGGGATCCATCCATGCTTAATCCCTTTGTGTATGTTAGCCACCTGCAACCATTTCACTCTTTCTTTAATATGTCATTTGTGAAGACCTTCTCAGTCTCCACTACCGGAAAGAATTAATTGTATCCTCTAGAGTGGGGCGAGACTGCTACTGTGGCACAATGTTTTGAAAATATTGTCATAAAAAAGAATGTTAGGATGGTATCTAGAGTAAAAGGTAGGGATAAGGAAAATATGTTTTTAATATGGGGGATATTTCAACATATTTAAATGTTTATGGGACAGTTCCTGTAAAGAGAGAGGCTAAAATGGGAATTATCCTTAGTGAGTGGCACGTAAGAAGATGTGAGGAGATGGGATCCAGAGTAATGAGAAGAATTTGCCTTAGAGAGGTTCCCTGGGAAGAAAGATGCTATTTTAAGATCAGGAAAAAAAGAGCATCCAGGTAGGTATGTCTTTTCGGGACCTGAGAGTCAAAAGAGTACCTAATTTTCTGTGAAGGAAGAATCGATGCCACTGAAAGTCAGTGAAGTCTTGTGGAGTCAGAGGGAGAAAAAGAGAATGAATAAGTAGCTCAAATCTTAATTCCAATTATGCATTTTAAAAGTCTTTGTGTTTGCAAAGAGTATATCACATGTAAAATATGGAGAAGTGGAAACAGAGCTAAACATTTAAAGGGGCTGCAGGGATAATGTTCCATCATCACTTAATTAGTAACATCTCCACAACACAAGTAATGAAATGAATTGAATGTGTAGAACAAAGGGGGAATAAGGATGCAGGCCAGCTTTCCCCTAAGGAGTTTTGTCTAGCTATGTCTGGTTATGTTGTTTGTCTCACAGAATATATATTTTTTCTCCTTAATGTGCAGATCTTAATAACATCAGTCATCTGTAGCTTTCACAACAATGGAAGGTCTAAGTGCTAAAACAATAGGAGGTCTAAGATATTTATAATTTTTGCTTTATCAAATGTGTGATCAGCTTTTCTCTAAAAATGAACTCTAACAAGAGATAATCAAATGACAGGGACTGTTTCTTTAGTCCTTGAAATCCCATTTTAGTTCTCTGCGTATGATCAACAAATTCTGGTTGAAATGCTTTTCATGAAATCTGCGGTTCTTACTAGTTTCTAACTTCCTCTTCTCTCTGTGTAGAGAGATTAACAATGAAATTTCAGTGACACTTATGAGCAATTCTTTGATTTTCATTTTGTTCTGCTAGGATCACTAGGATGGCAGTTCAAAGCATTGTTTTCCCCATGCTAGAGGGTCTGTTCTCTTACTTAGGTAATTTAAGGAATTGTTTCGTTGTTTAAATTCATTCAAACAATGGCCAGTTCTGATATCAAAACATTTATTTTTGTTACTCTTTGCTTGAAATAAGAAATTCAAAGCTCTGAAAATGGTACACACAGAGCAACACTTTCCCAGGGAGAGATTAACATAGCAAGAGATTCCTCCGAACTGTAATCTACTACTTTTCAAATGAATGTCAAGTTATGCTGGCCCGTGCATTCAAATGCTTTAATCACTTCATCTATTCTGTTCTCTGCTTTCAAAAACTAAAGTACAATTCCTAATGTTTGCTTCATTGTCATACTGTCACCAAGGATACCTGACGCAAAGATTCTCAGCACTGTAGGATTACAACAAAAGGTTATAGATCTTCATTACTGACTTCAGTACAGACAATCATTACAGAACTCTAGAGCACTGAATATTTTGGTGCCTAAGATTCTTTAAGGTGGTTATCTTAGATGATGTTTACCTTCTCTGTGTAGTGTATATAATAAACTGTGAAGATTTCCACAAGTCATTACAAATTAACCCTTAAATTGTCAGTGTCTGTGGTATTATATCTAGCAAGTGGATTTTCACTGCTTCATATCACTACTTGGAACATATAAGAATGTTATTTTTAAAAACATAATATTTCTTTTTTTAACTTTAAAGTTCAGTGGTACAAGTGCAGGTTTGTTACACAGGTAAACTTGTGTCATGGGGGTTTGTTGTAGAGATTATTTCATCACCCAGGTATGAAGCCTAGTACCCATTAGTTATTTTTCCTGATCCTCTCCCTTCTTCCACCCACCAATCTCCAAAAGGCCCCAGTGTGTATTATTCCCCTCTATGTGTCCATGTGTTCTCATGATTTAGCTTCTACTTATAAGTGAGAACATGTGGTATTTGATCTTCTGTTCCTGTGTTAGTTCACTAGGATAATGGTCTCTAGCTCCATTCATGTCCCTGCAAAGGGCATGACCTCATTCTTTTTTATTACTGCATAGTATTCCATGGTGTATAGGTACCACATTTTCTTTATCCAGTCTATCATTCATGGGCATTTAGGTTGGTTCCATGTCTTTGCTATTGTAAGTAGTGTTGCTATGAACATACATGTGCATGTGTTTGCATAACAGAATGATTTATATTCCTTTGGGTATATACCCAGTAATGAGATTGCTGTGTTGAATGGTATTTCTGTCTTTAGGTCTTTGAGGAAATATTGTCTTTCACAATGGTTGAACTAATTTACACTCCCACCAACAGTGTATAAGCATTCATTTTTTCTCTAAAAATAATATTTCTATTTACCTTCTTAATTGTTTTTTCTCTACTTCAACTTTTTTGCTAAAATTGAATGCAAAGAATTCAAAGTTCCACCATCTATTCATATACCATATGTTAGTTTGACCAGTAAAAAGATAAACCAAGGCCCTGCTTTAAGAAATGAATGAATTATTCACTAACCCGAACAGGAAATTGGAACTTTTTGATCTTCAGCATGTGTCAGATTATGGCATAGAGAGGTAGTCAGGGTGATCAAACTCTGCAATTACACAGAATTTCATTGAAACCAAGTAAGTCCAAAAAGGCCATATGATGAAAATGTGAATTTAAAGCCAGAGAGTTTGATATTACTTACTCTTCATTTTTACATCTTACTGCTTTATCTATTATGAACAATAATTTATGCAGTCCTCTGTTACTTTTAATTGTTGTTGCTGATGTTTCTTTTATTCATGGCCAATAATAGTATAATATTTAGTAAGTATAATTTATAGACTTGCTTCCAGGGCATCTTGAATATTCTGTAGAAAAAAACCTCTACCAATATATTCCCAAACTAAAAATTATGTAAAATTTAATTCCATATCTACTAGTTAAGGATTTTTTTTCAGATTAATTCTATAAACTATACAACATTTCATTGTTTTTACATGGCCTGTTGATTTTTATATTCTCTGAATTAGTACGTCACATTTAAAAATATATACTTGCATAGAAGATCTAATTTTTCACCTAATGCAAATTGAGTACATATTAAACAATTTTGTGCGAAAAGGCACCTTACTTGCAAGAAGCTCACAGCCCAATAGGGGAGACAGGCACAAAATCTGAAAAATTGCAATGTACAAAAGTATTGCATATTTTAAAATAACTAAAAGAGTGGAATTGAAGTGTTCCTAAAACAAATGAATGATAAAAGCTTCAGGTGATGGATATCTCAGTTATCCTGTTTTGATCATTACACATTTTATGCCCATAATAAAACTTCTTATGTACCCCATAAATATATACAAATATTATGTACCCATACTATTTAAATTTTTTTAAAACAGAGAAAAATAAGTGATAGGTCAAAAATATAAAAATAAAGCAAGAACACAGAATGAAGCAATGAATTCTACCCCGGAAGACTGGGAAGATGGTGTTGGAGAGGTGAACGTTGAAGAAATGGAAAGCTTTCATTTCTTCACAACCAAAGCTTCCATTTCTTCATACAGCAATCCCATTACTGGGTATATACCCAAAGTAATATAACTCATTCTATTATAAATACACCTGCATGTGTGTTTGCATTGCAGCGCTATTCACAATAGCAAAGACATGGAATCAACCTAAATACCTATCAGTGATAGACTGGATAAGAAAATGTGGTTTTACAGTGAGCCAAGATCATGCCACTGGACTCCAGCCTAGTGACAGAGCCAAGACTCCATCTCAAAAAGTGGTTTTTTAAAAAAGATAGTGTAATAGTCTGTTTTCACACTATTGATAAAGACATACCCAAGACTGGGCAATTTGCAAAAGAAAGAGAGGTTTAATGGACTTACAGTTCCACAGGGCTAGGGAGGCCTCATAATCATGGCAGAAGGCAAGGAGGAGCAAGTCACATCTTCCATGGATGGCCACAAGCAAAGAGAAAGAACTTGAGCTGGAACATCCACCTTATAAAATCATCGTATCTCATGAGACTTATTCACTGTCATTAAAACAACATGGAAAAGGCCTGCCCCCATAATTCAATAACCTCCCACTGACTCCCTCCCACAACGTACAGAAATTTAAGATAAGATTTGGGTGGGGACACAGCCAAACCACATCATTCTGCCCCTGGCCCCTCCCAAATCTCATGTCTTCACATTTCAAGACCAACCATGCCTTCCCAACAGTCCCCCAAAGTCTTAACTCATTTCAGCATTAACTCAAAAGTCCCTAGTGCAACATCTCATCTGAGACAAGGCAAGTCCCTTCCAGTTATGAGCCTGTAAAATGAAAAGCAAGTTAGTTACTTCCTGGATACAATGAGGGTACAGGGGTTGGATAAATGATATTCCAAATGGGAGAAATTGGCCAAAACAAGTCTATAGGCCCCACGCAAGTCAGAAATCCATCAGGGAAATCAAATCTTAAAGTTCCAAAATTAGTCTTCTTAGGCTTTGTGTCTCACATCCAGGTCATGCTGATGCAAGAGGTGAGTTTCATGGTCTTGGGCAGCTCTACCCTTGTAGCTTTGCAGAGTACAGCCTCCTTCCTGGTTGCTTTCATGGGCTGGCATTGAGTGTCTGCAGTTTTTCTAAGTGCACAATGCAAGTTGTCTAGAAGTCGGTGGTCCTCTTCTCACAGTTCTACTAGGTGGTGCCCCAGTAGGGACTCTGTGCGGGGGCTCCAGTCTCACATTTCCCATCCACACTGTCCTAGCAGTGGTTCTCCACGAGGGCCCTTCCTCTGCAGCAAACTTCTGCCTGGGCATCCAGGGGGTTCCCATACATCCTCTGAAATCTAGGCAGAGGTTCCCAAACCCCAGTTCTTAACTTCCGTGCACTCACAGGCTCAACACCACATGGAAGCTACCAAAGCTTGAGGTAGTGCCCTATGAAGCCACAGCCTGAGCTCCACATTGACCTGTTTCAGCCATGGCTGGAGGGGCTGGGATGCAGGGCACCAAGTCCCTAGCCTGCACACAGCACAGAGACCCTGGGCTGGCCCACAAACCACTTTTTCTTCCTAGGCTTCAGGGCCTGTGATGGAGGGGCTGCTGTGAAGACCTTTGAAATGCCCTGGAGACATTTTCCCCATTGTCTTGGGGATTAACGTTCAGCTCCCTGTTATGCAAATTTCTGTTGCTAGCTTGAATTTATCCTCAGAAAATGGGATTTTATTTTCTATCACATTGTTAGGCTGCATTTTTTTTTGAACTTTTAGATTCTGTTTCCCTCTTAAAACTGAATGCCTTTAGCAGCACCTAAGTTGCCTCTTGAATACTTTGCTGCTTAGAAATTTCTTCCACCAGATACCCTAAATCATCTCTCTCAAGTTCAAAGTTCCACAAATCTCTAGGGCAGCGATAAAATGCTGCCAGTCTCTTTGCCTCAATGTAAGAAGAGTCACCTTTGTTCTAGTTCCCAACAAGTTCCTCATTTTCACCTGAGACCACCTCAGCCTGGACTTTATTGTCTATATTTCTATCAGCATTTTGGGCAAATCCATTCAACAAGTCTCTAGGAAGTTCCAAACTTTCCCACATTTTCCTGTCTTCTTCTGAGCCCTCCAAACTTTTCCAACCTTTGCCTGTTACCCAGTTCCAACATTGCTTCTACATTTTCAGGTAACTTTTCAGCAGTGCCCCACTCTACTGGTACCAATTTACTGTATAGCCTGTTTTCATGTGACTGATAAAGACATACCCAAGACTGGGCAATTTACAAAAGAAAGAGGGATTTAATGCACTTACAGTTCCATGTAGCTAGGGAGGCCTCACAATCATGGCAGAAGGCAAAGAGGAGCAAGTCATGTCTTACATGATAGGCAGCAGGCAGAAAGAGAGCTTGTGCAGGGAATTCCCCCTTATAAAACCATCAGCTCTCATGAGACTTATACAGTATCACAAGAAAAGCACGGGAGAGACCTGACCCCATGATTCAATTACCTCCCACCAGGTCCCTCCCACAACACATGGGAACTCAAGATGAAATTTGGGTGGGGACACAACCAAACCTTATCAGATACTGTAAAACTTAAGATAATTCTAGAAAGACAGTAGTATGTGCAAACATATAAAGGTAGATAAAATTTTCTACCTGGTCAGGAAGGTAACTTTTACCCTGGTGTCAGAGGATATTACCAGCTCACAGCCTATTTCAGGGATGAAGAGTTGATTCCATGCCCAGTAAGTGACAAAAAATACCTACAAAAACTATAACCATTAGGCCGGGCACAGTGGCTCAAGCCTGTAATCCCAGCACTTTGGGAGGCCAAGGTGGGTGGATCATGAGGTCAGGAGATCGAGACCATCCTGGCTAACATGGTGAAACCCCATCTCCACTAAAAAATACAAAAATATTAGCTGGGCGTGGTGGCGGGCGCCTGTAGTCCCAGCTACTCAGGAGGCTGAGGCAGGAGAACGGTGTGAACCTGGGAAGCAGAGTTTGCAGTGAACCGAGATCGCACCACTGCACTCTAGCCTGGGTGATGGAGAGAGACTCTGTCTTAAAAAAAAAAAAAAAAAAAAAAAAAAAAAAAAAAACTACAACCACTAGCCTTACTACTGATTGTTTTTTTGATTGAAATTTCTTCTACTTTGTAATCAATTTTTTTAATTTTCCTGTCTACATAGGATTGTGTTTGAGGCTTGACAAAGGTAAGCATGCTAATATATACATCTTAGAGAAATCACATTTCACTATAAGCTCAAATGATTTATTTTTCAAAAATGTTACCAAAGTCATCTGGATGGGGTATGGTAAATGGGACTAGCTTCTGAAGTCTCTTCAGTGCTTTTTCACCCAAGGTACGCTCAGGATGATTACGATATTCTACCTGGGCAGGTGAAGATCTTGCTAGATTGTAGGAAGCCCCTAATGGTAGCTTAATAAACCTCTTATAACTATGGCATCCTAAAATTCCAAAGTATATATCCTGTAACTGACAAAACTGCCTTTCATTAAGCTATATATCTATATCTAACAACTGTGCTCTTGGTATCATGTTTTACTTTGTTACCAGGAAATCAAACATGTTCTTTTATTTTTGTTTGGTGATAAGATGACCAACAATAGTTCAGGTATACATTCTACCAGGCTAGAAATTCCTGTAGAAGGACTATACCTTTGCACATAGTTCAGGTAGAAAAGTCCTGGAGACGTCTCTAGTTAGGTTGGCTGGGGTCAATGTAATGAATAGCCCTTGCTGGCTCTCACTCTTCTGGTCTAGGTGAGAAGAGTAAGGTGAGCCCTAAATCTCATCACATGGAATGGAATTCCTATAGAAAGAAGAATTTGAATAATAGGAAAAAAACTGTGTGTGCGCACGTGTGTGTGTATTTAAACTGGTGGTGGCAGGCTGGAACCAAAAAAAGGCAAATACCCACAATAGTCATCAATACTGTTTGCTTTTGTTAATGTTATTTTATTGTTTCATTGTTGATATATTTTCACTATTGTAAATGCACCGAAGTTGATTCTCAGAGCAAAAAAAAAAAAAAAAAAAAAATGTAGTACAATAAAGATACTTCTGTCTTCCCATTGTATATTTTTCCCATTATAAAAATAGAATAATACCTGTCTGTTCTACTAAGATTTTTTTTAAAAATATAGCACTAATTGTGTGTAGCAAATAAATTTGTTCCCTTAATCTGGCAGACATTAAGCCACTCCACAACTCTATAAGTAAGATTGACTAATTACCTAATACTTTTAAAATTGTCTCTGAGTTATAGATACCTTTGCTTCAGGTTTTTTCTTTACCTGTCCACTGATGTCTGCTAATATTAATTAGATCGTAACCACTAAATTAATATAGAGTAAAGAAAAATAAAGTGCATAAATAAGAGATACAAATGACATTGCCTTTCTACATATTTTATGTTGTTTTCATCTCAGGCAATGATCTAAAATATTCTTCAAAAGAAAGTGGCTGTATAGCAGTAGAAGCTTTTACTCAAATATTGTAAAGGTTTAATGATTTCAGTAAATCATCATTAATCTTGCTAATGAAATTTCTGCACTTTAAGTGGTAATTGACAATTTTTTTAGCTCAATAAGGTTTTCATAATTTACCTGTTTTTAACCTGCCCTTCATATTTTTATGCTGCAATGGAATATATTATTTATATAAATCATTTTCTCTTTTTAAAAAGAGTATTAAGGTCATCTGTACTCTCTGGGTGGAATACATGTATCTACTATGCTCAATTTATTTAAATCTTAGTCTTTTACATTTTAATAATGCTAGTTATTATAGTTTTTCCATTCTAATCCCGAAATATTTGCCGGGGACAATTTTGAATCTGATTTCTATATGTAAATTCATAGCCAATGAATGATTGATTAATTACATTGTTACTATGTTTACTTAATTGACATTTCTCTTAGTTTATGGTGTTTCTCGTTAGAGTTTTCATTTAAGTGGAAACGATCATGTCAATGGATTTTAAGAAAAAAATTTAAGCCACCAAACTAATCTTATTCCTTTCATTATATAGTTAGAGGAAATTATTTAAGGAATAGTTATGGTTATTTTTTCTTTTTGTCAGTATACTTAGCACATACTATAAATGTTGCAAAAATTATAATCAAAATTTGTCTTTTTTTGTTGTTGTTAAATATTATGGGTATTGTTTATAATTAATGCATTAGTCAGAGATTTCTTTTCCTTCAACATGGCCCATAAAAAATTAACCAAATATTTCAACAGAAGCATTTCTAAAATAGCTTGATGGCAGTTAACTACTCGTTTATTAAAAATAATTGGATACTAAAAGTTGAACTGCACAGATTTTCCTAACTCTGCTTAGTCCGACTTGTTATTTTTTTCTGCTTCATCAGAACATAATCATTCTGCAAAGTTAGTCAAGTCTGGCAGGCTTTTCATCTTAAGTAAAAAGGTAGAAAAGATAAAAGAAAAATAAGAGGCATATCATCTTAATGGAAGCTGGTTATTAAGAGAAAATGTTCCTTTTTGGGGCCTCGGTTGCAACATGGTATGAAGGGCTCTCAAATCTCCTATGCCTAGAACTTAACAGAGGGATGTTGCCACTATTTAGAACAGCATGAACAAGGTTTAGGATTTCTTCTGGTTGGTGTCTAACGAAATGAACACTAGGGGCATTGACAAAATGCTATGACCTAGGAAAGTTGATATCCCCTTTCAGCTGGCCTGGAGATGGTTTGCAAGTGAAGATGCAAACTAGATGATTCTTTTGGTAGAAAGGAATCATTGGTTACTCATATATTCATGAAAGTAGATAGAGAACTAAGTGGTTTGTGGGGTTGCTGCATAAGAAAAGGAATTTAGAAAACAGTTTATTGGACTCCTCTGTGCATGAAGGCAGAATAAAGCATCACACATGCACACAAAACCAAGAAACAATAACAAAAATCCGAAAAGTTTGACTTCTTATGATTAGATAAATAATTAGGTGTAAAGTCTAGCCTCCTTACCTTCCTGCAAGGTTTAAAGATCTTGCATCTCACAATCGTTCATTCACATTTCAAGATATTTGCATAAGATTGGTTAATCATTTCCACTTGGTTGGCTACAGAAGCTAGTTCTTATTGTATTTGTTCCATTTGATGTTAATTAGTAGATTGGTAAACTCATTTATTTTAAAAAAGATAGTTATGATTTTTAATTTGCTAATCATTTTCTTCCATGTAGTAGATTTTCCTTTGTCCCAAACAAAAATACATATTAATACATCTAATTTTATGATTTTTTATTTCTACTGTCTGCCAAAGAGTTTATCATTTTTAGGTATAAAAGTCATAGTTACCAAATATTATTGTTAATACTCTTATAGTAAAATATTGGCAAATACTCTGAAGAATAACAAATGAAGTCGCTTGAGACCTTAAAGGGTTTCTCAAGAGTCTGATGTTTTTAGCTAATCAAATATGTGAACTGGTAAATTAATCTTATTGCACCACTTTTTGAACAGTCCCCAAATTTCTGATATTCAGTCAGTTGGCCAGTTAATTTGTTACTCCAAGTTCACAATCTCTTAGCTGAGTGATCTACTGGAAAATACTTGCTTTATTAGGGCATTTGTTTTAACAGAGACCATTAACTTGAATGTATCGGTACAAAATCAGATTGAAAAGTGCTAATATGGCATTTTAAAATATCTATTTCACAAATACTGGTTGAAGCCATGATCAGATCTCATGTTGCCTTTTGCCATTGTCCCTCACCTGGCCTCCCATCTTACACATTTGTTCCCGTCTAATCCATTTGTGAAATAAATACAGAGCTCTTTAAAAACAGAAAACAGATCATGGCACATCACAATTTGAAAGTCCTTTAAGGGCTTCCTATAATGTTTATAATACAAGTCAGTCTCCTTACTTCAGTTTTGCATGGTCTGACTGGCCACCGACCAACTCTCAAGTGCTCTCTTCTAGTGCTCACTCTCACACACATGAGGCTACAGCCTCACCAGCCTTTTTTCAGTCCCTCTAGCCTGCTGCTTCTCTCTTATCCTGGGATCTGAACACTTAACATTCTCTGTCATTGTGATTTTCATTAGCGTTCACAGGATTGGGCTCTTCTCATCCTTAGATTTAATTGTTTAATTGTTTACCTTCTATGAGGTACCTTGGGTTACATTGGTGCCTGTCCATCCAGTGAATAACAGGTTACTTGCTCCCTTCAGTTATCTTCCATCATGATACTCTGAGATTTTCCATCATGGTACCTGTCACAAATTATAATTAGGATTATAGTTTTTAATATGTTTCATGCCTATTTCCATCACTTTCAGCAGCTTAGGGGTCAGGGACTATGCCAGGTTTTTTTTTTGTTGTTCACTATGGTGTTACTAAAACATGAACTACAGATATGATTTGAGTACATATTTTATTACATAATAATAAATTTTACAAACAAATTTCTTCAAAACTTCTTGAAATCTTCATTATTTTACATATAGGTTTCCTACACATATCTGCTCTTGGAACCACCTTTTGAATGAAAAACTCAAGGGATTAATGTTTCTTTGTTTACTCATAGCTTTTCTAAATAGAGATGATTCCCCAAGTGATCCTCTAGCTATATCCCACATACATTGCAATGTTTATTGACTTAAGTAATCAAGTTTTCTTTTCTTTTCTTTCTTTTTTTTTTTTTTTTTTTTGCCTCATTGGTGTTCTGAGAACAACATAGTTGCTATGGGTAAATATAACAGAAGAATAACATGACATTTCTCATTTACAAATTCGCTTTAGTGATCAGAAATACCTCTGTAAAATCATGGGAAAAGCAGGCACTGTTACCTAGAAATATGTAAATTTATTAATACTGTGGTGAATTTATAAATATATGAAATCCATTCTCTTATACAGGATGTTAAGTCACAAAACAGACACAAATTGGAGTGTGTCATTATCAACAAAAATACTTGTATTTACTCTCAATATTTTTTATATACTGTTTTTTGCATTTATAGGCGTGTATGTATATGTATTAATATATATGCATGGTGTCATTTCCTCAGCCCCATTTTCTACTTAGTAAAAAAATGATGCCTTGTTAAAGTTTCTATGTGTGAGGAATAGTAGATAGCTTAGAAAACTTTAAAAATGTATTGTGACTTACCTCATATGTGCAGAAAATATGTATATTTTAAAATAAAAATAGTAAAATGAAAAAATATGTATCCACTACTCAGTTTAAGAAATCAGATATTAGCAGTACTATATATATAGATCAATGTTTATCTAATATTTTAGTATCAGAACACTTTGTACTCCAAAAATCATGGACAAGCACAAGGAGCTTTTGTTTAGGTAGGTTGTATCTATTGATGTTTAAAATGTGAGGCATTATAACTGGGGAATTTTTTAAACATTTAATAATTTAGAAATAATAAACTTATACGTTACAGTATATGAAATAACTTTTCCAAAACAAAATGTTTTAGTGACATGGCTTTGTATTTTTATAATCCTCTTTAATATCTGGTAAATATCTGGCAGATTTTTTTATATTGCTTCTACTCAACCTGTTGTAATATGTTATTAATACTATGGTTGAAATATATGAAGAAATCCATACTTACATAGACATAACTGGAAAAGAGTGGAATATTTTGAAATAATCATGGATATTTTCAATACTATATCAAAATTCTACTTACTAGTAGTAGCTTCTTAAAGGTTTGTTTGCAATGTGGGACTTGAAATTTTCACACACCCTTTTGTTAAAACTCACCTGTTTTGCACTTTGAATGAATCTCTTACCCATGTATAATTTGTAAACTTTATGAATTAGTCATTTGGGAAATAGGGGTTCACTGAGTTATATAATGAGACCACAAAAGTAAAATGTACTAATAACATCTTATTACTAAGATACTTTGGATTTAACAGACTTCCTGAAAATGTATCAGGGACCCTAAGGGGGTCCACAGACCACACTTCGAGAACTGCTGTTTTAAATGCCTTCTGTGTGCCTCACGTCAATCATTTGTTGCTTCCTCTTGCCCAGAGGTAAGCATTATGATTTTGTATTAATAACTTTTTTAATCTTTCTGTGATTTTTGTCACTGTTATCCTAAAACCTCCCATATTGTTTAGTTTTTCTCATTTCTGAAACACATATACCCATAAGTATTCTTCTGTAGCTACTTTCATGTAATATTAAAATACTGATGATCTTAAAGTTCTTCAGTAGTACCAATTATATCCTATTTTGAATTATTTTAGAATAAATCTTAGTATCTGGTTCTATCCGAATTTTTTCCAAAAAGATGGTCTTTCTTATGTCAATCGTGAAATGGATAAGGCTTCCTTTATGGGATGCCATATGCAGGAAATTTTTTAAAGTGTTTGGTGATTGAAAAAAATGTACATTCTTACATTTTGGTATATTCTAAATATATGTCCATTCAATCAAACCTTGTGTTGTATTCTATTCAAATCTCCTTTATTTTTCAGATTTCTGTCTGCTTGGTTGGTGTATCAATTATTGAGAGAAATTTGATAGATTTTCCAACTGTGATGATGGATTTGTCAATTTCTTGTCTTTGGTCATTTTTCACTTTATATACTTTGTATACTTATATTAAAGCATACAAATTTTGAATTATAACAATCTAATGATGTCTTTATCTTTTATATTTTGTTCGTCTTTAGTCTATTTTGTCAATTATCAACATAGTCATTCTAATTCACTTTTTATTAGAATTTTTTTGGTGTATGTATATTTTCTTTCGGTGACTTTAATGCTCTTAATATACTTCTGTTTTAGGAGTTTCTGTTATAATTAACATATCCTTGCATGTTTTTCCCTTTGTTTCTCTAAGCAATAAAAATCTTTATTTTGTGGACCTTTTAGTCTTTTTGCATTCATTTATTTATATTTATATTCAGGGCCTTATTACGGGCTTTCTATTTGTCCTTTTCATAAAAGGAAGGAGTGCTCCCCCTCCTTTTATGGTATAATTTGGACTGACTGAGGATTCCTGCTTTTTCTTTTCTCACTCTACCTCTCTATGAGTAAGATATTTTTGTGTCTTTGTCTATAGTTCAGATGGTACTAGCTATGTTAATATGCATACTTAAAAATCTAAAGTTAATCAATAGCTTTACTTTCTTCTCAAATAAGAAAAGCAACATAACAATGTCAATCTATTTTAATCTCAGAATTTATAAATTATTTTTTATAGTCAACACTTATTCAAATGTACCTATACATTTGCCACTTTCACTGCTTACCATTAATTCTATCTTCAAACCTCCATCTGGCATCATTATCCTCTACCTGAAATATATTACCTTAGAATTTTATTTCTACTAGCAATGGCATTAAAATTTTTATTTATTTTTTGGTCATAAATATTTAAATTTTGTCTCTGTTTCTGAAAGGTAGTTTGTTAGGTGTGAAATTTTAGCATGGTAGAATAATACTTTTCAGCCCACTTATATTATTCCACTGCCTTCTGCTTTGTATTTTATA
Organism: Papio anubis; assembly: GCF_008728515.1. NCBI lineage: Eukaryota > Metazoa > Chordata > Mammalia > Primates > Cercopithecidae > Papio > Papio anubis. The sequence goes on along the minus strand of NC_044985.1, from coordinate 67,255,869 downwards.
TTGCGAACTCCTAGGTCTGTCTAATTGCCATTCACTTGACTTGTCTCTGGCACCTTTTAATAATGTTTCTTGTTTTTCATTTTCATAGTTTCACTATGATCTTTATGGGTGTAGATTTGTTTTTACTTACCCTGTTAGGAATTCATTAGGCCTCCTAGATCAAAAGAGTGTTATCTTTCAATAATTCTGGATAATTCTACATATTATTCCTGCTATACTGCTTCTTTCCTTTTTCTCTATCATATGTTTAATTCCTCTTAATCTCCCTTTCACACCTTCCTTTCTTCATATACTGCATTTTCTACAATTTATCTTCCAAAGCACTATCTGCTTTTTATCTCTCCATCGACAGTTTAATTTTGAATATTTTATTTCTTAATATTCATACCTTGTATTTTGTTATTTTATGAATCTGGTTGGACATTTTTAATATTTTTATGACTTAAGGGTCTATTTTCAAAAATAAGAGTTATTTTATGCTCTCTGATAATTCTAACATATAAAATCTTTGCAACTCAGAGTCTTTTTGTTGTTGTTGTTGTTTCTGCCAGCTTTCATTTACAGTATCTTGTTTCTGTGTGTTTTATTTCTGACACTGAATTTTCTACCTATGAGCATCATTTAAATTAAACTGCATTCCGCTAAAGGAGATTTTTGTTTGTTGGTAGCACTGGGGGTGCTACCAATCCATAGCCACTTTAAGTTCTCCCTTTGAAGGTTGCTGTTTTTTTCTTTCCCCAGTCCAAACAAGTGCTGTCTATTCAGATTCAAAATTTGTATGTGGATCAGTTTGCAGTTATAAATTCTTAGGAGAAGAATTTTATCCGCTCAGTACAAAGTCAGGACTGGGAAATTTCCTCATTGTCTAAATTTTATGAGTGGGTTTTATATTTTAGTTGTCATTCACTCTTGCTCTATATGTAGCCTTTTAGGTTTCAAGCTTTATGTTGGAGGTCCCCTCAAAGATGTTCTACTTGGACAGGCCAAAGATTTAACATATACCCTGAGTCTCTGGATCTTGGCAGAAAACATGAAGGACAATATTAGCATTGACATCTGATGACTTTTCAGAGTACCTTTATGAATTTCGGTTTTGGACTCTTCAGTTTCCCTATTTTCATGCAAAATAAGCAATACATTTAAAATGTATTTTATCCAACATTTTTGTTGTTTTTATTTGGAGAATCTTTCAAGCTAAGCAATTTACTATACTGCCAGGAAAAAAAAGCGACTTTTGAAAAATGTTTTTACATTTTTTGAAACAAAAATTGTTTTCCAAAAATGTAGTCTGTCTTGAAAGAAAGAGGAATAAAAGAACATGAACTTTGAGAGAAGTGAGGCTAATTAGTGTTTGAGTATTATTAATCATGCATTTGTATAAGGAATCTTAATTTTGTGTTTGGAATTTAAAAGGAGGACGCAATTAGAAAAAGCATTTATGATAGAGTTAAGCTCTTGCAGTGGGAAAACTGTGTCAGTGCAATATAATACAATTTTTTTTTTAAATTAAGAGCTAGGCCTTCATTTGAATGTGTTCCCAAAAATTTCATGTGTTGGGAACTTAATTGCCATTGTAACAGCATTAAGAGGTAGGGCCTTTTAGAGGTGATTAGGCCATGAGGGCTTCACCCTCAGGAAGGCATTAATGCATTATCGTCAGAGTGGGTTAGTTATGGGAGTGAATTCCTGATAAAAAGAATGAGTTCAGCCTGATTTCCTCTCTGTTTGTGTACTCACTTCTGTCTTCTGCTATGGGATGACTGCCATCAGATGCCAGCACCCTGCTCTTGGACTTCTCAGCCTCCAGAAATATGAGTCAAAAAGCTTCAATTCTTTATAACTACCCCTTATGTGGCATCCTGTTACAGCAGAAGAAAACGCAGTAAAATAGGTTATAGTTCTTCACACTAGCACTAGCTAGAATAAAATAGAAGTTAATCGTATTCCCATTTTGGTAGCTTTTTTGTTGTGTCAACTTGGCTAGGCTACAGTCTCTTCAATTATTCAATCAAACACTAATCTAGTTGTTGCTATGAAGAGATTTTGCAGATGTAATCAAAGCCCCTAATCAGGCATCATTCAGTAAAGAAGAAGGATGGACCTGACTGAATCAGTTGGAAGCCCTTAAAAGCAGTGCTGAGGGGAGAAAAAGAGGGAAAATAAGAGATGAAATTTCACCTGTGGATGACAGTGTCAGCCTGTGCCTACTGTCAGTGGGTTCAAGCCTACTGTGATCTTTTCTTTCTGACTGCCTATCCTATAAATTTCAGGCTTACCTAGCCAGCCCTACAAGGTGTAAGCCAATGCCATGTAATAAATAGCACACTCCTCCTAACTGCCAACCAATATATATTAAACTGCTGGTTCGGCTTCTCTGATTAAACACGGACTGATACACCTACCTAGAGTAATTTTTCCAAAACATTTTGTAACCATGTTTCTAACAATTTCATTTTAAAGAAATATTCTCCAACTTCTAATGATCTGGCAACTTCTGTTTGCCAAGAACTAGAGAGTTATAAGCAGCTGATAATATAAGCAGACTATTTGTAATAAGATTAGGCTTCGTGTCTCCACACAAATCTCATCTTGAATTGCAATCCCCATAATCTCCATAATCCCCATTTGTGAAGGGAGAGACCAGGTAGGGGCAACTGAATTATGGGGGCAGTTTCCCCCATGTGTTTTAATGGTAGTGAATGAGTTCTCAAGAGATCTGATTATTTTGTAAGAGGCCCTACCCCTTCGCTCAGCACTCCTCCTTCCTGCTGCCTTGTGAAGAAGGTGCTTTGTGTGCCTTTCGCCTTCTGCCATGATGGTGTGTTCCTGGGGCCTTCCAGCCATGCTAAACTGTGAGTCAATTAAACCTCTTTCCTTTATAAATTATCCAGTCTTAGGCAGTTCTTTATAGTAGTATGAAAACAGACTAATATAATTTGAGAAAAGACCTTGCCTCCCATTAAAAAGAAAAAAAAAATAGAAAAAGTATGTAGAAACTGATATATAGATTCCTAGAACAGAAGAATATTCACTTGTGCTTTTACTTCCTGTCAGTGTTTGTCATAATAGGGATAACTAAAATTTACTGAATTCTTTCGAGAAGCACTATCATCACCAAGTGCCAGAGCACTATACTTTCCTTGTTCTCGTAACTCGTGGGAGGCTCTTTCAAAATCTCCTTTTCTGCTGTATTCTCTCTTCTTGGATCTTTTAATGTTGAAGCAGTGAAAATTTTAATAGTTTGTCGTCTTGTTACTTTTTATCTACTACTGTAGTGATCTCATCCAGGTTCGTGATTTAAATAGTGTCTCTATACTGGTGACTCCAAATTTAAATCTCATCAAGGAGTCTTTGAGACTTATGTTTACAACTGCCTAATCAGCATCTCCTCTTGGCTATCTAATGGGCACCACAACAGTTCCAATATACACTCCCCATCTCCATTGTCCACACCCCAAAACCTGCTCATTCTGCAGTCTTTATTACCTCAGTTATTGACATCATTTTTCCTTCCAGGTAGCCAAGTCAGAAAGCTTCAGTCAACCTGACTCTCCTCTCTCACTCACATCCCACCTCCATCCAACACCCCAGACAATTCTCTTGTCTCTATCTTTAGAATAATCTGGACTCTGAAGGCAGTGTTCACCGCCCTTGCTGCTTCCATTCAGATCCAAACTGACAATTATCTTTCTCCTGGGTTATGTCAATAGTTTCTCATCTGGCCTCCCTGCTTCCACCTTTGCTTCCTCGTATTAGTCTACTGTCTATCCTGTGGCCAGAGTAATCCTTTTAAATGGTCAGATCATGCCAGGTGAAGTGGCTCCTGCCTGCAATCCCAGGTACGTGGGAGACTGAGGCAGGAGGATCACTTGAACCCAGGAGTTCAAGGCTGCAGTGAACTATGACTACACTCCAGGCTGGGTGACAGCAAGACATCTTTCCTTCACTTCTCCAAAAAGTCAGATCATGTCATCTTATATTCAGAATCTTGAACTGGCTTCTCATCTTACTCAAAGTAAGAGCCAAATCCTTCCAGTGGCATCCAAGGCTCTTATATGACATGTACCCCCCACAACACTCCATTTTCTTTGGAGAAAGAACTTTAGAAGACTTTTCTTTTTCCTAAACTACATTATTTCTTTTAAGGGAAAATTTAAAATTAGGAATAAATCTTTGGTTATTGATAAATAACATTTTAGGTACATTAATAAATTGGGGTTGAATTGCCATTACATGATTTTTAGACACTGGCTTAAAATTCTGCACCTAGAATTCAGAGAATGTTTCACTGGTATGAAGATAGCAACATGAAAACTTAAAAAAAGGTACTCTTCAGTTTAATGACCTGGCTGCCTCTAATAATTTACTGAAATGAGTTGGCTAGTAAGCAATACTTGAGAAAATAGAGACAAGAAGTATAGAGAAAACTATTTTCTGAAATAACTATAATAGAAAGAAGGGAGTGAAAGTGAAAACTGGATGAAGATGTGAGAATCAAGGAAATGCTTTCATTTTCTAAGATGTAAAGAAAATTAACCGTGTTTAAATATCATTAGGAATGGTACAAATGAGATATGAGTTGAATGTACATAAGAAAGAAGGGTTACTTGATGCTGTAAAACTCTTAGTTTGTCAGGATGATGTAGGATTCTGGGCAATAGTGAAATATAATTGTCCTTTATTTGTGTGTGTTGGGGTAGGACGCTCTCCATAAAGGAAAAAGAGAAGCTAGAGAGGATGCACGTGGATGTTAGGTGGAGTTGGAGGTTTAAGGGCACCTGGGACTTAATGTCTCAATGCCCATAATGACAAGCATAAATTTTGAATTTAATTTTCTAGTTTTGTGTGTGTTCATCAGCACATACTCTCACTGAGTCTCTATATCAGAATTTATCTATTTAAAAGAAATATTTCAAGTAATTAATTCAAATATATTGGTATTTTTCTAGGTACTGGTTGCATAATTTTAATCTCAAAGGGGAGTAGGTACTTCAAGGTTAGAAAGCCATCACTGAGAAAGAGATTATGTCTCCCTTCTCTGGTATCTCCTCCTATAGCCTATTTTTACATTCAACATGGCATAAAAACTATAAATATTGAGTAATTGGGTCATGAGAGTAAAGTGTGCCCTCATTTTCTTCACTCCCTTTTATTTCCCTTCCTAGCTTTTGTGTTGAGTTCTAAAGACTGAACTCTTCTGGGTTTAAGATGATACATAATTGATTATTATTGCTTGGGAGATAGTTACTAGAAAAGGGAGGAGGTGGAATTTATGAGTGGCTGATAATGTTCTATTTCTACACTTGAGTGCTAATTACACAGGTGTGTTTACTTTGTGGAAAGTTATTGAATGGTATGCCATGATATTTTGTGTACTTTTATATGCATATAGAAATACAGACATATAAGAACTAATAGTCTATAATGTACATCCTATATGTAAGTATATAGTGAAAATATAAATATCTTCATAAATATAATCAGTGTCATACTATAAGTATTTATAGGATGGCATCAGATTTACTCTATTGAAATTGCTATTTTAAATGTCTCCAATCATTTAATCATCAACTACAATGGCTTCTTTTGAGTAAATATTGTCCATAAGCTTTCTGACCACCAAATACTATATTTCTTTGGATCGTAGACTATAGTCTTCTGTGTCTATATATAGCCCAATGTATCTGTTCTTTTGTTGCTATCCTGGAAGAACCCATCCTTTCCTGAAGGTTTAACTGTCATTGCTGCTTGGATGACTCCTAGCGTTGTCTTTGTCATCTTGCTCTCTTTACCATGCCTCAGATCAAAATTCAAAGCTGCCAACCGACCATATCTACAAGTAATGAAAATGCATCTCATTCTTTCTCCTTGTACATTTGGGTAAATTATCAATTGATCAGTTTTTGTTATGTGAAGCTTGTGCCTTTCTTTGGTAAAAGTGATATATTTTAGTAAGCACTTAGGAAATGTTAGTTTTTCATGAAAATTTTGCCATCATCAAACTTTGTTCCATTGCTTAATAGCCAATTTCAGAGGACCAAATGTCTTAATAGACAATTTCAGGGACCAAATGTTAGTGGTAGGAAGTGATTGTAAGTATATGTCATTATCAAGTTTTTATGCTTTTAAAGTGTAAAAATGTTAGAATTTTGGACTTTTATTGTAGAGGTCCATCACATTTGTTTTACAAATTAAGAACTATAGGTATTTGAGTATAGTTTTTCCTTTTCTCTTTATTACTTTTAATAAATGGTATCCTGTTCAGGGATTTCCTATTTTTCATGCCCTGAGTATCATCTTGATTTCTTAGAAAATTATAAGCTGATAAATAAATGCTAAAATTATCTCTCATACTGACCTTAGTTTTGAAGGTGAGAAAGTCAGCATTGCTGAAAATCTGAGATGATTTCTGATGATTTTATGAAAAAAAAAATGAGTCTGCAGCATCCTCTTGCCTATTACAGTTCCGTGTGCATTTGAAACAAAATGAAAATATATTTCATAAAGAGAACACGAAGACAAGAAAACACTTTATTTTTGTTTTAGGGGATGTTAAAGAGAACAACATTGTAGGTATTTTCAAGGTCTCTATGATCATTTTAAAAATAATACAAAACATAAATACAGAAAACAATTATGTCTTGTTAACATTATAGGAAAAAATATTAAGGTTTATCTTGTGTTTGGTTATTATAACATGGTTACCATCACTACCTAGGCTTTGGTATTAAAAACTACAGTTTTATATTACATACTACCCAGAAATATAAATTAAGCAATTTCTTTTTGGAAAAATACAAACTAGATCAAGGTTATTATTGATACATAGTATTTGAATGAGACATCTAATATTATACTTAAGGTACCATATTATGTGCTGTAGATTAAATACACCTTGAGGAAGAAATAAAGCTTTAGACAGAAAGGAAAAGAATAACAGTAGTAATGGCTTGAAAAAAAAGACTCGTAGCTTTTATAGACAGCAGGTTAGGTTAAACCTGAAAGTAGCTAAATATATTCTCAATATGAGGCTGGGACTTGGGACTAGAAATGGTAGGCAATGTCCAGTGTAGGTATGAGAAGTCTAATATGCTGACTGAAGAATAGTTCCTGAAGAGTGTGGTCTCACTGCAGGTATTAGTTTAGTATTGGGGAGATATAGGAATGCTAAGAGATAGCTGGGCAGGTAGGCAGATGAGAAAAGCACATTACAGGAGTATTCAGTATTAAGTGACATAGACATATGGGTGTCACTTGTCTATAGATTGCTCTTTCCAATACTGAACTTAAATTCAAGAATCGTACTGACTTAGGAAAGTTTACACAATAACGAAGCAGAGTCCTGGTATGGAAAGACATAGAATAATGGGAAGGTATTTACTAAGACAGGGCCTCCTTGGCAATTAGCTGGGAACTGAATTATTGAAGCTAGAGTGTAATCCTATAATGTGAGGTCAAAATAAAACTGAAAACTTCAGTTGATTTTATAATGAATTGTCTACTAAAATAAATTTTATCTTGTAATGACATATACTAAATCTAAAGCCTGAGGCAGGGGTGAGTATGGATCAGGTATCTCTAGCTGTAGACAGAAGAAAGGTATAATAGGGTCAGGATACCTGAAAAGGTTCTTATACACCTTTTTACTAGACCTTTTATATTTAAACATCACATGACGGTAGAGAAAGCGAAACCAACGTAAGAGAATAAACCCAACCTCATTATCTACATACTTTGAAAGAGATATAAAAGCATTACAGATTTTAATTTGCCCCTGATTAAGCAAAACATTTTAATACAACTATTCATTTCCTTTAAAAATGATCAGCTGTTTGCTAGGTAATTTTTGGTGTATTAGACGAAATTCCCATTTGCAATATAGCTGTAGGAACAAAAATGATACAGGGAATAATAATGAAATAAAATCAATAACATAGTAATTCTTGTGTCATTTATCTGTGTATAGGCCACTGGCTCTTGGTTTTAGTATTTAAATGATTATGTCATTAGGTAGTATGTATACACAGTCATACACATGCACATATATTCATGGAGACATAGCTTCTTATAAACAACAGTTTTTTTCTTAAGAGTTGGAGCTCAATTTATTCCACTTGGGTAGCATTTAAGAATTCTAAGAAATCAGTTCATTAGTTTTATGCTATTTAACTACTTTCTTTTAAAATGATAAATATAAAATAAGCCTAGGAAATAAGCACAGAAAATGATCTCAAATGTGACAAAAGCAATAGATCTTAAAGGTCAAAAGACTTCAAAAGTATAATTCTCAAGAGACAATGACAAGGACAAGTGGATAACAAAAATCATAAAGTTATCCCTCATTACATTCAGCACCCTAAAATGACATAGAAAGCCTCATTCCAAGAGCACAAAAGGCAGTGTTTGGAAAGAAGAAAAAAATACATTATATCAGAAGCCTTGCCTTTCCTTAATCAGTGGTAAGTATACGATGTTTACATACAATATCAATATATTGTATTTGTATTCTGGTACAAGTGCATTGTATTCATGATATTACAGAAAACATTAGAAACAGAAAACCTTAGAAAAGGTTTTCTGTAATATCATCTCCTGAGTAAGCCTCTAGAGCACAAATGAAGAGAAGCAACTGTATTAGTGCTATCACCCTGAAAGGTGAATGGGCTGCCATTTCCAATATTGTTGCCACTAAGTTATGTAGCTGAGTGCCAAGATCCATGGGCATTGTCATTCACTGATAGGATTATATACTGCCATGAAAAGACTCATAATGATGGCACAAGGTAATCTCTTCAAGATTAGGTTTCTGTCAAGACCATAATTCTTACTAAATTAGCCTGAGAAATTATAGTCCACCAAGTTCTAGATAAAGTAATAATTATGGTCAGTAAAGTATATAGAAAAGTTACAGCATTATTGCTGAATATACACACACACAAAAAAACTTGTTTAATTAGGTAACAGTAGAAGAAGTCATGCTTGGAATTTTAATGAGAACCATTATTAGAAACTTTTGGCCTTTGGCCAAACCAGGTAAAGTCAAACCTGAAGAATGACTTTTAGAGATGAATGAAGAAGAATTTAGTCACAAGGTAGACTGTAGAAACTGAAAGTAGAAACATGGCTCTTGTATTTCCAAATGAGGTAGGCTGTATTATCTATTCATTTTCCCTTCTCCCTTTATTTTGGATTAATGGCATCCATGGCCTCTCTATCAACTCAATAAGTGCACAAAAAGCTAGGAGTTATTTCTGGAGCCAGATTTCTTGATTGTTTCCCTAGATGGTATAGCAGTGAAGTTACACTGTAGGATAATCAATACTAACCCCCCTATATCAATGTCTTAATCTATCAGTTTTTTTCTTAAGTCTGTTGTGTGTTTGAGTGATCCTCCAAGCAAGCTGTTCTCCATACTCAGTGATCTATGCTACTTAACCTTTTGGCTCTGCCATCTTATACAAAGCCAAGTGATTACTACCACTTAAAAGTGGCACTTGCCTTATCTGCTTATATTTCTTGTTGAATGCCCATGTTCATACTGAATATATGAGAAGAGAGGAAGAACAACTTTTTTGTGTACTTGGAGGTAAAGAGGAAAACTGAGTATTAGGGAATAGCTTTAATGTTCACAATAGGCATATATTGGATAGTGTTAGCAATTTCCTTATTAAGGAGATGGCTGTTGTTCACACTGCTCATTTAATTTACCTTCCTTGAAAAACACAATTCTAAGATTTTCCATTCATTCCCACAAATTTCTATTTAAGAGAGATGGAAACTCTGACTTCCCATAGAATATATAATACAAACAACTTTTTTTCTAGATATTTTCAAAATCTAGAATTAGAAAAAGTTCAAAGTAAAATTACAGAAAGTCACCAAAAATATTGCTTGCTATTTTGGAAATAGAGGATTATTATGATTTAAAGAACCAATTAATACATACATCATTGTTCTTTAGATACTATATTAATATTATATACAAGACTGTGCCACAGTAACAAGCCAACAACTCTCAGCAGCTTAACAGAATAACATTTTATTTCTAAGATATACAGCTGGGAAAAACCTAAATGTATATTGTTTAGGAGAAAAAAAAAGTAATGAGAGCTTTGTAAAACATAAGATTATCAGGCTTAATTCTTCCCTTTCCCACTGTATTTACTTACCACAAACAATTTTTGTTTTCCTTGGCAAAAATAATTTGCAAATCCAACTTCTTGATATGAAAGCTTAGGCATATTTGATTTATTTTAGATTTATTTATTTGCCTAGTCAACAAATTTTTAAGATTTTGAAAATTAATGTTTTCTATTCATGTTTTATTTCTTTTTTAATAAGCTATCTTTAAACACTAATCATTGTAGCATGAATAGAAGTAGTTATTGTCTAGGAAAATGGATATGATACAGATATTGACTTTTGTTGCAGTGAACATAGAGATTTATTGACCTGGAGATAAGGTCAATATTTTCCTTGAGAGACAATATCTCTAGATGTTCAACAAAATATAAAGTAAATATTTGTATTAATACCTATGTTTTGAATGCCTATTCAAAAATCTCTAAACATTTCTCTATAGTTGAATTTCATGATTTTTGAAAAGTGTGTAATTCTAAATAGACCTTGAAACAAAGTTTGAAGCTAAGAACAAAATAAACACCAGTGAATACTTCAAAATATATTGGCCTGTATTTTGTAACAATCTCTTTTGCAAAAAAAAAAAAAAAAGTGGTATTTCCTTTGAAATGTATAAACTTTAAAAAGTATGTGATTAATGTATAATTTTATGTATAATGTATAATTTATTTTATAATTAATGAGTAACTGATTGGTTTAATTAACTAAACAAGTAACTGATTGGTTAACACCATCACATTAAAGTACATTTTAACACCTACAATGCATACATAATAGACCTAGAACTCTAAGTGTATAAGCAAAATTTTGCTTCTCCTTGATTCTGATTGCCATTTTCTTTTCTCTTTGGACTTCTAAGCATTTCTTTGCAAATGTTTCATCAGCATTTTAAATATAGTCCTCATAATCTTACTATGGTGCTTTTTCTTAGGCACAAAGGTTTCATTAGCAAAGTACATAATTGGTTAGAGTGCCTCATCCATTAAGAGACACCTGTTATGTATAGACTACATAGTATTGATTTCAGAGACAAACTTTCTAGAAAGGACTTGCAATTATCAAAACAAAACTAAGTAACTTCCACCAAATGTCTCTCCCTGACAATTTTCTGTCACTGGTTTATCTACCTTCCAAATCACCTGGGCTAATCATCGTAAAGTTAATTGACTTTTCTTTGTCCTAATCCTCTATTTTTAATTCACGAGTGTCTGAGCCCATGGAATTAACTTTATCCTCCTCTTCTGTCATTGAAATAGTCCATGACTTATTTTATTTTTTATAGTTTATGTTATTTTATTGTAAATTCTTGGTAAATAACTTAGAAACTCTTTTTTTTCCCTTTAAAAATCCACTTGTAACTTCTGCTAATAGAGTGTATATTCAGGGCAAATTGCATCTATGTTCCTGGGTTGCAATCCTCACGCTTGGAGGATTGCAAATAAACCCCCTACATATATAAACTTTGCTGTGGCTTCTTCATTTTAGGTTGGCATATCTGGCATAAGTCAACCAGATTCAAAGTGACTTGACCTGACACCTGGTGCTTCCCTCTGAAAGTACAGTTTGCACCAGTACAAACTCTGTCTTCAGAAGACCCACTGGATGTTTCAGGTGAGTTGTCCTGAATTCAGACCACTCACTCTTTGGTTAAAGGTCTAGATGTTATATGGGTGTATATATATATATATATAATTTAAGTTCTGGGGTACATGTGCAGAACATTCAGGTTTTTTACATGGGTATACACATGCCATGGTGGATTGCTGTATCCATCAACCCATCATCTACTTAGGTATTTCTCCTGATACTATCCCTCCCACCTCTGACAGGCCCTAGTGTGTGATGTTCCTGTCCCTGTGTCCATGTGTTCTATTTGTATAACTCCCACTTACGAGTGAGAACATGTATGTTTGGTTTTCTGTTCTTGGGTTAGTTTGCTGAGAATAATGGTTTCCAGCTTCATCCATGTCCCTGTAAAGGGCATGAACTCATCCTTTTTTATGGCAGCATAGTATTCCATGGTATATATGTGCCACATTTTCTTTATCCAGTCTATCATTGAAGGACATTTGGGTTGGTTCCAAATCTTTGCTATTGTGAATAGTGCTGCAATAAACATACATGTGCATGTGTCTTTATAGTAGAATGATTTATAATCCTTTTGGTATATACCCAGTAATGGGATTGCTGGGTCAAATGGTATTTCTGATTCTAGATCCTTGAGGAATTGCCACAAAGTGTTCCAGGATGGTTGAACTAATTTACACTCCCACCAACAGTGTAAAAGCGTTCCTATTACCCTACATCCTCTCCAGCATCTGTTGTTTCCTGACTTTTTAATGATCACCAATCTAACTGGCATGAGATGGTATCCCATTATGGTTTTGATTTGCATTTCTCTAATGACCAGGGATGATGAGCTTTTTAAAAAATGTTTGTTGGCTGCATAAACGTCATCTTTTGAGAAGTGACTGTTCATATCGTTTGCCTACTTTTTGATGGGATTTTTTTTTTCTGGTAAATTTGTTCAAGTTCTTATAGAGTCTGGATATGAGCCCTTTGTCAGATGGATAAATTGCAAAAATTTTCTCCCATTCTGTAGGTTGTCTGTTCACTCTGATGATAGTTTGTTGTGCTGCGCAGAACCTCTTTAGATTAATTAGATCCCATTTGTCAATTCTGAGTTTTGTTGCCATTGCTTTTAGTGTGTTAGTCATGAAGTCGTTGCTCATGCCTATGTCTTGAATGGTATTTGCCTAGGTTTTCTTCTAGGGTTTTTAAGGTTTTAGGTCTTATGTTTAAGTCTTTAATCCATCTTGAGTTAATTTTTGTATAAGGTGTAAGGAAGGGGTCCAGTTTCAGTTTTCTGCATACAACTAGCCAGTTTTCCCAACACCATTTATTAAATAGGGAATCCTTTCCCCATTTCTTCTTTTTGTCAGGTTTGTCAAAGGTCAAATGGTTGTAGATGTGTGGTGTTATTTCTGAGGCCTCTGTTCTGTTCCATTGGTCTATATATCTGTTTTGGTACCATACCAGTACCATGCTGTTTTGGTTATTGTAGCCTTGTAGTATAATTTGAAGTCAAATAGTGTGATGCCTCCAGCTTTATTCTCTTTGCTTAGGATTGTCTTGGCTACATGGGCTCCCTTTTGGTTCCACATGAAATTTAAAGTAGTTTTTTCTAATTCTGTGAAGAAACTCATTGGTAGCTTGTTGGGGATAGCATTGAATCTATAAATTCCTTTGGGCAGTATGGGCATTTTCATGATATTGATTCTTCCTATCCATGAGCATAGAATGTTTTTCCATTTGTTTGTGTCCTCTCTTATTTCCTTGAGCAGTGGTTTGTAGTTCTCCTTGAAGAGGTCCTTCACATCTGGTGTAAGTTTTATTTCTAGATATTTTATTCTCTTTGTAGCAATTGTGAATGGAAGTTCACTCATGATTAGGCTCTCTGTTTGTCTATTATTGGTATATAAGAATGCTTGTGATTTTTGCACGATTTTTTATCCTGAGACTTTGCTGAAGTTGCTTATCAGCTTAAGGAGATTTTGGGCTGATATGATGGGGTTTTCTAAATATACAATCATGTCATCTGCAAACAGATGACTTCCTCTCTTCCTATTTGAATACCCTTATTTCTTTCTCTTTCGTGATTTCCCTGGCCAGAACTTCCTATACTATGTTGAATAGGAGTGGTGAGAGAGGACATCCATGTATTGTGCTGGTTTTCAAAGGGAATCCTTCTAGTATTTGCCCTTTCCATATGATGTTAACTGTAGGTTTGTCATACATAGCTCTTATTATTTTGAGATACATTTCATCTATACCTAGTTTATTAAGAGTTTTTAGCATGAAGGTTGTTGAATTTTGTCAAAGGTCTTTTCTGCATCTATTGAGATAATCACGTGGTTTTTGTCATTGGTTCTGTTTATGTGATGGATTACGTTTACTGATTTGTGTATGTTGAACCAGCCTTATATCCCAGGGATGAAGCAGACTTGACTGTGGCAGACAAGCTTTTGAATATGCTGCTGGATTTGGTTTGCCAGTATTTTATTGAGGATTTTCCCATCAATGTTCATCAGGGATATTGGCCTGAAATTTTCTTTTTTTGTTATGTCTCCGCCAGGTTTTGGTATCAGGATGATGCTGGCCTCATAAAATGAGTTAGGGAGGAGTTCCTCTTTTTCTGTTGTTTGGAATAGTTTCAGAAGGAATGATACCAGCTCCTCTTTGTCCCTTTGGTAGAATTCATCTGTGAATCTGTCTGGTCCTGGACTTTTTTTACTTGGTAGGCTGTTAATTACTACCTCAATTTCAGATCTTGTTATTGGTCTATTCAGGGATTTGACTTCTTCCTGATTTAGTCTTGGGAGGTTGTATGTGTCCAGGAATTTATCCCTTTCTTCTAGGTTTTCTAGTTTATTTGCATTGAGGTGTTTATAATATTCTCGGATGGTAGTTTGTATTTCTGTGGGATCAGTGGTGATAGCCCCTTTATCATTTTTTTGTTGTGTCTATTCGATTCTTCTCTCTTTCCTTTGTTAGTCTTCCTAGTTGTCTATTTTGTTGATCTTTTCAAAAACCAGCTCATGGTTTCATTGATTTTTTGAAGGGTTTTTTTGTGTGTGTGTCTATCTCCTTCAGTTCTGCTCTAATCTTAGTTATTTCTTCTGCTAGCTTTTGAATTTGTTTGCTCTTGCTTCACTAGTTCTTTTAATTGTGATGTTAGGGTGTCAGCTTAAGATCTTTTCTACTTTCTCTTGTGGGCTCTTAGCGCTATAAATTTCCCTCTACACAATGCTTTAAAGCTGTCCCAGAGATTCTGGTACATTGTGTCTTTGTTCTCATGGGTTTCAAATAACTTCTTTATTTCTACCTTAATTTCGTTATTTATCCAGTAGTGATTGAGGAGCAGGTTGTTCAGTTTTGATGTAGTTCTGTGGTTTTAAGTGAGTTTCTTAATATTGAGTTCTAATTTGATTGCACTGTGGTCTGAGAGACTGTTTGTTATAATTTCTGTTCTTTTATATTTGCTGAGGAGTGCTTTACTTCCAACTA
Organism: Papio anubis; assembly: GCF_008728515.1. Lineage (NCBI taxonomy): Eukaryota > Metazoa > Chordata > Mammalia > Primates > Cercopithecidae > Papio > Papio anubis. Next base: position 67,240,662 of record NC_044985.1, on the reverse strand, counting down.
TGTGGTCAATTTTGGAATAAGTGTGATGTGGTGCTGAGAAGAATGTATATTCTGTTGATTTGGGGTGGAGAGTTCTGTCGAAGTCTATTAGATCCGCTTGGTCCAGAGCTGAATTCAAGTCCTGAATATTCTTCTTAATTTTCTTTTATTTATTTATTTATTTATTTTATTTTATTTTTAAATTTATTTATTATTATTATACTTTAAGTTGTAGGGTACATGTGCATAACGTGCAGGTTTGTTACATATGTATACTTGTGCCATGTTGGTGTGCTGTACCCATCAACTCGTCATTTACATCAGGTATAACTCCCAATGCAATCCCTCCCCCCTCCCACCTCCCCATGATAGGCCCCGGTGTGTGATGTTCCCCTTCCTGAGTCCAAGTGATCTCATTGTTCAGTTCCCACCTATGAGTGAGAACATGCGGTGTTTGCTTTTCTGTTCTTGTGATAGTTTGCTAAGAATGATGGTTTCCAGCTGCATCCATGTCCCTACAAAGGACACAAACTCATCCTTTTTTATGGCTGCATAGTATTCCATGGTGTATATGTGCCACATTTTCTTAATCCAATCTGTCACTGATGGACATTTGGGTTGATTCCAAGTCTTTGCTATTGTGAATAGTGCTGCAATAAACATACGTGTGCATGTGTCTTTATAGCAGCATAATTTATAATCCTTTGGGTATATCCCCAGTAATGGGATGGCTGGATCATATGGTACATCTAGTTCTAGATCCTTGAGGAATCGCCATACTGTTTTCCATAATGGTTGAACTAGTTTACAATCCCACCAACAGTGTAAAAGTGTTCCTATTTCTCCACATCCTCTCCAGCACCTGTTGTTTCCTGACTTTTTAATGATCGCCATTCTAACTGGTGTGAGATGGTATCTCATTGTGGTTTTGATTTGCATTTCTCTGATGGCCAGTGATGATGAGCATTTTTTCATATGTCTGTTGGCTGTATGAATGTCTTCTTTTGAGAAATGTCTGTTCATATCCTTTGCCCACTTTTTGATGGGGTTGTTTGTTTTTTTCTTGTAAATTTGTTTGAGTTCTTTGTAGGTTCTGGATATTAGCCCTTTGTCAGATGAGTAGATTGCAAAAATTTTCTCCCATTCTGTAGGTTGCCTGTTCACTCTGATGGTAGTTTCTTTTGCTGTGCAGAAGCTCTTTAGTTTAATGAGATCCCATTTGTCAATTTTGGCTTTTGCTGCCGTTGCTTTTGGTGTTTTAGACATGAAGTCTTTGCCCATGCCTATGTCCTGAATGGTACTACCTAGGTTTTCCTCTAGGATTTTTATGGTATTAGGTCTAACATTTAAGTCTCTAATCCATCTTGAATTAATTTTCGTATAAGGAGTAAGGAAAGGATCCAGTTTCAGCTTTCTACTTATGGCTAGCCAATTTTCCCAGCACCATTTATTAAATAGGGAATCCTTTCCCCATTTCTTGTTTCTCTCAGGTTTGTCAAAGATCAGATGGCTGTAGATGTGTGGTATTATTTCTGAGGACTCTGTTCTGTTCCATTGGTCTATATCTCTGTTTTGGTACCAGTACCATGCTGTTTTGGTTACTGTAGCCTTGTAGTATAGTTTGAAGTCAGGTAGCATGATGCCTCCAGCTTAATTTTCTCTCTCCTTGATTTAATATTGACAGTGGGGTGTTAAAGTCTGCCACCTTATTGTGTGGGAGTCTAAGTCTCTGTGTAGGTCTCTAAGAACTTGCTGTATAACTCTCGGTGCTCCTGTATTGGATGCATATATATTTAGGATAGTTAGCTCTTCTTGTTCATCTCTTTACCATTATTTAATGCCCTTCTTTGTCTCTCTTGATCTTTGTTGGTTTAAAGTCTGTTTTATCAGAGACTAGGTTAGCAACTCCTGCTTTTTTTTTTTTTTTTTTTTTTTTCTCTTTCCATTTGCTTGGTAAATATTCCTCCACCCATTTATTTTGAGCCTATGTGTGTCTCTGCATGTGAGATGGGTCTCCTGAATACAACACACTGATGGGTCTTGACTCTTTATCCAATTTGCCATTCTGTGTATTTTAATTGGGGCCTTTAGCCCATTTACATTTAAGGTTAATATTGTTATGTGTGAATTTAATCCTGTCATTATGTTGCTAGCTAGTTATTTTGCCCGTTAATTGATGCAGTTTCTTCATAGTGTCAATTGTCTTTACAATTTGGTATATTTTTGCAGTGGCTGGTACTGGTTGTTCCTTTCCATGTTTAGTGCTTCCTTCCAGAGCTCTTGTAAGACAGGCCTGGTGGTGACAAAATCTCTCAGCATTTGCTTGTCTGTAAAGGATTTTATTTATCCTTCAGTTATGAAGCTTAATTTGGCTGGATATGAAATTCTGGGTTGAAAATTCTTTTCTTTAAGAATGCTGAATATTGGCCCCCACTCTCTTCTGGCTTGTAGAGTTTCTGCAGAGAGATCTGCTGTTAGTCTGATGGGCTTCTCTTTGTGGGTAACCCGACCTTTCTCTCTGGCTGCCCTTAACATTTTTTCCTTCATTTCTACCTTGGGGAATCTAATGATTATGTGTCCTAGGGTTGCTCTTCTTGAGGAGTATCTTTGTGGTGTTCTCTGTATTTCTTGAATTTGAATGTTGGCCTGTCTTGCTAGGTTGGGGATGTTTTCCTGGATAATGTCCTGAAACGTGTTTTCCACCTTGGTTCCATTTTCCCCGTCACTTTCAGGTACACCAATCAAACATAGGTTTGGTCTCCACATAGTCCCATATTTCTGAGGCTTTGTTCATTTTTTCTCTAATCTGGTCTTCATGCTTTATTTCATTAAGCTGATCTTCAATCTCTGATATCCTTTCTTCCACTTGATCAATTCGGCTATTGATACTTGTGTATGTTTCATGATGTTCTCGTGCTGTTTTTTTCAGCTCCATCAGGTCATTTATGTTTTTCTCTCAACTGGTTATTCTAGTCAGCAATTCATCTAAAATTTTTTCAAGGCTCTTAGCTTCCTTGCATTGGGTTAGAACACACTCCTTTAGCTCAGAGGAGTTCATTATTACCTACTTTCTGAAGTCTGCTTCTGTCAATTTGTCAAATCATTTTTTGTCCAGTTTTGTTCCCTTGTTGGCAAGGAGTTGTGATCTTTTGGAGGAGAAGAGAAATTCTGGTTTTTGGATATTTCAGCCTTTTTATGCTGGTTTCTCCCCATCTTTGTGGATTCATCTACCTTTGGTCTTTGATGTTGGTGGCCTTCAGGTGGGGTTTCTGTGTGGACATCCTTTTTGTTGATGTTGATACTATTCCTTTTTGTTTGTTAGTTTTCCTTCTAACAGGCCCCTCTGCGGCAGGTCTGTTGGAGTTTTCTGGAGGTCCACTCCAGACCCTGTTTGCCTAGGTATCACCAGTGGAGGCTGCATAACAGCAAAGATTGCTGCCCGTTCCCTCCCCTGGAAGCTTCATCCCAGAGGGGCACCTGCCAGATGCCAGCCAGAGCTCTCCTGTGTGATACATCTGTCAACCCCTGCTGGGAGGTGTCTCCCCATCAGGAGGCATGGGGGTCCAAGACCCACTTGAGGAGGCTGTCTATGTCTCAGCAGAGCTCAAGTGCTGTGCTGGGAGAACTGCTGCTCTCTTCAGAGCTGGCAGGCAGGAACGTTTAAGTCTGCTGAAGCTGTGCCCACAGCCACCCCTTCCCCCAGGTGCTCTGTCCCAGGGAGATAGGGGTTTTATCTATAAGCCCCTGACTGGGGCTGTTGCCTCCCCCTACTCCCCACCGAGATCTCCTGCCCAGAGAGGAGGAATTTAGAGAGGGAGTCTGGCTGGCTACACTGGTTTTGCTGAGCTGTGGAGGGCTCTGCCCAGTTGGAACTTCTCTGCTGCTTTGTTTACATTGTGAGGGGAAAACCACCTACTCAAGCCTCAGTAATGGTGGACACCCCTTCCCCAACCAAGCTTGAGCATCCCAGATTGACTTCAAACTGCTGTGATAGCAGCAAGAATTTCAAGCCAGTGGATCTTAGCTTCCTGGGCTATGTGGGAGTGGGATCCGCTGAGCTAGACCCCTTGGCTCCCTGGCTTCAGCCCCCTTTCCAGGGGAGTAAATGGTTCTGTCTTGCTGGTGTTCCAGGCACCACTGGGGTATGAATAAAAATCTTCCCACAGCTAGCTCGGTGTCTGCCCAAATGGCACCCATGGGCTGGAGTGCACCATTCCTCACGGCCCAGTCCCTTATGGCTTCCCTTGGCTAGGGGAGGGAGTACCCTGACCCCTTGCATTTCCTGGGTAAGGCAATGCCCCACCCTGCTTCACCTCACCTTCCGTGGGCTGCACCCACTGTCTAACCAGTCCCAATGAGATGAGCTGGGTACCTCAGTTGGAAATGCAGAAATCACCCACCTCCTGTGCACTGATCTCACTGGGAGCTGCAAACCGCAGCTGTTCCTATTCAGTCATCTTGGTAAGTCTCCTCAAAAATTGCTTTTAAAAGTGCTGGTGCATCCATACAATGGAATACTGTGCAGTCCATAAGATAATGAGGAGTATGGTTTTTACTGACACAGAATGGCATGCAAGCTCTATTGGTATGTGACAAAAGCAAAAGAATACAGAATGATATAATAGGATATTACAGTCTGGATAGAACGTGGTGTTTGCCTATATATCTTTGGAAGGATTCACAAGAAACTGCTAGCATGGGCTGCCTGAAGAGAGTGGTATTCAGACGCTCGTGGACAGGAATGGGAAAGAGACTTGTCACTGACTGCCTTCTTGTAGCTTTTGAACTATGGGTCTCGAAAGTAAAGAAACTTAAAATTCCACAAAAGTTAACCACTGATTTTCCTAAATGGCTTCAGTTGAGGCTATAAAACAAAAACAAAACTGAACTTTGTATTGTTCATACATGTAAAATACTCTACATGTTAGATAACAAAGAGCAGTTCCATAGCCTTTAAATGCTGACACTAATGTCAGTTTGTACTAGTCAGGGTTCTCCAGAGAAACAGAACCAATAGGAGATACATACATTGATATGCATATATAGAGGCTAAGTCCCACGATCAACCATGTATAAGCTAGAGACTCAGGAATGCCAGCAGTATAATTCAGTACTACTCAGCAGACTCGAGATCCAGAGAAGCCAGTAGTTTAAATCCCCAATCCAAGGCCAAAAGATGAGATGAGATGTCCCAGCTCTAGCAGTAAACGAGGCAACAAGGAGTGAATTCCTCCTTTCTCCACTTTGTTCTGTTCAGGTCCTCACCAGATTAGATAATGCCCAATCACATTGTAGAGGGCAGTGTACTTTACTGAATCCACCAATTCAAATACTAATCTTATACAAATACACTTTTATAGGCACGTCTAGAAATAATGTTTAATCGATACCCCATGGCTCACACAAATTGACACACAAAATTAACTATTATGCCGTTTAATCAATACTCATGTGATTCAAATACTTTCAAGAATTTGTGTGTGATGCAACTATTTAATTCATCTAAAATTTTATAACTGCTTCTAGAACTTAGCATTGTTTATTATAAAACCATAAACTGTTAATCATACAGAAAGATGGAGAATGTAAAGGATATTTAGTGTTTTCTATCTGCTCAACTCCTTTCAACGCAATTCTAATAATCTGGGAATTTTTGACCTCTTGAATCCCACCCTCGTAATTTTAAAGCCAGAACACTTAATTTCCTGCCTTATTTGTGAATCACAGGCATGTGATGAGCACCCATGCTCCAGCATGGTTACATGGCTCTGCCTATGCATCCAGTGTGCTGGTGAGTGGGCAGCAGAGGCGTTGGACTTTGGAGGACAGCAGCGATTGTGAAGTGAGATCTCAACACAAGGACCTCAAGGTCTGAGCAGAACACAGCTGTAGCATCCAGTGCCTGGTAGACATGGCAGCCACTGGGTCATTTTCCCTTCAGGCTGGTATGCTGTATGATTTGGAGCCTTTTTCCTAAAGTCATAGCTTTGACGCTTTGAAGTTATTCTCTAGCCTTATTAGTGCCTCTGTGAGATTCCCAATATTGTTTTTTAAAAATTATTCTGCTTAATCAGAGTTATTTCTACTTCTTGCATTTAAACATGCTGACAGATATAGGAAGCTTACAGTTTAATACAAATCAAAAAATATGTATGCCAGATATTCCAGTAAGCAGACTCCAAAGCAATTAAGTTGCTACATTTCTTATGTAACAAATGTTCTGGGATTAATAAGGAGTTCTTAGGGCATTTCTTTCTCCTAACTCCTGGAAAAGGAGAAAGACGAAACTTGTATAATAAATTACTATGGGAAGCTGTTTTCCCAACCTAATAAATGTCATTATTGACAGCTGTAACTTTGCACTAAACTGAGGAAAAGAATATAGAGGTGGTAGTAACAATAAACACTACACTCTTTACATATACTCTCACATTTAAATCATACAACATCACAAGCCAGGACTCATTTTACATATGGTGAAACACAGGTTAATTATCTTGTTGAAAATCATTACTTTTGAACCTAGGCAACCTAGTCTTCTTCTTGATCACTGTATTGTATTACCACTCTGAATTTAAAATAAACCCTAAAACACAGGATAAATTATTTAAAGTTGTTTACTTATGTACTGGCAATAACTGTTCATGAAAAAATTGTATTGTTTTGACTTAAAGAATCATCTACAAAAGATCAATTATATACAATTAAATATATATCAAGCTATATATTTATAGCTACTGTAAAAGACAAAGAAAGCTGGGCATGGTGACGCACGCCTGTAGTCCCAGCTACTTGGGAGGCTGAGGTGGGAGGATTGCTCGAGCCTGGGAGTTTGAGTTCAGCATGGGCAACATAGTGTTCTCTCTAAAGAAAGGTGCCTTTTTCCAAAATATTGAAGAAGCTTGAAAGAAGGAAAGGAAAGGAGAAAGGAAAAAAGAAAGGAAAAAAGAAAGGAAAGGGAAAGGAAAGGAAAATGAAGCAAGTGCCTTGAATTCATCTTAAGCTTCTTAATACTATCTTTATTATCCTTTCAATATACCCCAAAATTTACAGAAGGCAAGTTACTATTAACCCTACTTTGTCAAAGTACTCTATATTCCCTGCAAAGCATTTATTCTCCACCTTCTCATTTATCCATTACATCTAAATGATTCTTTTCGGCCATTTGAACCAGTTCTGCTTTTTTTCACTTATAAGTTTCTCTTCTCCCAAGATATGGAAGTTTTCAAGTTGTGGAAGAACTCAAACCAAAGATACATTCAAGGACAAAAAGTAGTCAAATCATAAAGCGGAAGGAATTCATCAAAAGTTTGCTACTCACTCTCATGTGTTTTCCAGTGGAGTACCAAGCATTCTTTAAAAGACATTTACTAGGAACCTATAAGGGGTACTTTCCAAGGAGATACGAAAAACACATGAGAATAATTAATGCATGGTCTATGTCTTTGTGAAACTTACAATTTAATAGAAAAGATAGAACATGATGAAAAATAACTATAGTTTAAGTGGAAAGTAAAAGACATGAAAAGGAATATATGAACAGAGAAGTTTCTTTTATTACAAAAAAGAAACACAGAAAGCGTTCCAGAAAGTTCAAATCAGACATGTGAAATTGTACAGATAGAGCGTTCCTGGTGGAAGGAGCAACACAAGGAAACGCTCAGAGGAATGAAAGCCTTGGTGAATGTGCACAACACAGAAAAGTATGGGTTTACTGTCTGGTAGCATCATGAAAGGTAGAAAGAGAGTTAAACTGGAAATATAGTGTGATTTGTGAAAACATTCAATGTCTGGCTCAGGAGGCAGAATTTAACTTGAAGGCCCTGATCATTTTAACTAGCTGAAGATGCACTGAGCTCTGAGTATGTTCTGACCATCTATAGTAAGTACTCAATCAGTGATGCCAACTACATCATTATTTATCATGACATATTTTTTACATTAGTAGAATTAGTGAAGTGGGCAAAGAAAATGGTTCATCAGTAAATGGATATGCTTAGATTTCCGACCTTATGTCTTACATTTATTTTGCATGACATTTAGAGTTTTGTGGATTATGTGATATGCATAATGTTTCCCAAAATACTCACTTGATAGGTAACAAAGTTAAATGAGTCTTTGTGTTCAAAATAAAGAACTGAATTTCCTAAATACATGCATACATAAATTTTTTTTTCATTTTTGTGCCCAGCAGGAAGCTGTTAGAATAGAGTTGTTTTATACATCATTAAATAATAATATTTATCCTGCAGAGTTAAACCATATTAATTTTCTCATTTTTTCTTTTGAAAGCAAAATGAAACAATGCACAAAATTATAATCATTTTAAAGTTGTTGAATATTATATCCAAAATTCAATTTGTCTACTTAAGTCATATTAACCTTCTATTTTCACGGCTTAAATAATAAAGTTTTAGATGCCTGTAAGTTTTATTCAATTTTTCATACTTAGTTTGCTTTGAGGGATCCCTAGTTCCTTATAATTTGGATGAAGGTATCTCTAATTACCATTTAAATTGTGTGAAAAATATATTTTGAAATGTCTTTTTTCTTTTTCTAGTGTTTATCTCCTAAGCTGATGCCTGTCCTTGAGAGAATTGCTTTCCAGGTAAGAAATTACACCCAGGAAAATACATTACATATGTTTTTATTGTTTTAAATGTTTCTTTTGGGTAAACACTAAGTTTAAGAATCATCTGTCACAATTTATATACAGGTTTTTCTTAAGCTATTCAGTACAATTGAAGGGTTGCCTATAGAAAGAAAGAAGGATTAAAAATCCTTTACCTCGTATTGACTCCGACCTAAAAGTTGGGTTCAAGTTCAAGTTTACACCCACCCATTGAAGATGGTGAGAGTGCCTTTGTGATTAGCAGGGCTGAGCTCCAGGCCTTCATAACACAAACATGGTTGTCTCCATCACTCTGTTCCAACTGTTAGTGGAACTGTGCTGAAACCCCACAAATTATTGAGCCTAGAGGCTGAGAGTTGACCATGTTTATAGCAGGGTTGGTTGTGATCCCTTAAATTTAGAGACACTTTGGCCTGAGAGTTGGCAGAATTGGGCTTTGTCTCAATTTAGCCACCAAGTATGTAAAACATCTTCACTGTTCCTCATCTGTGAAATAGTGTTGACCCTGAAGATGACTAGCTCTGGCCATGATATGATAATAGAATAAAAGCATTTATATGGTATATTTCTGTGCACACTGCTTCAAATAAAGCTCACTATGAATCTGTGGGTAGGTATAGTATAAATGTGAAAGGCAAGAGGCTGTCAGCAAATGCAATTCGTTTCAAAAAATGGCTCCAAAGAAGGCAAACAATGTTTCCCGGGCAGCCTGACATGGCCTGACTAAAATTACCATGACCCAGGGTCTAGCTCCCAGTTTTACAGGCTCCAAAACTCTTATTTACTAACAGCAGTGATCATTACTATCATTACTGTTCAAATTAAAAAATATTTGGCTGAAAAAGTTACAATTCAGTCTATGACCTAAATAGAAATGGGTAAAAAGGAAAGAGACTGGTACTGATAATAATGAGCAGAGCAATGCAAATTTGGCAGGACAAATCAAATTTGGTTGTAAAATGAAAACACTTTACAAGCCTAGTAAAGACATTTCAGTTGTTTGTGTATGCAATGTCACTCTCATTAGTAAAGGTTATCTTGCAGCTCCAGTCTGTAGTTTCTTATTAACAAAATGGAAAGTGAATATACATACTAAATTAAACATTTCACCTCTTCAGGGCCATATCTGACAACTGTGTTTATCCATGCATTCACTCAATTCAACAGTCATTTATTAAGTCTTTGCTGTATAGAAGCAGCTGCATTTTGGATAGCATAGAAAAAATACTTTCAGATGCAGATTTTTATTGAATCATAAAAATGTAGATTACAAAAAGATATACAATAGCACTGATATCTTTGGCTGACATAAAATGTTCTCCATTCAAAACTGATACGTACACTGTATTTTATACTCTGTCTAGATGATGCACTTTTTCAGTATCTGTCTTGCAGTCGGGGTTTGGAGCTCCCTGCCCCAGAGGTCTGCTGTACCTATGCCTCCACTCCAGAAAGAAAGAGACTCGTCATCTGTTACCAAAAACTTACAGTTCCAGCTGCTGCTGGAAGGATTTTTGTTCTGAGTACTCTATTCAGGTTCTGAATCAAAGGTCATATCATAAAACAGTCAATGGTAACCATTATTGTAAAATAATATGGAATGAGTAATTTTATGTAATTTATAAAATTGTCAAATAGTTACATATTTCTTTTTAGTTCTACGTATTTGTCTTCTATCAACTGTTCAAAAACCAATTTACATGCCACTTCTTCCACAAAGACTTCTTCGTTTTCCTCAGCTTAAATTAAGTTCATCTCTTTTCAATAGTCTTCATTCTGAGGAGGGTGAGGTTAAAAGCTTTCCTTTTATAAAAGGTAAAATGAAATGATATAGTTTCATTTCTAGTGTTCTTAGTTTATTTTTAAAGTTAAAATACATCTATACAACCTTAAAAGAAATCTTTGGAGTAATTAAAAATAAGATAAGAGCATAATAGTCAGTGCTTATAAAATTTTTTAAAAAGAAATGGTCAAAATTCATAACAGATAGCATACAACAAAATTACAGAAATAAAGCTAAGTATATCTACTATAACAGTAAATATAAATGGCTTAAACTCTACCATGTATTTAAAAAAGTTAATCCTCAGATTCGTTTACAAAAACAAATGCCAACTATATAACTTACCAAAAAAAAAAAAAAAACCTAAAAATCATATACAGAGTCATAAGGAAAGGGTTAACAGCAGATTCCTCACTCAATCTCTCCCTCGTCAGGAACACCAAGGTAGTGTTGACTTCAGCCAGAACTCTTTAGTGTGTGATAGAATGTACGGGCTAGAAGACAACGAGGTTCTTCTTGTGGCTTCTATGAACTATAATTTTTATACAAAGAAATCTTCTCGCTGGATATGCCTGGTGTAACTAGATTGTTGGTTGTTTTCTTCTTTGCTTGTTTGTTTTAAATAAGCCCATATTTTGGGATTGATGGCCCCAAGCTCTGCGGGAGAATGGAAGTTAGTCATATAGTACTCTTAGTTGCCATGGCTAACAAATCACCAAATGCTGCAACGCCCCTGTGCTAATGCATCTGGCACAGAATGAGCCTTCGAAATCCAAACCCAAACAATCACCAGTCTTTGTCTAGGAAGGAGCATCTGACAGATTCAGGAACTCCTAGATAACAGCTTGATGTTGGGTGTGGCTCCTTTCTTGAATCCTTTTCACAATCCTTAGCACAGCATTATGCTTTGTAGGATGAGATCTTAATAAACAACTGATCCCTTTGTGGTAGTGCAAAGGATAGCGTAAGGCAATGCCATGATTTATTATAAGATGAATAGGGAAAGTCTGGAAAGGTAGACCTTGAGGGAAAGGACACTAAATGGGATCTCAAAAAAAGTAACAAGAAAAGAAATGTAGAAACCACCATCCTTCCTATAAATTTAAAATATCTTTAAACAAACAGTAGTAAACAATTCCAACAATATATAGAAAGGAAAACCAAGTGGGATTTATACCAGGAATGCAGGATTAGCTTAATACCTAAAAACTTAATTAATGTAATATACCTATTATCAATAGAAAAAAGGAACAATTTATTTACAAAATAAAATGCCTGAAAAAACTAGAATTAGAAGAGAACTTCCTAAATTTCATAAAGACATCTAAGAAAAGACTACAGCTAACATCATACTTGGTAATGAAAGATGAAATATTTTCCTTCTTAAGATTAGGGAGAAGACCAGGTGTTGATTTTCACCACTTCTACTTTACAAACATTATACTGTATGTTCTAGTCAGTGCAGTAAGAAAAGAAAACAAAATAAAAAGTATCAGAATGCAAGGAAAGAAATGAAACTGTGTTTATTCACAAATGACCTGATTATCCATGTACAATTTCCTAAAGAATTTGCAGAAGAGAAAAAGAAAACAATACTAGGAAAAATAAGTTTAGTAAGTCATAAAAAACAAGATTTAAAAAACAAGTTTAGTTCTATACACTAGCAACAAAAAATATCAAAAGGAAATTGAGACAAATCCATTTATAATGCTATAAAACATTAAAATATTTAGGAATAAACTTAAAAGAAGTACAAGACTTGTACACAGAAAATATAGCTGAGAGAAATTAAAGAACTAAGTAAATGGGGAGATCTATCACTTGCTTAGATTGATAATAATGTAATTTACCCCCAAATTATCAGTTTAGTACAGTTCTTATTAAAATCCCAATTGCCATTTTTATGGAACTTGACAATCTGAACTTAAAACCTGTATAAAAATGTAAAGGACTTAGAATAGCTAAAACAATTTTTTTATAAAGAAGAAAACAATGGGACTTACATTGCCTGATTTACACACTTATTACAAAGTTACAGTATTCTACAGTGTGATATTGGCATAAACATATAGATTCATGGAACATAATAGAGCCCAAAAGTAAACCCTTGAATATGTTATCAGTTAATTTTATCAAAGGTGCCAGCCAATTCAGTGGAGAAAGAATAGTGTTTTTATCAAATGTATGATGGGCAATGTCTACCTATATGCCAAATATAGGTATAATTTTTTGTATGATATGAGGTAAACTAATTTACGTGTATATATATATATGTATAATTACCTCACATCATATGCAGAAATTCAAAATGAATCATAGACTTAAATAAAAATCTAATATTTCTAGAAGAAAGCATAAGAGAAAATTTTTGTGACATTGGGTTAAGCATAAGATTTGTTATATGTGGCACTAAAAATAGGATCTATAAAATGATAAGCTGAACATTATCATAATTTAAAATGTTGCTCTTCAAAAGGAAAGCAAAGAAGAAAATGAAAAGACAAGCCACAGTCTAGGAGAAATTACTTGCAAATCATATATCATCATATATCTGATAAAGGACTGCTATATAGAATATATAAAGAACCCTTACAAGTCAATAAGAAAACACCCAGTTAAAAAACAGGCAAAGGTCTACATAAACATTTCACCAGCTAAGATATACGCGTATTTAATAAGCACATGAAAAGAAATTCAACATCATTAGTCACAGGGAAATGCAAATTAAAACCATAATGAGACACCACTACTCTCTTACCAGAATGTCCATAATTCAAAAGACTGATGATATTAAAGATATGAAAACACCAAACCCTCATACATTTCTAGTGAGAACTTAAAATAATACAATGACTTTGAAAACCAATTTTACAGTTTCTTAGAAAGTTAAATAGATCCTTACCATGCAATCCAGAAATTTCACTCCTGGTTACCTATACAATAGAAATAAAACTTAGGTCCACCAAAAAAAAATGTATACAAATGTTTACAGCAGCTTTATTCATAAAATCCCAGACTGGAAATAATGCAAATACGCATTAACTGGTGAGTGGGTAACAAAATGTGGCATATCCACACAACAAACTATTATTTAGCAGGATATAAAGAAACAAACTCTTGATATACATGCTACAATATGTGTCAACTTCAAAAACATTATGCTAAGTGAGAGCAACCAGACACAAAAAACTACACATTGTATGATTTAATTTCCATGAGGTTTCCGTACACAGGGCAAATCTATACAGACAGAAATCAGATTAGTAGTTACCTGCAGCTGCAAATGGAAACAGGGAATGACTGCAGACTGACAGAGAATTTTTTTAGGTTGATAGAAATGCTCTGGAACGTTGTGATGGTTGCACAACAATATAAATTTATAAAAAGAATTGTATGCTGACAAATAATAAATTTTATAATATATAAATTATACCTCAAAAATATGCTAGAATTATTAAAACAGTAATGCCTGCCTGTTTTGAAGCTGTCTTGAAGATTATATGCAGGACCAAATTAGGACTTTTGAGGCCCCTATCTGCTAAAAATATAATCCTGCCTTCACATAAAATAAGCATAAAGAACAGTATTAACTGTAAATAAATATAAGGAGGTTAAAGAAAACTTCCGTTCTTTCCCCGCAGGGAAAATGCTCCAAAACCTTCTTTAAAATATCGAACTTTTTGAGTGCCCTGACTTCAATAATACTCTAAAGTCCTTCTTAATTTTACCTCTGAGTAATTCAGCATTATATTTAACAAGATAACTCTCATGCTATGTCCTACTTATAATAGTTCATTGATGATATTAAACCATAAAAAGATTATGGCAATAACACTTTGTAGACATTTAAAAAAAAAAACAAAAAAAAAAAACTTCTCTATTCTTCTGCTACAGTTTAGATATTTGTCCCCTCCAAATCTCATGTTGAAATTTGATCTCCACTGTTGAAGGTGGAGCTTGGTGGGAGGTGTTCGGGTGATGAGGGCAGATCCCTCATGAACAACTTGGTGCCCTCCTTGCATCAGTGAGTTCTTGCTCTAATATTACCCTTGAGAGCTGTCTAAAAGAGCATGGCACCCTCCCCATGTGTGTACTACGTGCAGAACCATGAGCCAATTTTCTCTATAAAGCCAAAATGTTTATGAGTCAAAATGTCTTTATAAATCACCCAGCCTCAGGTATTCCTTTATAGCAATGCAAAATGGACCAAGACGCCTTCTATCTAAGGTCATCCTAAAGAGGCAAAAACTCATAGCAATTCAGAAAATATCAGCTTATCTCATATTTTGTACAAAATATAATGCCTTGAAATAATTATTTCAAAGAATGCTTTAACTCCTGAACTTACAGTAATGTTTGATATTTGTATGACACTTTCTGGTTTCAGTGTTTTCACATAAAATATTTAATGTGAAATATTTTACACATTAAATATTTACAGAAGAAATCAAAGGTATTTTGTTTCTGATTTCCGTGAGAAAACTGAAGCTTAGGGATTTTTAAGTGATTCCTCTAACTCATGGAGATACTAGGAAAGGGAACCAGGACATGAACTTGAGGCTTTCTATTCCCAGATGTCTGCTTTCCTCCACTGTGCTGCTTTGTATGCTAAATGAAGTCTTTTAACTTCCTACACTATGCTCTTTGATGTGACTCACTGGAAAGACCGGTTTTGCCAGGAGTTTTAAACTAGTACATAAAATTCTTGCTTAAAAAAAAAAACTTCTAAATATAAAAGATGAGAATGAATAAAAGCTAAATAATAACGCAGTAATTTTCACACTACTTATATATTCATACATCAAATAAGCATAAAGTGATTTAAGATGAATGAATCTATGTAAAAAAGGAACAATAAAATATTACCTCAATTCTACTAGATAGCAAATCAGTAGACTAGGGGAGGCTATATTTTTTTCTCTAAGTACCTAAGTCCTCAAAGGGAGTTTACATTCCAGGAGAATCTAGCAAGTTGCTTTTTAATCTCAATAATTACATTTCACAAAAGCTTATATCTATAAATATATAATTATGCATTGAAGCATATTTTATTTAGTTGATACCTATCTATACACTTACATGCTTATACGTGTATGCCAACTGAGGAAAAATCTCTTAATTTTTGAAGGAATGTCATAAAGATATATAGACACAGTTATAGATTTGATATAGATATAGATGGATTACTTTTTAAATTTTGCAAACAAAATTCCAGTTAGGTTGTGAATAGTGGATCAGTCGAGTAACTAATTCTGGACGAAATAATATTGAGCTAAGTTGACAGTCTGTTTTTCTCATAATATTATTTTTCATCATCAAGACTAGGCAGACAAACTTTCAACTAGAAGGTGCTTTCTTATTCCTCAGACCGTTTTACAGAGCTCTTTTTCTGCATTTCATGCTATTTTATTTTTCTTTCATGTTTCCACCCTCTTCACTTCCAAAAGGGTGCTGCTCAGCTGAAATATTCAGAAAGGAATCAGATGTATGAACTCCTCCCAAGGTGTTCCGTTCTACTGAAGATTGAAAGTCTAGCTCTTTGAAGCTCTCTTAATGGCTTATGAATATCAGCAAAGGCCAATGGAAAGAGTTTTAGATAGCGACGCAAAGATGTACATAACATTCCCTGACTGATGACCAGTGTTCATTGGTATTCTTATTGTTTAAATAGATAATAACTCCAATTAAAATCAATGGCATAGGCTAGAGGCCACTATGTTGATTGAATTAAAATACATCTCTGTTCTTTGAAATTTAAAAATAAGTTGACGAAGGTCTCATGTTGTCTGTCTTATACTTGGTGCATTGCCAAAGAGTTCCAACAAGAAAGAAACGAGCCAGGACCCTAAATATTAATATTTGTGAGGTACAGTTGTTGATCCTGTTAATAATATAAGCCCACGGAAAGCTTCTGAGATTCTTATGTATCGAATGAACATATGCAGAATTAATTAGCTGTAATCAGAGATGGACAACCCCACTTTAGCACACCATTACCATCATTATCTGAACAGAGAGAAGATGGAATAACTGAAACAGTGACATTATTTTCACATCATTTCAGCCAAATTATTCTAAATCCAAAAGCTTTGACTATGTAGATTCCTGATGAAAAGCTGAATTGTAATCAGCCTAAGATACATTATGTTGCAAAGCTGCAGCACCAGTGCATAACAGAACCTTATTTTCCATTAATTCATAACTTTCTGAAAGTGTAAACACTCCATATGCTTAGTAGCCCCCAAAAAAGAATGTTCTCACATTTTAAGATTGTCTATTAGTGACTTATTTTTAAAAAAACACACACTCAAAGAAAACAGTGACTCTCAAAGCCATTTTTGAAAACTAACTTAACCTATGTGTTAAAACAAGATTAGTAACCTGTCAAGAAATATCAGTTCAATTGTGCATTTTAGCAAAAACCCAACAACATATGCTGTGTTTATAGTGACTTTTGAACTCATTTAATGTGTTAATTCCTCCACAAGACGGAATTCAGAGACAGGATACAAGAGAAAGAAAGAAGTAGAATTAGAGTATGTGAGAGAATCTCATCTAGTATAACAAGGATGTCAAAAAGAAAAAAATTCTACTGGAAATGAACCCTGTTCTATGAATACTCCTAATAGTCACATAACTCACACACTTTTTGTTTCACGTTTTTGGTAAACGATGTTGCTTGCTTATTTTATTTACTCTGGACATCAGAATCTTCACTTCATGAAAGTCAGACAGTGTATAACTTTGAATATTAGTCATTAGGAGACTCAAAAGGGCCCTTTGACTCAAATATTTATTTTTTAAAAAAATAGAAATTGTAAATGACTGAGCTCACATGAGGTGATGAGTACAGTAGCAACCTTCTATATTATGCATTGTTTAGTTGTCAATTTAGGATGTATAAATACATTGTGCATAATATACGGGGGAGTTCTGATACCAGTTTCAAATTCTCCTACACAGGAAATTGAAACTCTTAAATAAGTGTGGTTAAGATAACTGTTCCTCTTTTGGCTTGCTTTGGATTTCTCCTCTGAAGTGCTCCATGTTCTTTTTTTGTGACTTAACAAGAGTGGAGATGTTTATTTCCTTGAAAAAAATTACTGTTACTATTTGCAGACTTTCACAGACTTACTCAGTAATTACTCCAAGTCAACTTTAAGTACCTAGTATTTTTCAACAGATTCTCATGAAACTGTTTTTCATATTTCCTGCATACTATGTGCCCTGTCTTCCACATTCCCTGCAAATTCTGTTTTGCTTGGAGGTTCCTTCAACTGACTGAGGTCCCTTCAACATAAACATGGAAGAAAGCTTGATATTTCATTCATAACCACTTTTACATAGATTGTAACCCACCAGCACCATGGACCACTCAAGGAGCATACCAGAAGCAAAGAAGAAGCTTGCAAAGGGGGAGGTAAGTGTTGGGCAGTGAGCAGGGCAGTTAGGGAAATAAGGAATTGACTGAAAAAAATATCAATCAGCAACTGGCTGTCATACAAAGGGATTTTTATCAACGAGACTCTGAACCAATTGATTCTGTATGATTTCCTGCACATACACACAAGGGAAATAATAATGGGTTTGGGAAATGTGTTAGTTGGTTCTTGCGTTGCTATAGAGAAATACCTGAGATTGGGTAATTTATAAGAGCTTGCGTTGCTATAGAGAAATACCTGAGATTGGAGCTAATTTACTCATGGCAGAAGGCAAAGTGGAAACAAGCATCTTACATGGCAGAAGCTGGAGCAAGAGTTGGGGGAGGAGCCACACCCTTTTAAACAACCAGATATCATGAGAACTCACTATGGCAAGGACTGTACCAACAGAGATGGTGCTAAACCATTCGTGAGAAAATGCCCCCATGATCCAGTTACCTCCTACCAGGCCCCCACCTCCAAAATTGGGAATTATAATTTGACATGAGATTTCAGCAGGGCCACAGATTCAATCCATATCAGGAAATACAAAAGTGATACAAATTTTCTTATTCTTTAAATATTCAATAAACTATATGTACAAGAACTATATTAGTCCATTCTCATGCACCCAAGACTGGGTAATTTATAAAGGAAAGATTTTAATTGACTCACAGTTCCACATGGCTGGGGAAGAAACTTACAATAATGATGGAAGGGGAAGCAAACACACCTTTCTTCACATGGTGGCAGGAGAGAGAAGTGCCGAGCAAAGGGGGAAATTCTCTTATAAAACCATGAGATATCATGAGAACTCACTATCATAAGAACAGCAGAGGGGAACTGCCTCCATGATTCAATTACTTCCTACCAGGTCCTTCCCATGACATAAGGGGATTATGGGAACTACAAGATAAGATTTGGGTGGGGACACAGTCAAACCAGATCAAGGACTAAATATTTTCTCGGCCTTTAAAAGATCAAAAGATAATTAGTAATATTTGCATCCGATTCTATTGTCTGTTGCAATTCTCATTTCTCAAGCACTGAATATTATTTGGCTAATAGTTATTTTTAATATGTATATATAAATATATATTTGTATACATTCATACATACTACTAAATTACTAGAATATTGGCTACATGTGGTTATAAGACTAGGTCAGTAGTTATATTCCTCAGTAGGGGGAAGTTCCAGCTTATCTTCATAGTTAACTCCAAGTAGAAATCATTAAAACAACTTTATCTCCCTCAGGAATCTTCACCCTCCGCCTCAGTCAGTGCACTTCAGTTTTTACAGCATCATTTGTTTCTCCGGCATCTCAATTTTCCTCTCCATGGACCCATGAGATTTAATCACACGTGTAGCAAAAGCCTTATGTTCTATTTCCTTTTTTTCAAGGACTACAATTTCGCATCTGTGCTGCCTGCCTGAACCGCCAAAGATTTAATTTACTTGTCTAACTCATCAAAATTTCAGACATGCCTCATCCCTTCTTTCTTGATGATCTTCTCATTTCCTTCTCTCCTTCCAAACAGCCAAAGCTGACCATGGACCTGGGCTTCCAGCCACACAACAATTACAGTCCATTGTATCCTGAGCAATTTCTCTTCATTTCTTCGTGTTTGGAGAATGTTCTTTCTCCACATACTTCCAACTGTTTTACCCCAGTACATTTTTAGCTTGAGATATTAAGGCAGATTGCAAAAAACAAAAAGTCACGAAGTCAACAACCTGCATTAGTAACAACTCTCTAATAGGACAGTAGTATGTCCCAGATCTTACTTTAATTCACATCAAATTTCAAAACATGATTATCTGCCCCCTATAAGAAAGAGTGTTATGTTTCCATTGAATCCAAGTGGCGAATCACCCAATTAGGGTTAGTAATATGGTCATGTTCATGCTAGAGGAGGAGTCAGGCCCAGGGTTTTCAGAGGCATATTACTATTCTCTTTTTTCATCATAAGCTTCCTAGGAAAATGCCATCAAAAAAATGTCTTACCTAACCAAAGGAAAAGTGAATGAGATAAAACTCCATTTGGCTAAAACTGAACCAAACAAGCTATTTTATACAGTGTATCATACCCACAATTCATTGTGCCCTGAAATGGTCCTTCCTTATAGCTAGACTTAAGTTAATGGAATTTTGGATCACTTCTATGGTGTGTTTCCCTCAGGCATTTGAGAAAGTTAGGGTTACTGCTTTAATTCATTCCTAGCCTGCCCATACACTGCCTTTAACAAGTCTTTGTGGATGAGAGTTAAATGAGCCAAGAAAAATGGTAACTTTTCCCAAGCCATGTCAGAGGCACCATCCTTCTTTTTCAGACAGCTCACTGTATCACTGTAAAATAGCCAATAATGCATAGATATGTATATCATTTCTCTTATGGTTGCCTGAGGCCCCAGACACATTAGATTATGTTTGACAGAAACTTAAGCTTCAAGATAGCTCTACTGGATGTCTCCATATGCATAGAAATATGCATACGACTGAATAATCCAAGGATAAAACCAGAGAATCTTTTCTTTTTTTTTTTACATTTCTTGACATTTACTTACTGCTTTTTTTATTTCAATAGCTTTAGGGGTACCAGTGGTTTTTGGTTACATGAATGAATTATATAGTGGTAAAATCTGAGATTTGAGTGTACCCATCACCTGAGTAGTGCTCATTGTACCCAATATGTAGTTTTTTATTCCCCTGCCACCCTTATCCCCTCTAAGTCTCCAGTGTCTATTATACCACTCTGTATTCCTTTGCATACCCATAGCTTCGCTCTCACTTCTAAGTGAAAAACATGTAGTATTTGGTTTTCCATTCCTGAGTTATTTCATTTAGAATAATGGCCTCCAGCTCCACCCAAGTTGCTTTTTTCATGGCTGAGTGGTATTCCATTATATACATACCATAATATATACACACACACACAACATTTTCTTTTCTCATCAGTTAATGGGCACTTAGTTTCGTTCCATATCTTTGCAATTGTGAATTGTGCTGAGATAAAAATTTGTGTACAGGTATATTTTTGATGTAACAGCTTTGAAATTTTTTTCATGCAGTAATTAACTGAACTAAACTTGCAATGGCTCTTTGAAAAAAAAAAAAAAAGACAGCGATATTGTATGTGAAGAATTTTCAAAAGGTTGTCACTTTACACTGAAGCTATTCTCCTTCATGTAACATACTACAAGTTCACTCGGAGACTTTAAAATGAAAGGTTCTTTTGCCTACTCCACAAAAAGCTCATTGATCGATTATCTTTTAGTTTTATGTGTGGCCAACCCTTTCCCAAACAACTAGAATGGCACAGCAAGTTGTTAGATCTTATGAAAGGAATATTGAAGCCTAATTTGTAAATTGTACATATTTTTTTATTGGGAGCTTCAGTGAAAGAAAATAATCCCTCTGTGTAGTAGTTTCATCATTCTTTAAAACAAAAAATTTTCTCAAAGACTTGTTAAATCCTTATTAAATTTCTGCCATAAATGTGTTTTAGTAAAAACTGAATATAAATAGGGACTATGGACTTCCTTTAACTCAAGCATTTTTCAATGACCAAAGTCAAGTCATTATGAGGCAGAACAAATCAGCCTTCTGTGGTTCAGAATATCTGCAAAAACAAATGCTTCATAGAGTTGATGGCCAAAATCTCACCAGAAAGTATCAAAATATACATATTTCAAGAATTATTATGAGTTGGAATTACTAATTTCCAGCAAATTTGTATGAAAACTCATACTATGAGTTTATGAGGCTATGCCTATGCTAAAATAAGGTGATGACTATGCTAAAAATGCATTTGTATACTTGGACATTAAGGACAACCAGGTCATGCAGTTTCAATCCACTTCACAATAATTTTTCAAATACATCTTGACTTTTTGCTGCTAATTTATCCTTCCCATGTATCTTTCTTATTAAAAAAAGTTTTTTTCATTTTTCTTATACAAAAGATAAATACTATTGTATTAGTTATCTATCTATTGCTGCATAACCTCTTACTGCAAAACTTAGCAACTTGAGATGATACATATTTAATATCTCACAGTTTTTGTAGGTCAGGAATTCAGGTACAGTTCATCTAGGTGGGTCCTCTGCCTCAGAGTCTTCATGAGACTGTTAGTTACAGTGTCAGCCCAGGGTACCTAACAGGCTGCAATCAAGGTGTCAGCCCAGGCTGCAGTCATCTCAACATTCAACTGAAGTAACATCAACTTACAATTTCACTCCATGGTTGCTAGTATGATACAGTTTCTCACAAGCCACTGGACTGAGAACCTCACTTTGTTGCTGGCTGTTTGCAAGAGGCTTTCCTGGTAGGTCTTTCCATCAAAGCAAGCACAGGAGATGACCCAGGGAGAAAGAATATCAGCAAGACAGAAGTCACACTCTTTATAATGTAGCCATGGAAATAACACCCCATCACTTTTGCAGTAATTTGTTATGAGAAGCAAGTCACAAAGTCCAGCTACACTCAAGAAGAGAATATTACAAAGGCTTTAAACACCAGGAAGTGGGGACCACTAAAATATATATCAGAAGCTGCCTGCCACAACTACATATACACTTTGTACCTATTTTTTCCACTTAAGAATAAATCACATAAATTAACTGCTCTCAGTTTCGAGAGACTGCATAGTGTTTTCATGACTGCATAGTGTTCCATTGCATGCTGTGTAACCAGTTTTTTATAGTTGAGCATTTATTTCCCATATTTTACAGTGACATAATCAATAGCCCTCTATATCTGTTATTTTATATTTGTATACAAGTACCTCAAAAGTAAGTCCCTAAAAATGATCTTTATGTAAGTGCACCTTTAATATTATTAGATGTCAAATTCCCTTTCATAAGGATTATAACATTTTGCCCTCACAATAATAGTATGTGTAAATTTGTTTCCCCACAGACTCATCAACAAAGTATACTGTCAACATTTTACGTCTTCCCCAATTTGAAAGGTAAAAATGTACTTTCAATCTTCTCACATATTTAAATGTCATTAGATATCTTTCTCTGTGAACTGTTTATGTCTTTTGCTCATTTATTTCTATCAAGTTTTGGCCTTATTTTCCCTCACTTTTCATTAGTCCCTTCATATGTTAAGTAAATTGGCCTACTGTCTTGTTATAGAAGTTGTAAATATTTTCCCCTCATTGGTAATTTGTCTTTTGACTTTGCTGATAATTTTTACCCGTGCAAATGTTTTATATAGCCAAGTTTATTAATCTTTCATTTTAGTACTTGTGAATTTTGAGTCATAAATAGAAAGGCTTTCCTACACCAAAGTTGTAGAGAAACTCAGTGATGTTACCTTTTGGTACTTAAATGTTTTCATTTTTTTCACTTAAGTCTATGATCCATTTGTGGTTTATTCTACTGTTTTATATAAAGCATAGATACAATTTTATCTTTTTTGAAATGGCCAGTTTTCTCAACACCATTTATTTTTAAAGTTCATCTCTTCAACAGAGAACTTAGATATCATCTTTATTAGATACTAAATTTCAACATGCATTTGGGTCTATTCCTGGAACTTCCATTCTGTTCCATTAGACTATTCCTTTTATTGCTGTTCTGAGTTTCTTTTTCATAATCTGTCCATGTCAATTTTATTAGCAACTTGTCTAACTCCAGAAAGAAAGAAAAAAAGAAGGTTGCCATTGTTATCAGGATCACGGATTCTCTCTAACATGGAGAGAATTGACATCTCTATCATGTGGAGTTGTCTTATCCCAGAACAAAGATTATCATTTCACATAATGAAGTGTTCAAAGGTTTTTTCATATAGTTTTTCACACTTCTTAAGATTATTCCTATTTTATCTTTTATGCTGCCATTGTACATAAGTTTCTCTTTCATCAAATTGTCTAACCAAAATACATATTACATTGATTTTTGTATCTTAATTTTATATCTTATTAGAATGCATCAATATATCCAAAACCACATAGGGATAATATTATGCCTATCCATAATCTAGCAAATGGTAATTTGAAAGATTTCAAAGTCATCCAAAATGTATACATTAAATGCTAAATGTTCTAATACTTCTAAAGACCTGCTTAAAGAATGCGAAGGTTTAGTGAACAGAGTGCATTTTGAATTGTTTCAATTAAATCATAAAGAGAAAATTAAAGCAGTTTTTACTAAAAATTACTTAATATTTTAACATTTTTAAAACAAAATGACAGAATGAGTTTTATGTGCTTCAGACAGTGCAATGCCAAGTTAACTGCTATCTCATATCCTATTGAAAGAAATAAAGTTTACTTATAGTGAGTGAACAAACATGAATAATATCAATAGGCACTAGGCCATTTATCCATTAGAGTAATGAATGCCACCTCATACTCATTTGGTCAGGAAGAAAAATCTAAGCAGTTTCTGCCTACAAACATCAATATTTCTTGCTGATAGATGAAATCAGATCATGAAAGCAAGCAATTTTTATTGATGGTTTTCCCTTAAACTACTAAATCTGCTTTCTGACAAGCAATAAAATAATAACAAATAATATCAGAATCAAATTCTGCAATCACCAAACAGGAACACTCTGAAATATAAATGAAGATGAAGACCCACATATGCAATGCACTTGAAACCTTACATAGTTAAAATGAGATCACCTCAAACAGTTATTTTTAGCCCAAACACATAAGCCAAAGAACACTAAAAACAAATCAATTAAGTTGTCAGAAAATCTCTTCAACTCTGTCCCTATAATGTGAAAACTATGCTATGCAAAATTGCTCAGGTTAAAATTGCAACACCATTTTAGAAAGAATGTAATTTTTAATGCACATTAAAAGGAAAAGTTTTAGTTGATGTAAATGCCCTTGAGTTCTTTATATAAACAAGATTTGAATGTGGTAATAAGAAAGAAAGAACCCACTGGATTTGCAATGGCTAGACTTATAGCTCATTTTCTTAACATAAAAAAGTCAAATTGTAAAGATGCTTTCCCCTTCGCCTAATTCCGCATTTACCTTCCACTTTTATATTTAACAATCAATGCCAAGGTATTTCATCCCACTTCCCTGAAAAGCACTTCAATCTCAGCATACTTATTTATTTATTTTCCCCTTAGTAATAACCTAATAGGAGTGAATAATTTTGCCTCACTTTTTTTTTACTTGAGCATAAAGAATAACAATGAATAAAACTTTTGACATTGGTGGAATTTAGCCACAGCTTTATTGAACTCTATCAAGATATTTTTAAATAGGCCTAAGTAGCTTAACACAACTCAAAAAGGAATTTTTAACAATTCCTGATGTTTTACAGATGTACATCCAAGTATAGTTTTTAGAACAGGCCAACACCAGAAAATATTAGTTATGTTAAAGTTTAAAAAGACTGTAAAACCAGGGGGAAAAAAACTGAACTTCAAAAACTATTAAGAACGTATGATTTTTAAGTGATAAGGAGAAACTGACAGCACTAGCTGAAGATAAAGCTTTCCATCTGTTCTCTTTTGCAGCCAAACCAACCTATCTCCATTATGGGAGACCCATCATTCCAAAATTTTTAAAAGGCATTTTTCCCATAATCAGAACCTGTACAACAGTCAAAAACATAACTGACAAAACAGGCCTCTTGTCGTTTATTGCTTTTTACTCTTGAATGCATTTCACAGCTTGAACATATCTTTGTTTTACCAATTCTAGCCCACAAAAAGCTTACTTGCCAACCCACATAGAAAATAACTCAAATTGCTTCTTTACAACTCAAGATTATAGAGTGGTGGCAACCCTTTCATCCATAGTATCTTCTGACTTTTACATTTTAAAACATCCAAATCAGATGGTTTGGTAACTTTCAATAAAAATTCCTAGTAAGCATTAAAAAATAAGAATCAAAAAGTGGTTCTTTATCATCAAGGTCATGCAGAAAGATGTAGGAGTAACCAACTGCTCAATGAGTAAGTGCATTTACATTAAAGGTTAATATATTCAGTCTTGCAGTTCAAGAAGAAGCCATCTGGTTTCAAATACAGAGTTGAAATGAATCTATAAAAAGGTAAAAATTCTTGCAAACAGCTCAGAAATACACATCCAGCAATTTCAAATATATCACTATTTCTTTTTTGGGGAAAAAAAAAAAGCCTTTATAATTTATATCCAAACCTACCAAGTGAACACCTGCCCTCTACACATCTATCATTAACACACAGTGAATAAGGTGTTGCTATCTATCTCTAGATTTCATCTTACCAAGTCATTGCCTTTTTAATGTGTCAAGACAGCAGTCAGTTATACCTGTACTTACCCTAAGGAAAAAAAAAAAAAAAATCACATTTCTGGTCTTTATAAAGAACATTCTGGTCTTTATTCCAGCCCCAAACATCTCTCTCCCAGGTCATCTTGTGGACGTGGGGTCATGCAGTCCTATGACAAGAGAGAAACTATAGCCTCACCTCCCTGACACCCCGAGAAGCTTTGCCATTTTCCAACCCACCAGCGGTCACTATCTTATAGTAACTCTGTATGAGTCTTTCCCAAATGGAATAAAGCACTTTCTTAAGCTTGTGGAAAAATCAAATAACTTAAAGCAAGATCTGAAATTAAAGGTTAAAACAAAATCCTTTGGTACTCAAAAGTCCATTGCATAAGTTATTTATTGCAATATAGCAAACTACCCCAAAAATCAGTGGCTTAAAACCACAGTGATTTATTATTTTTCACAAATCTATAGCTCGAATTGGTTCTTCTATTCAATGTGACTTTAGGTCACTCATGGAGCTGCATTTATTTGGTATCTGAGCTGGAATGAAAGAGTCAAGATCTCATCATATGGCCGGAATCTTGGCACTGATTGTCAGCTGGCCCCCTCAGTTTTTCTCCATGTGGCCTCTCTCTATATGTAGGGACTTACCTTCTACGGCCTCTCCACAGTTTCTTCTCACCCTCAGGACAACCTGGACTTCCCTCATCATGGCAAATGGATTCTTAGGGAGCAAAATCAAAAGCTGCCACTCCTCCTAAAACCAGGCCCAGAACTGGCTGAGGGTTACTTTTTTGTCTGTTGTCTTCTATTATTTGAAGCAAGTCACAAAGTCAGCCCAGGATAAAGGGAGAGGGATGTACAGGGGGTGGATTTTTTCCTCTTGATGGGAGGAGTGCAATGCACATACAGGAAATGGGAAATTGTTGGACAGCCATCTTTGGAGATCATCTACCACATTCTAAGCACCATCAAATAAAAATTTATTTAAAGAAAGAGAAAAGCTTTCCTTATATAATAGGATGACAGATGTTTATTTGTTAACTCTGTCACCATAAGAAACAGATGTTAAATGATAGAAGAAATGGCAAGAAAAGTCTACTTCTACTTAGTGCTGTGATATTCAGAAATTGGGACAGAATACAACATGCTTCCTTTATTAATATTACTCAGTATCATAATTACTAAAAATTACTGAAAACACTACCCACTGCAGTACTAGTGAGAGTTACACTGCTACTCCAGACCTTTCCCAGCTTGGCTTGCTTGCAATAGCAATCAGCCTTATCTTATTACAGTAAACACAGAGGCCCAGAAATTAGAACAGGCACTTTGTGAAGGAGTCAGAAAACATCCCCAAGATCCACAGATCAGATAGGAGTATCTATTACTGCATGGTAGCTGTGCTGATAGTTAGTACTTACACTGTTTTCCCCCCAGAAATTATTTAAGTCTTGTCATAGTATAGGTGTATTTGGAAAGAAAATGATGTTGTGATATATAAACTCCTACTTTTGAGCAGCAATTCAAATGTACAATCAAAGCATAAAGTTACCATTTCCTCAATAACCTCCTCTTTCTTGGCCAGGAAATTGAAAGAAAAGTAGATCAAAACAAAGGCTATCAGAAGGGAGAAGAATAAGAAGAGTTGCATGAGGCCCCTTCTATACACTAAAATCCTAATTAGCCCAATAGCCTTTCTCTTTAAAAGGAACAACAGTAATGAGACTGTGGTGAGACAGTCTCTCCAATACTGAACTAGCCCCTTATACCAAGCAGTGAAGAAGCTGTCAGGTCACTGCTTCTCCACTACTCATTCACTCATTACCCAAATATTTATTAGAGCCTACATTGTGCCAGAACCTTCTAGCATCTTCGGATACATCAATGAGCAAAATAAGTACAGGTCCCTGCAAACATGAAGTTTACAATACAACAGAGAAAGACAATTAAAAAAACTAAAAAAAAAAAATAGAGGAAGATAAGGGGTATCTGGAGAGTTGGGCAGTTAGGCACGGTGCCATTTTAAATAGGGTGCTCAGGAAACAGGCCTCATTGGAAGAATATCATTTGGGAAATGACATTAAGGGGTTGAGATAATTAGCAAGGAGGATACATAGGGGAAGAATATTGTAGGCAGAGGAAAGGGCGGGAACATTCCTGTGTATTGGGAAAAAGCAGAGGCCAGTAAAGGTAGAAGCAAGGAAAAGAGTAGCTAGAGAGAAAATCAGAGAAGTAACAGAGGTGAGATCATGCAGGATCTTAAAGCCACTGATTTACCTTGATTTTCTCTGAGTAGAAAGGGAGTCTTGAGCAAGGAGCAGGAAGATCTGACTGACTTTTTAACAAGATCCCTCTGGCTGCTCTGCTGGGTTTAGACCATTGAAGGGGGCAGGATGTGGGGGACAATGGTAGGAGGAGACAGGCAAGTTAAATTAGAATGCCATTATGGTTATGGAGATGAAAGTTGATGATGTTTTGAGTCAGAGTGGTAGAATGAAAGCGGTAGAATGTGAATGAAACATATATATTTTGAAACTACAGCCAACAGCATTTCATAATGGATTGTATGTGGGATTTAAGTAAAAGAAAGGAGTAAAGGATTAAACCACTATTTCTGGTTTACTAACTGGAATGATGGAAGTGCCATTAAATGAGATAGAGAATACTGAGAATGAAACAGGTTTGGAAAGGGAGGGTTTCAGACAGGTGTGACATGAGATATCTGTTAGACATTCAAATAGAGAAGTCAGGTCAACAGCAGATACTGACATCTGTAGGTCAGGCTAGAGCTCTGAACAAGAGATATAAATTTGGGATCTGTTTGCATGTACTCAGTATATAAGGTATGAGACTGGATGCAATTGCCAAGGGAGTGAATGTGCTGAGACACTCCAACAATCAGGGGATAGGCAGAAAAGAGAGCTTCAGTTAACAAGACTGAGAAAAACAAGCCAGTGAATTAGGATTAAAACCATGGGCTTTTGATGTCCTAGAAACCATGTGAAGAAAAGATATCAAGGAAGAGGTTGTGAGCAACTGCATCATATGTGCTGAGAGGTCAAGTACAATGAAGACTGAGAATTGACCATTGAAAAACAAAACAAAAAAAAGTATTATTTTACAAGCACAGTGCCAAAATGCCCTGTGAGACAATATCTAATCATTCCTTAATAACCATATAGATTTAAAATTTTTAGTTCCATCTTGTTCCATTTAAGGTTAAGGGCAAAACCATTAAGTAAACTGATTTTCTGTCAGACCCGAGCGAAAATGTTATTTTTTGATTCCCAAAATCAACATGGCATGACCATAATGCCTTATGCTTAGTTACCTCAATAACAACATTTCCTACAGGGCACAATGCAGTCTGATAAAATCAGACCTAAGGTGCCAGTGCCCATCTGTTTGAAGTCTTCCAATCCCTAAGTCTTCCTTATCTACCAAAAATGGTCTGAGTAAAAGGAGAGAGAGGGAGAAAGCAAAAAGCTAACCATAATTTGTAAAAGCAACATCCCAAGGATTTAAAAAAATCCACTGAGAAAAAATTTAAAACATCATCTTTATTTCTTACCTTTAAGTATCTTTTTCTTCTAAATTTTATAACATAGTGTTACAAGTCAATACGAAGAATTGCATAATGAATAATATACTTTCAACAAAGAATTTTACCCACTCTCTCACATCCATGTGTTATATGGCAAGTAAAAACACACTGTTACAAATGTTACTGTTATATTAACAAGGCTATAAAGATGGACACTTAAAATGCTCTAGTAACTTGTTTTTACCAGCATAGGAAAAAAAGAGAAAAAGAAGTAATGCAAAATGATAAACTCTCTAGTATTTTATGACATTTCCCTTGATGCCATTATTTTTTACAAAGCCATTTTACTATTTTCATTCATCTTTCAGCTACAAGAATAAAAAGTGTTCATTACTCTACACATTAGAAATGTTTCTAAAGAAACTCAGTACACAAATGGAACTGTATTTTCCCTATGACTGAGATTATGATTTCATAGTTCTGCTCACACTGAAGCAAGATGCCTTTTAAAATTATCTCTCAAAAAAAAATCAATCAATAATGAGATATGCATTGAAGGTTAGTATATGTCAGACAGTGCTGCAAGCTGAATGACTCCTACTTACCAGGAGGTATGATCTCTGGGAGGTGATAAAAATATACAGACCTAAAAGGTAACGATAAAGAGCTGGGTAAGATTATTGCCAAGTAAGTGATACAGAAAATAAGTGTTGTAGACCAGGAGATGTGGTCTAGACAGCTTTCAAAAGGCAGTGGGTCTCCCCCAGGGCTTCAGGAAAGGAGTAGGAATTGAAAGTAGAAGTCAAGGACAGGACATAGCATAGACAAAGGCACAAGGGTGGAGTTGTCCTGGGTCAGTGCTGGATAAGACTAGCTGAAGTAGAAAATATAAACTGAAACAGAATATTTGAAAAGAGAGTGAATTTAATAGCTACATACCAAGAAATATGCCAGTGCCACCCCTGCTCTCCCTTGTTCTCTCCCCACCTCTACACCAACCCCTCCCTAGCCTTGAATTAACCACGACCTTTGAAGCCAAAGACACTTGAATGCCAACTGTATATTTCCATGCCTGTATGACCTGTATGAGAAAGTTATTTAACTGTATGGACCTCAGTTTCCTTACCTATAAATGGTGATAATTATATGCACTAAAAAGACAATTTTTCCAATAGTAATAAGAGTATCTAGTATTGTAATAGGCACCATGCTCAGATTATTTGCATTGTCTGATTTAATCCTTACAGTTATCCTTGGAAGGCATGTTATTCCCTTTATGCAGATGAGAAAATGAATAAGCAGGTCAAATTACTTGCCCCAAATCAGAGAGACAAAAATTGGCAAAGCCAAGAAAGATCAGAGATTTTGCTGACCCCAAAGTCCCCATCTTTAGCCATCTTGATACCCTAGAAATAATAAATGTAAAACATTAGTACAATGTTTGCAGATAAACTTATTCTTCTTCTCCAAAATTCCATGAAGTAGTACTTGTTACTACTGTTGTTATTATGATAGATGAGAAAAATTAAAATCCAGGGATTTTATGTAATTTCCCTCCTGTGACTTGGCCAATAATTAACAAGACAAAAATAGATTGAAATCTGATTAACAAGATTTTTAAATTTCAATACAGCATCACTGCAGTTTTTTGAATGTAGGAATAGAATCATCAAGACATTCCTTTGGGAGAGTTAACCTGTTTCATGAAGCTTTTACTCAATATTCCCCTAACAGAACCAAAACTTTCTGTATGGGGCTTTCTCTGTAGCCCATAAATACCTATAACACTGTATTGCATATATGAGACATATTTCTTCCTCTAGTCTAGACTACGATGAGTTCCTTAAGAGTAAAGTTCATTTACTACCTATCTTTGTATTTCCAAAGCTTAGCACAGGTGCATCAAATTTAGTGCATACTCAAAAGCATTTGATGCATAAATGGACGATGAATAACACAGATCTAATAGATTCAAATGGAAGTGCTTTGGAAGTCCACATGCCAGCTTCAGGGTCTCATGAATCCCACTGAAGTTTATATAAATGTGGACTGTACATGCTTAAGTGCATTTTCAAGGAAGAAGTTTCATAGTTCTCATCAGATTCTCAGAAAGGTACCAGACCCCCATAAATGTTAAGAGCCATCAGACTCAAGGTAGGGAAACTAGTTAAAAGTAATTGAATTTGTACAAAAAAAAAATGTATAAAGGACTAAACTAGTGCTATGGCAATAGATGCAGAAAGAATAATACAAAAACAAATGATATTTCATATATAAGCCCACAGAATTTGACATAAAAATCTAGTAGACATTAGGTTTATTGTTATACTGAATATAATAATCAGCCAAGCAGCATCTATCACATACTTTTCTCTCATAATTGTTTTTATGCCACTCACTAGTCTAATTGAAAACAAGTTACTCAAATGAAGGAGTCCTTGTAGTATAATTACACTACTCTGGTCTTGTAAACCAAAAATGGAGAACCCTCCTCCCCAGGATAATTTCAGGAAAGAAGTATCTCACTTCATGGCCAGCACCCAAGCTGAAAATCTACTTAAACCATTCCTTGAATTATCTATGTGGAGTGCAATAATCTCATTTTAACTGCTCTGTCAGCATTGAAAATAATCACAAAATTAATGCTATAACTGTGAACATTGTACATTCCTCTTGTCCACATGAACTAATATACTAACACCATATATGCTTAATCATACATTGCACATCTATGTATTATTATACATTAAATTTCTGCCCCCATAAATATCCAGTGGGGACAATTGTGAAGTGTCATTGTCTATGGTTTATTCCAGTAAGATGTGGTAGAGATATGACTGTTCCAACTACCTGGGTTCTTTCAGGACATATTTAGTGTCTAGAAATGTTAAATGCATGTACAGTTGACCCTTAATTAATGCGGAGGTTAGGGGTGCTGAACCCCTGCACAGTCAAAAATCCACATATAACTTTTGATTCCCCCGAAACTTAATTGCCTGCTATTGATTGGAAGTATTACAGATAAACAGTTGATTAACACATATTTTATTTTACATGTATTATATGGTATATTCTTACAATAAAGTAAGCTACAAAAAATAAGACGTTATTAAGAAAACCAAAAAGAAGAGAAAATATATTTACTATTCATTAAGTGGAAGTGGATCATTATAAAGGTCTTCATCCTCATTGTCTTCACATTGAGTAGGCTGAGGAGGAGGAAAAAGAGGAGGGATTGTTCTTACTGTCTCAGGGCAGAGGCAGAAGAGGTGGAGGAAGTAGAATGAGAGGCAGAAGAGGCAGGTCCACTCACTGTAATGTTCATTTTTTTAAATCTGCATATAAACGTACCCACACAGTTCAAACTCTTCGTGTTGTTAAAGGGTCAACTGTATTTTATTCTACAAGCCTATGATGAAAGTACCCAGTCTTTTCTGCAAGTTTTATTGAACAAATGTTTATTGAATTCTGATATATGTGAAGAACTAGACACTAGAGATACAGATTTAAGGAGTGGGGATTTTCTCCCTTTCTGCTGGAAAACTGGAGGAATTTTACCTTAATAATAATAAGAAAGCCAGAATTTTTAAAATATATTTACTAAATCACTAATGTGATGGATATTGGATTACATACAGTGACCTCTGGTAAGATTAAGAGTCTCTAGATGTTGTGAGATTGAGATAAATCAAACTGTGTTCTTATATTGTTATTTTCCTCCCCTCTCCCAATATTTTTATAGAATTATATTAAATTATAAATAATATTCCATGAAAACTCAAAAAGGGCTTAAAAAAGGAAGGTTTTAGGAAAAAATAAAGGCCAGCTGACCTTAGTGCTGGTTGAAGATTTACAGTGATAACTGTATATAAATGTCAAGCTATAGAGTTTCTATCAGTAACTAGGTGCAGTATTTTTTGCTGTTTTTTCTACAGGTAATTGTCAATGCAGCTGGACATCTGCTGCCGTAATTTATTTCTGGTTTTACATTAACTAAATTTAAGCATTCTGAAAGTGACCAAGCATGTTAAATTAATGCAAAAGAAATTATTTAAACACAAAGAGGGACATTTACAAAAATATTTAACACCTCTGTGGACAAAAAAAAAAAAAAAAAATGAAAATGGAGCATAACATGTACAGCTAAAACTACAGGCTTACTCTACCGTTAGTCCAGAAGCAGGCCCTAGTAACTTAGAGTTTTGATCTTGCATGACAATAGGGACTAAGTATTCTACTAGTGAGATGGTGTAACAAAGTCAGACTTATTGCTTAAAATTGGGGCTGCAGTGTTGCAACCCCCACAAGTTGTTCTTGAAGAGGGTCTAGTTTTATAAGAAGCTCTAGTCTAGAACCAGGTAAGAGGTGAAGCCAGCTGGGCTTCCAGGTCAGGTGGAGACTTGGAGAACTTTTCTGTCTAGCTAGAGGATTGTAAATGCACTAATCAGCAATCTGTAAAAATGTACCAATCAGCACTCTGTGTCTAAAGGATTGTAAATGCACATATCAGCACTCTGTAAAAACACACCAATCGGTACTCTGTGTCTAGCTAAAGGATTATAATGCACCAATCAGCACTCTGTAAAATGGACCAATCAGCAGGATGTGGGTAGGGCCAAATAAGGGATTAAAAGCTGACCCCCAGGAGCCAGCAGCAGCAACCTGCTCAGGTCCCTTTCCACACTGTGCAAGCTTTGTTCTTTCACTCTTCACAATAAATCTTGCTGCTGCTCACTCTTTGGGTCTGCATCAACTTTAAGAGCTGTAACACTCGCCACGAAGGTCCGCAGCTTCATTCTTGAAGTCAGCGAGACCACAAACCCCCAGAAGGAAGAAACTCTGGACACATTTGAACATCTGAAGGAACAAACTCCAGACATACCATCTTTAATAGCTGTAACACTCACTGCAAGGGTCCGCAGCTTTGTTCTTGACCAAGAACAGCGAAGTCAGCGAGACCAAGAACCCACTGGAAGGAATAAATTCCAGACATATTTTGGCAACCCAGATGGGACTATCACCAAGCAGTGAGTACCACTGGACCCCTTTCACTTGCTATTCTGTCCTATTTTTCCTTAGAATTTGGGGGCTAAATACGGGGCACCTGTTGGCCAGTTAAAAGCAACTAGCACGGCCACCAGACTAAAGACACTGGTGTCAGGCTTTCTGGGAAAGGGCTCTCTAACAACCCCCAAGTCTTCGGAGTTGGGAGCATTGGTTTGCCTGGAACCAGCCTCCGCTTTTCCTGTACTTCTGGGCTGAGCCGAGGGTCAACAGAGAGGAAAGCCATTCAGCTCCGAGGTCCCGACAACAAGTTGGTTGACCCTGTGGCCATGAGCAGAACTCACACAGTCACATCACCCAAGCAAGACTCGCCCATCTGTCCCATCCTGACTCTTGCCTCCTGGGTCCTAATGCCTGTCAGACAAACTTCCTTTCGCCTCTCCTCTCCGAGGTTAGTCCTGCTTCTAAAAACAACTACCTGTCTCTGGTGCTTTTCTAGTTTCTCCTATAAGAATGATTTCTAGTATAAACTTCAGGACTCTGTTACTTTCTTTAGGCGCCCAGGCTCACCAATCAGAAAGACATAATTTTTGCCCAAAGCCCCATCACAGGGGAAACTATCTGGAATTTTAGGATCCCTCCTCAGACTAGCAGGCCTAACAAAAGCTATTCCTGAAGCTAGCATATGGGGAACCTCAGAAATGATATCCTTCCTATTCAAGTGAGGACAAAAGGCGTCAGTCACTCTTCCAACCCTGGAGATCCCTTCCCTCCTTCAGGGTATGGCCCTCCACTTTATTTTTGGGGTGTAACATCTTTATAGGACAGCGGTAAAGTCCCAATACTAACAGGGGAATGCTTAGGACTCTAACAGATTTTTGAGAATGCATTGATAAAGGCCACTAAATCCAAATTTTCTCGGTCTTCTTTGGGGTCTAGGAGGACAGGCAAGGTGCAGGTTTTCGAGAATGCATCAGTAATGGCCACTAAATCTGACATTCCTCTGTCCTCTTTGTGGTCTAGGAGGAAAACTAGTGTTTCTGCTGCTGCGTCTGTGAGCGCACCTATTCTGATCAGCAGGGTCCAGGGACTGTTGCGGGTTCTCGGGCAAGAGGTGTTTCTGCTGCTTCATTGGTGAGCGCAACTATTCCGATCAGCAGCGTCCAGGGACCATTGTGGGTTCTTGGGCCGGGGTGAAACAAACCAAAACCGCAGGTGGTTTGTCTTTCAGATGGGAAACACTCAGGCATCAACAGGCTCACCCTTGAAATGCATCCTAAGCCATTGGGACCAATTTGACCCATAAACCCTGAAAAAAGAGGTGGCTCAATTTTTTTCTGTACTACGGCTTGGCCCCAATATTCTCTCTCTGATGGGGAAAAATGGCCACCTGAGGGAAGTATAAATTACAATACTATCCTGCAGCTTGACCTTTTCTGTAAGAGGGAAGGCAAATGGAGTGAAATACCTTATGTGCAAGCTTTCTTTTCATTGAAGGAGACTACACAACTATGCAAAACTTGCAATTTATCTCTCACAGGAGGACCTCTCAGCTTAACCCCATATCCTAGCCTCCCTATAGCTCTCCTTCCTATTAATGATAAGCCTCCTCTCATCTCCCCCACCCAGAAGGAAGTAAGCAAAGAAATCTCCAAAGGACCACAAAAAACCCCGGACTATCGGTTATGTCCCCTTCAAGCTGTAGGGGGAGGGGAATTTGGCCCAACCTGGGTACATGTCCCTTTCTCCCTCTCTGATTTAGGGCAGATCAAGGCAGACCTGGGGAAGTTTTCAGATGATCCTGATAGGTACACAAATGTCCTACAGGGAATAGGGCAAACCTTCTATCTCACTTGGAGAGATGTCATGCTATTGTTAGATCAAACCCTGGCCTTTAATGAAAAGTATGTGGCTTTAGCTGCAGCCCTAGGGTTTGGAGATATCTGGTATCTTATTCAAGTAAATGATACGATGACAGCCAAAGAAAGGGACAAATTCCCTAGTGATCAGCAAGCCATCCCCAGTATGGATCCCCACTGGGACTTCGACTCAGATTATGCGGACTGAAGTCATAAACATCTGTTAACCTGTCTTCTAGAAGGACTAGGAGAATTAGGGAAAAGCCCATGAATTATTCAATGATGTCTACCATAACTCAGGGAAAGGAAGAAAATCCTTCTGCCTTCCTCGAGCAGCTACAGGAGTCCTTAAGAAAATATACTCCCCTGTCACCTGACTCACTAGAGGATCAATTGATCCTAAAAGATAAGTTTATTACCCAATCAGCCACAGGTATCAGGAGAAAGCTCCAAAAGCGAGCCCTGGGCCCTGAAGAAAATCTGGAGGCATTATTAAATCTGGCAACCTCGGTGTTCTATAATAGGGACCAAGAGAAACAGGCCAAAATGGAAAAGTGAAATCAGAAAAAGGCCACAGCCTTAGTCATGGCCCTCAGACAATCAAATCTTGGTGGTTCAGAGAGGACAGAAAATGGAGCAGGCCAATCACCTTGTAGGGCTTGTTATCAGTGTGGTTTGCAAGGACACTTTAAAAAAGATTGTCCAGTGAGAAACAAGCTGCCCCCTCGCTCATGTCCACTATGCTGAGGCAAT
Organism: Papio anubis; assembly: GCF_008728515.1. Taxonomy (NCBI): domain Eukaryota; kingdom Metazoa; phylum Chordata; class Mammalia; order Primates; family Cercopithecidae; genus Papio; species Papio anubis. The sequence continues at coordinate 67,203,445 of NC_044985.1, read as the reverse complement.
CATTGGAAGGCCCACTGCCCCAGAGGACAAAGGTTCTCTGGGCCAGAAGCCCCTAACCAGATGATCCAACAACAGGACTGAGGGTGCCCACGGCAAGCACCAGCTCACGTCATCACCCTCACTGAGCCCCAGGTACATTTAACCATTGAGGGCCAGGAAATTGCCTTCCTCCTGGACACTGGCATGGCTTACTCAGTGTTAATCTCCTGTCCCGGACAGCTATCCTCAAGGTCCATTACCATCCGAGGAATCTTGGGACAGCCTGTAACCAGGTATTTCTCCCACCTCCTCAGTTGTAATTGGGAGACTTTGCTATAGGTAGTAAGTATGTGTATCTACTCCTACATGCCCATGCTGCAATATGGAAAGAAAGGCAGTTCCTAACCTTTGGGGGAACCCCTGTTAAATATCACAAGGAAACCATGGAGTTATTGCATGTAGTGCAAAAACCCAAGGAGGTGGCAGTCTTACACTGCCAAAGTCATCAAAAGGGGAAGGATAAGGGAGAATAGCAGCATAAGTGGCTGTCAGAGGCAGGGAAAGACCAGCAGAAAGGAAAGAGAGAAAGAGAAAGAGAAAGAGTGAGAGGAAGAGACAGAGACAAAGAGGGAGTCAGAGAGGACAGAGAAGGAGAGAGAGGAAGAGACAGAAAGTCAAAGAAGGAAAGAGGAAGAGACAAAGAGGGAGAGAGAGAAAGAAAGAGACAAGAAGTCAAAAAGAGATGAAAGTAGTAAAACAGTGTACCCTATTCCTTTAAAAGCCAGGGTAAATTTAAAACCTCTAATCAATAATTGAAGGTCTTTTCCGTGACCCTATAACACTGCAATGCTACCTTGTTGTCAGTGTAAACGAAGCTGTAGCCCAAAAGCACTGAGGCCACTGACAACCCATAGCCTTCCTATCAAAAATCCTTAACCCAGCAGGTTTCCTAACATGGGATCTGAATCTTAATTAATTACCATATAAAGGTCTGACCAGACTGAGGAGGAACTCCCTTCTGGACAGGACTATAGATGGTTCCTCCTGGGTGATTAAGGGAAAAAGACACAATGGGTATTCAGTAAATGATAAGGAAACTTTTGTAGAAGCAGAGTTAGGAAAATTGCCTAATAATTGGTCTGCTCAAACGTGTGAGTTGTTTGCACTCAGCCAAATCTTAAAGTACTTACGGAATCAGGAAGGAGCCATCTATACCAATTCTAAGTTAATATGGGCTGAACAAGGTTTTATTAAAATAGCAAAGAAAAATTAAAATCACAAACTTAACAAGGTTTTGAACTAAAGAAAAGTTTGCTAAAAATTAACAGTGTAACATGCATTATCCTACTACCACACTCTCTCAAAGGATTTCTCAGACAGTTTGCAAGAAATAACAAATCTATCCAGTAAGGATAGTAACTACAATCCCAAATAGACTCTTTGGCAGCAATGACTCTCCAAAACCGCCGAGGAATAGACCTCCTCACTGCTGAGAAAGGAGGATTTTGCACCTTCTTAGTGGAAGAGTGCTGTTTTTACACTAACCAGTCAGGGATAGTACAAGATGCCACCTGGCATTTACAGGAAAAGGCTTCTGAAATCAGACAACACCTTTCAAACTCTTATACCAACTTCTGGAGTTGGGCAACATGGCTTCTCCCCTTTCTAGGTCCCATGACAGCCATCTTGCTATTACTCGCCTTCGGGCCCTGTAATTTTAACCTCCTTGTCAAATTTGTTTCCTCCTCTAGGATCAAGGCCATCAAGGTACAGATGGTCTTACAAATGGACCCCCAAATGAGCTCAACTAACAACTTCTGCCTAGGACCCCTGGACCGACCTGCTGGCCCTTTCACTGGGCTAAAGAGTTCCCCTCTGGAGGACACTACAACTGCTGGCCCCTTCTTCACCCCTATCCAGCAGGAAGTAGCTTGAGTGGTCATTGCCCAATTCCCAACAGCAGTTGGGGTGTCCTGTTTAGAGGAGGGATTGAGAGGTGAAGCCAGCTGGGCTTCTGGGTTGGGTGGGGACTCAGAGAACTTTTCTGTCTAGCTAGAGAATTGTAAATGCACCAATCAGCGCTCTGTATCTAGCTAAAGGATTGCAAATGCACCAATCAGCACTCTGTAAAATGGAACAATCAGCAGGATGTGGGTGGGGCCAAATAAGGGAATAAAAGCTGGGCTCCTGAGCCAGCAGTGGCAACCCACTCGGGTCCCCTTCCATGCAGTGGAAGCTTTGTTCTTTTGCTCTTCACAATAAATCTTGCTGCTGCTCACTCTTTGGGTGCACACCAATTTTAAGAGCTGTAACACTCGCCGCAAAGGTCCATGGCTTCATTCTTGAAGTCAGCAAGACAATGAATCCACCGGATAGAATAAACTCCAAACACATCTGAACATCTGAAGGAACAAACTCCGGACACACCATCTTTAAGAGCTGTAACACTCACTGCAAGGGTCTGCGGCTTCATTCTTGAAGTCAGCGAGACCAAGAACCCACCAGAAGGAATAAATTCTGGACACACAGGGAGGCAGGAGGAGAATGGCACAACCTCATCAAAGTCAAGCCAAGCCTCTCTCTAACGCCAGTGGCTAGATTTGCACTATTGCTCCTGGACAGTAGCCCTCAATACCATTCTAAGATTTGGATCTGGTCTGGGATACCACAGGGCTGGTAGAAAACAACCGAAATAAAATAGACTGTGAAGAATAATCCTGAAGTAGAGGGACAGGAAGAAATAACACAAAATTCTTACACACACACACACACACACACACACACATGATCTTACCAAACCAAATGCCAAAAATGCATGAAGATATCTAAAATGCCGAAAAATTTAAAAAATCAGGCCATAAATTCACCCAAAAAAACTTAATTTTTTGAGATAATATGGCAAAAAACTAGCAAATAAGTACATTTAGGGTATCCAAGAGAGATGAAAAAATAATTTGCATAAAAATGAGGACATTATAAAACAGGCAAAAGGAACTACAGCAGACATAACATATATATTAAAAACCTTATAAAATAAAAAGTAGAGTTGTCAATTTTTAAGTTCAACATATTGGATAATTTAGAGTGAAGCCATTGAAAAGAGACATTATGTTTTATGAGAAAATACTGAGCAAATTGCCCAGAATGCTGCACAAAGGGACAATGGCATTTTTTACAAGAATCATCAAGACATACATAAGATAGATTGAGAGTCTCCAACGTACACATAGTAAGAGTTCCAGAAGATGAGGTAGAATATAGGAACAGAAATATTTGAAGATGCAATAACTAATAGATTTTCAAATGCAAAGAAGCACATGCATCCTCAGTTTAAAAAAAAGAAAAAAAAAAGTACTCCTGGTACCAACCACAATAAATGAATTCACATCCTGTTGGATCACAGAGAAACTGAAGTAACATCAAGAGTAAAAACATATCCAGGTAATATATTAGATATTTTTACATGTATTTTTTTAATCTCTCACATAATATTTGTCTATTTCTCTCCATTCTTTTGTCCTTCTCTGATTTCATCTCTGTTCAGTAACATTTAAAGATGAATATTATTGCTTTACTATAATTTGGACAAATATTTCACTAATGTGTGTAAGTTTATAAGGACAGAGACCAAGTACTCTTCATAGTTGCAACTCTATTGCCTAGGAATGTCTGCTACATAGTTCTAGGGCTCAATAATGCTTAAGAAATGAAAGAGTAAATGCTCTATGAAGTCAAGCGACTTCCCCAAGTTTGACTGCTAATAAATGATAGAACGGAACAACTGATAGTGTTGACTCATTTAAGTTGAACCACAGAGTCAAATCTTTAGGTACTCTTTTTACCTAGGCTACTGCTCAACCACTTTCTGCTTATCTAGTTCTTTGTCAATGGTTTTAGATTGATGTTATATTTAACCTTACTATTTTTCTTAACTCAGCCTGCTTTTTTGGCTACTGATTTTATCACTCAAAATATTTTTACCAATCACAGACTTTACATAATCCTCAAATTTGCTGCATATACTTTTATATCTACTAGGATAAATACATATCTAAATAATGGGAGAACAGAGTCAGAAATAGGCAAGCCAAGAACAAATGGTGGCTTGAGGAGGTAAGTGCGACTCAAAAACTATTTTTGAAGGTATATGTGCAAGGAAACATACTAGGTACAGTTCTCAAAGACGTTTTATAGCATGGAATTTCTAGTTCCAAAATGGCAATATAGAATCAAGCTGGCTTTACTCCCCCAGTAGAAAGTCAAAAAGCAAATGTATGGTGCCAAGATTATCACCAACAATATCCCAGAACTCAAAAAACAAAGATGAGACACATTCCAGGGCTATAGAGAAGTGAAAAAATTCCAAACAGACAGTAAGAGAATTGGACTTCCATATCAACAGTGTCCCTCCCCACAATCTGTCCAGCACCAGGCTCACAGAAAATCAACCCCCTAACTCATAGGTTCTGCACTGAAAAAAGTGAGATTGAGGTGAACAACCAAGTTTCCCACCATCTTGGGTTCCCTGGCAGGATACCTGCCCCTGCCTTAACCCACAAGAAGCATCAAGAATGCCTGAGAAGATAAATATCTCTGAAGACAGCCAGATACAAAGGAGGAAGGCAGAACTACCATGCTTGGCCCTAAGAACTCTGCTCTGTAGCTTAGCCAAAGATGCCAAATCAGAGCAGTTGTTCAGCAGCATCATGCTTTTGGAGGTTTGTTCCACAATTCCCCTTACCACACTACTGGAATATCCCCTTTGGGACCTCCCTTATTTGGAATGGGTAGCACACTGACTCTTTACTAGAACTGAGACAGACTTAAGGCACCATCAAATGCCAATAAGGAGGCAGTATGCTAGAGGAAAAACATTTTGAAAGAAAGAAGACCAACAGGAAAATCAAAAAGAATCTCTAAGCAATTATATTCAATAAAAACTAAAGCCAGACTGAGAAGACAGGGATAAATAATCCCTCAATGCGCCGGGCATGGTGGTTTATGCCTGTAATCCCAGCACTTTGGGAGGCTGAGGTGGGCGGATCACTTGAGGTCAGGAGTTCAAGACCATCCTGGCCAACATGGTGAAACTCCATCTCTACTAAAAATACAAAAAAATAGCTGAGCGTGGTGGTGTGTGCCTGTAATCCCAGTTACTCAGGAGGCTGAGGCAGGAGAATCACTTGAACTCCTGAAGTGGAGGTGGCAGTGAGTCAAGATCTTGCCACTGCACTCCAGCCTGGGTGACAGAGAGAGAGAGACTCTGTCAAAAAAAAAAGAAAAGAAAAGAAAAGAAAATCCTTCAATCCAAATATATGCATGTATATCCACAAGAAACAACAGCAAACAAGGAACCATGATCTCCTTAAACAGACAAAGCAAGGAATGACTGACTGACCCTAACAAGATAGTGATATGTGAACTCTCTGACCAATAATTCAAAATAGCAGTTTAAAGGAAACTCAGTGATCTTCAAGATAAAACACAAATTTATCAGATAAATTTAACAAAAAGGTTGAAATAATTTTTAAAAATCAAACAGTAATGTTAAAACTGAGAAATACATTTGGGAGCTGAAAAAATTCATTAGAGGCTCCCAACAGCAGAATGGATCAAGTAGAGGAAAGAATTTGTGAGCTCAAAGAAAGGTAATTTGAAAATAATCAGAAGAGAAAAGGAAGAAAATGAAGATCACCTACAATATATAAAATATTACCTCAAATGACCAAATCTGAGAATTATCGGTAATTAAGAGGGAGTTGAGCAAGAACAAGGGGTAGACAGTTTATTCAAAGATATAACAGAAAGCTTTCTAAAATTTGAGAAAGATGTGAATATCAAGGTACAGAACTCCAAATAGATTTGATCCAAATAAGACTACCTCAAGGCATATAGTCAAACTCACAAAAAATCAAAGACAATGAGAAGATCCTAAAAGCAACAAGAAAAAAGAAAATGACATAGAAAAGAGCTCCAATTTGTCTGGTAACAGAGTTCTCCATAGAAACCATACAGGTGAGGAGAGAGTAGAATGATATTTTCAAAGTGCTGACAGAAAAAACTGCCTTCTGAAAATATTGTATTTATCAATCTTTTCTTCAAATATGAAGGAGAGATAAAGACTTTCCCCCAAAAAAAGCTGAGAGAATTCATTACCAACAGACCTGTCTTTAAAAAACAATGCTAAAAGGAGTTCTTCAATCTGAAAGAAAAAAACATTAACATGCAAAAAGAAAGCATTTGAAGATAAAAAATTAAGTACACAGACAAACCCAGAATATTTTCATGTGTGCAGTCTACTCAGAACTCTAGTATAAAGCCTAAAAGACAAATCTATCAAAAACAACAATACCAATGGCAACTAGTTAAGATACAGGCAATATAAAAATATGTAAATTGAAATGACATAAAGTCAAAATGTAAAGGGGATGGAGTTAAAGTATAGAGTTTTAAACATTTTTCTGTTTCTATTCTTTGTGATCTTAATTGTCATATATTAAAAATAATTTGTGTCTATAAGATGTTTTGTAAGCCTCTTGGTAAGCACAATCCAAAAAACTATAATAGATTTACTAAAAATAAAAAGCAACCAGAGAAAATCATTTAACCACACAGGAAGACAGTAAGAAACAAAGAAAGGAAGAGAGAAGTGACAATGCAACCAGAAAATAAGGAAGAAAATGGCAATAGTAAGTCCTTACTTATCAATAACATGGAATGTAAATGGACTCAATTCTCCAATTAAAAAAATAAACTAAATGGATAAAGGAACGAGACGCAACTATATACTGCCTACTAGAAACCCACTTCACCCACAAAGACACACATACACTGAAAGTGAAGGAATGGAAAAATATTCCATGCAACTGGAAACCAAAAAAGAGCAACAGCAGCAACACTTTGATAAATAAAACTACAAATCAAAGCATACAAATCTATGCACCCAACACCAGATCTCCAAACTATATAAAGCAAACATCAGCAGATCTAATGGAAGAGATAGACTTCAGTACAATAATAGCAGGGGACTTCAACACCTTACTATCAGTAGTGAACAGGTCATCTAGACAGAAAATCAACAAAGAAACATCCAAGTTAAACTGCACACTAGACCAAAGAAGCCTAAGAAACATTTATAGAACATTTCATCCAACTGCTGCAGAATCCACATTATTTTCTTCAGCAGATGGAATGTTCTCCAGAGTAGATCACATCTTAGACCACAAAACCTCAACAAATTCAAAAAGGTAGAAATCATATCAAGTATCTTTTCTGATCACAAGGGAATAAACTGAAAACATACAAACATATGGAAATTAAACAAGATGCTTCTGAATAACCAGTGGGCCAATGAAGAAATTAAGAATAATACTAAGTAATTTCTTGAAATAAACATAAATGAAAATACATCACACGAAAATCTATGGGATACTGCAAAAGCAGTACTAAGTGGGAAGCTTATAGCAATAAATGCCTGTATCAAAAGACTGGAAAGACTTCAAAAAAGTAACTTAATCATACACCTCAAGAAACTAGAAGAGAACAAATTACACCCAAAATTAGGTGAAGAAAATAAATAATAAAAACAAGAGCATAAATCAATGAAATTGACACTAAAAAAACAAAGACTAATGAAACAAAAGTTAGACTTTTGAAAAGATAAATGAAACTGACAAATCTTTAGCTAAGAATAAAAAAAAAATACTCAAAATCAGAAACAACAAAACAGAGACATAACAACTGTGACCACAAAAACATAAAGAATCATTAGAGACAGAGATTATTTTGAATAACTGTACAGCAAAAAATTGGAAAACCTAGAATCAATGCATACATTCCTGGACATATACAACCTACCAAGATTAAACCACAAAGAAATAGATAGCTTCAACAAACCAATAATAAGTAACAATAACAAACTCATAATGAAAAGCCTCCCATCAAAGAAAAGCACAGGACCTGATAGCTTCACTGCCGAATTCTACAAAACATTTAAAGAAGAATCAACACCACCAATTCTACTAAAACTCTCCAAAAAATTTTAGACGATATACTCCAAATTCAGTTGATGAGGACAGCATCACACTAATTCCAAGCTAGACAAAGACACATCCAAAAAAGAAAAACTACAGACCAATATGTCTAAGGAACATAAATGTAAAAATTCTCAACAAAATGCTAGTAGACAATTTAGCAACACATTGAAAAGACCATTCACAATGATCAAGTGGGATTCATCCCAGAGATACAAGGATAGTTCAACATACTCAGATCAATAAATATGATACATCACATTAACAAAAATGAAAACAAAATACTATATAATTATTTCAATAGATGCAGAAAAAGCACTTAATAGTCAACATTCCTTTATAGCCAAAACGTTCAGCAAACTGGGTATAGAAGGAACATACCTCAACATAATAAAGGTCATATACAACAAACCCAAAGCTAACATGATACTGAATAGGGAAATATTAAAATTGTTTCTTCTAAGATCTAAAACCAAGACAAGGATGTCCACTGTTACCACTTTTATTCTATACAATACTAGAAGTCCTGGATAGAGCAATTAGCCAAGAGAAAGAGATAAAGGGCATCCAATATAAGATGGAAGAAGTCAAATTAGCCTTCTTTGCAGATGGCATAATCTTATACTCAGAAAATTCTAAACACTCAACCAAAAACTGTTAGAACTGATAAACAAATTAAATAAAGTTGCAGGATATAAAATCAACATACACAAAATCAGTAACATTTATCTATGCCAACAGCAACAATTTGAAAAAGAAATCAAGAAAGCAATCCCATTTATAATCACTACAAAGAATATAAAATACCTAGGAATATATTTAACCAAATAAGTGAAAGATATGTACAAGGAAAACTATAAAACACTGAACAAATTAGAACACAAAAAAAGGGAGGATATTCTATGTCCCTATATTGGAAGAAATGATATTATTAAAGTGACAATTGTACACAAAGGAACTTACATATTCAATGTAATCCCCATCAAAATACCAATGACATTCTTCACATAAATAGAAAAAAAATGAGCCTAAAATATATACGGAACAACAAAAGACTTAGAATAGCCAAAGCAATCTGGAACAAAAGAACAAATCTGGAGGCATGACACCACTGAACTTCAAATATACTACAAAGCTATAGTAACTTTGTAGTTACTATACGTAAAATACATGTAAAATACATGGTACAGACCATGCTATTTTACATAGACCAATGGAACAGAATAGGGAACCCAGATATAATTCCATGCATTTACAGACAACCCATTTTTTGACAAAGGTGCAAAGAATATACAATGGGGAAATGACAGTCTTCTCAATAAATGGTGCTGGGAAACTGAATAACTATATGCAGAAGAAGGAAACTAGACCCCTATCTCTTGTCATATTCAAAAATAAAATCAATATGGATTAAAGACCTAGATCTAAGACTATGACCCTATAAAAAAATTTAGGGAAATGCTTCAGAACATTTGTCTGGGCAAATATGTTTTGTGTAAAACATCAAAAGCATAGGCAATAGGCAATCAATCAAAAATGGAAAAAGGAATTACATCAAGTTACAAAGCTTTGGTCCATAAGAACGTACTCGGAACCTAGGAGGGAAAGGTAGTAGCCAAGATCGCGGCCATCACTCCAGCCTGAGCAATAGAATGAGACTCTATCCAAATAAATAAATAAATAAATAAATAAATAAAATTAAATAAAATAAATAAGCTTTTGCAATGGCGAAACAATAAAAAAAGAGGGGCGTGGAGCAAGATGGCCGAATAGGAGCAGCTCCAGTCTTCAACTCCTACGCCAGCGCATACAGAAGACCGTGATTTCCCGCATTTTCAACTGAGGTACTGGGTTCATCTTACTGGGAGCCGAAGATCGGTATCGGTCAGCTGCAGCCTCTACTCAGCGAGAAGGAAGCAGGGCGAGGCATTGCTCACCTGGGAAGCGCAAGGGGAAGGGAATCCTTTCCCAGCCAGGAACTGGAGACACACAACACCTGGAGAATCGGGTAACCCCTAACTTCAATACTGGGCGCTTTGAGCAAACAGGAACACCCTCAGGAGATCATATCCCACACCTGGCTGGGAGGGTCCTTACTGAATCTACCAGGAGCCTCCCTACTAAGCATCACACAGCAGTCTGTGATCTACCGGCAAGGCAGCAGCTGCAGGCTAGGAGGCTCGCCATTGCTCAGGCTTACAGGTAAAACAAGCTGCTGGGAAGCTCGAATCAAGGGCTTCAGCAGCTCAAGGAAACCTGCCTGGGTTCTGGGTAGACTCCACCCTAGGGGCAGGGCACAGAACACAACAGCAGCAGATACCTCTGCAGACCCAAACGACTCTGTCTGACAGCTTTGAAGAGAGCAGTGGATCTCCCAACACTCTGGAGGTTGGAGATCTCGAGAAGGGACAGACTCTGCTCACGGGTCCCCTGACCCCGAGTAGCCTGGAATCTGGGAGACACATCCCCCACTAGGGGCAGCTCCGACACCCCCACACCTCACCACAGGCGGAGTACACCCTGAGAGGAAGCTTCCAAAAGCAAGAATCAGACAGGTACACTCTTGCTTGCCCTATAGGAAATTATTCTATCTTCTGCAGTCTCTGCTGCTGATACCCAGGCAAACAGGGTCTGGAGGGACCCTCAAGCACCTAACAGACTCATTAGCCGAGGGTCCTGACTGGTTAGAAGGAAAACTATCAAACAGGGAAGGGGATAATTTGAGCACTAAAAAACCCCACTGCACATCACCATCAAAGACCAGAGGCAGCATAAACCATGTAAAGATGGGGAAAGCAGGGCAGAAAAGCTGGAAATTCAAAAACAAGAGCCATCTCCCCGCAAAAGGAGCTGCGCCCACGCCAGCAACGGATCAAAGCTGGACGGAGAATGACTTTGACGAGACGAGAGAAGAAGGCTTCAGTCCATCAAATTCTCAGAGCTAAAGGAGGAATTACGTGACCCAGCAAAGAAACTAAAAATCTTGAAAAAAGTGGAAGAACTGGACGGCCAGGATTCAATTAATGCAGAGAAGGTCATAAACTTAAATGAAAGAGATGAAAACCATGACACGAGAAATACGTGACAAATGCACAAGCTTCAGTAACTGACTCGGATCAACTGGAAGAAAGAGTATCAGCGATTGAGGATCAAATGAATGAAATGAATGAAGAGAAACCAAAAGAAAAAAGAAGGAAAAGAAATGAAATAAAGCCTGCAAGAAGTATGGATTATGTAAAAGACCAAATCTAATGCTGCCTGATTGGGGTGCCTGAAAGTGAGGGGAAAATGGAACCAAGTTGGAAAACACTCTTTCAGGATATCATCCAGGAGAATCCTCCCCTAACCTAGTAGGGCAGGCCAACATTCAAATCCATAGGAAATACAGAGAACGCCACAAAGATACTCCTCGAAAGAAGAGCAACCCAAGACACATAACTGCTAGATTCACCAAAGTTGAAATGAAGGAAAATCTTAAGGGCAGCCAGAGAGAAAGGTCGGTTACCCACAGTGGGAAGCCCATCAGACTCCTACAGCAGATCTCTCGGCAGAAACCTCCAAGCCAGAAGAGAGTGGGGGCTAATATTCAACATTCTTAAAGAAAAGAATTTAAACCCAGAATTTCATATCCAGCCAAACTAAGTTTCATAAGTGAAGGAGAAATAAACTCACAGATAAGCAAATGCTAGAGATTTTGTCACCACTAGGCCTGCCTTTACAAGAGACCTTGAAGGAAGTAATACTAAACATGGAAAGGAACAACCGGGTACCAGCCATCTCAAAAACATGCCAAAATGTGGAAGACCATCGATGCTAGGAAGAAACTATATCAACTAATGAGCAAAAATAACCAGTTAATATCAATATAATGGCAGTGATCAAGTTCACACATACCGTAAATCTTAACCTTAAATGTAAATGGACTAAATGCTCCAATTAAGAGACACAGACTGGCAAACTGGATAAAGAGTCAAGACTCCATCAGTCTGCTGTATCTAGGAGACTCCATCTCACACGCAGTATTACATACATAGGCTCAAAATAAAGGGATGGAGGAAGATTTGCCTGAAAATGGATAACAAAAAAAAAGCGGGGGTTGCAATGGCTAGTCTCTGATAAACAGACTTTAAATCCATCAAAAATCAAAAGAGATGTGCTAGGGCCATTACATAATGGTAAAGGGATCAATTCAACAGGAAGAGCTAACTATCCAAATATATATGCACCCAATACAGGATACCCAGATTCATGCCAAAGTGTCCTTAGAGACTTTACAGTTATAATTTAGACTCCCATACAATAATAATGGGAGACTTTCAACACTCCACCGGGTCAACATTGTGACAGATCAACGACAGAAAGTTAACAAGTGATATCCAGTAGGAATTGAACTCATCTCTGCAGCAAGCAGACCTAATAGACATCTATAGAACTCTCCACCCCAAAAACAGAATATACATTCTTCTCAGCACCTTTTGTGTAAAACATCAAAAGCATAGGCAATAGGCAATCAAATCAAAAATGGAAAAAGGAATTACATCAAGTTACAAAGCTTTTGTCCATAAGAATCACTTGAACCTAGGAGGTGGAGGTTGCAGTAAGCCAAGATCGTGCCACTGCACTCCAGCCTGAGCAACAGAATGAGACTCTATCTCAAATAAATAAATAAATAAATAAGCTTTTGTACAGCGAAGGAAACAATAAAAAAAAAAAGAAACAACCCACATAATGAAAGAAAATATTTCCAACCTAACGAGAGATAAATAACCAGAATATATAAGGAGCTCAAGCAACTCAATAGCAAATAATAATAAATAATACAATTTATAAATGGGCAAAAGATATGAATAGACATTTCTCAAAAACGATAAACAAATGGACAACAGTTACATGCAAAAATGCTCCACATCCCTATTATCAGAAAAATGCAAATTAAAACCATGAGATATCATCTTACCCCAGTTTAAATGGCTTTTATCAAAAAGATAGGGAATTACAGATACTGTGTAAGGATGTGGAGGAAGGGGAACCCTCATACACAGTAAGAATATAAATGAGTATAGCCACTATGTACAACTACATGGAGGCTCCTCAAGAAACTAAAAAGAAAAAATAGAACTATCTATATGATCCAGGAATTCCATTACTGGATATATATCCAAAAGAAAAAAATCATTATATGGAAGAGATATCTGCACTTCCATGTTTACTGTAGCACTATTCACTAGCCAAAATGTGGAATCAATCTAAGTGCCTATAAAGGGATAAATGGATAAGAAAAATGGATTATTTAGTTATAAAAAATAAATCCTGTTACTTGCAGTAACATGGATGGAACTGGAATTCACTATGCTAAATGAAATAAGCCAAGCACAGAAAGACAAATATTGCACGTTTTCAATCATATATGGGAGCTAAAAAAAAAAAAAAAGGTGGATCTCGTGAAGATAGGTAGTAGATTTTTGGTTACCAGAGGCTAGGAGAGATAAGAGGCAGGGGGAATGAAGAGAGGTTGATTAATAGGTACAAATATAAAGTTTGATAGAAAAAAAAATCTAGTGTTTGATAGATCAGTAGGGTGACTATAGTTTATAATAATCTATTGTATATTTCAAAATATATAGAAGAGAATAACTTGATTATTTCTAGTGTAAAGAGAAATATTTAAGGTGATGGATATCACAAGTATACTGATTTGATTTTTACAAATTATAGGAATATGCTAAATTATCACACATACCCCCAAAATATGTACATTTATTTTGTATCAATCAAAAATAAAGACATGCAGTATATTAGAAAATTATATTACATTTATATATGATAGAGGAATATGATGGGAAAACAAACAACATGCTATAGCATTCTAAAAAGGGAAGGATGACAACTCTTTGGGTAGGATGGAGAAATTTCAAGGAACAGGTGACTGCTGAGAGTGCCTTGAAAGAGTAGCTGCATTTTGACAGAAGGATGTGGGAGTAAATAGAACTGCAGTCCAAGAAACAACCAGGAGCAGAAGAATGGAAGCAGAATACTACGGGCATATTTAAAATGCAGCAATCTCTTAACTTGGTCTTTGGAATAGGATGTGTGTTGAAAGTCATAAAAAAGAAAAGACTGAAACCTGGCTTGGGGATATATCATGTAAGACCCTGAATGATATGCTGGAGGCTGTGTATATAATTCAGTAGACAATGAACAGATATTATAGATTTTTTTAAGGGAAACTCTATATCAAGGATATGCTTTTTGAAGTTTACTTTAACAGCCAAAACATAATGAGTTTGAATTTATACCCAGAGTGTACAGTTTGGCAGATTATCTATGGGGAAATGCTCAGTGTAAAATGAAAGTTGGCACTCAGGAGCAGAGCTGAGGCTGGAGAGGATGATTAACATCTCGGGAAGAACAGGGACAAAGACGAATGTAAAACACATTAGGCTGCTGCACAAGAATTCAGCCAATGACCGTGGGCTGGTCAGCAATGATGAGTGCGTCATTAAGTCAAGAAGAAATATTATGGAGAAAAAGACTCTGGATTTGGCCTTTAGAAGATGGTCTTTAATGATAAATAGCAGCAGTGGGAGGGTTAGAGCAGAAGCCTGGATGATAGAGGTAATAAACTGACCAGTTTCTTAGTCCATTTGGACTCCTATAACAAAAATACCAAAAACCAGGTAGCTTATAAGCAACAGACATGTATTCCTCACAGTTCTGGAGGCTGGGAAGTTCATGTTCAAGGTGCTGGCACATTTGGTGTCTGGTGAGGGACTGCTTTCTGGTTCATAGATGGTACCCTCTAGCTGTAGCTGTGTTCTCACATGGTAGAAGGGGTCAGTTAGCTCTCTGGGACCTCTTTTATAAGGGTAATCCCAGTGTGAGAACTCCACCTTTATGACCTAATCATCTCCCAAAGGCTCCACCTCCTAATACCATCAGCTTGGGGTTTAGGATTTCAACATATAAATTTTGGAGTGATACAAGCATTCAGTTAATTGTAATCAATAAGATAGCAGAGAGAGTGAATGTCCTATGGAATCATTTGGCAGAAAAAAGTGAACAGCAGTAGACTTGAATGGGAGGTACCTAGGATAAGGTAGTCCCAAACATTTTTTTTGACATAGTGGGAAGAATCAGGGTTCTTTTGTTTGTGCTAATGTCACATAGTCTCAAAAGTATTCATCCCTCTGTCTTGCAATGCCGATTTGCTTCTTATTGCACACTAGACTGTAAGCTCCTTAAGGGCAGATGTTGTGTTTCCTTCACCATAGTTTTCTCAGCACCTAATTTGTGCTAACACAAAAAAGACATTCAATGCAAGTATTTTAAAATTCAAGAAAAAGCTTAAAGATGGTATGAAAATGAAATCAGTGCTCTAAAGTTCCGAAGGATGTATGGAGGATTAGCATTAGAAACAGGATGATGGGTTAACCTTGGATTATGACAGTGGTTTATTATCTAATTATCTCCAGTGGTTTGAAGAATTAAAAGTCATATTTATAAAAACTATTGATATGGAAAATAAACACTTATTATATTCAGGCAGTATACTATATTTCTTCCAAAGAAAAATCTGAGTGCTTTGAGAGTTGTGTCATTGTACTAGAAACTCTTAGTGTTCTATTTGCAGCTTTGAAGATCCATTCAAAAAAATTTGTGAGTTCTTAAAGTATTTTAATGTAAATAAATAAGCTTGACAGTTAAAGTAAGAAAAATAAAAAATGAATCAGGACTCTAAAAGTAAAAGCTAGGAAAATCGAGAAATGACTAGGAAAGGAAAAAAAATGCCAAGTGGCCCCAAGCTATAAATAAAACTCAAGTGATGATTCACCATCTCTATTTCCCTTCCACTACCCCTGAGCTTTTTTGTTGCCAAGTATTTCTGGCCATGCGAGCATACTGAAGCCAGAGTATGGGTGTGCGTATCTCAAGACTACATGTGTTCCCAGGTTGTTTTATGGTACCAGTGGGAAGTCACATTTTTAGAAGTTGAGAAAAGGAGGAATACATCATCATGCCAGGAATTGAGTTGGACCCCAGCGTGTAGCTGCACTATGAGATCCTGTATCTTGGAGAGTCCAGAGGTAGTCTATTTTGACATTTAGCCATACTGTGAGATAGAAATGGTTGAAGGTAACAACGATTGCTTCCCCCACTCAGCTGGGTGAATAGACTTCAGCCAAATAACTTTTATGTAAGGTACCTCTAGTTTTAGTTTCTATGATTTCAAATGTGAATAGGGTTGGGGGAGGTGTTGGCAATGAACAAAGAAAGCTATAAGGAAGTAATGGTGTTTCTCCTGCTTTCCCAATTAAGAGACACTCCATAACAAGACAGCAAAATACTGTATGCTCACTAGGTATGCTGTCACCTTCTGAACTTGCTCAGCGGCAGTGACTGAATCTCAGGCAGGAAGTGATTTGCCTGTGCAGATGCACTCGTCGTGAGCTAACCATAGTGCCAAGATCAGAATTTAGAGCCCCCACATTTTCAGTCTGTCTTGAGCCATTAGACCATTATTATTTTACTCTTCAATTTATCAAGAGATACTTTGATTGTACTTCTATTGTATTTCTTTTTAATGTTTCTCTTTTTTTACCCAAGCAGTCTGTCTTCTAAAGCCTCACTGGCCCTCACAATTATCCTTGCTTCTCAGCATGATGCCATCCTATCCACAGCCCTCCAAGTGGGCCAGGTAAGTCATCCCTCCTTAGGATTTTCCAGGGCCTGAAGAAGGAGGTGCTTTATCATGCAAAGGCAAACCATTACATGGGTTTCCTACATCCCTGGAGCACTAATCACCTTAGAGTTCTGGTCCCAAAAGAACAGATATGTTTTTCCAGTGCTAGCATCAAAATTACTCTTCTGGTACCCTCTAATGCTGCTGAAGAAATAAAGCTCTGCAGTAAGAGGGAAAGCTGAAATAATATGCCAGTTCAGCCACAGAAAGTTTCAGCAGTAAGTATAAAATGTGCTTTTCTTATTTCTTTCCATTTTGTGAAATATTCTGCAAATACTAACAATTGGCCCCCATTATCTCTCTGAAAATAGAATCTTTTTTAAAGTGAGAAAAATACTAAAACAGAGAGATTGCTTTGATGTGATTTCTTCAAGCCAGATCATTTGAGTATCAACATAACAGACTGCTTTTGGACATCAGAACACAGAATCATAAATCAACTGGCCAGACAAAACACTGAGAAGTCATCCAGCCCCACCCGCTCCTCTCAGGCCACAGGTCTCACAAGTCACCTCAGATAGAAGTTTTTTAATGACCTTTAAAGAGAGAGCATCTTTCTAATACTTAACAATACTGATATTTAATTAAAAATAATAAAATCTCTTTTATATCTAATCTGAATTGCTTAAGGTACAATAGCACAATAACATTCAGATTTTGTTTTATTTCATGTCGTGTCACTAATTTTTTTAAGTGATATATTTGATGGCGATGGTAGTGAAAGTAAAACTGCATATGTATATAGTTTTACATTTCCAAATGTTTAATACTGCCTCTTAAAAATAACAGTTCATTGGATAAGGTGATATAGACAAACAGCATGAACTAAGCTTCCCATACAACCTGCTGTTACATAAAACCTGGAGGAAGTAATTCTAAAAGTAACTTTATATCATAGAAATATTTACATTTAGCAGTAGAAGTGAAATCTGAATTTTTTCTTTTAGACGACGTCTTGCTCTGTCACCCAGGGTACAGTGCGGTGGTGTGATCTCATCTCACTGCAACTTCTGCCTCCTGAGTTCAAGCAATTCTCCTGCCTCAACCTCCCGAGTACCTAAGATTACAGGTGCCTGCCACCACGCCTGGCTAATTGTTGTATTTTTAGTAGAGACAGGGTTTCACCATCTTGACCAGGCTGGTCTCGAACTCCTGACCTCATGATCCAGTCGCCTCAGCCTCCCAAAGTGCTGGGATTACAGGCATGAGCCACTGTGCCCAGCCCTGAATTATTTAAGTAAAGGATAGAAATGAGCAATGACTAAAGAAAACTTTTTGTCTCCATCATATAAGATGTGGATAAATTTCTCTTTTACAGAGATTATATAAGTGAATTATAGTCAATTTCTAAAACTGCTGTGTTTTCACAAAGATGTGTTCTACAGAGACTAAAATGTTAGTAGGCAATTATTTAAACACTTTTTCTTAACCTTAAATCTCTTTGAGTTTGTTTTGCTTGGTATTTACAGCTTAAATTCCCCAGATTTGCACATTCCAGAGTCAGTACTCTTTTTCTAAAACCACTGATAGGTCTCTTGTTACAACAATGAAAATGATGTACCCTTTTTCAAAATTCATTGTCTGTTTCTGCCATCATTTCCAAGGTTACTTCTCATCAGAGGATGCAGAGAAGTGACAAAGCTGGTGATAGACAAAAATCATGGCTTTCCAAGAAAGGTTCACGCAAGACTTCAGAGGACCTCAAAATCCCTACAGGTTGTTTTCATTCACCATTAAAAATTGAAGAATCAGAGCAATTCCTAGGGTCACAGGACACATGGGTTGTTCAAAGGTCTTCTCTCAATTCTGTGATGGTCTAAAATAGTATGTGAAATCTTTGCCTGGTCCCCAAAAGGACTGTGGATTAAATTGAAGGGATCAGTAAACACAGATTGGAAAAATTTATATTTTTATTTTTACTGGCCTCTAACTGAAACAGCATTTCCTGAAATCATGAGTGTAGACAACAACCATAATGAAATTAAAATCTCTATTACTTTTTCATCATTAGCAATCATAGATATTTCTATATTACATTATAGTTGCTCTAGATATCCCAAAACATGTTTCATTTATGTACATCTCTATTTTGAAATATGGTAGAACTTTACAACACAGCTAGACAGCATTTAATATATCAACAAATAAGTACTATGCCACAACTTTAAAATCTTTTGATGGCTATATTTCAATATAGTTGACTTATTTTATAATTGTATGTGTTTTATGTATTTAAAATCTAATCTGAAAAAGTTGACTGCTAGCATGACAGTATGAGGAGCTTCATTTCACCAGTAAAATCGATAAAAATTATTATGAAAAACAACCACTCAGAGACTCTGGAAATGGTCCAATGGGCAAACAGAAAATGAAGAAACGTCAAGAAAATCTGCCAAAATTCTGTAAGAAAGGCAAGAGCCTGTGGTATTTGAACTAAGACTTCTCCCTCCCTTCCCTCTCCCAGATCAGCAACTCCAGACTGTTGCAGCAAAGAACACAGGGATGCCTTTCTGCCCAACCAGAAAGCTTTCTTCCCGGGAAGAGCAGGACTTCAGCATTTCTCAGCTGACTTCTGGAGGTTTATTGCCGCGGTTAAATTCCAGTTGAGTGTTGATGGGAGATGAGGGCTTCCTTTTTTCCCAATGGTGGAATAAATGCTCTACTTCTGGCATGGTGCATTGAAATTATTGAGACCCCAGTAACCTTTTCTCCAACTTGAAATGGTGGTTCTATGCCAGGAGAAGCAAGCCCAGACGACCTTAGCCTGCTGACTCCCCTCCACTAAGCACTCAGATCCTAGACAGGGGATGTCACTCAGAAAGCAGCTCACATTGCCCAACCTCGAGCTCCAGAGGTCATGTTAGACATGTTACCTGTGGGAAGAAGCAGGCCATTAAAAAAGAAAAAAAAAAGAAATAACAGCTCCTAATTTCTTCCCAAAGAAATCAACTGCATTTGAGACAGAGTATGGAAAAGTTACAACCTAAGAGGACCCTCAGGAACAGTGAAGGTTGTGATGAGATTATGCAAAACAAAGAACAGGCAGTAAAAAGAATGAAGAAAAATGAACAGAGCCTCAGAGGAATGTGGGCGCCAAGAGCACACCAACGCCCACATAAATGAATCTGTACTTTTGGGAGTACCAGAAAGAGAAAAGAAAGAGGATAAGAAAAAATATTCAAAGAAATAATGGCTGAACACTTCTCAGAATTTATTGGAAAATAACAATCTACATATCCAGGAAGCTCAGCAAACTCTAAGCAAGTGAAATATGAAGACATCCACAAACACACACATCATAGTAAAGATGCTGAAAGTCAAGGAGAAAACCTTAAAATAAGCAAGAGAAAAAATTATTTTTGGAAGGTGTTAATATACCTGACTGCCATGGGAGCCAATGCTCAGAATAAGTTCAGAAACCTCAGGTATAGTCATCTAGAATAAAATAGTTGCCCACAGGAGATAATTGCGGGGAAGGGGTAGGAATCTCAGTTCTCAACAAGAGTTCATCAAAATGATGCAGACGTAAAATGGAATCAACCCAAAATCCCATCAATATTAGACCGGATAAAGAAAATGTGGTACCATGTACACCATGGAATACGATGCAGCCATAAAAAAGAATTTCATGTCCTTTACAGGGACATAGATGAAGCTGGAAACATCATTTTCAGCAAACTAACACAGGAACAGAAAACCAAACACTGCATGTTCTCATTCATAACTGGGAGTGGAACAATGAGAACATATGGGCACAGGGAGGGGGACCACACATCAGGGCCTGTTGGTGGGTGGAGGGCAAGAGGAGGTATAGCATTAGGAGAAATACCTATTGTAGGTGACAGGTTGATGGGTACATCAAACCACCATGGCTCATGTATACCTGTGTAACAAACCTGCACGTTCTGCACATGTATCCCAGAACTTAAAGTATAATTTAAAAAATGGAAAAAAAAGCCTGTGATCAAAAAAAGAAAAATGAAGAGGGTGCTAAGTTAAACAAAATTAAAAAGGTTTTGTTACTGCAAGACTTGTCGTAAATTTTATCATGCTAACTGTGAGTCCCTAGATGTAGGTAAAAATGACAGCATTTCCCAAACTGTTTTGACCATGAACGTCTTTTTTGGAGTAAATCTAAAGGTTCAAAGTTTGAAGAGCACTTTGGGAAACACTGGCATGAAGTTAATAAAAGTGAGGGGTATTGGTCACTGCTGGAGTCAATTGGCATTTTTGTTTCCTATATGTCTATATCGGGCAATAGTTTCTCTTGAAGGTATACATGACAGATAACTATCCATATTTTCAAAGACATCCTAGGTGAAAGGCTGTCTGAGGTTTCTGGTAATGTTACTTGCCAAGGCCACAAATTTAAGCCACCCTGAGGGTGACTGTGCCCTAAATTGTCTTTTTTGATTTTTGGATCACATTCTGCTAAAAATCGTTAGACTCCACATTAATGAGTGCAGAAAAGAACAACCACTGCTAACGGGCTTCTTCTTTGCATGGAAAATTCCTTCCCATTCCTGTTTCTAGTCTTAGGTTCTGGTTTATAATAACAGCCTATCAAAATGTTGCATGCAGCTTCAAAAAAAGTAGTCATCATCTGAGAGCTATACTTAACATCAAATGCCAAGGCAGATTTGTCAGCAGCTGAAGCCTGGAGCACAGCCAGTTCACAGCACTGAGGCTCAACTCACTGCAACTCACCATCAGAGGGTGTATATTAGAGGAGGATGGACCCCAGCCAGATATAAAGAAGTTGTGGCTCAGCAACTTGAGTCAGGTGACAGTAAACAAGGAAGACTGAAGGAACAGTGTAAAGGGAGACAACTTCAAGAAACATAATATTACTGTTTCCTGTCAGAAAAATGGCAATAGCAGCAGCTAGGCCAACCTTAGTGTGCCATTCAGAGGTGAAGTGGCTATTATTCTTTACGAAAACGCTTACAGCCTCTAACAGAAAGCAGTGATTCATAAAAAGAACTGAACACTTCCTAAGATGCAAACAGACAGAGAAATAGATGAAGACTCACTATGGAAATGACCTAAGTCTAACCAAGGGTATCATCAAACACAAATACTCTATATAGAAAATGTCATTCCAGTATATTTTATATGGCTGTTGAACTTTGCTCCTCCATTCTTTCAAACAGTTGTGCAAGCTTGTAAGTCTCTAAATTAAGGTCCATCCTGACTGAAATACTTAGAGTGGTTTCTGTTTTCCTGACCAAAATACTCATATTGTATTTTTCCTATTCAGAGGGCCTTGAACAATCAACTGAATGAGTGTGGAGGCAGACACTGTACTTTCCTAGAATGATGTGCACAAGTTGGTGAGCATTAAATACTGGCATGTTAATAGAGTAGTGAAAGAATCGAGTAGAAGCCTCTATGTTCTCTGGTGACCTTCTTATAAGCAGGCCACTTTCTGAATAAAAGAGCAAGGGACAGAAAAATCTAATGCATGCATAAGACAGAACCATAAGACAAATAACTACCAACAACAGCAAAAACAAACCGATTTCAAGGAGCCAGAGCAATTTTGCATAAAGGATGGAGCTGCAAGCAAGAGGATAAGCATCATAGATAGAAAAATATTTTGAGCTAACCAAGACATTTGATGGATCCCAAGATCCATAGCTAAAAAAGAATCAATGAGCAATCAGGGCCCAAGGATTGTACCAAAAATCTATAAAAATGGAAAGAACTCACCTATCAAATTGACATTTTAAAAAATAAAATGCCATATCCCATCCTGGCAAATTCAAAAGTGCAGCCACTTTTACACAATGTTTGTGGGAGTACAAATTGCTACACTGACTTAGGAGAGGAATTTGGTAATATGTTTTAAAATATTCATATTCTTTGCCCGTGCATTTCTACTTCTAAAATGTTGTTCTACCCAATTCCCAATTTTGTTTAAAGAAAAAGTGTGTATGAGTGTCTTAAGGATGATCAGAGGAACTGACTACAAAATGTCAAGTGGTTCTATCTAGGTATTAAGATAGCATTGCAAATATGTATTCTCTGTTTTTTCTCTTCTCTATTTGCTTTGGATTCTTCCCTGAAAAAACATACTAATTCTGTAATACATAAAGCAAAATATACTTAAATAACAATTAAAAGAGCAATAGAGTAGAAACGTACACAAGTGTCAAGGAGACTTGATCCCAGATTATGTCTTTTCTAGATTATTCTATAGTTCCAGGGAGGCAAGAGATAATTTTAGAAGGATTGCTTCAGATCGTACAGTTAGGAACCTATAAAGGGACACTCCTCACTGAAGTGGAGAATGCAGAGACTGAGCAGCAACAATTTCTCCTGAAAGAAAAAAACAAAAATTCAAAGACAACAACCCTCAGTCTAACACAAATAGAGTGAGCCTCCATCTTTGTCATTAAGAAATATAGGGAAACTCAGATACACGTGAAGGACACCAACATGATATAGACCAGGAATCAAAAATGAGAATATTACTTTCCTGCTCTTACACGCCTCTTCCAAAACACCCCACATCTAATACATTACACCTTTCAAGCAAGGCTAGGAAAGTTTTTTATAGGATCAAGAACAAAATTATGCTAATTTTTGTTAATCCAATGATATTTGTTCTTCTAATAGTCTGTAATGCCAAAGGAGATGGAAGCCACATCTTAGTTGTCATTGTATTTTCAGGGTTCTGTGCAGCACTTGGCTAAAGGAAAGTTTGATGAGTGAATGAAAGAACAATTTGAATACTTTCCGTAAGACCCTAAAATCAACCCATTTGAATCAAAAGAGAGCCAGTAATTAAAACGAATTAACCAAATTCCTTTGAAAAATATACAAATATACAAAATAAATTTATTAGAATTTTTACAATTTCATTCTTACTGATATTCGAGTTAAATTCAGATTCTACCCCAATTCATCAGGTTCCTAATGCAACTATCATAAACATGCCAGTTACTATACTTCTCTAGGTATTTGTGGGCCTTATGTTTTATGATTGACTCATTGAGAAGAAATATTTAGTTACTTGACCTACAGTGAATTCAACAAGAGCATGACACACATCAGCAGTATCACACGAGAATGAAATTGGTGCTGACTGGGTGACAGCCTTTATTGTGGGACAGTGAGGGGCTTGAGGGCCTGTATTGTGAATGAGAATGACAGCACTTCAGAAAGACCTGATGCAAATTCTTTGACAGGTCATATAGTCACATTCAAAAGTACTCTTGCTGCTGTCACACATCATCACTTTTTAAAAATGTCAAACCTGTATTACACTGCATAAAAAAGACTAAAGAAAATTTTACTCATGGTTACATGTGAAATAACAAATTTAAAATGATCTCAATTCCAAATCCAGACCATGATTTAAATGAATAGTGACCTCTATTATTCTCATGCTTGGGCTTTAAAAAATGATTGGACTCTCTTTTTTTAGCAAATATATTATTTTAAATTTAAACATTTCAATTATTTAGCAATTACACACTTTAGGGGTATGTTCCATTGTTCCCAAAAAGTGCTAGTGGTCAAATTCATTCTGGATTGAGTGAGTTTAGTCATTGCCTTTCTAGGTTCTTACCTTCATTTTCTATAAAACTAGGCCATTGCCTTGTTGACTCTCAGTCTAGAATGAGCTAAATGCTCTTACTATTATCATCAGACTTTCCTGAAATCTACTGGGTACCTATCTAGACCTCCATTCAGTGCCTGCTACTAGACTTTTTTTTAACACTGCATCTGCCTGCCTACTTGTTGGGACGCTTACCTATCACCTGCTTAATAACAGAAAAAGCGATCACTTCTTGAATGCAACCATTGGCAGTCACTGCACTGGAAAGTTTACATATGTTATTTCTAATCCTCACCACCACCCAATGAGGTAGTCATCATCATTTTACTGGTAAAGACTCTGAGTTTGAAAGAGCTGAGCAATTTATCCTGGAAGATGATGTATAAAAAAACACATGGCCTTGGAAACAAACAAATCCGAGGGATCCTACTGTTAACTAGGTATACAATCTTGAGCACATTAATTCAACCTCTCTAAGCCTCAGTTTTCTCATAAGTAAAACAAGAACAATTAATACCATATAACAGGGAGTTTGGGGGGAACACGTACCCATGTGGAACTGAACCTGCTATTGTCAAACCATATAATAATTTTTCTTTACTGCTTAAGGGAAAAGAAAATATTAGTAAACAAGATGGCTATTTTAAAAATGCATTGACAAAAAACACTGTATTCTTTTGTGTAACATTCCTCTGCTTCTCTCAGAGAGGATAAATAACATTCTTTAAATCCCACACTCTATTTTAGGCATACTTTAATCCTATGATACATGCAATGTTTTAAATGTTTGTCCCCTTCAAAACTCATGTTGAAATTTAAACCCCCAATGCAGCAGTATTGAGAGATGGGGCCTTTAAGAAGTGATTGGGTCATGAGGGCTCTGCCCCCATGAATGGATTAATTCATTCATGAATTATGAGAATAATGGGTTATCATGGGAGTGGACTGGTGACTTTATAAGAGGAAGAGAGACCTCAGCAAGCACCATCAGCCCCCTCACCATGAGATGCTCTGCACAGCTTTGAGACCACCAGCAAGAAGGCCCTCACCAGATTCATCCCCTCAACTTTAGCCTTCCCAGCCTCCAGAATAGTAAAAAATTAAATTATGTCTCCTTATAAATGACCCAGTTTCAGGTATTCTGTTACAAGGCATGGAAAATAGACTAACCATCCCAGTTGCCTCAATCTATCTAAGCTAAACCTTGCTCTTTTTATTTAAGGCATTGTATTTTGTCCTTATTTGAAAACAATGGGCAAATGGGATTAAGACCTAGAGGGTCTCCAGAAGATTTCATCAACCACACCCTCTGCCTTCTCTGGACCCTGGAAAGGTTGTAAAAAGTTGCTGGAAAAGGATGCTCCAGAAATTCTCTGCAATAGTCCAGAATAAATTTTTATATTGCCCTCTAATTTTCCGTTGCAAACATCTGCGTTTAACGCAAGCTCTACACAGGATCCTCAGACTCTTGAAATCTTTCACTTTCTGGCAGAGAGCTGAAAGCAGGCTTTGAGCATTGCATTTAAAATAGGGAACAAAAGGTCACATGAAACTTTTTGACTAGTTTTTGTCTGTTGGCATCCTGATATTTACTTCCCTTTGCAATTAAAAGAATTAGAGTCTGGCCTAGAGGGGAGAGGCACCTGAAAATTTCAGGAGATCCTAAAGCAGAATGGCAGACCAAAATAATAAAAGCCTGCTCTTTGAGATGGAAAATATCAAATCAGAAATATGATTCTACTTTTTGGAAATAAGTCAGCTTTAATAAAAGTAAATTCTGAGGAAGCCACATGAACTTTTTATTTAGCCAGAGGCCCTGTAGTATACCGTCTCTAGCCTAGACATTAACAATACCGTTTTGGGTTACCAAGTTCATTGTTAAACTGAATTTTGATCATTGAACTAGTTTTAATACTCCCCTCTTTTCTTCCTCATCAGCACTGAAGTTTCTTAGTATCCAAGGCCCAAGAAGATAAGAGCACTCTCAGATTTTTACAGAGCTATCTTTATATTACTCTATATATTTTTAAAATACATACAAAAATATATTAAAGTATGTGTGTGTATATTATATATATATATAAAACACACTCACATATGTGATAGGGTTTGTGTGTGTGTTGTGTTTGTGTATGTGTGTATGTACACTTATACATACATACAACTGTGTTGTGTGGATTTTTGACCTTGGTAAAATATGGAGTCATAAGACATGACTGGTGTTGGAAATATTGATAGATTTAAACTGTACCTGCTGCAAATCACTTAAAATATATATGAATGTGCCCTTTTTATATGTTTTTCTTTCTACTTTTCCCCTCCCTCTATCTTCTTTTCTCTAAAAGCATAAAAGTTAGTGTCATTTCTGCTGTTTGAAAAGTAATACACTTTGAGCTTCTCTCCACTGCAATGACTTGTAAGAAATATGTATTATTAAAAGTGCTCCTAACAATTTCTGCTCCTAAAAACACATTTTTTTTATCTTTGGCAATAATGTTTACCTCACTGAGTTGTAAAAATTACATGACGTGTGCAAAATACTTAGCATTCAATAAATAATTACCATGATCTGCCTAATACTCCATCACCTACCCAATAAGTAAGTAATGAAATACAAACCCAGGCTCTGTTATTTCAACTGATGTTATGCCCAGACCGTTTGTTCCCCAAAGAAGACCACCAGAGTCCAGAGTCAAAGCCAAGCGGCAAGGATCTTTTACTGCAAGTTCAAACTTGGTCCCTCCCTTCCACAGCATACAAGAGGGCCTCGAACAATGCGAGTGCTTGCTTTTTATAGCCCGAGGTAAATAGGATAGTAAGGTTACAGAAGAACAAAGGAATTCTTTTGGTTACAGCATTACAGTTGGTTTACATTTTAAGTTATACATTTAGCAGTTTTTTATTGGTTCCCGCGCTTTCAGTAAAACCACAAACGGCTGTGTCCTTATCAGGGACTTTTCCAGGTGGTGTTTGTACTGGGCTCAGGAAATTGAGAGATATATGGTGGGATGTGTTTGTACTGGGCCTGTTTGTGTTGAGCCTGGGGCTGAGGAATGTGCTTTGTGTTGAGCCCGGGGCTGAGGAATGTGCCTGATTTCTTTCACTGTCACTTGGGAAAATCAGTTTACTTTTTGGTGCTCAAGTCTCCTTGCCTATAAAAGGTGATACAAAATAGTATCTATCACAAAAGGTTGTTAAATTAAACATGTTAAGGTACCTATAGCATTCAGAACAATGTCTGGTTTTTACTAAAGCTCATGTGTTAGACACCATTGTCATTATTATTATCTTCCCAGCTAGGACTTTAGAACATATGCCCATTGTATTAGTCAGGGTTCTCTAAAGGGAGAGAACTAATAGGATAGATGTATATATAAAGGGAAGTTTATTAAGGAGTATTGACTCACACAATCACAAGGTGAAGTCCCACAATATGCCATCTACAAGCTGAGGAGCAGGGAAGCCAGTCCAAGTCCCAAATCTCAAAAGTAGGGAAACCAACAGTGCAGCCTTCAGTCTGTGGCCAAAGGCCCAAGAGCCCCTGGCAAACCACTGGTGCAAGTCCTAGAGTCCAAAAGCTGAAGAACTTGGAGTCTAATGTTTGAGAGCAGGAACCATCCAGCACAGGAGAAAGATGAAGGTCGGAAGACTCAGCAAGACAAGTCCTTCCACATTTTTCTCCCTGCTTTATTCTAGCTATGCTGGCATCTGATTAGTGGTGCCACCTAGACTGAGGGTGGATCTGTCTCTCCCAGTCCACTGACTCAAATGTTAATCTCCTTTGGCAACACCCTCACAGACACACACAGAAACAATACTTTGCATCCTTTAATCCAATCGAGTTGACACTCAATATTAACAATCACACCCATAAAACCTGAAAACTTTCCAATGTCTACCAGCCAGAATCTTGCCTGATTGCCTGATATTTAGAGTATCAAGAAGTGCCTTCTCAATGTTTGCAAACTATGCATCTAACAAAGGACTAGTATCCAGAATCTACAAGAAACTCACATCAGCAAGAAAAAACAAAGAACCCCATCAAAAAAAATGGGCAAAGGGCATGAATAGACATTTCTCAAAAGAAGACATACAAATGGCCAACAAAGATGAAAAAATATGTAACATCCGTAATCACCAGGGAAATACACATTTAAACCACAATAAGATACCACCTTACTCCTGCAAGAATAGCCATAATTAAAAAGTCAAAAAAGCAATAGATGTTGCTGTGGATGTGATTAAAAGGAACACTTTTACACTGCTGGTATGAATGTTAAT
This sequence comes from Papio anubis, assembly GCF_008728515.1. Taxonomy (NCBI): domain Eukaryota; kingdom Metazoa; phylum Chordata; class Mammalia; order Primates; family Cercopithecidae; genus Papio; species Papio anubis. The sequence goes on along the minus strand of NC_044985.1, from coordinate 67,174,845 downwards.
TAGTACAACCTGTATGCCAAACAGTATGGAGATTCCTTAAAAACTAAAAGTAGATCTACCATTCAATCCAGCAATCCCACTACTGCATATCTACCCAGAGGAAAAGAAGTCATTCTATGAAAAAGACACATGCACACACATTTTTATAGCAGCACAATTTGTAATTACAAAGATATGGAACCAACCTAAGTGCCCATTGATCAAAGAATGGACAAAGAAAATGTGGTATATATACACCGTGGAGTATTACTCAGGCATTAAAAGGAACAAAATGTCTTTTGCAGCAACTTGGATGCAGCTGGAGGCCACTGTTCTAAGTGAAATAGGAAGGGGAAACGAAATACTGCATGGTCTCACTTACAAGTAGGAGCTAAGCTATGAAGATGGAAAGACATACAGAGTAATATAATGGACTTTAGGGACTCAAGGGGAAGGTAAATAGGGGGTGAGAGATAAAAGACTACATATTGGGTACAGTGTACACTGTTTGGGTGATGGGTGCAATAAAACCTCAGAATTCACCACTATAGAATTCAACCATGTAACCAAAAACAACTTGTACTTCAAAAGCTATTGAATGAATGAATGAATGAATGAATGAATGAATGAATGAATCAAAAAGTACCTTCTAATTCTAGAACACCAAGCGGATTTAACCCAAAGAAGACTACCTCAAGGCATTTAATAATCCAACTCCCAAAGTTCAAGGATGAAGAAAGGATCCTAAAAGCCAGCAAGAGAAAAGAAACAAATACCATACATTGGGGATCCAATACATCTGGCAGCAGACCTCTCCATGGAAACCTTACATACCAGAAGAGAGTGGCATGACATATTTAAAGTGCTGAAAGAAGAAAAAACTTACCCTAGAATTGTATATCCAGCAAAAATATCCTTCAAACATGAAGGAGAAATAAAGACTTTCCCAGAAAAACGAAGCTGAGGGATTTCATCAATACTAGACCTGTCTGGCAAGAAGTATTAAAAGTAGTTCTTCAATCTGAAAGAAAAGGACATTAATGAGCAATAATAAATATAATCTGAAGGTACAGAACTCACTAGTAATAGTAAGAATACAGAAAAACGCAGAATATTTTAATGCTGTAATTGTGATGTGTAAACTCGTAAATAGTAAGAGGAAAAGATGAACTCATCAAAAATAATAATTACAACAACTTTTCTGGATATAGACAGAACGACAAAATTAGAGACAACAAACCTTAAACGGTGGGACAAGAAAGTTAAAGTGTATAGTTTTTTGTAGTTTCCTTTTTGCTTGTTAATTCATTTATGCAATCAATGTTAACTTGTCATCAGTTTAAAATAATGGGTTAAAATATAATATTTGCAAGCCTCATAGTAACTTCATATCTAAAAAAAATACAACAGATTGACAAAAAAATTAAAACATACTATGAGAGAAAATCACCTTCACTAAAAGTAAGACAGGAAGGAAGGAAAGAAGAGAGAGAAGACAACAAAACAACCAGAAAACAAATAACAAAATGCCAGGAGTAAGTCCTTACTTATCAATAAAAACATTGAATGTAAAAGGACTAAACTCTCCAATAAAAAGACATACAGTAGCTAATGAATTTTTAAAAAAAAGAAAAAAAAAAAGACAAAACAAGAACTAATGGTCTGTTGCCTACAAGAACCACACTTCCCCTAGAAAGATATAGACCGAAAATAAAGGGATGGAAAAAGATATTCTATGCCAATGGAAGCCAAAAAAAAAGGGCACAAGTAGCTACACTTAGACAAAATAGGTTTCAAGACAAAAACTACAAGAAGAGACAAAGATGGTCATTATATAGTGATAAAGGGGTCAATTCAAGAAGATATAACAATTGTAAATATATACACCCAACACTGGGGCACCTAGATATACAAAGCAAATATTACCAGAGCTGAAGAGAGAAACAGGTCCCAATACAATAGCTAGAGGCTTCAAAATGCCACTTTCAGCAGTGGACAGATCTTCCAGATAGAAAATATACAAACATCAGACTTAATCCACACTATACATCAAACGGGCCTAATAGATATTAACAGAACATTTCATCCAATGGCTGCAGAATACACATTCTCTATGTATATTTGCATATACATACTTGCATATACATATTGAGATATTTAGGGAAACAAGTCTAAACACAAAATTCACTTATGTTTGTTTTTTTTTTTGGTGGGGGTGATTTCTCTGTTTTTGTTTATATTTTCTTTTAAGTTCCTGGATACATGTGCAGGATGTGCAGGTTTGTTACATAGGTTAATGTGTGCCAATAGTGGTTTGCTGTACCTATCAACTCATCACCTAGGTATTAAGCCCCACATGCCTTAGCTATTTATCCTGATGCTCTCACTCCCCTTGGCCTACCCCCCATCCCACCGCCGCCAACAGGACCCAGTGTGTGTTTTTCCTTTCCCTGCATCCTGTGTTCTCATTGTTCAGCTCCCACTTATAAGTGAGAACAAGCAGTGTTTGGTATTCTGTTTCTGTGTAAGTTTGCTGAGGAAAAATGGCTTCCAGCTCCATCCATGTCCCTGCAAAGGACAGGATCTCATTCCTTTTAATGGCTGCATAGTATTCCATGGTGTATATGTACCACATTTTCTTTATCTGGTCTATCGTTGATGGGCATTTGAGTTGATTTCATTTTTTTGCTATTGTGAATACTGCTGTAATGAACATACTTATGCATGTATCTTTATAATGGAATGATTTATATTCCTTTGGTTATGTACCCAGTAATGGGATTGCTGGGTCAAATGCTATTTTTGGTTCTAGGTCTTTGAGGAATCACCACACTGTCATCCACAATGGTTGAACCAATTTACATTCCCACCAACAGCATAGAAGCATTCCTATTTCTCCACAGCCTCACCAGCATCTGTTGTTTCTTGACTTTTTAACAATTGCCATTCTGATTGGCATAAGATGGTATCTCATTGTGATTTTGATTTGCATGTATCTAATGATCAGTGATGTTGAGCTTTTTTAATGTTTGCTGACTGCATAAATGTCTTCTTTTGAGAAGCATCTGGTCGTCTCTTGCCCCCTTTTTTTTTTTTTTTTTTTTTTTTTTTTTTTTAGACAGAGTCTTGCTTGTCGCTTCAGGCTGGAGTGCAGTGGCGTGATCTCAGCTCACTGCAAGCCCCACCTCCTGGTTCATGCCATTCTGCCTCAGCCTCCTAAGTAGCTGGGACTACAGGCACACACACACCACCACACCCATCTAATTTTTTTTGTATTTTTAGTAGAGACGAGGTTTCACAGTGTTAGCCAGGATGGTCTCGGATCTCCTGACCTCACGATCCACCACCTCGGCCTCCCAAAGTGCTGGGATTCCAGGCGTAAGCCACCGCACCCAGCCCTTTGCCCACTTTTTAATGGGGTTTATTCTTGTAAATTTAAATTTCTTGTAGATTCTGGATATTAGACTATTGTCAAGATGGATTGATTGCAAAAATTTTCTCCCATTCTGTATGTTGTCTATTCAGTCTTATGATAGTTTCTTTTGCTGTGCAGAAGGTCTTTAGTTTAATTATATCCCATTTGTCAATTTTTGCTTTTGTTGCAATTGCTTTTTGATGTTTTTGTGATAAAATCTTTGCCCATGCCTACGTGTTGACTGGTATTGCCTAGATTTTCTTCTAGGGTTTTGGGTTTTATATTTATGTCTTTAATCCATCTTGAGTTAATTTCTGTATAAGGTATTAGAAAGGGGTCCAGTTTCAATTTTCCACATATGGTTAGCCAGTTTTCCCAGTACCATTTATTAAATAGGGAATCCTTTCCCCATTGCTTTTGTCAGGTTTGTCAAAAATCAGATAGTTGTAGATGTGTGGTCTTATTTCCAAGATCTCTGTTCTATTCTATTGGTCTATGTGCCAAGGCTATAGTAACCAAACCAGTACCACACTGTTTTGGTTACTATAGCCTCATAGTATAGTTTGAAGTCAGGTAGCATGATACCCACAGTGTTTTTCTTTTTACTTAGGATTGTCTTGGCGATACAGGCTCTTGTTTGGTTTCATATGGATTTTAAAGTAGTCTTTTTCTAATTCTGTGAAGAATGTCAATGGTACTTTAATGAGAATAGCATTGAATCTATAAATTACTCTGGGCAATATGGTCATTTTTATGATATTGATTCTTCCTATCCATGAGCACTTATGTTTCTTATATGCATAGCCTGAAAGTAATTTTATACAGTAAATTTTTTTGTATGAAACAAAGTTTTGACTGCATATTGACCGCACCCTATAACATGTGAGGTCAGGTGTGGAATTTTCCACTTGTGGCATGATGTTGGTGTTCAAAATGTTTCAGATTTTGGAGCATTATGAATTTTGGAGTTTTGGATTAGAGATGCTTAACTTTTTATCTGAAATTCAAATTTAATTCTGTGTCCTATATTTTTATCTGCTAAACCTGAAAACCCTATCCTAGTCTATGTCTAGTTCTAATATGCCAATTATATAGTGGGATGCACTTTTTATTTCAGCATCTCATTATTATGCATTGCTTTGGCCTTATTTAATTTTGTGGGGAGGAGAAGGTGGGCAGTGGGAGGATGAGTAATTCTATAGCATAGAATTACCTGTTGCATTCTCAACCTTTTAGTTAATTGCTTTATAGACCTGATTTTTTTTGTTGTTGCATTCTCCTCCTATGTTCCAAATAGTCTCAACATATACATACAAACATATCTCAACATATAAATCTCTCACAACAGAAAATGCTACCAAATTTCATAACTTTAATGTCACTATTTTCTGTTTTATATATTCTTCACATCAAGGGCTCAGTATGATTTCAAAAAGTGTCTAAGATATTCATAGAACCAAATTATAATACTATTAATAATAATCTCCTGAAGATTGAGAAAATGTCTTGCAAAACAGAAGTCATGAATAGCTATGTGTTCTGGGAACTAGCAGCAAGCAGGCCTTAAATTTGGGTTGAAACTCAAATGCCTACAGGGCTAGTCATGTAACTTTCAATGAGTTAAGTTAGCTGTGGAGGAGAATTTGCATACACATTATTTGAGTGGAAGGGAATGTGGAGAACTCAAAAGCACTCCCCTCAGCTGAAAGGCACAATAGGCCCTGTATTGCCACATTTTTTGCTTTTTTTTTTTTTTCAAGAAAAGCAAAAATCCTGATTTTTATGTGAAATCCTCTCATTGTCTTTTAATTTTAAAACATTGTGCAGGCCTAACACAATATACCAATGAGGTGACACTTTACGGTAGCCTTTCAAGCCTTACACCCAGCTTCCAAAATTCAAGTTCCTTCAACCTCAATTTGACCCTGATGAATGCTTTAGGCAACTAAATAATAATTGAATTTTTAATTACTGCTTAATATTATAACTTATTTTGACTCTCTAAAAACCATTGCCCATCCAGAATCCTACAATTCAACATTCTGGTCAAAGACAATTCTGATTTTTGAATATCAGTTACTAGAAGCCATGGGTCTCTCATTTTTTTCCCTACCAATTTACAGACAGCTAAGAAAAATGGTCATTACGCAAATTCTGAGTCACATAAAAGTACACAGTTTTAAACAAAGATGGTTTCACATAAGCTCTCATTTTTATTAAATTAATTGAATATTACACCTATTGCTCCTAAAAAACATAATTTGTACCCTATAAATATAGGGCCCAACAGTGCCATTCTATATAAACTTTTGAATGCTTTTCAGTTTAAAAATATTTTTACTGTAATCATTTTTCTTTATTTTTCCTGCAAAGTCATCTGAAATGCATTTTCTGGGATGGGTAAATCATCCTTAGCATGGCTGATACTTGGTCATGTGATTCATGTGGTTTTAGACTTCTTGGGTAAGAAATCATTTTAAGTGCTGAGAATTGGTGAATATAACATAGAAGTCCAACATGGGAATTCTGGCTGCTGCTTTGATTACTTGAGTCTCTGATTAATTGCTCTGATAAACAGATAGATATGCAATTACTTTGAGCCAAGGCAACAGAAAAATCATTTCTACTACCACCTGTTCCAGAACAATGAGTTATACCATTGGAAGCCTGCTGTTACCCCTGACCAATGTCTTCAAGTTTTGAAATGTTTTTAAGAAATGAAATACTGGTGAAGATGAGTTGTTATTCTTTTGTATCAATTTTACATAAAAAAAAAACTGAATGAAAGTTCTAAAGGCACTTTAAACTAATTTTGGGGTGATTTATTTGTATTCCAGTATCTTTATAACAGGGTGAAATTATTACAGGCTTTGAAATAAGCCAGATGTGGTTTCAAATCTGTCTCTTAGCAGACCTTCAGCGGTGTTCATCAACAACTCTAGGTCTCAATTTTTTCGTCACTAAATACAAGTAAGAATATCTACTTGGTAGTATTCTTACAAGGATTAAATGAGATAAAGCACAATGCCTACTTAAGGGCATTATTTATACCCCTCTTTACATATTTACCAGATGCCTCTCTTCATGAAATAAATGCATGTAGAAAATGGGATCCTCCTAAGTTAAAAAGAAAAAGAAAGAAAGAAAGAAACTTACAAGGTGGGAGTTTGTAAATTTAATACAAATACTCATATAGTTGTCCCTCACTGTTCCCAGAGTATTGGTTCTAGGACCAACCCTCAGATACCAAAATCAGTGAGTATTTGCATATAACCTAAAGCACATTCTCCCATACACTTTAAATTATCTCTAGATTACTTATGATACCTAATACAATGTAAATGCTATGTTAAGACATTTTATTTATATTTTTATCATTTTATTACTTTTATTGTTTTTTAAAAAATATTTTCAATCTGCATTTGGTTAAATCTGTAGATGCAGAATCATGAAGGGCTGACTATATGTAACTGCTACCTGATTTATTCTTCATGTTTAGTGCTATCTTTCCTGTGCCCAGAAGCTTTGATGTATTACAAATATTCACTGTCCAAGGCTTAAGGTATACCAACCCTGACAAAAGGCTATGGACTGTCAGGAGGCAGGAAAAATCCAGCAGGTCCAAATTCTAGAGACTTTAAAGAGGACAACAGCTTCCCCCAAATAATTTCAAGTATCTTGAACTATGTGGGCTTTTACCTTTCTAGCAAGCAAGGTGCAAGCCTGGAACCTCAAGGTCAGGATGGGGACAGAGTAGAGCCTTTGTCCTTCCATTAACCAAAAACCAGTTCAACTGGTGTTATTTTCCTCACATAGGGGAAACTAACCATTCATTACACATGCAATTCATTTCAATTCCAAAATAGCCAGAGTGCCTATTAAGTGCAAAGAGACCGCATGTTAAAAGGGCTGGGCAATGTTTAAATTTTGACAGTGCTACAATTCTTTGGGGACCAGCTGTCCAAGGGAAAGCAGAAAGGGCATGACATTCCTTGAATGGATAATGGCCGCCTGTCAGATCCTTGTTCACAGCACACACTCACAGCATGCACAGTTCACAAGCCCAGAGTACCATCACAAGATGGAGTGCATTGGTATCTTGCTCAGGGAGGAAGGTCTAAATGACATGAACTTCATTTGTTTCTGGTCAATTTTTTTGACTACCAGGAATGCAAGTTACCTCAGGTAACAAAAGAATTGGGGATGGGGGAGGGGAGTTGTAAAGCTAAATAAACTGAAATCAGAATTGGACCTCTGTCCAACATGGAAACTCAGGAAACTGCCCTCTCAGGCATACCCAGAGGTCACATGGTTTCTCATTCCAACTTTAGGAAAATGTGATAAATTATCATTTGTTTCCCATACGTCCTCGTGACCCTAACCCTAGTATGCTGTTCTCTTTTCTGCATCCTTTTTGTTTTATCCTCCATTTTGAATTGTTAGAATTACTCATATTTCCTAATACAAGGTACCAGGAGAGAATCTGATGATTCAAACTTATCCCTCTGTGAGTCTGAATGGTTGATCTGTGTCACGGTGACCACTCTTGGCCAGCTGGCTGAAAGCGAGTGGCTAGTGGGGGTAGGAGCAGCTATCTCCACCAGACCATGGTTAATGGCTGTGCTGGCAAGCTTGCTGACTACTATAGCTATACACCCCTGCATAGTTAAGTGTAAAAGAAAGAGCAGCATCTCCTGGGCCACCAAGTAAAATTGATAGCATGAACAACAGTTGTAAAAAGGTTCATAGACAGATTTAATTGGTAACATTTAGAACCTTCTTCCCTAAGTTCCACAAAGAACTTTACAATATCATTTAAATTCAATGTCCAAAGTTTCAGAAGAAAACACATCAACTTACTTAGAGCAAAACTAAATACGATTAATACCCAGTAAATGTCCATTGGACTTAACTGAAAAAATTGGACATGTTTTCCTTTCGAATTGGATAATATTAATTTGGTGAATATATGAATCAGAATATTAAATAAAATGCATTTTAAAAGCTCTTATTAAGGCTTCTTTCTCATTATTCAAATGGGATCAGAAATTTTCCAAGCAAGTAAATAAAATAAAAGATACAGTGTTAGCATAGTGCCAGCCATGTAACAACTTGTTGACCTTACATCCCAAAAAGACAATGATACTATCTATTTTGAGGCTCTTTAAATGATCATGAAAGGTGAATCTTAATAAAAATAAAAGCACTAATTACTTTCTACTTTAAGGATGATAAATAGGTAAATGAGTAGCTGGATTTTCAAGGAGATCAAGGTGAATGGAATCTGACACTTTCCTACTTTTACTAGTCACAGAAAGATTAACTTTGATGCCAAAGGTTGAAACAAGTTTTTCTAGGAAAAAAAAAAAAAAAAAAAAAAGGGTGTGGGGGTCACAGATGACATTCTGGCAAGCCAGAATAACAAATGAAGGCATTATGTTGACTAAGGAACAGCTAGCTCTAAAATGGGAAAATGTAGAGGCAGAGTTGTAATCACAGATTCCTTAAAGGTCAGGGGGAAGGCAGGCAATGAACAAGAACTGCATTTGCATAGCTTAAAGTTACAAGAATGTTCCAAACATAAGATTTAAGGATGGAAAGAATGGCTTACCTGCTTTTTAATTTTATGATTTCTAAACCATCATTTAAGATTTTTGTGTTTTTTACCTTATGGTACTAGGTTTACTTCATTTCCTACTCCCTTTTGCCCCTCCTGCCAATATTTAGCATCCCTCTCCTGATTTCACATTAGAATAGTATATCGCTTTTTCAGGATTAGTGCTAAATTACTGCATCTTTATTGTAACCAAACACATACACTAATTATCTTAGTTTCATTCCAAACTCTAATTTTCATAGCTGGTAGTCTGCCAAACAAATTCATTTTCATTCTTTTCCTTTTGATTTGAGAAAGCCTTTTTATTGTTCTTATTTGTAACTAAATGCATTAAATTCCCTTTATCTTTGTGTGTACTATCAGGGTAACCACAGTAAGTTTCTCAATGTAGCCCTAGTGATAGCCAGGGCTTTAAACTGGCCAATTGTGTCTAACAATCTTAAATCTTTCCCATAATGAGTATATTATTTAATACACATATCTCCCTTGCAAAATCATTTGCTGTTACAAGTAGCTTTTTCTTCCCAAAATGTTATCTTTCTTTTCCACCATTGCTTAGAAGACTGAGCCACTAATCTTCAAGATCCTGGGCTTTATTTTTTTCTCTGCCTTGTAAAAAAATATATTTCAATAAAACACAAATGAGAAAAGAAAGATCAAAAAATGAACACTTTATTATTTGTGCTGGTAGTAAATAACCAAGGCAAGATGAGAAGAGAGCTGTCAACAACAGCTGCATGACCAATACAACAGAAACCACAGATTTTCACTGGCTTTCCTTTTAGTATCTACAATTCCCTCTCTGGCTAGATAGTATTTATTTGACAAGATTTATTTATTTATCAGATAATATTTATTACAAACCAGTATTGTATACATTGCCATTTTCAGAGAAATGAGGATAAAATCGGTAAATTACCCAAGTACAGATCACAAAAGATGCAGGGTAGGGAGAAAGGGTGGAGCAAGACAGACAAGTAGAAGCCTCTATCCATCATCCTCCCTGCAGGAAAACCAAATTTTAAAACTATCCATGAAATTAAAAAGAAAAAAAAAAAAAAAAACCTTCATAAGAACCAAATATCAGCTAAGCAATCACAGTACCTGATTTTAAATGTAAATCACAGAAAGAGTCACTGACAAGAGTATGAAAAACAGTCTTGAATAGTCAATGGCACCCCTCCCACATGCCCTAGCAGTGGTGGTGTGGCACAGAGAGAGAATCTTTAGGCTTGGGGGAGGAAGAGTGTAGTGACTATGGGCCTTTGCATTGCAACCCAGGGCTGTCCTGTCACAGGTGGAAAGTAGCACAGGGCACAGCTCAGCGGGCACCCACAGAAGGACCATTTAGGCCAGCCACCAGCCAATGGGGAATTGTCCATTCCAGTGGTTAGAACCTGAGTTCTAGCAAGCCTTGCTACCACAGGCTAAAAGTGCCCTGAGGACCTAAATAAACTTGCACAGCAGTCTAGGCCACAATATCTAGAGTTCCTAGACAAGTCCTGGTGCTGTGCTGGGCCTGGAACAAGTGAAGTTGGGGTGCATGTGACTCAGGAAGACACCAGGTGGGGCAGCCAAGGGAGTGCTTGTACCACCCCTCCTCCATCCCCAGGCAATACAGCTCATGCTCTAGAAGAAACTCTTTTTTATTGCTGGAGGAAACAATAAAGAGGTTTTCGTCATGCAATTTGGACACTGGCTTAGTCACAATAGGACAGGGCACCAGGTAGAATTTTGAGGCCCCTATCCCAGGCCCTAGCTCCCAGATGACATTTGTAGACATACCTCAGGCCAGAAGGAAACCCACTGCCTTAAAGGGAAAAACCCAGTCCTGGGAGAATTCATTATTTGCCGACTAAAGAGCTGTAGGGCCCTGAATAAGCAGCAACAGTAGCTGAGGTAGCACACGCTGTGGCCCTTCAGTGAGACTCCGAGATGTGCTGGCTTCAGGTGTCACCCAGCATGTTGGCAGTTGTAGTGGCTATGAGGAGAGACTCTAAGTGCTTAAGAAAAGGAGAGGGAAGACTAAACAGGACTTTGTCTTGCAGCTTAGGTACCAGCTCAGCCACAGTGGGGTAGAACACTAAGCAGGCTTCCAGGGTTCCTGATTCCAGGCCTTGGCTCCTGGATGGAATTTCTAGACTTGCCCTGAGCCACAGGGAAGCACAAACTGCCCTGAAGGGAGAGTACCAGGCCTGGCATCATTGACCACAAGCTTATTGAAGAGCTCTCGGACCTTGAGTGGACACCAGTGGTAACCATGCAGAACTCACTGCAGACCTGAGGCAGTGGTGGCCATGGGAAGACACCTCTGCTTGTGAGAAGGGGAGGGAAGAGTGGGAAGGACTTTGTCTTGTGACTGGGGTGCCAGCTTAGCTGCAGTAGAATAGAGTACAAGGAAGATTTCTAAGGTCTCCAACTCCAGGTCGTGGCTCCCAGATGACATCTCTGGATACATCCCAGGGTCAGGGGGATCTTTCTGCCCTGAAGGGAAGGTCACAAGCCTGGCTGGCTTCACTACCTGCTGATTGTAGAGCCTTAGAGCTTTGAACAAAGTCTATAGTCAGGCAGTGTTTACTGCAGGCCTTGGATAAGACCCAGTGCTGTGCTGACTTCAGAACAGTCCCAGTGGTGGTGGCCACAGGGTTGATTGTGGCACCCCTCAACTCTATTTGTTTGGAAGAAAGAAAGGAAAAAATGGGTCTCTGCCTGGTAATTCAGAAAATTTTTCCAGATTTTACCCAAGATAACCAAGGTGATACCTCTACAAGTTTGAGAGAGCCACAGCATTACTTGGTTTGGAGTGTCCCCTAATGCAGACATGGCTGCAGTGACAAAAAACTACTCATTGCTTGTTTGCTTATACAATTAGTGTTAAGTTATTATCAGTTTAAAATAATGAGTTATAAGTTATTAGTTGCAAGTCTCACGATAACCTCAACAAAAAACATACAACAGAAACACACACACAAAAACACAAGAAATCAAAACATACCACAAGAGAAAATCATCTTCACTAAAAGGAAGACAAGAAAAGAAGGAAAGAAGAGAGGACCACAAAGCAACTAGAAAACAAATGACAAAATCCCAAGAGTAAATTCTTACTTATTCATAATAACATTGATTGTAAATGGACTAGTCTCCAATCAAAAGACAAAGAGTGGCTGAATGGATTAAAAAAACAAGATCCAGTGATCTGTTGCCTACAAGGAACACACTTCACCTATAAAGACACAAACAGACTGAAAATAAAGGCCTGGAAAAAGATGCTCCATGGCAATGGAAACCAAAAAAGAGCAGGAGTAGGGAAATATATCCAGTTTTTCTTAGGGTTTGTATCATTAAAGGATGTTGAATTTTATCAAATGCCTTTTCAGCATCAACTGAAATGATCATTCGGTTTTGTACTTCATTTTGTTGATATGCTGTATCACATTGATTGATTTGCATATGCTGAACCATCTTTTGCGTACCTGGGATAAGTCCCACTTGGTCATGATGAATGGCAAATAGGCATATGAAAAGGTGCTCAATATTGTTGACCATCAGAGAAATGCAAATAAAAACCACTATGAGATATCATCTCACCCCATTTAAAATGGCTTATATCCAAAAGACAGGCAATAACAAATGCTGGTGAGGATTTGGAGAAAAGGAACCCCACATTGCTGGTGGGAATGAAAATTAGTACAACCACTTAGAACATTCTGAAGGTTCCTCAAAAAACTACAAAATGAAGCTGCCATACAATCCAGCCATCCCACTGCTAGATGTATACCCAAAAGAATATCAAAGACATATCTGCACTCTCATGTTCATTGCAGCACTATTCACAGTAGCCAAGATTTGGAAGCAACCTAAGTATCCAACAACAGATGAATCAATAAACAAAATGTGGTATACATACACAATGGAGTACTATTGAGCCATAAAAAAGAATGAAATCCTGTCATCATTTGCAACAATATGTATGAGAGGTCATTATGCTGAATGAACATATACGAGGAGGTCATTATGCTGAATGAAATAAGCCAGGCACAGAAAGACAAACATTGCACGTTCTCACTGATCTGTGGAAGCTGAAAATTAAAACAATTGAACTCATGAAGATAAAGAGTAGAAGGACGATTATCAGAGGCTGGAAAGGGCAGTAGGGATGTGGGGGTTGGGGGAGAGTGGAGATAGTTAATGGATGCAAAATATAGTTAGATAGAATGAATGAGATCTAATATTTGATAGCACAACAGAGTGACCATAGTCAATAATTTATTATACATTTAAAATAATAAAAAGTATAATGGAATGTTTGTAACACAAAGAAAAGATAAATGCTTGAGGTGGATACCCGTTTACCCTGATGGGATTATTACACATTGAATGCCTGTATCAAGATATCTCATGTATCCCATAAATACATACACCTACTTTGTACCCATAAAAATTTAAGCACAAATTTAAAAAAGAAAAAAAGATGCAGGATAAAGTGGAGAATGTTCCAAGGAGCAAGATTTGCACAAAAGAGTGGTGTGGTGAGAGTGGAATGCAGTCTTGCAGGAACTGAAGGATGTTTGATGTAGCTACAGGAATCTAGATTGCATGTGAAGTTTGAAGAGGAGGCTGTGGCAGAATGATGACAAGCTAAGGTATTTGCATTTTATTCTGTAGTGGAAGGGTCAGCAAACTTTCTATAAAAAGCCAGGTAGTATGTATTTTAGGAATTTCTGGCCAGCTATGGTCTTTGTTGCGTATCTTCATTCGTTTTGTGTTTTTTACAATCCTTTCAAAGTATGAAAACTTTTTCTTATCTTGCAGGTAGTACAAAATAGGCCAGGAGCTAGATTTGGCCTGCAGGTCTTAGTTTGCCAACCCCTGCTGTAGTCAACTGTTTATTTTGTCATATTGCCACAAACTCAAGGAACTGGAGAGAAAGAGAAACCAGAAGAGCCACCTCAAAGGAGATAGCAGGGCAGTGAAGAAAATGTTTGAGGGTCTTGAAGACAAACCGTCTGGTTTCCCAGAATAGAACATAAGGATATCACTATCCGCATGGCTCATTTTAGTTTTTGAATACTGAGGTAACAGAGAATAAAATACAGAGGAAAAATTGGGGAAATAATACATACACAGGCACAGGTTTGGGTTTCTTATTATGATAACAGCTATTTTGATCTTTAGAATTAGTTGTTCTCTAGCTATCAAAGAAAAGCTTTGCTTTCAGAACCAGGTCACTGTGCAGTGAGTACCATGTTCTTTTACATTGTAATTTACGGCCTCCTTTGAAAAAGCTTCTGAGTAAAAATCTTACTTGAGCAATGTTTTATTCTTCCTGCTTGCTATATCCAACTCACAAAATGAAAAGTCTGACACAGTAATGAGGATGTTAACTATTGTGATTTCTCAAGTATGTTCAGCTAACCTAAATTAGCTCATAACAAATGCCAGCAACCAATGGGGTCTCATATCCCTGTAAAGAGCAAGCACCATACCTGTCTGGAAGATTTTCCACAAAAGATGGGGAAAATAGAACTTTTCTGCATTGGTAAAAGACAAAATTACAAGAAACTTAGTTTAAACATCAAATTGGCTTTATTTAGCAATTCTAGAAGCTGGCAACACCCCATTCTATAAAATAGAATGGGTGTTTAACCGGACAGGACAAAATGGTTAGTTTTTGTAAGATGGTAACAAGGAAACAGCAATTTTAAAAATCATGGTGGATAATGTCAGATTACTAAAGGTCAGTTTTCTTCTAAGGGTTAAACAGAAGGAACTCAAGTAGACTAGATTCCTTCTGACTGGTTGCTGGGAATCTCCTGTTTTCAGGAAAAACTGATCTGTTTGTGGATTTACCTGAGTCATTTAGCATGAGTGACTACATTTTTGTTTTGTCTGGTCTGCTAAGTCGTAGGGCAGGAGTCTAGTCCAAAATAATGGCCTCTCATAAACTTCGCTTAACAGCACTTATAACTCAGTTTTTGTCTTACATCATTGTATATCAATAGCCAGAGATATGGCCATTAGATTGACTCAACACTTATGCTATGGTACCAACACCTTCCCTGTCATGAGCCCAGCCAGGTGATAAAGCCAAAGTCTTCCTGTACCTGAAACCCATCCTGTTGCTGCTCCTCTGTCTAAAAATCAAAGTCAACATTTATACTCAATTCAGGCACCCGAAAGTCTAGTCTCCATTATTCCATTTCTACCTAAAGTGTCAATTAGTTCCACCAGTCCATTTCCCTGTTCAGCACAAAGCAAAGTCTGATTTTTCCTAAACTCATCTTTCCATGTGCATTTAACTGGATACCCAATGACAGTTTTTGGTGTTGTAAATGTATTCAACTTTCTGACACTTGGTGTCAAAATCTTATATCTGATCTTTTACCAATTCCTATTTCCTTTACTAACCTTACTAAATATAGCTGAAAAACACAATGGGGATCTTAAATACAAAAATATCTCATCTCTCTTAATAACTCAAAGTGATGCCATTTCCCTGCCCTTTGCAGTATTTGTTTACATGTTTATGTATTTTTACATATAAATCTAAGTTTAATTAAAATTCGAAACAAACCTAGAATATAACCATCACGTATATCTCTATCAATTAACAAGAGTTAATTGGGTTGTATTCTTAACAACAAAAAAAACTTAGTGAAAAATAAAAAAGAATAAACCAAAAGAAAAAACAATTCAGAAACTTAGCAATGAGCACAAATTAAGGAAACCAATAATTAAAAATATGAAAAAACTGTCCTTTAGACACTGTCAGAGTTATATTTTGATACCCAACCAGCAATCATCACATACAATAAAACTCAGAAATGTGAAGTTTGATTAATGTTTAAGTGGGCCTGTGGAAAATGGTCCTATACATTGCAAAGCTTATGTTCTTTGTTAAAAAATAATAATAATAAAAATAAACAAATGTGTAAGGTACCTACGGTACCAAGCACCAAACTACATAAGTAGAGAAAAAGATGAATGAGTGACCTGTGCTCTTTTATCAGAGCCCAGTGAAAGAGAAGAGTCTTAAGAATATAGTGAAATGGAATATATGGGATAATGGTATAGATAAATTATTGAAGTAACCTGAAAAAAGGAAAAAAAAGAAAGTCTTCAAAGAAATAAAGCCTTCACAAAGGTATCATTTGAACTAGCTCACATGAAAGAGTTTTACAGACTATGATTTACTACACGAATAAAATTTGTCATTTCTATATTTATAATGAAAAACATACATTCTTAGGCCGGTGAGGTAAGCAGCATATGCTCCCTAAATGGTCCCCTCTGCAGTCTGCCCCATTGGAAGCTGCGTTTGTAGAGACCCCAGAGTAAACAAGATCTAAGGCAGCAAAGCTCAACTCTGCCTGGCCAATGAGTAGTGAACAAGTTCATGTAGATTTTCATTTTTACTTGACTTTACACTTTAAAATTTTGGCAAAACAATTCAACATTTTTATCTAATTGACAAAAAATAGCAGTTATTTTGCCTACACCCTTGTTTATTGCACAAAGATCAGTAATGATACTAAGCAGAGTCTGTTTGCTAGGTACTGTTATCTCGTAAGAATTATCTCAGGAAAAAAATCATTCGATATTAAAAACAGATTTTATTCACTGGTGAGCAAGTCAACATAGTGTTTACTCAATCTAGGTATAATTCTCAATGATGTTCACCCTTTAAGCTGATGGAAAAACAACATTAATTCATGCTCACTCACCAAGGATGGAGCCTATATTTAGTCCAGACCACACACTAACATTTATTGAGCCAACCATGAGGAGGTGATTTTCAGCCTGGTTGGTTAGTAAGCATATTGTACCAGTTGTTCAATATTTTTAATATCACACTTTTAGCCATGTGACCAGCCAAGGCAAGTCTTTCTCTTAACAATCAATATCATATAAAAAAGGTCTGATAATTCTTCCTATCAAATTTGATATGGGGTACCTTATTCCCTAATAATAAACATTCAGTGCTAAAGATCTCTCATTTCTTCTGAAAGTATAGAAATATTTTTGTTTTATTAGTTTTTTGTCAGTCTGTCAGTGAATAATTATTATCTCTCTCAAAGTAAATATACATTTCAAAAGGTGTGAGCACCCCCTTGGAAATATCTAAGGTATGAAGTTGACAATAATAAGCAAGCAGCTTCTAATTAAACATCAGTGGTCAGGGTGCCAGTACAATCTTCTTAAATAAATAAACTAATTTCTCATTGGATGTCATTCAGGGTAGGAATCATGTTGTTTTTATGCCCAAAAGAAAGTTAAATTAAAATTTTAAATAATTTCAATTTATTTGTTATACCACTATATAATATCTTACCAGTTGCTTAAAATCTCCTCCTATATACTCTTGTATAACACTCTGTCATCTTCCCAGCCCAGCTCATGCTGATTTTCAAGGTTATCACGGAACTTACACTCTTTTATTTGGCTCAGCACTCACACTTATAATTAATCCTTACTTGGCAACTGTACATATCTTCCCAATTTCTCCTTCTATCAGGTAAATACAGTCTCAACTCTCAGGATCCTGGCAAATAAATTATATCTGCGTCTATTCCATCTGGATCATCCCATCTCAAATTTCCAGAATGTATCCTCATCCAGTTGTTTATCTTTTTCCAATCTATATCTTAGTTATCTCTTTAAAAATACTAAGAACAGATATAAGAAATTTCAATTATTCCAAGTTTCACAAAGTTTGACACTTTTATTACTGTGTTCAATAAATAAAACTTGTTATTCTATGCATCATAGAAAACTTTTTCTTAGTGTTCATGAAAATGATAGAATAGCTCTAATCTTTGCCTGTCTGCCATTTAAATGAAGAACTAAGTTATGTGGATCATAACTGCCATAACCTACAACGCTGAGACTCTATCAATTTGGCATTTTGAGTTATATTTAAAGTAGTCAGAAAAATGGTAATGACTCACATCTTTTTTCTGTGGTTGTCAGATATTTCTGCATATATATTTATATTGCGCTTTCTTGTTGGACACTGTCATTTGCAAATACCACCAACATTAGTAATTGACAGTGAAATAAAAGTAAAAAATTTTCATCACAAATGGTACTTCTTTTTCTCCTACAGGAAAAAAAAATCTATCAAAGTAACAGCAACATTTAATAATTACTATGTTAGTATCAAAAAAGTGTTTACGTCTCTACATACAAACTAATATGCCATCAACTGCAGCCCATCTTCAGCCCTTACCAGATTTTAAAAATAACATGTGTAAATGTCAACATTTGAAAATTACAGTGGTTGTACTGAACTGCTATTTTATTCTGGCTGGCATAGAAACTAAAAAATTCAGAAAAGACTACTTTTTTTTCCAATAACAAAATTCTAACAGCATTAAAGTATCTGAGGTGTCTGACTTAAATCCTGTTTTGAGAAAAGTTCCATTAGGAACTCAGAGAAAATGCTAAGCATGAGCTCGAAGACCTTGTTAATGACCCTCTAATGGAATTTTACATGTTGTTGTCACACTCCATATTGAAAGATTTTGACAGCTTAATAATGTCCTTGATGAATCAGAATCAATTTATGCTTAAGACCTATGACTCTCTTATGTAACTAATGAAGTAATTATTGCTCCTTCCTTTGCAAGAGAAAGTCTTTACGCGGTACTCTATGATAATACAAAATTTCACTCTGTGACCCATGATAGCATCCTGAAAAGTCTCCCTTCTAAAATACCATTTGTTGAGCTTTCAAGAAACAAGATCAAGACATTTACAAAGGTATTTGTTGCCAAAGCAAAGATAACTATTGCTAGTATATGCTAAAATGTGCTATTTTAGAAGTGTTTTCACCATGCACAAGACTGAAACATTGTATCATTGATATAAGGCTATTTTTATGGAACTTCAAAGATATTGATCTCATATCTTAACATCTGAAAGTTAACTTAGCAAGTAACTTCTACTCTCCAGAACCTTTCCCAAAGTCATGTGCAGCCAAAATATTCAACGAGAAATGATATCAGAATTCAGCATTTAGGTTTCTTTATAAAAATATTCCTTCCAATACTACTAGACTAGATTTGATTTTCAACCACTTGTCTATCTACTACATTGAAATAATAATATAAACCACTTCACATTTAGATTTATTCTTAGCAATTGAAAAAAGTATACTGAAACTATTTAGCTATAAATTTTACTCCAACCAAACAGCTGAGACCAGTTTTTGCTATAATGCTACCAATCAGAAATTAACAAAGTGAAGTCATTCTAATCTTGCCCTTTGTAGAAATGGACCCTAACCAAACTGTTGATTAATGTTATGATTGAAACTATTCTAAACCAACAAACACAATCTGTTAATGTAAATGAACTTTCCTGAGTGTTCTCCTAAGGATCAGCTAATTTAGAGAAAGACCAGTGTCATGTTCTACACTGTTCATCTGTCTTTTAGTGGGCCATTTGTTACAGGAGGTCTGTCAGACCTAAAGCCAGATCCATCTGGAATTTTGAGTCTGGGATTTGAAAAAAAAGTCAAACTACTATAATCACTGTAATAATTAATTACACAAATAGTACTCTAGAATCTACAAAAAGAATGAGTTACAGAAAAACTGAAGAAAAATAAAAAGACCAACCTCAGAGCTCTACTCAATGTCACTATGCCTGAACTAAAAATAACTGCAGGACAGCTCATGACCGAGCAACTGACAGCCACATTTGGGGGTGGGAGGAGGCAGTTGGGTTAAGGAAGGCCCTCACATACTTTTACGCATACAACTGGAAGGGAAAATGAAGGAAAAAAGAAGGCTCATTTATTTAGCAAATACTATATGTCAGGTCTATACTAAGACTGCCTTAATCTGTAAATAGCTATCTTAATCAATGTTTACAATAACCTTGTGAGAAAAGTCGGACTAGCTTTAGTGTTGACGAGATGAGATGAGATGAAAAAAGAAAATCACTTACCCAGAGGAGTAGCTATGAGGGACAAAACTGAAGCCGAAACCCAGCTTGATTAATTCCAGAGCCTTCTGTCTTTTCACCAGTCTCTGCTGGGAGAATTCTTCCTGTACAGGGAGAGTGTGATTTAATGTCATAAGTGTATCTCCAACACCCACTCAAAGGTTGCCATAAGTTCTTTATCTATTTGGTGGTCCTCCTGAGCCTTGAAATTCTAGAAAAACAAATTAATTTGTCTTTTGGTTACTTAATAATCTCTGATATCATTTTTAAACACTTAAATATAGGCTTTTTTCCAGTAGCCCCCAAGAATCACCACTTTACACCCAATTGTCACTTAGAAGTGAGGGTGCTATAAAATCAAGGCTTTCTCTCTTATCACAACGAACTTAAACAGTATTATACACATAAGAATATTTGTTATTAAAGTAAAAAAGGAAAAAATAAACAGCTCTATTTTGTAACAGCTTCTCTGTAATAGAAGACCTGTGAATGTGCCACTGGTTAGAAATAATCACACTATAAACATTTATTCAGCCAACAAACATATGAAAAAAAAACTCATCATCACTGGTCATCAGAGATATAAAAATCAAAACCACAATGAGATACCATCTCACGCCAATTAGAATGACCACCATTAAAAAGTCAGGAAACAACAGATGCTGGAGAGGATGTGGAGAAATAGGAACACTTATACACTGTTGGTGGGAGTGTAAATTAGTTTAGCCATTGTGAAAGAGTCCTCAAGGATCTAGAACCAGAATTACCATTTGACCCAGAAATCCCATTACTGGGTATATCCCCAAAGGATTATAAATCATTCTCCTATAAAGACACATGCACACGTATCATCACTGTTCACAATAGCAAAGTCTTGGAACCAAACCAAATACCCATCAATAATAGACTGAATAAAGAAAATATGGCACATATATACCATGGAATACTAAAGCTATAAAAAAGGATGAGTTCATATCCTTTGCAGGGACATGGATGAAGATGGAAACTATCATTCTCAGCAACTAACACAGGAACAGAAAACCAAACACCACATGTTCTTACTCATAAGTGGGAGTTGAACAAAGAGAACACATGGACACAGGGAAGGGAATATCACACACTGGGACTTTTCAGGGTGTGGGGGGGTGGGGAGGGATAGCATTAGGAGAAATACCTAATTTAGATGACAGATTGATAGGTGCAGCAAACCACCATGTTACGTGTATTCCTATGTAACAAACCTGCACGTTCTGCACATGTATCCCAGAACTTATAGTATAATAATAATAATAAAAAAAAACAATCCTGGGGTGGCAAAAAGAAAACTATATACTGTAACCTGTAATTTTACAATGCAGCCAAAATGAACGTTTCCTTTTCAGGAAAAGCTTTTGGGCAAAAGTTTTTGGGCAAAAACTTTTGCATAACAAAGTTTCAGTTATGCAAGATAAGTAATTTCCAGAGATCTGTACAGTAATAGTACTTCTAGTTAACAGTACTGTATTATAAACATTTGCTAAGAAGACAGAACTTAAGTGTTCTTATTATAAAAAATTAATGAATGAATGAGTGAGTGAATGGATAAATAGAGCAGGAGGAAACTTTTGGAGGTGATGGATAGATTTACAGTATTGATTGTGGTGGTTTCACAGGTGTATGCTTACCTCTAAACTCACTGATTGTATACATTAAACATGTCCAGCTTTTTGTATGTCAATCATACCTCAATAAAGTGGTTTAAAAAAAAATAAAGCATCTGGTGGCTGTTACTAAAAAATAAATAAATAATCACAGTAGTTTGAAGATTAAGTTAATGTTAATCTTATTTAGAAGATTAACTTATGTTATTTAAAATGTTGAGACTAAATATAAATTCAAAAGCACCCCATCCAAACATACTAGAATACTATATCCATTCATTTTCAAGAGCAGAGCACCATTTTAAATTTCTTATACACTTAGTTAAATATGTAAATAATAATTACTTGTACTTGCTTTTTAACGTAATGTATATGCACTAAAATTTCTCAATTTTATTGAATGAGTCATATTGCAATAGATGTGATATACAGATAGCTATAACTTTAATGTTCCTCCTAATAAGTTTATATTTGCTAAAGTTTTTCCCTTAGCCCCGCCAAGAAAAGGAAGTAATTACATGTGATACAGTTTTGTGTCCATGGCTCAAACTATTAAGCACTGAAACTCCTTCTCAATGCCAAATCCAGAATCCTAAACCACAGATCTCGCCAGCATATGTCTCTTTTAAAATAAGACTGGGCAGATCAACGACCTTGAATTTCTCACTCCCCTTGACATTTCATCCCAATCACATCTCAGTATCCAATTAAATGCTTTCACTTACCATTAGAAGGACTGATTATTGCCAGCCTTTGCAACAGTGCTTATAGCCATCTGACAGGCCAGCATCAGTTAATCCTAAGAAGGTCGACTTTAGTTTGTCATTGTCCTAAAGGTTTGATATTCCTTGGATATAAATTCAAGGCAGGAATGCTTAAAATAGTCAGATGGCTTAGCTTAAAGCTGAATGCAGCTGTTATATGGATGTATCAATATGCATAATCACTTCAAATCTGCTCTGTCAGTAGACAGGTAAGCTCTTGCTTCTCTGTGCCAGACACTTGGACAGGCACCAGAACAGCCCTCTTACTCTAAAGCTTCATGGATTCTTTAAACATTAGTGAGCCTTCCTCTCTTCTTAGAGGCTACCATGACACCTACGCTCAGAAAACCATCCCAGGAATGTGTCTCCCTTGGTTAAGACCTTCAGCTAGATGTTTTTAAGCATTGGTGAAAGAATGTGCTGAAATCGTATTGCATCAAACAGTATGAAATTAGAGTATTTAGTGCCAAGGTAGAAGCAATTCTCTTTTATATTCATGAACAGATTTTGTTTTATAGCATTTTGCAGATATGATAACATCTGTCTGCATAACCTTCCCACAAGGGATGCCAGTGGGAGGACAATTATACAGATTTTTTACATTGATAATGGCAAACAAAGCCACCAGAGAGAGCAAAGTTATATTTCTAGTCCCTGGAGAGCCGGTGAAATAACTCAGGTCTTTTGAGTCTTAGGAAAATCTGCTTTCTGGTAGCTAGTGAGCTGGCTTCACTACTCATTAAAGAGCTTGTTTTAAGGGGATACACTTTTAAAAGCCCATTAAATGCTTTTATATCAATTTGAAGGATTTGAATCAGAAACGAAGGCAGGCTATTAGAAAGTACATGCTGTGTCTATAGCATGGGGAAAGAGATTGTGGTTACCCTGTCAGATCTAAAATTTGTTTAACTTTTAAATTCTCGAGTACTAGAGCTCTCTGCACACTTTGGAATCGACAAATTGAGTCAATTTGTTGTACCTGTGATTTCAAATTGGAGTCATATTTAAGTCTCCCATGGACAGGGATACAACAATACCCAATCACTCAGTTTCTTAGCACTATTTTAGGCCTTATACGATATTCAAAATACAATAAGTCATCCACCAAGTTTTTGATACTTAGAACAACATGCTATTCTAATACAAATACATGTGCCAAAGCTAAAACAGAAACACATTATTCCCACCCATCCCGTTGTGGTTTCTCAGCTTTTTATGCAACTTAGCATATAACCTCGTATCAAAATTATTTTCCATAATTTATTCATGTTCCTCAGAGAATAGTCAGAGGAAACCACAGGTAGAGACACAGACTGTATCTCTAATTAAAGATTCTTTCCTGACAAAGGACAAGCCCTAGCCAAAATTAAAAGGTTTAAGTAGAATTTATTTTTGACTTTCTCTTCCCAATTAACAACCTTCTTTACCTAAATTGTATGACTTTTTCTCAATGCTTCAAAGCCATATGTAAATAAAGAAAAGAAGTGATGAGCATTTATAGAATGTAAAAGAATCTCAATTCAGTGCCTTATTCCTCCCCACCCAGCTTTTCCTAACACCTACCCTCGCCCTGCACAGGGCTGAGCCAAGACTAGGCTACCCCAGCAAGAGTCCATGCCCCGTCTACCCATACACATCTTCCCATTCCATCCCATCAGCCACCACATCCTGTAGTGCATGCCTGCAAAATATTTCTCAATTTTATCTCTTTTTTGCTAGTTTTATTTCATATCTTTAGCTAATGTTATTTTCATTTCTGGCCTGGAAAACTGCAAAATTTTTCTAACAGAAGCCCCTGACTCCAGTCTCATCCTTCAAATCTATGAATTTTCTAAAATAAATTTGTTGGCCAGGCATGATGGCTCATAGCTATAATCCCAGCACTTTGGGAGGCTGAGATGGAAGGATCACTTGAGGCTAAGAATTTGAGATAATCTGTCCTTGCAACTTAGCAAAACCCTCGTATAAAAATTTTAAAAATAGCTAGGCATGGTGGCACGTACCAGTAGTCCCAGCTACTTGGGAGGCTGAAGCGGAAGGAGCCCTTGAGGCTAGGAGTTGGAGGTTGCAGTCAGCTGTGATCACACCACTGTACTGCAGCCTGAGCAACAGAGTGAGGAGACCCTGCCTTTAAAAAAAAGATTATCACGTTGACTTTGCCTAAAATCCTTCAGTATTTCCCATAACCTTCCAGAAGATAATGCTGAAACTTATTACTGTGGAATCACAAGGCTTTCACTAACTGACCTGTGGGCCACCCAAGCCTTGTATCTCCATGCCTTCAGTGCCTAAAGTCATTCAATTACTTCCCCTCTTTTCTGTCACTCATGCACACCTCTATCAATACTCCCTCCCAGTTAACTCTTATCCTCGAAGACAGTTCACTTTTAAAACTCTGGTGAAGACTTCTCTATCACAGATGCAATCTTTACTTACTTTCCCATTATATTAAAATTATTTATTTATAAGTTCCATTCATACAACAAATATTTGTTGAGTTTCTTCTCTGTTCCAGACACCCAGATGTGCCTGAGCTTTGAGCAATAGAATATGAGCAAAACAAACATAGACTCTGATCCCATGGGGTTTACAGTTTAGTGGGGCGGACAGACTTTAATCAAAGAATCACAAAAGCATATAATTACACACTGGTGTTATAAAAGAACACTCACTAGAACTACAGAAACCTGAGCAGGAGGGCCTGATCTACTCTTTAAGGTGAAGGAAGTCCTCTCTGAGGAACTTACATTTGAACAACTGCAAAAAGGAAAAAGGGAAGGAGACAAGAAGAAAAGAAATGAGGGAGAAAGAGAGAAAGCCAATCAAATTCAGGGGCATCCCAAACAGAGAAAAGAACCTGGCTAAAGACCCTGAATCAGAAAAAAGTTTGGGTTAAGCATATCATTCCTAACCTATGTACTGGAGCTTAGAATGTTTCTTTGCTGAAAAATGTTTCTTTGCTGTTTTCCACAAGTACACTCAGTAAAGTAAAAATGTATATATTCTGGTTTAATATGGGGTTCCTGGAGTAAACTAAGTCATATAGTAAGGATTATGGGCTCACTGTGACATAACCAACATATTCAGAGGCAAGTCCTGTATACCAGACGACTCATGATTTATCAGAACCTTGATGTAAGTGAAATCAGCAACTTTCTCTTGACCAGGAGCTTCCTGCTCCAGCAAGAAATTATTTTCCAATCACTCTTAAGCAAACCCTCTGAATTTTAAGAAATATTCAGATTTTTTTCTTGAATAATACAAATCATGCAACCTTCAACTTTGTTGCATGAATCTGTTCTCATCCAGATATATAGCACAGAATCCAGATCTAGGAGGCTGTTTAAGAATGGATGTGGCCCAGACAGACATCACTAATTGATAACAACCTTCTTTCCCAAAGAGCATAAACTCAGCTTTAAAATCTCTCTCCTGGAGCACTCCAATCAAGTACTCTTGATCAGCCCAAACTTGTTTTAATTCAAATGTGTTTTGGCATTCCCAATCTCCTTCTTCTACCTTGAAGTTGAACTATACAGTTATTAATGGAATTTTTATTATAGTGACTTTTTAAATAAAGGTGTATTTGTATTTTCCCTAACAAACCCTGATTCCTCATCCATATTATAATGAATTAGAAGTAAACAGTGTCTAGTTTCCATTTGGACCGCTCTGAATCAACATGATTCAAGAGTTCCAGAAGCTTGAAAGTAAGCATTAAACTACACCAATGTCTGTTGATGAGAAAGAGTGTAGATGCAACTCTTCGCTCACAAAGTACAGCAAGAAGGTGTTTTACTCTCTTATCTCTTCTTCTAATGAGCTAGCCCTAAATATAGTACATTTCACAGTACACTGCAAAGGGATTTCTGGCTCCCTGTCAGAACAAGGCAAGATAGGACCAGACTCCTAAAGAAGTCATACGCAACCTGTTAGTACACCAGAGAATGGCCTACCTAACTATACTAGGAAGAGAACATGAGCTTAAAAGCTATGGGGGAAGTCTTCAGCCACAACTTGATCAGGAGGCAGTACTAGAATGTTTGAACCAGCAAGACAGAGCATTGTCCACTCCAAAATAACCCTAAAAACAAAATCAGTACTGAATTGCCAGCATGACGATAATACCATTTTGTTTTATTTTAGCTTTGCCTTGAAAGGATTTTAGAAATGCATCATTTTTCATCTTCCTCTCACTAGCTATGTCTTCCTCTAAATAATTCTCTACACCACAATCAAAATGATTTTTTAAGATCATGAAATGTTCCATGCTCATCTCCGTTTATAATTATTTACCTGCTCCCTTTGCTGTTAATATAAAAGTTAAACTCTTTTCTAAGGCTCATCACACTACACATGATCTGAGCCCTGCTCGCCTCCTCACCTCTTGCTCCTACATCTCTCATTACTCTCTGCTGTCACCATACTGGACCACCTTGAGTTCTTCTCTTACTTCTGGATGTTGCCCATGCCATTTCCTCCATCAAGGAGATGGTGCCACCATCCCTAATTCACCTGGCCATCTCTCTGGCTCCTCTGATAAGATCAGGTGACATATCACCTCTCCTAGGAAGGCTTCTTGGACCACCCTAAATTTAGATTCTGTATCATTGCTACATGCTCCCATAGCATCCGGTCCTTTCTTCATCATAGCACTTACACTGCATTGTATTTGGGGTCGTGTTTAGACTGTGTTCTTTACTACATAAGAAGTCCATGAGGGTAAGGATATTATCTGTCTTGTCCATCAAGGAATACCCAGCTCCTAGCACAAGGCCATGCCCATAAAATATGACATGAAAATCACCACATTCTCCAAAATTCAGATACCAACCATTCTTCAGTGAACAAATGAATCTGATTTTCTATCTCACATAACTTTAGGAAATACAGTATCTATTTGGGTTTTCTCCCTAAGTGCTTTTATGGGTCTCTGAAGAAACAGCTTATAAACCTGCTCCAGTCACTTCTACTCCCCTCAGGTTATCTTCCTCCCCTGATCACCATTAATCATCCTTCATCCTTGGTTGCTTCATATCTGCTCTGGAAGCTGCTGTTCTCCTGTACCACTTGGCTCTCTCCTGGTGTATGTTCCTAGCAAAATACCATAAACTTGATGACTTATAACAATACCCACAGATTATATCAATTTCTGTGGGTCAGGATTCCAGATACAGATTAGTTGAGTGCTTTGCTCAGAGTCACTCCAGGCTATCACAGTGTCAGCCCAGGTTAAAAATCTCATTGAGTCTTAGCATCTACCTGCAAGCTCCCTGGTTCTTGACTTTATGACTGAGAGCTATGTTTTCTTGCTTGCTGTTGGCCAGAGACCTCTCTCAGCTGGGAGTTGTTTTCAGGCCCTTGCTATTTAGCCTCCTCCTCTCACAGCATGGCAACTTACTCCTTTATGGCCAGGAGGAGAGTGCCTGCTGCTGCTTCTTGTCTTTATCTTTTAAAGGCTCATCCAAGATAGGTCAGGATGGCCCATAAAATCTCCCTTTTGGTTAACTTCAACTCAGTGAATTAGGCTACTATATTATATCTGCAGAATCCCTTTTGCCTTATGAAACAACATAATCACAAGAGTGATATCCCATCATATTCACGAAGTTCACCCACATTCAAGGGAAGTGGACTATATAAAACATAAATGCCACGAAGCAGGAATCTTGAGAGACATCTTAGAATTCTTCCAAACACACCTGGAAAGAGAAAATTCCTTCAGTTCTACAAAATACAGATATGAGCTGGTCATGGTATTTAAAATAAAACATTAATAAATTATTGAGTATAGCCAAAGGAATGGCAACTTAGAAAACTTAAAACTGAATCTGACCATCAATACCCATAGAATTGAAAGGCCATGGCCTTCTACAAAAGACCACCTTTCAGTGAGGCCAGACTGCTCGCCCACCAGGAAGGGCTTTTGAGTATCTCTCCCATCCAGATTCCAGCAATTTTTGCCTTGGCCAAACTGAGGCCCGGGGAGAGCAATAAAAACTAAGTTTTCTACTTACCCCTATTTTCTTCCCACACTTAGTGCTTATAATAATCTTCTGAGAATACACTCACTTTTTGAAAAAAGAAAAACTTTTACATTATCATAAAAAGCAGTTTACCTATTGATTGTCTTAAACCTTTTCATTCCAGAACAGAATCTGCTTCCAAGTGTGGAATTCTAGCTTCACTTCTTAGAACAACAGGAAAAATAAACTGCTGACAGTTTATTATTGAGAACTATTATTGACAGTTAATATTGAGAGCAGTCTTGTCTAAAGTGCCTCATCATACCAGACTTCCAGGTCTCGGTAAGCATCCCCTCCCAGGTGCTCCCACAGCATTCTAGATTCCTCCTCAGAATACTTTTCCCAAGAAATGCTAGAACACCTGCTGATCCTCTACATCCTACCTGTAACTTCATAAGGACAAGAACCATATCTGCTTTGCTCTTTAAATAGTATTTTACCGTAGAACCCAGTCTAAATACACATTAGAATCTCCTGGGAAATTTTGTTCCTTCATTTGTTTGTTTCCATATTTTTTTGCTTTTAGTATCAATGTGTGACCCTCATCTCAACTGGATTAGAATCTCTGAGAGTGGATCTTGGAAAACAATTTTTGTTATTTTATTTCACATGCTCAAAAGACTACACATCAGCAGGAGTGGCCCCACTTCAGTCTGCAGGTCAGCAGATTGGTTTCAGTGGTCCTGATCCATGTCTCCTCTTGGAACCCAGGCTGGTAAAGTAGTTATCTAGAGAACCTCAAGGCAGAGGTTAAAAAAAACTTCTAGAATTTTCTCTTTGAGACAAAATGGAGTAACAGAGATTATATTTATCCTTCTGCCTGAAACAACCCCCAAAATGGAGAAAGTATAGTAAACAACGGTTTTCAAGAACACTGGACATCAGGAAATGAAGGATGGTGATCCCTCATAGAACACAAACAAGCTGAGCTCTACAATTGCCTCATTTAGCTGCTGCAGTGTAGGAAGGGGGAACCCAGGCAAGAACCCATTTGATTCCCTGACTTGAGGAAATGGAGCATCATCTACAATGAGCCTACTAGAATAAATAAATGAATCTAGCAAAGTTGCATGATATAAGATGCAAAAATCAGTTGTATATCTATATAGTAGCAACAAACAACCAAAAATGGAAACAGAATATCATACCAACTGTAATTGCCTAAAAAAGGAAATACAAATAAATCTGCCAAAGGTGTGCAACACCAGTATACTAAAAACTAAAAAAAGGACCAAAAAATTGAGACATATACCAATATCAGAAGAGCCAATATTTTTAAGATGGTAATTTTCTCCATTTTCTCCACACTGATTCATGGGTTCAAGGGTATTTACAAATAAAATCACAGCAGACTCTTAAATTAAATTTTTAAACTGACTCTAAAATTCATATGGAAAGCAAAGGACCTAAAAGAGTTAAAACTACTCAGCAAAGAGAACAATAATTTGGGGAATTTATAATACCTAATTTTAAAACTTACTTTAAAACCACAATAATCATGACAGAGTGGTTTTAGCACAAATAACAGACAGCGTAGTTTTAGCACAAATAACAGACAAGCACAAATTACAGACAAGCAGTCCATAAATAGAACCTCATATACATGAGCAACTGATTATCAACAAAGATGTAAAGTAATTCAATGGAAAAAGGATAATATTTTCAACACATGACACAAGAAATATTGGATATTCAGATAAAGACATTGAACTTTGATTTATACTTTATATCATTTACAAAAATTACATCAAGTTCATCACAAACCTAAATGTAAAACCAAAAACAATAAAACATATAGAAGGAAACATAGAAGAAAACTTTTTTTTTTTTTTTTTTTTTTTTTGAGACAGAGTCTCATTCTTTCACCAGGCTGGAGTACAGTGATGCAATCTCAGCTCACTGCAACATTCACCTACTGGGTTCAAGCAATTCCCCTGCCTCAGCCTGCTGAGTAGCTGGGACTACAGGTGCACACCACCATGCCCAGCTAATTTTTTGTATTTTAGTAGAGACAGGGTTTCACCATGTTGGCCAGAATGGTCATGATCTCCTGACGTCATGATCCACCTGCCCCGACCTCCCAAAAAGTTTCTTCATTACAAGAAGAAAAATACAATTCATAAAACAACAAATTGATAAATTGGACTTCATTAAAATTAGTCATTTTTCTTCTTTGAAATAACATTGCTTAAAAATGAAAAGAGAGACTACATACTGGGAGAAGATAATTTCAAATCATACATCTAATAAAGCACTTGATCCAGAGTGCATCAAGAACTTCCAAAACTCAATTAGAAGAAAAAAAAATCAATAAATCATAGGTAAAAGATTTGATAGACATTTTACCAAAGGAAAATTACACATGACAAATAAACCCATGAAAAGATGTTCAACATCATTTGTCATTTGAGAAATAAAAATTAAAACTCGTTGAGACACCATTAAATCCTAATTGAATGGTTAAAATTTAAAAATACTGACAATACCAAGTGTTGACAAGAATGTGGAGGAAATGGATCCTCCATACAATAATGGTGGAAGTGTACAATGTTGCAACTACTTTGGAAAACAATTTGACAGTTTCTTTAAAAATTAAACACACATCTACCATAAGATTCAGTTACTCCTCTCCTAGGAATTCATCCAAAAGAAAAGATCTGTTCATACAAAAGCTGTTACACTCATGTTCGTATCAGCTTTCTTTGTAAGAACCAAAAACTGAGAACAACCCAAATGTCCATCAATAAGTTAATGGATAAACAAGCTGTGCTATATCCATACAGAATAGAATACAAAGGAATAAACTTTTGATATACTCTACAATATGGATGGACGCCAAAATAATTATGTTGAACAAAAGAAACAAGAAAAAAGAGAATGCATACTCTATCATTCCATTGATATAAAATTCAAAAAATGTGAACTAATCTACAGTGAAAGAAAACAGATCAGTTTTTGCCTTGGTATGGAGGAAATCAGTCAAGAATAAGAGGAGAAAGGTTTTTAGGGAGGCACTAGGAAACTTTTGAGGCTGTTGAGTATGTTCATTATCTTGATTGTGAAAATGATATCAACTTAAATGTTTTAAATATGTACAATTTTTTGATTGTCAGTTTTATCTCAAAATAGCTATTTTGTTGGAAGGAAGGAAGGAAGGAAGGAAGGAAGGAAGGAAGGAAGGAAGGAAGGAAGGAGAAACAAAAGAATTAATAGCAGAAAATCCTAGAAACCTATAATCCGTAAAAAATGGTTATCAGAAATTTAGAAGAAATAAAATTATTGTCAGACGAAAGCTAAGACTTTATCACCAACAGAGCAGGACAAATAGGAACTAAATATCAAAAGGAAAATTCACTCAGAAAGAACCTCAGAGACATGCAAAGAAATAAAGATCAATAAAAATTACAAATATATAGGTAAATCCAAATGAATATTAAATGTAAAACAAAATAAGGTCTCATTGAATTTAAAATGTGTATAGAAGACAGACAAAAAATGACAAGTGAATCAGCAAAAACTAAATTGAATAAGAGTTCTTTGCATTGTCTAGGAAGAATTAAAAAAAAGACTGATTCGTATTTTACTTTGGAAAATCAGTAATACATATTCAATAGTGGTTGCCTTAGTGGGCAGAGAGGAGACACAATAGAACTTCTGAAGTAGTGGCAATATTCATCTCTTGACCTGGATGATAGTTATGAATATTTGCTTTTTTGCTTTGAAATAAATCATTGAGCTTTGTAATGCATCATATTTGCTTTGTAATGAATTATATTTGTTTTAGGTATTTTTTACATATGCATTTTATATGTTATATTTTATACTTAAATGTTTAAAAACTATGAGGAAAAAAAAAACTCCAAGGAGTAAGTCCAACTCCCAAACATTTTTCAAGCCTCTGCCCACATCCCATTGCCCAAAGTATATCATATGTGAGAACACAAGGTTCATCTTCGTTGCCCTTCTGCCTTCTGCCATGTGAGGACTAGCAAGAAGGTCCTTAGTAGACACCAGATGCCAGCAGCTTGATCATGGACTTTCTAGCCAACAAAACTGTGAGAAATAAATTTCTGCTCTTTATAAATTATGTAGTCTGTGGTATTCTGTCCATCTGCAGCACAAATAGGCCCTACTATGAGCAAAATACATTCATCCTAAGACACTCAAAAATTCACCCCAACACAACATCAAACTAAAGTCCTAATCTACATCAGGTCCAAATGTGGCCACTCTTGATCTGTAGATCTAGGAAGTAAAAAGACAAGTTCTACTATGGTGTCAAAGGGGACAAGGTCACTGCAGTAAACACTGCCACTCAAAAAAGGTGAAGAATGACAGGCACACTTCAATCACTGGTCTCTGGAAATTTTGAAATTACATTGGGCAGCTATTGTCAGGCCTTCTTCTTTAAAGGAAAGAAATTTCCTTTGATAAGACTCTGGTTCTACTCCATGTAAATGGGTCAGTGCCTTTCTGGGAAAGGTGCATTTTTTTTTTTCTCATGGTAGCCATCAGAATCTCCCACAAGGCAAACTTAGTCATGCAAGACATTTGTTTTCTGCTACTATGCCATTTGTCAAAGCAAGTCGCATGGCCAAGTCAAAAAGAAGAGTACATTACTGTACATCCACCTTGAAGCCTTAACAAGCATATGGTTCCATAATACTACAACAAAAGAGTGAAATTACATCCCAAATCAGGGTCACCTGAATATAAACATAAATATTTTCATTTATAACAATGAATATTAAACTTTAACAAATACTTGAAGTCAATAAATATTTTTAAAATCATTACTAATAAATTTTATTCAGAAAGAATGTCTAATAGTTAAAAAGGAGCACTTACTGTCAAGAAATAATATACCTACACTGAAACCAATTCATGTGAAAATGGATTTTAGTTTATTCAATGCTCATTATGAGCTGACATTGTAATGAGCCTTCCAAAAACCTAATGGAGTTAGGCCACATTTTAAAAGTAGACTACCCAACTCAGGGGATACCATCACTATTCTTTTGACTGTTCAAACCACATTTTATAAAATATGTTCCATTCTGAGAGCCACATTTTAAGAGAAACACTGATGAAATGAAATGCATCGATAGTGAGGTGCCCAAGAGAAGGAAGCATCTTGGAATAATGCCATATAACCAACATTTAAAGAAATTCGGAAAGTTCACTTAGAAAAGAAAAAGAAAAAATATCTTGAAATGTTTCCAGGCTGTCATTTGGAAGAGGAAATAGACTTATTCATTGTTGTTATAGATCAAGGGTTGGCCAACTTTTTCTGTAATAGACCAGCTAGAAAGTAAATATTTATGCCTTGCTGGCTGTGTAGTCTCTGTGCAACCATGCATTTTACCATTGTAACAGGAACACAGTCACAGACAGACTAATGTGCATAAATGTGTTCAATATCTTATTTTTAGACACTGAAATTTGCATGTTACAACTGTAGTTTCTCCATTTTTTTCAACAGTTTAAAATTTTTAAAAACATTTTTAGGTCATAGACTATACAAAAAGGCCAACTTTTTCCCACATGCCAAGTATGCAAACCTCTGCTATAGATGACAGCATAAGACATTGGGTCCCAGTTGCAAGAAAGCAAGTATCAGGAAGAAAAAAAAATCATCATTGAAAGAAAAAAAAAAAAAAAAACAGAAATGAGTTGCTGGGCAGGTGCTATTGACACCCTGCCCCCACATCTTTTTGGCTTGCCACTGAGTTCAGTGGACAGTTCCTCTGTAAACTGATAACTGTCCATGTTAAATACTCTCTACTGAGTTACTCTGCCTCAAAACTTTCTCCAGAAACACAGGAGTTAGCAAAGCCCATCTGCAGGGGAGCCTGGGAATGCTGAGGATCAAATTCTACCTGATTAGTGTCCGTCAATGAGGGTGAGGAGAGGAGGAAAAAATACGTCGGCTTTCCCACCTTGGTGGAAAAATTCTAAGGTGGGTTCTGCACTGTTTATCAGGGAATCCCTGTTGTAACTAAGCCCCAGTTGCCTACAGTGATAACACTCTCTAATGAAAACTATACTGGCTCTCCCCGCTTTTATGCCTCACTTTCTTCACTCTCTCACTTGGACTTCTAAGGACCACTATTCCTTAAGGCCTTATCTCAGATTCTGCTTTCTGCAAACTCAAATTTAAACAGAGGTGTCAGTTTGTGGTAATAAACATACCTTTAGGGACAAGATGATCACTTGCTATCAAAGTCATGGAAGGGCTTTTCAAGTTAGACCAGTGGTTCTCAATTGATTTTGCCCCTATGTGGCATTTGGTCTGAAAATATTTTTATTGTCACAACTGCCCCTACCTCTACCTGGCACCCAGTGAGTAGAGGAAAGGGATGCTGCTAAACATCCCACAATACATGGAACAGTCCAACATGACAAAGAATTATCCAGTCCAACGTCTTTAGTTAACGCTGAGTTTGAAAAACCCTTGAGTTCGGCTGGAGATTCATCCAAATGGCCTTTAAAGTCCTGTAACTACTATAAAAGTCTACGAATTTTAAGAAATCACACTCAGGTTCTTAGCCCAAATGAGCTTCAAGAGATTCACAATACCTTGGAAATTAGGTGCAGAATTTTTTGCCTGTGTCTATTTTTGCATTTTTGTGGAGAAAGTGTCCACAGCATTCATAAATTTCTCTAAGGGGTCTGTAACCCATAAAGGTTAAGAACCAAACTCTGTAATAAATAATTCTTAATAATTTTACCTTAGGTCTAAATCTTTAGTCACTTTTTTTTCTCTTCCATAGTAATAAGGAATGCAAGAATTGACTTTTCAGATTTGATAGCCCTTCTTCCTAAGGCTGTGTAATTCTGATAGGTTCAAGAAGCAGGCAAAGAAACTGAATTTAGTTAATTATGCTACATTAGGAGGACATGAACTTCCTGGAAATCAATCTGGCACTTTTCTCAAGTACTAAGAAAACTATTTTTTTTAATTCTTGATTAATGTAGCTCAGCAAATATTACTACATACTGAGGAAGGAACCGAGCAAATGAAAATTGCATAGAAAGAACTGTTTTATATCCTCTCATTCCAAATATTTTTGGACACAAAGCCACTGCCAACAAGGTGCCTAAGATAAAGAATTAGTATAGACCTTCCCTTCTGTAGATTTCTTAAAATGGGGCCATATAAATCAAACAGGATTACTTTATCTGCGGCTAAGAATTCTATAGAGACTTATTGAACCTATAAGAGATGGCAGAACTGGCCAAGTTCTGCCTTTTAGGTAATAAATTCTACTACCATTCTAACTCTGCTTTCAGAGTTTTCTTTAGTTTTATTTTAGGGCAAGATATGTGGATTTCTCTGCAATATTAGAGTTTTGTTTTGCAAGAATCCAAAGTTTGCTGCCTTAGATTAATTATGACCGCTCTTGCATTCTGGCATTGTGTATGTACAAAAGAATAAGCAAAGTAAGAACAACTAAACTTGTATAACATAAATTCAATGAAAAATGTAAACCAGACACAAAACTACTCAGAAGTAACATGATATGTAATTTTCTAATGATAGATATCATTTATGAAAACTTTCTAATGATAGACATCATTTATGAAAACTTACTATATGCAGGTATGACAGATTCGGAGAGATAGAATAGGACATAGATCAATATGTAGGTAAATTTAAAACTCATAATAATTATCTGAGCTAGGAACCCAGGTCTCTCCGACTTCAAGACTCATTCTTATCCCCACAATACAATACCACTGTACATTATATGAGTCCAATTACAAAAAGTTAGGGAGATTTAAATCTCTGCACTTGGAATATATGAGCTACCAAAGAAAATTGAGGAAAGTAGCTAGAGTTAATAACCTGATCTGAAAAAGTTTTAACCTTCAGAGAAATTTAGAGCATCACAGGCCTCTGTGCTTCGCAAATGAGCTGAGGGTCTGAGGTGTTCATCACCAAAAGAGGCCAGAGCTTTGTGGGAGGCATAAATAAGTATTCAGATTTTGAAAGAGGGAGTAGAAGTTGGCTTCTGTCAAAAGTAGGAGTCTGAGTCTTTTAGAAATCTCAGAGCAAGAAGTCATCTACCGCTCAATGACTAAGAAGGCTGAGCTGAGAATCAGGCCTAGAAGAAGTAGAAATCCTAACTTACACCTGGTTTTGACAATTCACTATAAAGTCAATTTAGATGAACAGAATAATTCAGAAAGATAAGGGTGATAAGGTAAGATAATAGTAAGGTTAAGACTTCTGAGACTTGGCAACACACAGAATGAAGACAGTAACTGAGTGTCAGCCTGTACTCCACAGGGAATATTTCCGGTGAAGAAGAGGAACAGCAACAGATAGGAGAATGCTTCTGTATATGTATTGGACATTTTCCGCTTTAAACCACAGAATCTGAACTCAGCCTATTCGAGGGTAAAAAATCCTAGCCATATACCTGAACGCTTCAGGAATAAATCTAGCTTCAATTATAGCTAGATCAAGAGGATCAGAGATGACCAGAGAACTTTCTCCCCATCTCAATTCTACTTTTCTAGACTGTCTCTATAATGGCAAGGTGGTCACCAGAAGCTGCAGGCTTTCAAGGTCCTAAAAAATTATAATCTTAAAGAAAAAGAAAGCTTATTTTCCTGATTGCTCTGACAAAAGTCAGCATCTGTCTGACCTGGCTTAGATCATGTGACAATCCCTGGACCAATCACTGTCACCTGATAGACTAGGCTGGCCCTGCCTCTGTCACATGTCCTCCCCTGGCTGTGTTTTGGGAAGAATGGGGGTCAAAATGAAGCCCATCCAACCACAAGGACAGATGTGGGAGGGGTAATCTCCTATAAGAAGGGATACTAAGCAGAAAAAAATAAAAATAGAAATATTACATCAAAGGCTACGATAGGGCTTGCTTTGAAAGTACGGATTAAAACTCACTGCAGCCTAGAGCTAGAGGTATACCCATGGGTGGCAGGGGGTAGAAAGTCATACTTCAAGCATTTAGGCATTGTTGAATATCTACTACCATATTTCGTTGACTGTAAGATGTACATTTTTCACATGTTAACAACTGAGATATCAGAATGTTTCTCACAATGAATGAGATTCTACAATTGCTGTCAGCCAGGGGGCAGCTGTGATATAGTTTTTATAATCTGCCAAGAACTTGGTCATAGTTCTTCATATTTTTATCCTTTTAATTAAGTTATGTACATTGTTAATATTTGTAGAGTTTGTTTTTAAAAATACCATCTAAAAGATTAAACTATGATGCCTCATTGAAAAAAGTGTTATTATATACACAGAAAAGGAATTTGTGAGATGGGGCATACATTTAATATTAATGAAGCACATATGCATGGTTTGGAGAATAATGGCTGTTTTATATTTTCTTGCAAAGTAACACAAAGTGCTTTCTGATACTTTAGAAAGGATGACACCCACAAGTAGATGAAGCCATATTACATTTTTTACTGATATATGTAAAAAGCATTGCCTTTCACAAGCCAAGAAATGCCCCTAAAGTAACATTAAATGATAAATATTTCTGTCTAAATAGTCCAAAATAACTCTTTAATATCAAATGCCAATACGTTTATTGAAGTAGTGATATATTTATTAAAATACTTTTACATTTATGACATTTGCAAAGTAATAATAAATCATTCATATAAGTGGTAACATTTGTTAGTAGTACATAAAATAATGTTGTATCTTAAAATCAACAAGAAAATATATGACAGCCACTGTGGTAGATAGCAAAAGTGCAAAGAGAAATAATTCATAGTTCCTGTATTTGAGGTATGCAGTGTCTAATGGGGTATAATAGAAGAAGGTTACAAGGACAACCTTCACCATGCCAGAGACTTTACCTTGCGTATTGCACATCCCTCTGTACTCTGGCCCAATCTCCATTTCAAAAGTATTGTAGGGAAAACATTTATAAGAACACTTGCAAGTTATAAATTAATAGATTTATTAATTATAAAGTATTTAGCTGCCTTGAAAACTCCAATATTCCAGATGCTTAAGCCGAAACTCCTAGAATTGTTCTTGACTCCACTGTGTCTCTTAGAGCAGAGATGGATGTCACCTCACATCCAATCCAGCAGAAAATCTTTAGCTTCAAAACGTATCTACAGAATCTGAGTGCTTACTACCACCTAATCCAAGCTGCACCATCTCTTGCCTGGAGCACTGCAGGAGACTCCTGGCAGGTCTTCCTGCTCTGCTCTTACTCACACATGTCCCACCCATGGTGATCCTTTTAAGCTAGGGGTGCCCAATCTTTTGGCGTCCCTGAGCCACACTGGAAGAAAAAGAATTGTGTTGGACCACACATAAAATACACCAACACTAATGATAGCTGATGAGCTAGGAAAAAAAAAAAATCACAAAAAATCTCATCGTATTTTAAGAAAGTTTACAAATTTGTGTTGGGCTGCATTCAAAGCTGTTGCAGGTTGGACAAGCTTGCTTCAAGCATAATGTAGATCTTGACACTCTCGTGCCACAAGTCCTGAAATGACCTTCTATTTTACAGAGAATAACAAAGTCCCTGCAAAGGTCTCCAAGACTCACTGATCTCCAGTATGACTACTGTCCATTTCAGTGACTTCACTCCAGTCTCCTGGCCTCTGTACTATTCTGTACTATACACCAGGCATGCTCTTGCTCCAAGCCTTTGCTCTTGCTTTTCCCTCTTGTTTCCCCTGTCCTTCCCTGAGATAACTCCTGGCCAATCCTCTCACCTCCTTTCAATCAGAATTCATCTCACGTTGTCACTGAGGCCTCTCCTAATCACTTCACTCACTACTGCAGTTGTCTCCTTTCCTCTCCACTCCCAGTCCTCCTTACCCTGATCTAATTTTTCTCTTAAGCTCCATGAGGGCTATCTTTTCTGTTCACTGCTGCATACCAGCACCTAGAACACCTATATAAATGAAAGCTCCATAAACATTTACTGAGTGAAAAAAATGGATGATTTTACTAATCAAATCTGCATATGAATATAAATTTATGTCTGTAAAACCACTTAGAATGGGCAGAGAGGATAAAAGCTAAAAACACTCTGAAGTTGAAGAGTAAATTATATTCTGAGAGAGTACCCAGAGGAAAATGGTCTATAGAGCCTGTAGAACTAAAAGTCCAGAAAAGGCAAGTGAGAGGGAAGACTGGAAAAACAGGATCTCTACCTCAGGTGAAGGGCAGGTCTGCTGGGAGGGATGGTTCAGGCTTCTTGCATTAATGCCTCCATGCTACACCCAATTGAATGCATAAAAACTTCAAACAAACTCCTCTGAAAATGGGCATCCCCAGAGACATCTTTCATTCCCCCACTCTCATCTTCTCTATGGACTATAAATAATGTCCCTGCAGAACACTCACCTTCTAATATTGAACCCAGAGTGTGTACCCAGTACGGACACCTCTCACTCTTGTCAAAATAAAGCCTACATTTTTCTTGTGGACACAAAGCCAGCACACAAGCAAGCCAGCAGCAACCAAACCCTATACTTATACACTCTCCTTTCTCCCCTCCTGACTCCCTTATGTTCTATATGCCACCAAAGGTGTGAAAGGAGAAGAGATAGTAATAAAGCTACTCAGGGACTCATTAAACTAATTTTTATTATTATTATTATTATTATTATTTTAGACAGAGTCTCCCTCTGTTGCCCAGGCTGGAGTACAGTGGCATAATCCCGGCTCACTGCAAGCTCCGCTTCCCAGGTTCACGCCATTCTCCTGCCTTAGCCTCCGGAGTAGCTGGGACTACAGGTGCCTGCTACCACACCCAACTAATTTTTTACATTTTTAGTAGAGATGGGGTTTCACCATGTTAGCCAGGATGGTCTCGATCTCCCGACCTCGTGATCTGCCCACCTCGGCCTCCCAAAGTGCTGGGATTACAGGCATGAGCCACTGCACCCAGCCTAATTTTTACTTTCAATTCTATCCTTCCCTCTCTTAAAACTCCTCTACAGAAATAAAAGTTTTAAAACAATATTCAAAAGCCAATAAAAGCAAATGTCATGTGAAGCTGAATTTGTGAACTTTCAAACCGCTTCACCTCCAGATTCTCAAATTCTCTTTCTGACCCAGTCACTTAATCCCCCATTTTTCTTTCTTCTTGCTTAAATTGGGCAGGCCCACTACAAGACAGCACAACCCACCACTTAAAATCTTACCCCATTCATCTACCTGCAGAAATCCCACCCATCCTTCAATTCCTGCCTCCAATTCTAAATCCCTTGGGAAGACTGCAGAACTTGGCTTGTTCCCTTTCTTCTTTCCTTTTTCAAGTGCATTGTATGCACTTGACATAATTCCCATAACAGACTTGAGTACCTTCCTTATTCCTATATCCCTTAAGTATGCTGTGCATAATAGCCTTAAACTGAAGTGCTGTAGAGGCCACAACCATAAAGAAAGCGCATTTGGAAATGCATGAAAAAAACAATTCCAAGAAGACAAAAAGGATCTGAAGATTTTATAATGCCTTCACTTACATTGCACTGATACTCTTTCCTATTTAGAACTGAACAGATTTTTCATTAAAAATGAATTTTCATTATTATTATTTTGCTGTATGAAATTAGCTCTTAGAGGCAAACGGTCACATTTTTAAACCCAGAAGTAGTCAATGTATTTTTTGTTTCCAGAAACTTAGAAATGTGAGTAGACTCTGCCTCTGTGCCGATTGCCTTAGAAGAGGCATAGGAGAAGGAATGCAGGGGGATAGCTGCCAACACCCAAGACTCAGCTCTAGCAGGAATGAGCACATCTCAATACAAGGGGGAGGAGATACTTTGGGAGTAAAAGAGCTAAGTTAGTAGGTAAGCCTATAACTTATGGTCCAAACCAGGTCACTTTTGAGAATACAAGGGACACTATTAACAATTCTATCAAGCAACAGTAATAGTTATTAACTGTAACTGACACAAGCAAACTGGGACCTATGGCAATCTGACAAAAAGCCAACGAACCTGAGGCCTCACGGTACAGCAGAAGAAAGACCATTATAGTTCTAAACCAGTTCTAGGTAGCTTAGAATAAATTCCATGATATAGCTGCTTATTGAAAGAGCCATGTAGCATTCTACAATCACAAGAAGGCTAAGCAGAAGAAATAAAAAGGAAAAGAAAATCTTGAAAGTGTTCTTCTCTGCCATCTCGGCAGAGGTAACAACT
This sequence comes from Papio anubis, assembly GCF_008728515.1. NCBI lineage: Eukaryota > Metazoa > Chordata > Mammalia > Primates > Cercopithecidae > Papio > Papio anubis. The sequence goes on along the minus strand of NC_044985.1, from coordinate 67,133,284 downwards.
AAGGAAGGAAGGAGTACGGCCCCATTATCTACCACAACCAAATCAAGGAAAGAATCGTAGAGATACAAAATGATTTCCACATAACCCAAACTGATGCTGGGAATGGCCTTAGAGACAATCTAATCCAGCTTCCAAACACGTATATGAGGTAACAGAGCTGAGTAAAATTAAATCAAACTTTTATGTTCTTAGAAGAGGGTAATTTATAGTTTAATTCATTCATTCTTTCATTTGATAAAAATTTATTGAGTACTCCCAATGTATCAGACAGTAGGATAAGCACTGGGAGGTAAAAAGATAAGTAATACAATCTTGCCTTTGAGGATCTGTATATTTATAGTTTAAATGTACTAACAATATATTTCAAAACTGAATATTGAGTATACCATGGGACTATTGTGTTGATACCACTTGAGAATTCTAGCCAAATGGCAAAAGGAAATGGATTCCTAATAGAGAGAATGTTGGTAAACAGTAACACTAAATGATAACTTTGCTGAGAATTCTTGCAGTTGAAAAAATGTTCATTAATCAATCCCTTTTCTCTGTCTTCTTTTTCTATTCCTTCTCACCTCAGTTTTATTGTGCATCAGCATATTCAAAGCAATGGGAATCAAACTGTAGCTACAATTTTCTTGTGTATATGTACTATAAATATTGGAGTTCAAAATATACTTTTCTAGATTTCCTAGAATCCTGAAGAATACAAATCTAACTTAATTACACCCAGATCTTTCTCTTCTAAAAGAAAAAAGGTCTTCCGTAAAACAAATGAGCCTCTAAAACCACATTGAATCTTTACCATTTATTCATAGAATATCATCATGTAGAAAGATGACCATTATATCAAATTAGTCTAAAGAGAAGATCTTTCTGATTCATTCATCCTTTATAGAATTTACTATAACAATGATAAGGAAAGAGGATTTGAGGACTGAGTGAAACCACTACCCAGAAGAATGATTTCCACATAACCCAAACAAAACATTGTTTAAGCCCACAAATATGGGTGACAGTCTTTCATAGAAGATCATTACAACTATTGAATAAAATGATTTGCCATATCAATAAAGCACCAGAATGCAACATCACGAAAAGTTTTCTTGCTAAAAGTTATGCTGCGACAATTTCCTAAGTTTTTTCCTAAGCTTACTTCTCAATATTGCCAAATTCAAATTTTAAGCAACAGTTTCATTAGTCTTTCATGTTCATAGAAAAAAATGGTTTTGTCTTGAGTACTCAAACAAATGACTTTTTATGTATATGTTAGCAGCTCAATATATAAGAATTATCATGAAAGACTGAAAAAAATAAACTTCCTCAATATTATACTCTAGTAGTCAATAATAATAATAAACTGGTACAAAATTTTAGAGCCTTAAATATTTCCAACCTACATTGATCTTGATGATTTGCATTATGTGAATGCTAAATTAAATAAGGATGATGGGGCATGTGAAAATATATTCAGAAACCCTCACACTACTCCTACTTAGTATGGTATCTTCATAGTAAAAAAGGCATTTAAATATAGCCCAATGCTGAAAATATCCAGATTTCCTCCAGTACATAGGAATAACAATGCTTAAAAAAGAAAAAAGCAAGGAAAAAAAGATTATTAAATAAAATGTAACTACCAAGTCTACATAGTATGATGAAGCACAGATGGAAATGCCAATAATTCTTGTTACCAGGTTCCATACAAATCTGGGGTTTCACAGATTGTAAATGATGAGAAAAAAAATGTAAATCATAAAACAAACTAATTTTTTTATTATTATACTTTAAGTTCTGGGATACATGTGCAGAATGTACAGGTTTGTTACATAGGTATACATGTGCCATGGTGATTTGCTGCACCCATCAACCCTTCATCTACATTAGGTATTTCTCCTAATGCTCTCCCTCCCCTAGCCCTCCATCCTCCCAACAGGCCCCAGTGTGTGATGTTCCCCTCCCTGTGTCCATGTGTTCTCATTGTTCAACTCCCACTTATGAGTGAGAACATGTGGTGTTTGGTTTTCTGTTCCTGTGTTAGTTTGCTGAGAATGATGGTTTCTAGCTTCATCCATGTCACTGCAAAGGACATGAACTCATCCTTTTTAATGGCTGCATAGTATTCCATGGTGTATATGTGCCACATTTTCTTAATCCAGTCTATCGTGATGGGCATTGGGGTTTGTTCCAAGTCTTTGCTATTGTGAATAGTGCTGCAATAAACATACATGTGCATGTAATTTTTTTATTTCACTTTACAATTGTATACTTTAGAAGTGACTGGGCTGGACTGAGACTCTATAATTTGTTTAGCCAGATTTTGCACTAGCCTTCATGCAAAACCATGAAACTCTGTCACAGAATCAGGTTGGCTGCATGGGTTGTTCATTCAGGTATAAGTAAGCAGTACAGCCTATGTTTATAAACATAATCTTTTACATCACTCAGACGTGGGCAAGATCCTGACTTTGTGATTTTGTCCAAGTTAGTCCAAGTTTCTAAACCCCAGTTTCCGTACTTCATAGAGCTGTTGAAGAACAGAATGAAACACATTATGTTAGCTGTTTTTAATTACTTATTAACAGCACTTTTATCCACCATCACTGTGGTAGCAGAATAATGACCTCCCAAAATGTCCACTTCCTAATCCCAGAACCCATAAATGTGCTACCTTACATGGCAAATAGAAATTATGTTTGCAAATGGATTTATGGTTTCTAATCATTTGACCTTAAGATGAGGAGATTATCCTGGATTACCTGGTTGAACTCTATGTAATAACAAGGGTCCTTCCAGTAGAAGAGGGAGGTCAGTAGTCAGAGTCAGAAATTGTGACTACAGAAGAATAGTCATAGAAATTTAATGCTGCAGGCTTTGAAAATGAAGGAAGGAGCCATGAGCCAAAGTATGTAGGCAGCAGCTAGAAGTTAGCAAAGGCAAGGAAGCAAGTTATCCCTTAGAGGTCCCAGAAAGGAATGCACCTCTATCACATCTTGACTTTAGTCTAGTGAGGCCAGAGTCACCTTCTAACCCACAGAACTGTAAGATATAAACTTGGGTTGTTGTAAACCACTACATATGTGGTATTAGAAGGCATACTATTACCCATATGGCAAGAGCTGTGCTAGGTGCTAGAGACAGTAATATGAGTAGGGAACTCTAAGGATACATTTCCCTCTCCAGAAATCCCATTTTATGACCCTGGAATAACTCATTATACTACGTAATACTATGAGTATTGCCTTTAAAGGTTCTATTCCTGGCCAGGCTTGGTGGCTCACGCCTACAATCCCAGCACTTTGGGAGGCTGAGGCGGACCGATCGCTTGAGGTCAGGAGTTCAAGACCAGCCTAGCAAACATGGCAAAACCCCATCTCTACTAAAAATACAAAAGTTAGCCCGCGTGGTGGCAGGTGCCTGTAATCCCAGCTACTCAGGAAGCTGAAGCAGGAGAATCACTTGAAGCTTAGAGGCGGAGGTTGCAGTGAGCCAAGATCGCGCCATTGCACTCCAGCCTGGGCGACAAGAGGGAGACTTCGTCTCAAAAAAAAAAAGAAAAAAAAAGTAATATTCCTATAGTCTAAACTAAGATAATTTATTTTTAAAAAGAAAAAACAATTATGTGGCATTTTACAGACCCATATCTTGTTCACCTTTTACAGGATAAGCAGCTTCAAACAGAAACTTTGGCTCATATGAGGCCTTTCACAGAGATGGCGAGTTGCCTGCCAAAATCCTGGCTATCTTTTTACCTTACTCCTATACTATTGGGATAGAAATGTTTACAGTTAAAAATCTAAATTTCTATGCTTCCCTTACAATGAGATGTAAGCTAAAGTCTTAAGGCTGAACTATTAGGAAAGTTCTCTTAAGCAGATTACTTAAGTGGCAAACACCCTTACTCCCTTTTCTCCTTCTTTCTGCCTGGAACAAAATGGAAATTTTGTGACCATGAGAAGAGAAACCAATTAAGATCGAAAACAATGCTAAAAATCAAGAGAGAACCCAAGGATAGAAACCATGTACTACAGAAGTGGGTGAAGAGAGATTGAAGGAGCCTGAGATGATGTGATATTGTATGGACACGGGACTGCCTATTTCTTGAATCCTTTTACATGAGGAAAAGACAAATTCTAAATTCCAACCAAAAGCAATTCCTAATACCTGACCTAATGCTCCCTTCCCTAATTTTTGAGTGAAGTTTCTTTTAAAATCAATTGGAATTTAACACTTAAAGGAGGTCACTAAATGGTGCTGGAATAACCGGAGAGCTGCATACAAAACAAAACAAAACAAAAAATATATATAAACATAACCTTACATCCTTCACAAAAATTAACTCAAAGTGAATGACAGACCTAAATGTAAAACATAAAATGGTAAAACTCTTAGAAAATAACATAAGAGAAGATCTGCATGACCTAGGGTTTGGCGATCACTTTTTAGATACAGCACCAAAGGCATGATCTATGAAAGGAGAATTGATAAACTGAACATCATTAAAATTAACAAATTCTACTCTGCAAAAGACACTGTCAGGAGAATAGCAAGAGAAGCCACATATTGGGAGCAAATATTTGCAAAAGACATGCCTAATAAAAGATTGTTACACAAAGTATACAAAGAACTCCTAAAACTCAACAATAAGGAAAGAACCAACCTGATTAAAAAATGGGCCAAAGACCCTAATAGACATCTCACCAAGGAGGGTGAGGCAAGTTAGCATATAAAAAGATGCTTCACACGTCAATTGTCGTCAGGAAAATGCAAATTATAACAACGAGATATCACTACACATCTATTAGAATGGCTAACATCCAGAACACTAACACCACCAAAGGCTGACAAGAATGTGGAGCAACAGGAACTCCTACTCACTGCTGGTGGGAATGCAAAATAGAACAGCCACTTTGGAAAACAGTCTAGCAAGTTCTTTCAAAACTAACATATTCTTACCATATGATCCAGCAATCACACTCCTTGGTATTTACCCTAAGGAGTTGAAAACTTACATCCACACAAAAAACCAGCACACAGATGTTATAGCAGTTTCATTCATAATTGCCAAAACTGGAAGCAACCAAGGTGTCCTTAAGTAGATAAATTGATAAATAAACTATGATACATCGATACAACAGAATATTATTTAGTGCTAAAAAGAAATGAGCTACCACACTATGAAAGACATGAAGGAAACTTAAATGCATACTACTAAGTGAAAGAAGCCAGTCTGAAAAGTCTCTATACTCTATGATTCCAAAGATACGACATCCTGAAAAAGGTAAAACTATGAAGGCAGTGAAAAGATCAGTGGTTGCCAGGGAGTGGGGTAGGGGTAGAGAGGGATGAATAGGTAGAGCATGGAGGATTTTTAGGGTAGTGAAGCTACTCTGTATGATGCTATAATGATAAACAGAACCCAAAGGTTTTGAGATTCCCTTGCTAACCTGAGATTATAGTACCAGAACAGCAAGCAATATTGCCCTAACAGGAAATGAGGGGGAACTGGATATGGGAAGTACCCTGTGTGCCTTTCTCAGGATGCTTTTACCTGGAGAAGGGCCTAATCTCTAATTGTTCAATCTGCAACCAGGGTATCCTTCATATGGGAAACTTGTTTACACTGGCAGATGCCCTTGTGGCTTTTGTCTGACCCATGTCCAGTTTGCATCTGCCTGACCATCACTCTGGCTGTGACAGACCAATCTTGCATTCTTCCCAGAGTCCCAGAGAAAATCCATCCTTGGGTAGCCTTTGTTCATCAGATGGAAGGTGCCAATTACAGTACACCACCACAGTAGGAAATCAGTTGAAAGATTTTTACTTACAGATCCTGGGCAAGGAAGCTATAATGAGTTGGGAGGGCACTCTTCTATCTTTGGGTCATGTGAGGCAAGAATGAAGAGTTAGAGAGAGAGAGCACAGGTGCACATGGCAATTAGCAGTATATATGAAGGAATAGGGTGTAGGGTGCTTCAAGTTTGCAGACAAGTGCCCTGGATGGTCACTTTAAAGGTAGCAGAGGAAAAGCAGGAGCCCAGTCTGCTAGGCGGGGAAGATGTCTCAAAGTTCTTATCTTTGGCCAGGACTTGAGTCATTTTTATGTGGTTTAGCACAAGAAATTCTGTTGAGGATGACTGAACTCTGCTGCTAAGAAAGTTAAACCTGTATTCAAACTGGATGCGCAGGCAGCATAAAATTGTAAGAATTCACACTACAGCATGTCATTATAGATTTTTCCAAACTCATAAAATGTATAACAGCAAGGAAGAACTCTAATTTAAAGGATGGACTTTAAGTGATTATTGTATGCCAGTGTAGGTTCATCAGTCGTAACAATCGTTAACATTCTCGGGTGGGAGATGTTGAAAATGATGGCGGTGGCTATGCATGCATGGTTGGGGGTGTAACATGGAAAATCTCTGTACCTTCTGCTAGAGTTTGCTATGTACCTAATACTACTCTAAAAAGGAAAGCTTATTATTTTTTTTAAAAAGACCACTAGCTCCTTCCCCTGAAGCTCTGGAAACTAAAAATATGAACTGTCTACCTCTTAACTTAGACTTCCTGAGTCTCCAGAACTCTTACTTTCAATAAATAGTCAGCATTCTCATAAATATTTACTTACAAATGTAACCATTTTTAAGTGTCCTTTGTACATTCCTGTGACTAAACAGAGCAACAATGAATAATATATGTTATTACCTTGGAAGGAACTCTAATGAAGAGCTAAATAGGTTTTCTAGTATTGCTGCTGCTTATCAGGAAGTTTGGGAGGTGTTAAGTCTTTCTGTTTGTTTAAAAACTCTAGACTCTAGCACAGGATGTAGAAGTCAATGTTCTAGGAATCCAGATTTCCACCCATAAAAGTGTTGTAGTGTAAAGGCCTGACTACTTTCTATAACAGCAATTCGACACTTGCTGTAAAGAAAAAATCATTATAATCAGTTCACAGTAAGACACCGAAGAACAGCCAGAGGCAAGAAAAATGCGTGGACCTCAAAAATAGGTTTAAGGAAGCTGAATCACAAAGCAGAATTCTGTATAACTTTTTCTCCTAGATTTTTCCCTTGTTAATACAAAAGATTTATGATGAAAAGAATCAGTCTCTCATTCAACTCCTCCCCTTCAACAGATATGCTCCCCAGGGATAATATATCTTAACTGTTCCAGTTTCTATGGGGTTTTGTGGCTATCTCCATAAGTAATAAGTTTGTTTTATTGTCCTGACTTACTAACTTTAGTTGGTATCTACTGACTGTCATGAATATAAAATGTGAGACGTTTATTTACCTTTCTCCCTCCTCCTCTCCTTCTCTTCTCAGTGTTGGATATTTATATTGTTATTTTTAGATTTGTATTGGTTAGCTGTTAACTATAAATAACATTTTCATTACACTGACTTTCCACAAGAGCTCTTGAACACACATTGTAACACAAGCACAGTAACACGCAAACATATTTTCTTTGCTTCTCATTAAGTTGATTCTGAAAGATGAAAATCAATAAACTCAACCATAATGACTATGTAAATTTGCTCTAATATTATGCTAGAAATATCAAAGACTCTTCACAGGTCCCATTACCTGACTCTGAATAACATATGCATTTTGCCTAAAAGAATCAATTCAATAAACATTTATTTTGTACCTACCACACACCAGTTAGACCAAATATGATGGATAAAAATGTGAAAGAGAAATAAATGTGTTCTTGTACAAAGACAACTATGATGCAGGCAGAAAGTTATGAGGAGATCTGGAAAATAGTAAGTTGTAAATGCTGACTCACACACCTTTTAAAAACCTTTTAATTTATTGCAGCACTATTCACAATAGCAAAGACTTGGAACCAACCCAAATGTCCATCACGATAGACTGGATTAAGAAAATGTAGCACATATACACCATGGAATACTATGCAGCCATAAAAAAGGATGAGTTCATGTCCTTTGTAGCGACATGGATGAAGCTGGAAATGATCATTCTGAGCAAACTATCGCAAGGACAGAAAACCAAACACCACATGTCCTCACTCATAGGTGGGAATTGAACAATGAGAACACTTGGATACAGGAAGGGAAACATCACACACCAGGACCTGTTGTGGGGTGGGGGGCTGAGGGAGGGATAGCATTAGGAGAAATACCTAATGTAAATGACAAGTTAATGGATACAGCAAACCAATACGACACATGTATACATATGTAAGAAACCTGCACGTTGTGCACATGTACCCTAGAAATTAAAGTATAATTTAAAAAAAATTGGTATATTAATTATTAGGATGCATTGAATCATGCAGCAAACATTTAAGTACCTATTATGTACCAGGTACTACATAGGACATTGTAGAAAAACTGGTGAACCAAAATGAACATGCTGCTGTGAACCTGTAAGGAAAAATATATTGTAAGATCATAATAGAAGTGGATATGATTTAGTCTTGAGAGAATTAAGGCAGACTTGAGAGTAGGAAAATTGTGGTAAGATTTAAAGGAAATAAAATCCAAGCTATGTAGAGAGGCAGAATGGCACGGACGGTAGCATTCTGGATGGAGTAAACAACATGCCTAAGCCCTTAGGATTGCCCACCAGGCAAATAGGAGAAAATCAGGTGACTGAAACCCAGAACACAAGGGAAAATGCAAATTGTTTGATGCCTTATAGGTGGAATATAAGTAGATACACAATTAAAACAGATATGATATATATATTTATGTGTGTGTGCATGTACTTTTAATTTTATATGCATGTAATACAACTTTTAAATGATACATTATCATACAAAGTAATTTTGATATACATTCCTATATATATTATACATTTAAAGAATGAAATTTTAATTTTTCCAATTCTACGGATTGCTAAAATAATAAATCCTTTCTCTACCAGAATAATTGTATTAGCAAACTATAAGAATTTATATACCCCATGCATAAAGTTTAAGTCGCTCCTTCCAAAAGTTTTCAGCCACATGTCTACTGTAACTGGAAAGACAAAGGTGACTTTTGTAATGGCCACACTGGTGAAATTACTCTCTGCTTTGCATTTCCTGCTGTTCTTTCTTAACCTCTCCCCTTTGTTTTTCCAAACACAGAATGCTCTTATAAACTTTATTGTTCTGTGAGACCCATTTCCTAGAAGAGTATCTTCTCAATGATACTTTTGACTTATTAACAAAATCAATTAAGTGGGTCAATTTTTAAAATGTAATAGTACAGAAAAAACAGTGCATTATACATAACAATGGAAAGTGTTGTTTCTGAAACTTTTGTTTTAGCTACACACACACACACACACACAAAATGGGTCAATAGAAAAAATGCATGTCTTATTCTCAGTCAAAAATATATGAGAAACGCTATTCTAGAAACTTCTAGGCTGTAGAAGTATTATTTACACCCGTGGGAATATTTTGTTCCAATGTATGATTGAACATTTTTAGCACAGAAACATTTTCATCATCAAGCACAACAATTAAAATTGAGTAAATAACTACACAACTTGTAGAATTCAGACAGAATTGAGCCTTGTTAAGACAGAATTCTATAAAAGGTGCAACTTTGGTGATTGTACATACTCCAAACCTCTGATCTTGCCTAGAACAGGTAGGTAGCATTCACCAGATTTGGCAACTACCTGTAATAATTCTTAACATAGTTAGTTAACTTACCTATAGAACTACAAAAGTTAAATCTCATTCAATGATATGCCCTTTAACATTCATATTGATATACAATAAAATATAAAGAATATATGACAGTTCTCATGTTAGATTCCAATTATAACCCGCTAAGAAACTGTCAATAACTTCTAATGTATGTATAAAGGAAATTTCTGATTAATTTTCAGTATTCTTATCCACGTCCTACTTTGAAGAAGTTTCTCAAGTGATAAGACTTTAATCATTTGGTGAGTACTATTCCTTGACTTACTGCATTACCAGAGAAGGACCTTTCATGGACTAATGAGAATGTGCCATAAACCAAGGAATACAATTAAGTCTGTGCGTGTGAAGTTGTTTTTTGTTTTGTTTTATTTTGGTTTTTTTTTTTAAAAAAAAAAGGCCGGGTGCGGTGGCTCACGCCTGTAATCCCAGCGCTTTAGGAGGCCGAGGCGGGCGGATCACGAGGTCAGGAGATTGAGACCATCCTGGCTAACACAGTGAAACCCCGTCTCTACTAAAAGAAAAAAATACAAAACAATTAGCCGGGCGAGGCGGCGGGCGCCTGTAGTCCCAGCTAATCGGGAGGCTGAGGCAGGAGAATGGCGTGAACCCAGGAGGCGGAGCTTGCAGTGAGCTGAGATCGCGCCACTACACTCCAGCCTCGGCGACAGAGCGAGACTCTGTCTCAAAAAATAAATAAATAAAATAAAATAAAATAAAGTCGGGGGGAGCATAAACATTGCTTCCTACCTCGAGACTTAACAATTATTAAAAATTAATAAAGAAGGAGAATTTTCGAGTAGTACAGAATTTCGTTATAGGGAAACCATACTAGGTAAGAGGAATAAGAAGACTATTCAAGCTTTCTAAAGCAGTAAATTTTTTTCATAAAGTTCTATATGAGCAAACATTTAATTTGACCTACTTCTAGAATTGTTTTGTATTGAATGTGTGCACTTACGGTGCTTTAAAATTAGTATTCTTTTAGTAACAATAAGTTATTTAAATATTTCAGAATCTAAATCAGAAGACTGTAAGAGGAAAAATTACCAACTAAGAAGCAGGGTGAGCAGGTTTTGAAACCTCATAGTCATGCCTTTAGGAAGAAGCAGGGTAATTTAACTGGAAAGGAGGCTGGTTGAAGGGAGATCAATATGTAATTTTAGCTAGATCGCTTCCCTATTGTCCTTCGGGCGAATGCCAAAGAAGCTCTCTGCCAGGCTTGGGACAATGGGTCAAACCAGAAACATTGCTTTGTACCTGAAAGAGAAAATGAAGCTGGTACAGACAGTATGCTGAGACAGTCTGAGATTCCATTAGAGTGGCAGTCATGAATACGGTGAGATGCAATTTCTGTGGCTACGAGATAGTTTCACCATCACCAAGTCTCCCTAGACAACATCACTGATGCGTTTATGATGAAACTTCTCATTTTCTGTTATGTTTTGACTCTTGGACCTTAAAGTAAATTAATCTTTTATCAGTTCCATACTTCATTGTGTGTCATGATTTGGAAGAGATAATAAAATACCGGCTGGCGCTGCCCCCAGAAAGGACCCTGAACCTGCCTTATTTCAGGAAACTGTACTTAAGGGAATTGATTTACCTGCCAAGTCCACTATAAAGAAAGGAATTGTCTGGAAGCAAAGCAGAACCAGAAAATTAGGATTTCTTGTCTAAATGTAGACACCATCCTCAAAGACTGGGAGGTGGAAAAATAAGGTAATGTTATCAAATTCAGAAAAGTAGGAATTAAAAATTATCAATGCATTCTTAAATGTTATTATTTTAAAACATTTTTTCATTGTTGATTTTGCCTTCCATTTCTAGGCATGAAACTTCACACTATGTAAAATTCCATAGATTCTTTGGAGAGAAAAATAGCATTTTAAAATAAGTCTCCTCAAGTTCACAGTTTATATTACTGGTAAGGGTGTGTGTGTGTGTGTTTGTGTGTGTATGTGTGTATAAGGATCAGGTACATCATTATCTAAAAATCATTTTTCTTTTTTTACTTTAAGTTCTGGGGTACATGTCCTGAAAGTGCAGGTTTGTTACATAGGTATATATGTGCCATGGTGGTTTGCTGCACGTATCAATCCATCATCTAGGTTTTAAACCCACATGCATTAGCTATTTCCTAATGATCTCCCTTTTCTTGCCCCACACCCCCTGACAGGCCCAGGTATGTGATGTTCCCCTTTCTATGTCCATGTGTTCTCATTGTTCAACTCCCACCTATGAGTGAGAATATGCAGTGTTTGGTATTCTGTTCCTGTGTTAGTTTGCTGAAGATGATGGTTTCTAGCTTCATCCATGTCCCTGAAAACACATAAACTCATTATTTTTTATGACTGCATAGTATTCCATGGTATATCTATGCCACATTTTCTTTATCAAATCTATCATTGATGGGTATTTGGGGTGGTTCCAAGTCTTTGCTATTGTAAATAGTGCTGCAATAAACATATGTGTGCATGTGTCTTTATAGCAGAATGATTTATATTCATTTGGGTATATCCCCAGTAATTGAATTGCTGGGTCAAGTAGTAATTCTGCTTCTAGATCCTTGAGGAATTGCCACACTGTGTTCCACAATGGTTGAATTAATTTACACTCCCATCAACAGAGTAAAAGCGTTCCTATTTCTCCACATTCTCTCCAGCATCTGTTGTTTCCTGACTTTATAATGATAGCCATTCTAACTGGCATGAGATGGTATCTCATTGTGGTTTTGATTTGCATTTCTCTAATGACCAGTGATTATGAGCTTTTTTTCATATGTTGGTTGGCTGCATAATTATGTATTCCTTTGAGAAGTGTCTGTTCATATCCTTTGCCAACTTGTTGAGGGGGTTGTTTCTTGTAAATTTGTTTAAGTTTCTTGTAGATTCTGGATATTAGCCCTTTGTCCGATGGATAGATTGCAAAAATTTTCTCACGTTCTGTAGGTTGCATGTTCACTCTGATGATAGTTTCTTCGGCTGCACAGAAGCTCGTTAGTTTAATTAGATCACATCTGTCAATTATGGCTTTTGTTGCAAATGCTTTTAGTGTTTCAGTTATGAAGTCTTTGGCCATGCCTATGTCCTGAATGGAAGTGCCTAGGTTTTCTTCTAGGGTTTTAATGGTTTTAGGTTTTCTGTTTAAGTCTTTACTCCATCTTGAGTTAATTTCTGTATAAGGTGTAAAGAAGGGGTCCAGTTTTCATTTTCTCCATATGGCTAACCAGTTTTCCCAACACCATTTATTAAATAAGAAGTCCTTTCCCCATTGCTTGTTTTTGTCAGGTTTGTCAAAGATCAGATGATTGTACATGTGTAGTGTTATTTCCAAGGCCTCTGTTCTGTTCCATTGGTCGATATATATGTTGTGGTACCAGTACTGTGCTGTTTCGGTTACTGTGGCTTTGTAGTATAGTTTGAAGTCAGGTAGCATGATGCCTCCAGCTTTGTTCTTTTTGCTTAGGATTGTCTTGGCTATACGTGCTCTTTTTTGGTTCCATATGAAATTTAAAGTAGTTTTGCTCTAATCTGTGAAGAAAGTCAGTGGTAGCTTGATGGGAATAGCGTTGAATCTATAAATTCCTTTGGGCATTATGGCCATTTTCATGATATTGATTCTTTCTATCCATGAGCATGGAATGTTTTTCCATTTATTTGTATCCTCTCTTATTTCCTTGAGCAGTGGTTTGTAGTTCTCCTTGAAGAGGGTCCTTCACATCCCTTGTAAGTTGTATTCTAGGTATTTTATTCTCTTTGCAGCAATTGTGAATGGGAGTTCACTCATGATTTGGCTCTCTGCTTCTCTACTATTGTTGTATAGGAATGCTTGTGATTTTTGCACATTGATTTTGTATCCTGAGATTTGCTGAAGTTGCTTATCAGCTTACGGAGTTTTGGGGTTCAGACGATGGAATTTTAAAAATATACAATCATGTCATCTGCAAACAGAGGCAATTTGACTTCTTCTCCTCCTATTTGAATACCCTTTATTTCTTTCTCTTTCCTGATTGCCCTGGCCAGAACTTCCAATACTATGTTAAATAGGAGTGGTGAGAGAGGGCATCCTTGTCTTGTGCCAGTTCTCCAAGGGACTGCTTCCAGTTTTTGCCCATTCAGTATGAATATTGGATATGGGTTTGTCATAAATAGCCCTCATTATTTGAGATATGTTCCATTAATAACTAGTTTATTGAGAGTTTTTAGCATGAAGCAGTGTTGAATTTTAGCGGTGTTGAATTTTACCAGTGGCCTTTTCTGCACCTATTGAGATAATCATGTGGTTTTTGTCATTGGTTCTGTTTATGTGATGGATTACATTTATTGATTTGTGTGTTGACCCAACCTTGTATCCCAGAAATGAAACCAACCTGATCGTGGTGGATAAGCTTTTTGATATCCTGCTGGATTTAGTTTGCCAGTATTTTATGAAATTTTCTTTTGTTGTGTCTCTGCCAGATTTTGGAATCAGGATGATGCTGGCCTCATAAAATGAGTTAGGGAGGATTCCCTCTTTTTCTATTGTTTGGAATGGTTTCAGAAGGAATGGCACCAGCTCCTCTTTGTATGTCTTGTAGAATTTGGCTGTGAATCTGTCTGGTCCTGGGGATTTTTGGTTGGTAGGCTATTAATTACTGCCTTGATTTCAGAACTTGTTATTGGTCTATTCAGGGATTCAACTTCTTCCTGGTTTAGTCTTGGGAGGGTATATGTGTCCAGGAATGTATTCATTTCTTCTAGATTTTCTAGTTTATTTGCATAGAGATGTTTATAGTATTCTCTGATGGTAGTTTGTATTTCTGTGGAATCAGTGGTGATATCCCCTTTATAATTTTTTATTGTGTCAATTTGATTCTTCTCTTTTCTTATTAGCCTGACTAGCAGTCTATTTTGTTAATCTTTTCAAAAACCCAACTCCTGAATTCATTGATTTTTTTGAAGGGTTTTTGTGTCTCTATCTCCTTCTGATCTGATCTTAGTTATTTCTTCTCTTCTGCTAGGTTTTGAATTTGTTTGCTCTTGTTTCTCTTGTTCTTTTAATTGTAATGTTAGGGTGTTGATTTTAGATCTTTTCTGCTTTCTGATGTGGGCATTTATTGCTATAAATTTCCCTCTCAAGAGTGCTTTAGCTGTGTCCCAGAGATTCTGGTACATTGTCTCTTTGTTCTCATTGGTTTCAAAGAACTTCTGATTTCTGCCTTCATTTCGTTATTTACCCAGTAGTCATTCAGGAGCAGGTTGTTTAGTTTCCATGTAGTTATGCAGTTTTGAGTGAGTTTCTTAATCCTGAGTTCTAATTTGATTACACTGTGGTCTGAGAGACTGTTTGTTATGATGTCCATTGTTTTGCATATGCTGAGGAGTGTTTTACTTCCAATCATGTGGTCGATTTTAGAATAAGTGCTATGTGGTGCTGAAAGAAATGTATATTCTGTTGATTCGGGGTAGAGAGTTCTGTAGATATTTATTAGGTGCACTTGGTCCGGAGCTGAGTTTAAGTCCTGAATATCCTTGTTAATTTTCTGTCTTATTGATCTAATATTGAAAGTGAGGTGTTAAAGTCTCCCACTATTATTATGTGGGTGTCTAAGTCTCTTTGTAGGTCTCTAAGAACTTGGTTTATGAATCTGGGTGCTCCTGTACTGGGTGCATATACATTTAGAACAGTTAGCTCTTCTTGTTGCACTGATCCCTTTACAATGATGGGTCTTGACTTTTTATACAATTTATCAGTTCGTGTCTTTTAATTGGGGCATTTAGCCAATTTACATTTAAGGTTAACGTTATGTGTGAATTTGATTTTGTCATCATGATGCTATTTTTTGTTGTTGTTGTTATTTTGCACGTTAGTTGATGCAGTTTCTTCATAGTGTTGTTGGTCTTTATATTTTGGTGTGTTTTTGCAGTTGCTGATACCGGTTTTTCCTTTCCATATTTAGTGCTTCCTTCAGGAGCTCTTGTAAGGCAGGCCTGGTGGTGCCCAAATCCCTCAGCATTTGCTTGTCTGTAAAGGATTTTATTTATCCTTCACTTATGAAGCTTAGTTTGGCTGGATATGAAATTCTGGGTTGAGAATTCTTTTCTTTAATAATGTTGAATATTGGCCCCCCACTCTTTTCTGGCTTGTGGGGTTTTGCAGAGAGATCCACTGTTATTCTGATGGGCTTCTCTTTGTGAGTTACCTGACTTTTCTCTCTGGCTGTCCTTAACATTTTTTCCTTAGTTTCAACCTTTGAGAATCTGATGATTATGTATCTTGGGGTTGCTCTTCTTGAGGAATATCTATTGGTGTTCTCTGTATTTCCTGAATTTGAATGTTGCCCTCTTTTGCTAGGTTGGGGAAGTTTTCCTGGATAATATCCTGAAGTGTGTTTTTTAACTTGGTTCCATTCTCCCTGTCACTTTCAGGTACACCAGTCAATCGTAGGTTTGGTCTTTTCACATAGTCCCATATTTCTTGGCTTTGTTCCTTTTTATTTTTTTCTCTAATCTTGTCTTAATTTATTTCATTATTTCATTATGCCTTATTTCATTATTTCATTAAGTTGATCTTCAATCACTGATATCCTTTCTTCCACTTGATCGATTCGGCTATTAATATTTGTGTTTGCTTCACGAAGTTCTCATGCTGTGTTTTTCAGCTCCATCCAGTCAGTTATGTCCTTCTCTAAACTGGTTATTCTAGTTTGCAGTTCCTGTAACCTTTTATCAAGGTTCTTAGCTTCCTTGCATTGAGTTAGAAAATGTTTCTTTAGCTCAGAGGAGTTTGTTATTACCCCTCTTCTGAAGCCCACTTTTGTCAATTCATCAAACTCATTCTCTGTCCAGTTTTGTACCCTTCCTGGAGAGGAGTTTTGATCATTTGGAGGAGAAGAGGCATTCTGGTTTTTGGAATTTTTAGCATTTTTGCACTTTTTTTAACTCATGTTTGTGGATTTACTTACCTTTGATCTTTGAGACTGATGACCTTTGGATGGGGTTTCTGTTGGGGGATGGGGTTCATTTTTGTTGATATTGATGCTATTGCTTTCTGTTTGTTCATTTTTCTTCTAACAGTCAGGCTCCTCCTCTGCCGGTCTGCTGCAGTTTGCTGGAGGTCCACTCCAGATCCTATTTGCCTGGGTATCACCAGCAGACGCTGCAGAACAGCAAAGATTGCTGCCTGCTCCTTCCTGTGGAAGTTTTGTCCCAGAGGGGCACCGGCCTGATTCCAGCTGGAGCTCTTCTGTATGAGGTGTCCGTCAACCCCTATTGGGAGATCTCTCCCAGTCAGGACGCACAAGGGTCAGGGACCCACTTCAGGAGGCAGTCTGTCCCTTAGCAGAGCTCAAGTGCTGTTCTGGGAGAATCCTCCTTGTCAGGATCCACTGCTTTCTTCAGAACTGGCAGACAGGAACATTTAAATCTGATGAAGCTGCCCCCACAGCCACCCCTTCCCCCAGCTGCTCTGTCACAGGAAGATGGGAGTTTTATCTATAAGCCCCTGACTGGAACTGCTGCCTTTGTTTCAGAGATGCCCTGCCCAGTGAAGAGGAATCTAGAGAGGTAGTCTGACCACAGCTGCTTTGCCTCATTTTGTTGAGTTCCACCCAGTCCGAACTTCCAGGCCTTTTTCATGCCGTCAGGGGGAAAACTGCCTATTCAAGCCTCAGTAATGGCAGACGCCCCTCCCCCCGCCAAGCTCAATCATCCCAGGTCGACTTCAGACTGCTGTGCTGGCAGTGAGAATTTCAAGCCAGTGGATCTTAGTTTGCTGGGCTCTGTGGGAGTGAGACTCACTGAGGGAGACCACTTAGCTCCCTGGCTTCAGTCCCCTTTCCAGGGAAGTGAATGGTTCTGTCCCACTGGGGTTCCAGGTACCAATGGGGTACAAAAATAAAACTCCTGCAGCTAGCTAGGTATCTGCCCAAACAACTGCCCAGTTTTGTACTTGAAACCCAGGGTCCTGGTGGTGTAGGCGCACAAGGAATCTCCCGGTCTGCGGATTGCAAAAACTATGGGAAAAGCATAGTATCTGGGCTGGATAGGACAGTCCCCTCATGGCTTCCCTTGGCTGGGAAAGGGAGGTCCCCTGTTCCTTGCACTTCTTGACTGAAGCGATGCCTCACCCTGCTTTTCTGCTCACCCTCCTTGGGCTGCACCCACCACCTAACCAGTCCCTGTGAGATGAACAGGGTACCTCACTTGGAAATGCAGAAATCACCTGCCTTCTGCACAGCACCTTTGACTTTGGGGCATACCTTTAAATCTAAAACTTTTAGCCCTAGCATTTTAGTGATTATCCTACTGTTCAAATTTATTTCCACCCACTGACCCCCAAAAAATATTTCCTCTATATTGAGAAAGTTTTCCAAATATATGTATTTTGATTGATAGTCAAGGATTTTACCTCTATTTAGACATATATTAGGAGAAAGGATACTATGAAAGAGAATTAGAAAGCTAGGGAAAGACTTGGGCAAATCTGTGCATCTTAAACTGGAAACATTCAACCCCATCGACCTATCCATATGTAAAATTTTTATGCAGTCAATTACCTTCAGAAATACACTTATTATGGAACCATCTTTTAATTTATTTTTAACATTTAAATCTGCCAAACATCATGGCTGTTGCTGAATGCAATTTCAAAATAGCCTTTTGTAACCAAAAATAAATAAATCAAGAATGATAAATTACTAAGTAATAAAAAGGGTTACTTCCCCTTGGGTAAGTTGTATTGAGGACATTGTTGGTTGCATCCATTTTCCCTTTCCTAATTTAATATCTGTTCAGGTATCCACTCTTAGACTACATCACTGGTGAACTTCAAGGGAAATTGATCATACTAATCATTTCAAAGATGGCTGTGACTTGCCCAAGGTAATCCAGTTTCTTGCTATAACTGGTTCAGGAAACCAGGCCTTAGCCAATCTGCCCATAGCATTCCTTTGATTACAGGTTATTAATTAAATGATTAGGCCAGTGAGATGTGAAGGTTAATTTACTGGACAACATAGAAGTAAAGTTTCCCTGTCAAGAGAAAGTCAAAAGAGATAGGCTCTGTATTAGTTGTTTATGGATGTGAGGTCCAGTACTACTGCAACCATCTTGTGAAAAGACAGAGATGAAATCAACACAAAAAGAATGAAATTACCAAGAATATCTGAGCCAATCAGACCAAGTTCTAGTTAAACCAAGCCTTACTACCACCATACTTAGGAATATTTTCAGGTTTTTGTGGGCCTGTTTGAGTTGGGTTTTATATTACTTAAAATACTCTAACTAATACAATAAATAGAATTATCTTCCATAATTAAGACAATTATAGAACAGCATGTTTCACTTTTTGCTTTTATGCTAGGAAATTAGAGTCATACTTAAAATTCAACCACAAAAATTACATATCCTTCCACGGCCTGCATTTTTAGTCTCATTTTAACAAGGTCCAGTTTTGTCACCTATGTTTCTCTTGGTTCTTGTCATGATTATTTGTATTCACATGTATCAACTTAAAAAAAAATTATTGCAAACCACCACAGATTACAGAATAAGTTGAGGCATAAATAAACTAACAAAGTAAAAAAATGAATTAACAAAAAAAAAAGTGGAACTTTCTCAGAAGGTCCATGGCACAAACACAAGCAAGAAAAATTGAAGAAATGATTAAATATATTTTACAAAGCAGAAATTTTTTATTATAGAAAGTGTTGTTCTGTTCATTTTCCAGATAAATGGAACTCATTGTTATATCTTTATATAACCAACCAGAAGAAACAAGAATTGTTTTTATATGATTTTTAATGATTTAAATAGAATTCAAATTGCAAAATAACAGAATTGATAGCCTAAGAATTATTGCAAAGTGCTTCATGTCATGCAGCTCATTTTATTTTTTCTGACTCAGGCCATTTCACTTCACTAATCTAATTAATTTGTACTAAAATATGTCACTCCTGTTGCATTAAATTTTACATTAAAATCATTTGCCTGCCAAAGGATATTTTTCTCTAGAATTGGGTTTATGGAATGAATGCATATTGCCTATTACACATTTTCACCATTTTGATGAACATTTGATTACTTTCCATAAGTATCTATAGCATGGATATCATAGTGTATTTCACACCTAAAAATACATATCAAATATTTAATGAGAGTACTACAAACAAAAGTTTAATACATATGTATATATACTCTTTTAAAAGATATATATACTTTTATATCTTGTATGTAAGCCTGATGGAAAAGGAATCAACCCTGATTGGTTTCACCTCTCCTTCTTTATGTTGTAAATCCAAATTGTATTTCTTTAGGAGCTAAACCATAAAAAGCAAGACATACTGTCAACCAGACAGGCAGGAAATGCTTGCTAATCTTTGTTAGTAAGGGCCAGTAATTATAATTTCTTTAAAAAAAAAAGTGGAAAAAATCTTTGATGCTGTTTTGGCATATGAATGGTTTACAAATCACAGAATGATTGAGTTGATTTTGGAAATGACAGGAAAGTGTGTTGAAGAATGAAAGAAAACAAGCCCTCCCTGCCCCACTGAGGGCACAAACTTCCACCATCAGAGCTTCCTTCTTCAATGCATATTGCTTTCATCACTAAGACTCTTGGGATGATCACTTCAATTTTCAGTTGTTAGAACCATGAAAAGAAGTCTCGGTAAGGGAAGAAAACAGTAGTGAGGAACTGGACAGCAAAATGGAAACACCATAAGCTTTGCCTGTTTCCTACTTTAGCCCAGGCCAGCTGAGAAGTGTACACACACAGGTCACTGCAGACTTCTTCAGCCAGTCTATCTAAGTCATCCACATGTGCTGAAGGCTTAACAACTAGACAGACCTCAGAGTTTCTGGGCAACCTTATGACCTTACTGTCACTGCTCTATTTGTACGGCTCATTGTAAATCATATCATTGTTATGTGGTTGTATGAAATCATTTACAAAGCTGAATCCATGAAAATTTTCTAACATTTTCGGAATACGACAATTATAAATACAAAATTAAATATAAGCACTATTAAAATCTGCAACCCTTATCAAAATATATCTAGAAATAATTTGCATTTAGTGACAGCCATATATTTATGTTACATGACGTGTATATATATTAGTGACAGCCATATATCTATTATGTGTGTATATATATATAAAATTTGTGTATATATATATTAGTGACAGCCATATATATATTACATGACGGCACATGAACTGACCCATAAACTGGGTAGAATTACAAGACAAACTTAGATTTGTTGCCGCTTATCAATCAGACACTTATGTAAGGAACTATGCAGTTCTGGGCACTTCTGGTTCTGTGTATTCCCACCCCCACTTCCTATTACCAGGATGCTCTTTGGTAGCTTCATATACATGAGGAAGCCTTACACAGTCATTGGTAAATAAGGCTGTTGCTGCGAGGTACTAAACTAATGTGAGTCTGAGTGTGAGCAAATCACACACACACACACACACACACACACACGTAATGTCTTCTGAGCAGGCAGAAAAGCAAAGCTCTCTTTAAACAGATTACTTTTGACACTTTAATGACTTTAACAAAGCAACTAATGCAAGACTCTAGAGGCAGGGCAAAGTTCAGAGTCTGAGACTTCCTTAGACCCTAAACCTCAAAGCAGGTGCCTTTATGGAAATAAAAAAGAATGCAAGAGAAGCTCTCTCTCATATGCCCTTATGCCTCAAGCAGAATTCCCACACTCTCATTTCCTGAAGGACCACAGACCTCTCTGGCCTCAGAATGAGTTATTCTGAATTAGTTTGTGGTTTGTAGATTGCAGATAACATTTTAATTATTATAGTGCTTACCTATGGCAGTCATTCAACAATTTTTGGTGTTAAATTCATTGCAATAGTTACTCATTATTCAATAAAATAAATAAGATTTCAAATAGATAATACCTTTAAAATTCCAGCAGAACAGATACTACACTCTAGTGACTGGCTTTAAATTAATATATATGGATATTCATTAGAACTATTAATCTCAATCATTTTCTTCAGTGTGTTTATTTTTCAGAGGGATGTGTGATGATAAAAAGGATGTTACACACGAACTATAAGACCTAAGAGTTAATGTGTAGTTCATTCTTGTCTTATAAGTCCTTTCAATCTGGCTTTATATCCCTAGCAATGACTTCAAAAGCTTTCAAGAAAAATACAAGAATATTGACAACTTTCTGAAATGCTGCCCTCAGAGTCCATATCATTGATTCCTTATTCCCCAGTCCTATGCAACTATAATCACAGAGTGCCACAGAAGACAGGACTGACTTCCAAGTCAGATAGTCCCTAATTAGTATTCCAACACGGTTGTCTTAATGTGCTACATATCCACTCTAAGCCTCAGCCACCTCATCTATGAAATGGAGATAATAAAAGTACCCACTCCATAGGATGGCTGGAACTTCCATGGAATAGTGCATGTATAGCAGCAGTGTCTACAGCAGTGAGTACTGAGTAGATGTTACTTCTGTCTTGCATTCCCTTTCTGCAATGCCCACACTGTTGTTTTCCAGTGCAAGCTACATGTTAGGAGATGTAACCTCTCATGTAGGTGGGATTTGTAAACATTGCCATATTTTGGTATCAAATGTGCCTAGGTAAATCCTGGGCCCCTACATGTCCACCATGTAGAAGCTGACACCTAATTCCAGTTGGGCTTTCTACTTCTGTTTTTACTGAACATGCTTTCTCAGATGAAAATGGAGATTGGTTTATTTCCTAGGGCTGATACTGATCCTACCTCTTGTCAATTATTTCTCCAAGGTGGCAGAAAAATTTTGGCCTCCTCTCCACGTCCTTAAATGACAGCCACCATCCTCCAAATGAACAAATTCCCAAACTTTGGCTCTGAGTAATGTTGTTGTGAAGTACCTCCTATCTTGATTACTAATTTGATTCCATGGTTACCAGGGAATATGATATTTCTCCAGAAATAGCATAATCGTAGCAACAAGTTTAGGAAAAGATACTATTGAAACCTTAATAATTTTCTTATGAAAATGCATTACTGAAATTTATGGAAGGCCAACATATGCCCAACTTAAATTCATTGTGTTCCAAAAAGCCATGTGTAAACCAGTTATTTGGAACTTAAAATGTATTTGCCCATAAAATGTTTTACACTGCATTTAGTGTTCCTATCTATCACACATAATCTTCTGTAATCCATGTTGTACCTGAGGTATGGTCCCAGATGCACTAATTTATACAATGAGTCTCTATTTACGTAACTCAAGTTTTCACAAACCTCATCACCTGGCAAGTCTAAATTAATTCACTTGTTCAATACAAATGCATTGCATGCTACTAATGCCATGCACTATCCTA
Organism: Papio anubis; assembly: GCF_008728515.1. Taxonomy (NCBI): domain Eukaryota; kingdom Metazoa; phylum Chordata; class Mammalia; order Primates; family Cercopithecidae; genus Papio; species Papio anubis. The sequence continues at coordinate 67,110,280 of NC_044985.1, read as the reverse complement.
GGAACTTCAGATACAAGACAAAGTTCTTGGCCTATGTTTATGCACTAGTGGGGAAAAGATCATAACCAAAAAGCATTTTATAACCTCAGGTATGAAAAACTGCTATGAAAGATCAAAAGCAGGAAAAAGGGGAGGAGAAAAATGGGGTATACTTTTAGAGAGGGTCTTTCTGAGGAGGTGACATTTGAGAAGAGATTTAAATAAAGTAGAGGTGTTAGGAAGGTGAATGCCTAGAGGAGAAACATGCCAGTCAGAGAGAACAGCCATGCAAAGGCCCTTAAGTGGACTGGCTAGGTTGTCTCTAGGAAATGCAAGAAGGCTGGGCAGTTAGCCAAAAGGAAGAGGCTGAGTGCAGGAAATGAGGTCCAGGAAGGGCCTGATCACTGAGGCCTTGCAAGCCCTGGAGATTACGTTGGATTTTATTTTGAACATGTTGAGAAGTTACTGGAGAGTAGAGAGTGAAAGAAGGACATTTTTAAAGGACATTTAAAGGACATTTCTAAATGATTATTCTAGATACCAGAGGAAAAAAAACTGCAAGGGCACAAGGGAGAAAGCATGGAGATCAGATAGGAGAATATTTCTGTATTCCACATAGAGATGATTAAGGCTTGGACTAGAGTTGAAATTATGAATGTTGTGAGAAGCGATCAGATGAATGAAGGAGTCTGTATCAAAGGCAATAAGGCAAATTCATCAAATTAGTCTAATTATTCCTTTGCTACACATTTCTCAGTCACCTCTCAGTCCTCAGAAGAAGAGACCCCTAGCAGGTCTGATAAGATAAGAATGCTAGACATTCTTATCTAAGCAGAGACAAAAACCAGTCAAAATTATAAGCCATTTCTGCAGGAAAACCAAACTTGTTTCCAAAAGGGCATGCCAGGAACACATTTCAGCCTCTCAGAGGTAAAAATTACCAAAAGGTTCTGCTACCAAGGAATGTGCTAACTTTATCTGCATATGATAAAGCAGTGGTCTCCAACTCATTTCCCCTGATTTGTGCCCTGGGAGATTACTAGTCAAAGTCTCCTTTATGAGCCTAAAGCCCACTGATATTACCATACATTTAATAATTTTTTTGCCAGAAAAAAATATAGAAATATTAAACAATGGCTATTATTATAATCAAGTAAGTCTCACCAAAAGGTCAAAGAAAAATTGCACCAGATGGAATTAAACAGGCAAGACTTTATTCAAGACTATTGCAATAGGGGAGAGAGATTGAACTCAGCTCTGCTCAAACAAAGCTGGAGAGTTTTTAAGTACTGATATGAGCTAGAGGAAAAGTACTGGAGAGCATTAACAGGGAGGTTGGCCAATGTGATTAGAACATCTACACTTGCTAAAGGGTACTTATTGAAGTTATGTTCCTAACTTTCCTGAAGGACTGTGAGATAGGGGTTCTAGCTTTCCTAGTGCTTACATTCCAGAGGAATGAGTCCCAGATTCTTAAGAAAGACATTCCTGGGTTGTAGAAGATTTACATCTCAGAAGGACAGAGAAAGAATTTACAATTACAAGTTTTCTAAATTCTCTAAAGAAAAAAAAAAGGGGGGGAGGTTGGGGGGATTATAGCCAGGAAGAAAATTGTCTAAAGTTTAGTCAAGCTGAGGAAAGTGTTAAGGCTGTTTTGGTTAGGAAGAAAACACACACACACACACACATTACAAAGTTTGTGTGATAAATCTTTGCCCAAAACCAACTGGCTATTCATTGCTATTAATCCTCCTTAAACGAAGTGATGAGGTTCTAATTTGGTGTTAGCACATAAAAGTTATCTGATCCAGAAAAGCTTATACGTCTGAACATTGCTGGAGCCAACACCACTCAGTTGTGGGTAAATAGAGCTGTATCTACCTCCCAAAAAGTTAGGAGGTCCAGAATGGCTCAGATGTACAAATTTTAAAAGATATCACAAGTAAAGATTAATAAGTCTCTTGGTCTTTGGGATACTAAAATCTCTGCCTTATTCTTTTGTTTAAGTATTGAAAAATCAAAGGTTTAGTCTAGAGAAAGGAGTCAGCCCTGATTCTAGCAAGAGCCTTAAAAAGTCATTTCTTATAGTTTTGAACTTGAGAAAAACATTGCTTCCTGAGAAAATAGGGGTTTACAATTCAGGCTCCCCCACTGTTCATACGAGAATGCTGTCATATAAATCAAACATTTATAAATCAAGAACTGCCTACAGAGGTCAAGATTAAGAGACAAAGAATTAAGAACTTAATTCTTTGTTGGTTTTTAAAGGATATCGACATTTGTATAACATTTTGAATTAACATAATTACAGAAATGGAGAATAGATTAGTGGCTCCCAGGAGTTAGGGATGGATGGAGAGGGCAAGCAACATTATAAGGGGCAGCATAAGGGATTCCTATGGTGATGGTGCAATTAAGTAGCTTAATTGTGGTGGTAGTCACACCATAATTGTAGCTTGTATCACACAAAGCTACAGATTTGATGAAATTGCATAGATTATTGAGCACCCCTCCCCCACCCCAACCTCCCTTTTCTTAGAGAATTTACTTTAGAAAACTTGTAATTGTAAATTCTTTCTTTCCCTGTCCTTTTAGGATGTCAATCTCCTACAACCCAGGAATGTCTTTTTCAAGGATCTTGGAAGCCATCCCTTTGAAATACAATCACTAGGAAAGCTAGAACCCCTATCTCATAACCTCTAAGGGAAGGTAGGAATGTAACATCAATAAACTCAGTGAACACACACACACACACACACGTATGTATGTATGTATAACCGGCAGAATCTGAATAACCTCTATGTTTTGTATCCATGTTACTTCCCCGGATTTGACGTTATATTAAAGTTACACAAGATGTCCACATTGCAGAGAATGGGTGAAAGGCACATGGGACCTCACTATACATTTATTTGCAATTTCCTATGAATTTATTATTATTGCACAGTAAAAAGTTAAAAAAAAATATGGACAAATTGCAGTGACTCCAGAGGGTGACCAAAATGGTAAGGAACAGGAGATATTTCATCTTAAAACAGAAAGCAGGAAGAGGGGGCACTAAAGACCTTATAATTGTTGAAAGAACTGCATCTGAGATTAAGTTTATTCTGTAAGGCAGGTAGAGGTTCAAGAGAGGCAGATTTCAGCTCAATGCAAGGGAAGGTTTTCTAACACTTGAGGCTTTCTGAAATGAAATGAAGTCTTAAAACATAGTAAACTTAATTTCACTGAAAACGTTCAATCAAACTTGGATGACTAATTTTCAAAAACATTGCTAGAGTAATTTCAGAATAGGATAGGAAGATGGATTTTCTAAAGTGTCTTGCCAAAAAAAAATCCCTACAGTTATTATATCTTCTTCTCTGGCTGTAAGTATTACTATATATAGACTCAACCCACCGTATACTTACCAACCCAGACTCCAGTTGTAAAAAATCAGAATAACTATAATGCACCAAATGCCACTTTGCTGCATTATCCAGAGAATTTTCAAAGGGTGACACACTTATGTTACAGTGAGTGGAAAACATTTAGCAAAGTGTTTTCTAAAACAGAGCTGCTCACTCAAAACAGGAAGCACGATGGAATTCAGAAAAAGAAATAATATTGTTGTGCCACAATGTACAACTGCTAACATGTACAAATTTGAACTAGATTTTCAAAATCTAAATGTATACAGAAAAAAATTACCCAAGGTGTTGGAAAACCATTTTCTAGTTCAAAATATATCATGCCCAAGTTTGTTTTAAAATTGTTTATTTAAAATTACAGACACAATGTGTTAAATGTAGAGTAGAACCAAAAAATGTTTAAGACAGAACGGACCATTGGATCCGTCTTGTTGAACTGAAGGGCAAGTTACCTAATTCCAGACAGAATTTCCAGGCCAGAGCTTTTTCTACTACACCTTGCTCAATCTAAATTAAATACCTCTTACAGCAGTTATCCTGCAAAAAGCATAGAGAAAGACAAACCACACTTCTGTCAGTAGCCAGAACAGCTAGAAATATGAATGAACTCAGACAAAAAAAAAAACAAAAAAAACAAAAAAAAAAACACTCTAATGGAATGATCAGCCATCCCTGAATGTTGTTTTTAAAGTTACAATGATTGAAAAATGTTCATGTTTTTAGTTAATCTGGGTTTTGGTTTTTGTTTTTAAAGGACACAAAGATCAGAAGGAGGAACTGTTTCTACTTTAGGCTCTAGCATGAGGGTCACCCTTGCTATAAAGCCCAAATATAACTATCTGAGGGACAAAAAGAACCACTCAATCTAGATAACTATGCTGTGGTGGGGAATGGGCAAAAAAAGCAAGCAGTCATAAAATTAGCACTGAGAAAAGGGACAAAAATAGAGGAGCTGCAAGTTCCATGAGTTCTGAGCAGTGGGCTCCTAATCTGAGGGTGTACTACCAATAGATTTAGTTTTATACCATCAATAAACTGTTATTGCAAGTGAAATTCATAGATTTAAGTATTGATTTCTTTCAGTCTTCTCTAGAAATATATAGCTTTCTTGAAACAGTATTTATATAAGTTATATTCTAATGGCTGTTTAGTTTACCCATATATTCATCTTATGCCCACACTGGAGTCACTTTAACACATCTATCCATTAATTCATTTATTGAACATATATTTATACCATACTTGTTACATGGCCAGTACTCTCCTAGACACTAGAAATACAAATATCAAAAAGAAAATGCCTTAACCACCTACCCCAATGAAGGATCTTTCTTACGATGTCCCTGAAAGATAGTCTCTGTTTGACTAGATGCAGTGACAGGAAACTGAGTAATTACCTAGGCATACAATTTTATTTTTGGACTGATGTAATTTGTTCAAAAAATTCATTTAAGGTAGTACAAATTATTTTAAAATATTCAAGCAAAAATAATGTCATATCTCAGAAATCAGAAAAATCAAATTAAAACAAATTCACCAAAATTGGCAGGAAAGTCACCGTCAGTCATTCCATGGAAAACACACACACACACCCCAAACATCTGTACATAAATGATACATAATTTGCATACATACACGCACATACACACAAAGACACAACTTATTTTGAAATGAAAACAGACATAATCCCTCAGTCATGCTATCTTTTCTCCTCAACTATCTGCCCATTTCATCAGCTCTATATGGGTTCAGGTATTTATTATTCCACCAAGAGTTGGCAACTCAATTGACCACGGTAGATTCTCCCCGAGACCCCAACATTTGACATAAAGTCATTCCCTGCCTCTCACCAGCCACAAACTCAAAGTTCTGACATCCTAAAGCTGATAGAGGCTCCAGAAACCAAGTTTACCAGAAAATACACTACCCTATCTTTTTCAGTGTGTCTGCAGGTCAACCCTTCAAGTCTAAGCACACAGTCTATATCCCTTCTCTTCTTGGACAATTGACTCCATTTGCTTCCCAGAGCTTTGACTTGTTAATTTTTCCTTCAGAGGAAGAAAAACTTAACATAGCAACACCTGAGCACTGAACAACTACTGAGTATATAAAATAAGATTCACTCAAATTTGAAGTTAAAAGACCCTCAGGAAATGACAACCAGAAAATGAAAGAAAGTTAAGTGATTTTGCTCAAGATCAATGTAAAATTATTAAAAATGCTAATACATATACTGAGAAAACACATATCAGGAAAGAAAGTATGTCAATACAGAAGATTAAAATAATTTAAAAAAAGATGTATGTTTAAAGGATAAAAAGGGAAGATGGCCAACTTGACACAGCCAGGAGGAATATCTCCTGCCAAGGGACCAGAACATCTGGAAGACTGGCACACTCATGCAGATATTCAGAGGGAAGGCATTGAATGTGGACAGAGCGAAGACACAGATGCTGGGCTGAAGGGGGAGAAAGCTGGGAATCCTCCACGGGACTACCATGCACCAGGACTTAACCTCCCAACCCAATGTAGGATCTTTCTTACAACGTCCTAGCCTAGGAACTAGTGTTCCTAGCCCCCAACAACTCCTGCAGAAAGGGTGAATTTTACAGGCAAGGAGCAACCCACTCGCCTGCCATGGGCCTCTGTAATTCTGACAGGAGGAGATCCCTCTACCACTATGGACACTTGAGTTGGCAGGGAGAGCTGCTTAGAGATGTGGTAGTGGCAGAACTCCCAGTGTGGAGCCGAGCGTGTTTGGTGCAGAAGCATCTTTAGTGGTGCAATCAGGGACACCCATGCCCCTAGGATGACTTGCTCCCATAGGAAGCTTTAGCCCTAGGGGAACTGTCAGATCTGAATTCTGCAGGGCAGTCGTGCCCATGAGATTGGGCAGGTCTGACCTGATAACCCCTCAGTCTGCTGGCCTCTCCCGGGGCCCCAGCCTGGCTACAACTGCTTGCAGTGCATCCCTCAGGTACTTCATAAGGGCCGTTGTCCTAGCTCCTGAGCTGGTGGACAGCACCTAACCTGCAGAGTACTCCAGCAGAGCAGACCTGCAGACTAACACCAGAACGCCTACACCCTCCTCCAACTGCAACCTCCTCTTTGCTGCTTTGCTTGCATGCACTCACCCACAGCCACCACCTATATTTCTTTGCCAGAGCATGTGTAAACAGGTGAACCTTCCCCTCCCTTCCCTGCCAGCACACACAGTTCTGCACCCACCAGTGACCCACCCTGTGCTAACATGGCCAGCAGCAGAAATACACACACTGTTTCCAGTGGGGGTCCCATCCCCCAGCCATGCTTCCACTGCCTCTGCTGCAAATGCCCACACAGAAGCCAGCACCGTGGCATCCATTAGCACCCTGCCACAGTCAACAAGTGTGCTCCTTGCCGCATGTCTGCTGCTGCTGCTGCTGCTGCTGCTGGCACATGAGAAGGAGGACGGATCCTTCAAAGAGACTTAAAATTCCAAACAAGCATAGCAGGAGACTTCAACACTCCACTGACAGTATTATTCGATCATCCAAACAAAATTAGCAAAGATGCCCAAGACCTGAACTCAACACTGGAGCAAATAGACCTGATAGACATTTATAAAACTCTCCACCCAAAAACAACAGAATATACATTATTCTCATCATCACATGGCAGACTAAAATCAACCACACAATCTGACAGAAAATAATCCTCAGCAAATGTGAAAGAATCAAAATTATATCGACCACTCTCTCAAACCACAGCTCTATAAAAGTAGAATTCAAGCCTAAGAAAAGCATGAAAACCACATAATTACATGGAAATTAAACAACCTGCTTCTGAATGACTTTTTGGTAAATAATGAAATAAAGGCAGAAATCAAGAAGTGCTTTGAAAGGAATGAGAATAAAGATACAACATATCAGAATCTCTAGGACACAGCTAATGCTGTGTCAAAAGGGAAATTTATAGCACTAAACACCCACATCAAAAAGTAAGAAAGATCTCAATTTGACAACATAAAATCACAGCCGAGAGAACTAGAGAACCAAGAGCAAATGAACCCTAAAGCTGGCAGAAGACAAGAAATAACCAAAATCAGAACTGTACTGAAGGAGACTGGACAAACACAAGATAAATTCAAAAGATCAACAAATTCAGGAGCTGCTTTTTTGAAAAAAAAAATTAATAAGATTGATAGACTGTTATCTAGACTAATAAAAAAGAAAAAAGAGAAGATCCAAATAAAGACAATTAGAAATGACAAAGGAGATATTACCACTGACCCCACAGAAATACAAAAAACCATCAGCAACTACTATGAATACTTCTATGCACACAAACTAGAAAATCTAGAAGAAATGGACAAATTCCTGGACACATACACCCTCCCACACCTGAATCAGGAAGAAACTGAATACCTGCACAGACCAATAATAAGCTCTGAAATTGAATAAGTAATGAAGAGCCAACCAACAAAAAGCACAGGACCAGATGGATTCACAGCTGAATTGTACCAGATGTACAAAGAAGAGATGGTACCATTCTTACTGAAACTATTCCAAAATGTTGAAGAGAAAGGATACCTCCCCAACTCATTCTATGAGGCTAGCATCATCCTGATACCAAAACCTGGCAGAAATACAAAAAAAAAAAGAAAACTTCAGGCCAGTATCCTTGATGAACATCAATGCAAAATTTTTCAACAAAATACTGACACTCTGAACCCAACAACACATCAAAAGTTGGCCCATCACGATCAAGTAGGATTTATCCCTGGGGTGCAAGATTGGTTCAACATATGCAAATCAATAAACATGATTCATCACATAAACAGAACCAAAGACCAAAACCACCTGATCATCTCAATAGATGCAGAAAAGGCTTTTGATAAAATTCAATACCCCTTCATCTTAAAAACTCTCAAAAAACTAGGTATTGAAAGGACATACCTCAAAATAGTAAGAACTATCTATGACAAACTCACAGCCAACATCATACTGAATGGACAAAAGCTGGAAGCATTCCCCATGAAAGCTGGTACAACACAAGGATGCCCTTTCTCATCACTCCTATTCAAGATAGTTGGAAGTCCTGGCCAGAGCAATCAGGCAAGAGAAAAAAATAAAAGGCATCCAAATAGAAAGAGAAGAAGTCAAACAATCCCTGTTTGCAGATCACATTATTTTATATCTAGAAAACCCCATAGTCTCAGCCCAAAAGCTCTGTAAGCTGATAAACAACTTCAGCAAAATCAAAGATATAAAATCAAAATACAGAATTCACTAGCATTCCTATATACCAACAACAGTCAATCCAAGAGCCAAATCAGGAATGTAATCCCATTCACAATAGCTATGAAAAGAATAAGATATTTAGTAATACAGTTAACCAGGGAGGTGAAAGATCTCTAAAACGGGAATTACAAAACACTACTCAAAGAAATCAGAGATGACACAGATAAATGGGAAAGTATTCTGTGCTCATGGATAAGAAGAATCAATATCATTAAAATGGCCACACTGCCCTAAGCAACTTACAGATATAATGCTATTCCTCTCAAACTACCAATGACATTCTTCACAGAATTTAAAAAAAAAAAAAAAAAAAAAAACCAGCCTGGATAGCCACAGCAATCCCAAGCAAAAAGAAAACTGGAGACATCATGCTACCCAACTTCAAAGTCTATTACGTGGCTACAGTAACCAACCTGCATGATACTGATATAAAAACAGATACATAGACCAATAGAACAGAATAAAGAGCCCTGAAGTAAGATCACACAATTACAACCATCACAACCAACTAAAGAGCTTTGACAAAGCTGACAAAAACGAGCAATGAAGAAAAGACTTCCTATTCAATAAACAGCACTGAGATAACTGGCTAGCCATATGCAGAAGACTGAAACTGGACCCCTTCCTTACACCACATAGTCAAAATGGACTAATGACTTCAATGTTAAAAACCAAAACTATAAAAATTCCGGAAGATAACCTAGATAATACCATTCTGAACGTGGGAACTGGCAACAAAAGCAACTGCAACAAAAGCAAAAATTGAAAAAAAGAGAGATCTAAATAAACTAAAATCTTCTGCACAGCAAAAAAAAAAAATTTTTTTAACTATAAACAGAATAAACTGCCTACAGAAATGAAGATTTTTTCAAACTATGCATCTGACAAAGGTCTAATATCCAGCATTTATAAGGAACTTAAACAAGTTTACATGCAAAAAAAAAAGAAACAAAAATCAAAAAGTAGACAAAGAACATGAAGAGACGCTGTTCAAAAGAAGACATACATGTGGCCAACAAGCATATGAAAAAGGCTCAATATCAGTGACCACTAGAGAAATGTAAATCAAAACTGCAATGAGATGCCATCTCCCATCAATCAGAATTACTATTACTAAAAAATCAAAAAATAACAGATTCTGGCAAGGTTGCATAGAAAAAGGAACACTTATACACTATTGGTGGGAGTGTAAATTAGTTCAGCCATTTTAGAAAGCAGTGTGGTGATTCCTCAGAGAGCTAAAAGCAGAACTATCATTTGACCCAGCAATCCCATTATTGGGTATATACCCAAAAGAATATAAATCATTCTACCATAAAGACACATGCACACATATGTTCATTGAAGCACTATTCACAACAGTGAAGAAATTGAATCAACCTAAATGCCCATTATGGTAGACTAAAGAAAATGTAGTACATATACACCATGGAATACTATGTAGCTATTAAAAAGGATGAATTCTTGTCCTTTGCAGGAACATGGATGGAGATGGAGGTCATCACCTTCGCAAACTAACACAGTAACAGAAAACCAAATACTGCATGTTCTCACTGATAAGTGGGAGCTAAATGATGAGAACGCATGGACACAAAGAAAGGAACAACAGAAACTAAGGCCTTCCTAAGGGTGAAGGTGGAAGGAAGTAGAGGAGCAGAAAAAAATAACTATTGGGTACTAGGCTTAATACCAGGGCAACAAAATAATCTGTATAACAAACCCTGTGACACAAATTTACCTATATGACAAAGGTGCGCTTGTACTCGTGAAACTAAAATAAAATTTTTTACAAAAAGGAAAACTTGGATTTCAAAGAAAGTTCTGGCTACTTCTTTGAAAGAAGGAAGGGGAAAATGTTTCATTCATTCAAGGATGAACACAGAATTCATAGAACAAGACATGGTTAATATTTCCATCAGTGGTTCTGCATCATAAATTTGTAACTGGTCATCAGATACATTTGTCATGAGATGAAATCTCTCATTCTGTAAGTTCTTCCAAGCAGTCCTAATCAAACCTCTTGTCAAGTCTAGCATCAAAGGAAAGAAGTCATACTATTTTAAGGCAGCTCTCAGGTCTACCAAAGTCTAAATACGCTCAGTGCCTTCCAAAGTACTCAGCAGCGTTTCACCATGTTGAACACTAAAAACCTCTAAGGTTGCTAATAAATTCTTCATAAGAAATAGAAGAATGATATGCCAGAATAGTGGCTGATATTAATGCACTTGATTTTGTACCTCAGGGATCAAATTCAATGATAGGTGATTTTAGCATGGGCTAAAATTAAACCAGAACTTCTGCACTTCTTGATTCCTCTTTTTCTCTCTCCCCTCTCTGGTCAGCTGATAAAACTGTCTCATAAGCAAGTTCATTCCAGATGTGGTGATTAATCCATCAGGGTATCATAGCTTTGAGTCTAATTAAGATGATGCAACTCTCTGCTTCCTATTAGTCTTTGTGTATTAATAACTCACTATGACTTGTATAAAGAAATAGAAAAAGGGTGAAGGAGCCTATACAAGTTTATTCAATGGTGAAACAAAGGAGGGTTGATCAATTTAATCAGGGGAAGTTCATGAGAAGTGTGTCAATAAAAGTTGTAAGGAAGAGGGAAAATGTGAAATGCAACTTTGTTCGTTGCACAAGGACGGAAAAGAGAAGAATCGTCCAGACAATGTCAGGCCTGCCCCAGACTGAGGCCAATCAGGTTCCAAGGGAGCAGAACCATAAAGAGCCTGAGCTTCAGGAAATCACTGGTTCAAGTCAACATTTCCATAGTTGGATCAATTAAGGGATTTTTGCCTTTCTTCTCTGGCCAATCCCTTACATTTTTTCAAATAATGAAAATCCCTGCCTTAATTTCTAGAACTTTTATTCCCCAAGGCTTAGGTCTTTGCCTTCCCTTTCAAGCATCCAAGGAGATATTATTCTGTTTCTAGACCCAAACCTTATAACAGGGCCCCCTATCTACCTCAAAGTCAGCCTGCCTAGACTTCCACTGACTGTCTGAATTCTTTTTGCTACCAAAATGCTGAGATGTGTTCATATCTGGGATTCTTTAACTTGAAGATTTTTGGTAATTTCTATGAAAACTCTTCCAACTAGTGGGTTTATCTGGTTTTTGTTTTCCAATTTTTCTCAGTCTAGCCATCATAGCCAAAGTTATAATTTTAATCCAAGTTGTGAAATATCTGCTTTGCTTGTAAAGAGCAAAATTGACTTGCATGTGATTTTTTCACTTAACTCAAAAAATAATACTGTAGTATTTGGAGTATAATATATTTAAAGTTATTTACAGTAAAACAAAGTGACAACAGAACATAGCAATCCATATTATGAACTAAACAATAAAATAATAGTATAGATTTATGATTTAGTTAAATGTTCAAACTTTGAGCTGAAGTAGCTGCTCATAAATGCAGTCTATTGAATTTATCTCTGAACAACCTATTGACTCATATGTCACCAATAAACATTTCTATAATATTAAAAATAATGATAATAATACTGCTTTGAAAGGTCAAATTAAAACGTTAAACAAGAAGACTTCCAGTTCTGGGTAGGATGGAGTAGTTTGTGGCAAACTAAAGTTGCAAAAAAAAAAAAAAACTAGAAAAGATGGGGAAAAAAATATTTGTAATCATCAGAGTTCTGAGAAAGCAATTTGTGCCACGGAAGTTAAAGTTCCAAAGAAGATAGAACCTCAGAAAGGTGAGCTAATGATCTGAAGCCACTTTCTTCCTGTGAGTATTTGCTCATTCTAGGCTCAGGCAAGAGGCTAAGAATCTGACAGGGAATGCCACAATGTTAGGGTGACAAAATCAGAGTCTTGAGAGGTCTTAAAACATGCTGGCATCTTCTTCAAGACATTTTCCGAATTCTGAAGGCACATATGGCTGCAAGTAGAAACCTCCGAAGAGAAAAAGGGTTTTCAATCTTAAAGATTTGAACACTATGGATAGATGTTAAGAAGCCACCACCAGGGAAAGGTTCCCAGTGAGTACAGCAGGATCCTAGTTCAGAGCTCTATAGAACTATACCCTAGGATAAAGAGAGGAAAACAAAAACAAACAAAAAAAAACAGTTGCAACTTTAAAAATAATTTTTAAATGCAATTCAGTTTTAGCACTGTTTAATCCCTGTTTTAGTCCATTTTCACACTGCTGATAAAGACATACCCAAGACTGGGCAATTTACAAAAGGAAGAGGTTTATTGGACTTACAGTTCCACATGGCTGGGGAGGCCTCACAATCAAAGGAAAGGTGAAAGGCACATATCACATGGCAGCAGACAAGAGAAGAGAGCTTGTGCAGGGAAACTCCCCTTTTAAAAATCATCAGATCTCTTGACACTTATTCGCTATCACAAGAACAGCATGGGAAAGACCTACCCCCATGATTCAGTTACCTCCCAGCAAGTGCCTCACACAACACATGAGAATTCAAGATGAGATTTGGGTGGGGACACAGAGCCAAACCATATCATTCTGCCCCTAGTCCCTTCCAAATCTCATGTCTTCACATTTCAAAACCAATCATGCCTTCCCAACAGTCCCCCAAAGTCTTGACTCATTTCAGCACTAACTCAAAGTCCACAGTCTAAAGTCCAAAGTTTCATCTGAAAGAAGGCAAGTCCCTTCTGCTTAAGAGCCTGTAAAATGAAAAGCAAGTTAGTTACTTCCTAAATACAATGGTGGTTCAGGCATTGGGTAAATACAGCCATTCCAGATGGGAGAAATTGGCTAGAACAAAGGGGCTACAGGTCCCATGCAAGTTTGAAATCTAGCAGGGCAGTTAAATCTTAAAGCTCCAAAATGAGTTCCTTTGATTCCATGTCTCACATCCAGGTCATGCTTATGCAAGAAATGGGTTCCCATGGTCTTGGGCAGCATTGCCCCTGTGGCTTTTCATGGTAGAGACCCCTCCTGACTGCCTTCACGGGCTGTCATTGAGTGTCTGCAGCTTTTCCAGGCACATGGTGCAACCTGTTGGTAGATCTACCATTCTGGGATTGGGAGAACAGTGGCCCTCTTCTCACAGCTCCACTAGGCAGTGTCCCAGTACAGGCTTTGTGTGGGGGCTCCGACCCCATATTTTCCTTCCACACTGTCCTAGCAGAGGTTCTCCATGAGAGCCCCATCCCTGCCACAAACTTGTGCCTGGATATCCAGGTTTTTCCATACTAGGCAGAAGCTCCCAAACCTCGATTCTTGACTTCTCTCCACCTGCAGAGTCAATACCACATGGAAGCTGCCAAGGTTTAGGGCTTGCACCCAATGAAGCCACTGCCCAAGCTGTACCTTGGCCCTTTTTAGTCATGGCTAGAGCAGCTGGATTGCAGGGCACCAAGTCCCCAGACTGCACACATCACAGGGACCCTGGGCCTGGTCCGCAAAACCATCCTAGGCCTCTGGGCCAATGATGGGAGGGGCTGCCGTGAAGACCTCTGACGTGCCCTGGAGACATTTTCCCCATTGTCTTGAGGAATTAACATTCAGTTCCTTGTTACTTACGCAAATTTCTCGGGCTGGCTTGAATTTTTCCTCAGAAAATGGGATTTTCTTTTCTAGTGCATTGTCAGGCTGCAAATTTTCAAAACTTTTATGCTCTGCTTCCCTTATAAGACTGAATGCCTTTAACAGCACACAGGTCACCTTTTGAATGTTTTGTTGCTTAGAAATTTCTTCTGCCAGATACCCTAAATCATCTCTCAAGTTCAAAGTTCCACAAATCTCTAGGGCAGGACAAAATGCCTCCAGTCTCTTTGCTAAAACATAACAAGAGTCACCTTTGCTCCAGTTTCCAACAAGTTTCTCATCTCCATCTGAGACCATCTCAACCTGGACCTTTTTGTTCATATCACTATCAGCACTTTTTTTCAAAGCCATTCAACAAGTCTGTAGGAAGTTCCAAACTTTCCCACATTTTTCTGTCTTTTTCTGAGCCCTCCAAACTATTCCAATCTCTGCTGTTACCCAGTTCGAAAGTTGCTTTCACATTTTTAGGTATCTTTTCAGCAACGCCCCACTCTACTAGTACAAATTTACTGTATTAGTCCGTTTTCATGCTGCTGATAAAGACATACCTGAGACTGGACAATTTATGAAAGAAAGAGGTTTATTGAACTCTAGAACAATACTTCTTCTTTTGTAAATTGAGAGTTCAATAAACCTTTTTTTTTTTTGTAAATTGTCCAGTCTCAAGTATGTCTTTGGAACTTATATACTTTTTCTTTTGTAAATTCTTTTGTAAATTGCCCAGTCTTGGGTATGCCTTTGGAACTTACATTTCCAGATGACTGGGGAAGCCGGTGGAAGGTGAAAGGCATATCTCACATGGATGAAGACAAGAAGACAGAGCTTCTACAGGGAAACTCCCCTTTTAAAACCATCAGATCTCATGAGACTTATTCACTATCATGAGAACAGCAAGAGGAAGACCTGCTCCCATGATTCAATTACCTCCTATCAGGTCCCTTCCATAACACATGGGAATTCAAGATGAGATTTGTGTGGGGACACAGCCAAGCCATATCAGTCCCCAATTGGATCAATGTGCTCAGCCTCCCCTCTGTCTGCCCAACAGGAAGACATGAGGACTCTCTAGTGGACAATATATTCAGCTGGAAAAGCCACAATTTTTGTAACCAATGTCTGACATTAAATAAAAATTATTAGGCATGTCAAAAAATACTACCATAAGAATGAAAACCAAGAGGAAATGATCAAAAAAGTGGATTCACAAGTGATCCAAATATTGCTTTAGCAGACAAGGGCTTTAAAAGAACTATGAATAATAGGTTCAAAGAATGAGAGTAAATGATGGATAAACCATAATAAATTGGGTATTTTATCACAAATTGGATCTATAAAATAATCATGTGGAAATTCTGGCATTAGAAATATATCTGGACCAGGCAAGGTGACTCACACATGTAATCCCAGCATTTTGTGAGGCCAAGGCAGGTGGGTCACTTGAGTTCAGGTGTTCGAAACCAGCTTTGTCAACATGGTGAAACCCGTCTC
Organism: Papio anubis; assembly: GCF_008728515.1. Taxonomy (NCBI): domain Eukaryota; kingdom Metazoa; phylum Chordata; class Mammalia; order Primates; family Cercopithecidae; genus Papio; species Papio anubis. Next base: position 67,094,584 of record NC_044985.1, on the reverse strand, counting down.
TACTAAAGATACAAAAATTAGCTGGGTGTGATTGTGTGCACCTGTAATCCCAACTACTCACATGGCTGAGACAGGTGGAGGCCACAGTGAGCCAAGATCGCACCACTGCACTCCAGCCTGGGCAACAGAGTAAGACTCTGTCTCAAAAATAAATAAATAAATAAATAAATAAATAAATAAATAAATAAATATTTATATATATATATATATATAGTATTAGAATGCAATAGATAGGTTAATAATGGGTTAGAAATAGCAGAAAACATCTGGAAAACAGACCAATTTCTGAATAGAAATTCAAAGAAAAAAAAGAATGAAAAATACAGGAAAGATCATTAGAGATATGTGAGATGTAAGGGAAAGATCTCATGCAATGTACCAGTAGAACACAGATGAAGAGGATAGAAACCATGAGGAGAAAAAATATTTGAAAGGACAATGACCAGAAACTTTCTACTGATGAAAGACATAGCAATCCAGATTTAAGAAATTCACAAGTAATATAGCCCCAAGTAGGATAAATACAAAACTATACTAAGGCATATAATGATAAATCAGCTGAAAACCAAAGTTTGTAATGTGTCGGCCTGCTTTTAAGATTTTCATGTATGATTTAACATGTAACAACTTTTAAGCCAATAATTTTCCACAAAACAGCTCTGGAAAAGTTACAATACATTTCAGAAATATATGCTTTTAGTATAGCAACTTTTCCCCTGAAAAGCACACAGTATTAGTTTCCTAGGAATGCTGTAGCAAACCACAAGCAAGGTGGCTTAAAACTGTAGATATGCATTGTCTCACAGTTACGGAGACTAGAAGTCCTAAATCAAGATACCAGCAAGACCACTCTCCCCCTTAAATCTGTAGAGGAGAATCCTTCTTTGCTTCATCTAGCTTCTGGTGTTTACCTGCAGTTCCTGGCATTCCTTGGCTTGCAGATGCATCTTTCTAGTTTTCCTTGAATTGGCAAGGAGAGCTGTTTAGAGAAGTGGTAGGGACAGCGCATCAGCTGATATGGAGCCCAGATGGTTTGGTGCAGGAGTGTCTGTAGTAGGGCACAGCCAGGGATGCTCATCCCTCTAGGATAGACTTGCTCACATAGAAGACTGTAGCCCTGGAGGAACTGTCAGACCTGAACTCTGCAGGGCAGTCTTATCTATGATATATGGCCAGTCTGACCTGAGCACCCCTCAGTTTGCTGACCTCTCCTAAGGTCCTAGCCTAGCAGCCCTGTGTGCAGTACAGCCCCCAGGTACTTCCTAGGAGCCCTCATCATAGCTCCTGCACTGGCAGACCAGTGGAGAGCTCCAGCAGGGTGGCCCCCACGGGCATGCACCAGCTCACTGAATCCCTCCCACTTCAGCTTCCGATGGCCACCCCCCATATTACTTTGTTGTTGCATGTGTGCATGGCCGGTTTTTGCCTTCCCTGACCCACCAGCACACCTGTGCGCATGCACCCTGTCCTACCACTGCTGCTGGTGGGAGTGCACTTCACACCTCCTACCCTGCCATACTGCCATTGTAATCAGAGCCTTGGCTGACACAGAGCCTGCCAGACCCCACCCACCAGCACCCCGCCCCTGTACAAACATGGCAGCTGGAGTGAAATTAGGCATGGAGAACAGTGGACCATCTCCCACCCTGAGTGGTTAGCCCTGAGTGAACATGAACAAAGGGTGAATTCAGACCTGCACCTGCCAGCACCCTGCCCCATGCTAAAACCACAACCAGTGCAACCATGCACACAGTCACCAGCAGCCCCCTCAAAACACACACACACACACCTGCCCCTGCAAGCTGTGCTGCCTCTGCAGCTGCTGTGAATGCCCACATAGAGGCAGGCACCCCAGTAACCATTAGCACCCTGCCAGAGCCAATAAGCATGCACCCCACCATATTGCTGCTGTTAGCACATGCAAAGGAAGATGGATTTCACTGCCACTGCCCTGCAAAACACTGGTTGGACCACCCATTGGACAGACTAGTGGTCTAGGAGCATCTCAACACCCCCCAGTACCGTGTTCCTAACCTCAAGACCCACAAAACAAAGTTGGAGTCTGATACAAGTCTCCCAGAGTTAGGGCATGCAGTCCAGAAGTCCTGAACTGAGCCTTGGCCCCTAAAATCTTCCAGAAATGAAGCAAGTAAACTGACCCCACCTTATACCACAATCAAACCTTCAAAGGCATCCAATAGGATCAAAGAAAAAATCCATCCAAAGAACAATAACTTCAAAGATTTAACAAACATCAGCCCACAAAGACGAGAAAGAACCAGTGTGAAAACTCTGACAACTCAAAAATCCAGAGTGCTTTTATTCTTCCAAACAACCACACAACCCGTCTAGCTAGGGTTCTGAACAAGGCTAAGATGGCTGAAATGACAGAAAGATAATTCACAATATAGAAAGGAATGAAGATCATTGAGAGGCAAGAGTACATTGAAACCCAATCCTTGGAAGCTAAAAATCACAGTAAAACTGTGACAGGACAAATAGCCAGTATAGAAAAGAGCATAACTGACCTGAGAGAGCTGAGAAGCAAACTACAAGAATTTCATAATGCAATTGCAAGTATTAATTACAGAATAGACCAAACTGAAGAATCTCAGAGCTTGAAGACTGCCTTTCTGAAATATGATAGACAAAAATAGAGGGGAAAAAAATGAATGAAAGTGAACAAACAAAACCTCCAAGAAATACAGAATTATATAGAGACCAAATCTATGACTCACTGGTGTCCCTGAAAGAGAAGAGAATGGAACCAACTTGGAAAACATATTTCAGGATATCATCCATGAGAACTTCCCCTACCTAGCTAGAGAGGCCAACATTCCAACTCTCCAGTTAGATACTTCACAAGATCATTCCCAAGACACATAATCATCAGATTCTCCAAGGTCAAAATGAAAGAAAAAAAATGTTAAAGACAACTAGAGAGAAAGGTCAATTCACCTGCAAAGGGAAGCCCATCAGACTAAAAGCAGATCTCTCAGCAAAAACCCTACAAGACAGAAGAGATTGGGGGCCAATATTCAACATTCTTAAAGAAAAGACATTCCAACACAGAATTTTATATCCAGCCAAGCTAAGCTTCATAAGCAAAGGAAAAATAAGATCCTTCTCAGAAAAGCAAATGCTGAGGGAATCAGTCACCACCAGTTCTACCTTAAAAGAACTCCTAAAGGAAGCACTAAATATGTGAAGGAAAGACCATTGCCAGCCACCACAAAAGCACACTTGAGTACACAGATCAGTTACACTTTAAAGCAACCACGCAAACAAGTCTGCATCATAACCAGATAACATCATGATGACAGGATCAAATCTACACATATTAATACTAACCTTGGATGTAAACAGGCCAAATGCTCCAATTAAAAGGCACATAGTGGCAAGCTGGATAAAGCAACAAGACTCTACAGTATGCTGTCTTAAAGAGATCCATCTCATATGCAATGATATCCATAGGCTCAAAATAAAAAGATGGAGAAAAATCTACCAAGTAAATGGAAAACAGAAAAATGCAAGGGTTGCAATCCTAATTTCAGACAAAACAGACTTTAAATCAACAAAGAACATAAAAAGACAAAGAAGGACATTACATAGTGGTAAAGGGTTCAATTCAACAAGAAAATCTAACTATCCAGAATACACAGGCACCCAACAAAGAAGCTACAGGGCTACAATCACCAAAACAGCATGGTACTGGTATAAATCAATCAGTCAATCAATTGATCACCAGATATGTAGACCAATGAAACAGAATAGAGAACCAGAAATAAGACAACACATCTACAACCATCTGATCTTCAACAAAGCCGACAAAAACAAGCAATGGAGAAAGGACTACCTATTCAATAAGTGGTGCTAGGATAACTGGCTAGACGTATGCAGAAGATTGAAACTGGATCCCTTCCTTACACCACATACAAAAATCAACTCAAGATGAACAACTTCATTGTAAAACTCAAGACTATAAACACCCTGGAAGACAACATAGGCAGTAAGTTTCTGGATATTGGAAATGGCAAAAATTTCATGATGAAGATGCCAAAAACAAGTGCAACAAAAGCAAAAATTGACAAATGGGATCTCATTAAACTAACAAGCTCCTTCAGAGCAAAAGAAATGATGAACAGAGTAAAAAGACAGCCTAGAGAATGGGAGAAAATTTTGCTAATCTATGCATCTGACAAATGTCTAATATTGAGCATTTATAAGGACTTAAACAAATTTACATGCAAAAAAGCCATTGAAAAGTGGACAAAGGGCCTGAACACTTTTCAAATGAAGACATACTTCTGGCTAACAAGTATATGAAAAAAGTGCTCAAAATCACTGATCATTAGAAAAATGCAAATCAAAACTACAATGATATACCATCTCAGAACAGTCAGAATGGCTATTACTAAAATGTCAAAAAATAACACATGCCGGTGAGGTTGCATAGAAAAAGGAATGCTTATACACTGTTGGTGGGAGTGTAAATTAGTTCAACCATTGTGGAAGGCAGTGTGGGGGTTTTTCAAAGAGGTAAAAACAGTACTATTCAGCCCAGCAATCCCATTACTGGGTGTATATCCAGAGGAATGTAAATCATTCTACCGTAAAGACACATGCACCTGTATGTTCATCGCAGCATAGCAAAGACATGGAATCAACCTAAATGCCCATCAATGGTAGACTGACTAAAGAAAATGTGGTACATATACACTATGAAATACTACACAGCCATTAAAAAGAATCAGATCATGTATTTTACAGGAATATGGATGGAGCTGGAGGCCATTATCCTTAGCAAAGTAACTCAGGAACAGAAAACCGAATATCATGTATTCTCTAAGTGGGAGCTAAATGATGAGAACACATGGACTAATAGAGGGAAACAACAGACATTGGGGTCTTCCTGATGGTGAGGGGTGGGAGGAGGGAGAGGATCAGGAGAAATAATTAATGAGTACTAGGCTTAGTATCGTGGTGATGAAATAATCTGTGCAAAAGAACCCCATGACAGGGGTTTATCTATATAACAAACCTGTACATGTATCCCTGAACTTAAAATAAAAGTAAAAAAAATTAAAAATTAAAAACAAATGCAAAACTAACCAGTTACAAAAGGAAACAATTAAAAGAAAATTTATATGTATATGTATATATGTGTTATATACATGGATATGTATATATGTGTTAAATATATGGATACATATATATACACACAGGATCTGTAAAAATATATACATATACACACATATATGTATACAGGTCCTGTACATAAGTATTCTATTATTAGTGACATTGTTAATATTCCATTATTCAATTAATGGTCATTGTTATTATTAAAATCAATAGTAATTTTAACCACAGTATTGCCACCTTATAAAGCAACAATTATGTGGACAAAATTACCTTAAACTATTATTATGACCTTCAGAATAGGTATGCCAGTTCACACAGGTGTGACTAACCATATTGCATAATGCTATTTATAAGTCTCACAGTGCACTCGTTTTTGTTTTGTTCTCATGAGCTATTCAGTTTGATACAACTAAGAAGGAAATTTTTACAAAGTTTCACTGTGTTTACAAAAATGTCCGTTTCTCCCAAGAGAGTTTGACATGGTGCAGGGAGTAATGGTGGGAGAGCGGGGACCCATACATTTCTATGGAAGTCTTATCAACTAAATGAAAGTCCATAGCTGATGAAATCATGTATACTTTTTTTTTTTTTTTTGAATCGTATTTTTGCTCTTATTGCCCAGACTGGAGTAGCTACATGAGTACATTCCTCTGCTTGTTCTGTATTACTAATCTTTTTTTGAGACAAAGTCTCACTCTGTCACCCAGGCTGGAGGCAGTGGCGGATCTTGGCCTCACTGCAACCTCCTCAGCCCTGACCTCAAGCCGCATTCTCCTGCCTCAGCCTCCCGAGTAGCTGGGACTACGGGCATGTGCCACCAAGCCTGGCTAATTTTACATTTTTAGTAGAGACAGGGTTTCTCCATATTGGTCAGGCTGGTCTCGAACTCCCGACCTCAGCACTGCTTCATTACCACTCCCAATCACAAATTCTACTGATTGTTAATCAGTAGGCTAAAATCACAAAGCATCATGAAACACAAGTGGTATCCTAGAGCTTCCTTGTGATACAACTCTGTTGAGTAGGCTTCAATTCTATTGTACTTGCAACATTTGAAAAACTAAATGGTAAGATGACTTTCAAGTAGCTGTTGAATAATGAATGATGTAGTATAGCTACAAGGATAGAGTAATTAATATTTAAGAGTGACAGGCTCACTTCCCTGGGAAGGGAGCAGAAAGTTCAGCACGATGAGTGGTTATATAAAAAGATTACTCTTGCAGCAAAATCCAGAAGCTATGTTCTAGTAAAAATCCATAAACAACTGATTCATCAAATAATTACTTTCCTTCCTTTATTTAGTGTACAAAGTATTTTGGGGCCTACTGTGTTTTGAAAAGGGATACATTCACTCCCCTGCTCTTATATCAGACCCACTTCTACACATTTTCCTGCTACTTACAACCCCTCCCACATGTTGAGGAAGAGTCATTGATCTGATTAGTAGAGAGGGGTCAGATGACTGAGGGGTCACTAATCTGATGAGTCAGGACCCAGGACAGGCACTGGGTCATGGTTTGCTAGAGGTTGAGGTTACTGGGGCTTCAAATCAGCACTCTGAAGGATGGCTGTCTCTTCTATTTTCTGTTCCAAACTTTTTCACACCTCCTCTACATCTCCAACTGTGTCATCAGTTAGGGAAGAGTCATCACTGAATACCAAAACATTTTTCTCCTCAAAGGCATGCTTTAGTGTCCCAGATTTAGACTTACAGATGGAATGCCTCTAGCTATGTGCTCCAACTCGGTTTACCAGAGGGTCCTGCAATTAGAGATTGGAAATTCCTAATATGGATAATAATAAACTTATACTTTTATTGCCAGGTTTTTTCCTTATGCATAATTCCCACTTTTAAAAAACTGTAAGGAGGGGTAGATGACCAATAATGGAGAAAATTTTGGACACTATAGAGTCTAACTGTAACCTCACCTTAATTGTACCAAAACACAACCTCCATTGTAATACACTTTTCAACTACAGTCATGTAATCATTCTAGTCATAATTAAAAATTATTATAAATACCACAATCTTTTAATATGCAAAATCTATCTAAATATATTAACAGTAGTTTCAAGTTTATATATACCAATATGACATGCGTGCACAAGTATTTTATATCCTACAAACATATGGATATGATACTAAGAATACTTGAAAGTCTAGGCTCTAAGTTTGCATTAATAATCAAAGTTTAAAGTGAGTTCTGTAATATTATGTAGAATTATAGAGCTGTAGGTGCATCAGTTGGGTCTCTTTTGGTTGTAAGTGATGAAATGCCAACACAAGCTGGCTTAAGTTTAAAAAAAAATTATTGACACAGAGATGAAAAGTACAAGGGTAGAACTGGCTCAAGGGCTTGGCAATCCAATTACTCAAAGAATGTCATTATGGTCTGTCTTCATCTCTCAATTCCTCTTTTTTATCGGTCACCTTCTTCATCAGACAAGCTTTCCACATAACATGGCCACAGTAAATTCTACTTAGAAACCACAGTACATTGAGACAGTCCCTTTCCTGACAGTTACAGCAGAAGCCCATGGCTGCTTCTCATAGGCCCAGTTTAAATCATATACCTAACTCTGAATCAATCCCTGTGACTAGATATTTGGATCTTGGTCTTGTACCCAACCCTAAACCACATGGACTGAGGGTTTGAGAGAAATGGATTTCCTTTGAAAAGTTGGGGTACAATTAACAGGAAAAGAAATGGGGTTGGGCAAGATAAAAATAAACAAAATGTCTATTATAAGTATTTTCTATAAAAATTTCCCTATAAGGGAGAAATTTTGTTTAATCAAATCCCTGGACCTGATAATGAAACACCTGTATAAACACCATATTTCAACATTTTTATCTAAATGTAAGAAATCCAATTTCACAACATTTGAAATTACCCAGAGTGTTATTATCTTATAAGCCAGTGTGCTCATCCATGCAGTGATTCTTTCCCCTCCTCCCCAACTTCTTACTACCATTTAAACTGTCTCTTTTGATGGCTCCAACTTGATGGAGATATGTATTTATCATAAATTCAAGTTTGAGACAGGCACAAAGCGAGAAACATAGTCTGCATATTCTATATAATTTATTCATGATTATAGACATTAGAAGTTTAAAATTAGAAATTACCTAATGTACCACTACTTTCTATGTTGTAGAAAGATTTTTAAATGCTGCCTTGAAATAGATCATTACTTTGAAAAATATTCATACATCGAAACTCTTCATAGCTTCCTTAGTTTGGCTTCATAAATGATATAGATTGTAGGACTTTCATTATTTCATGCTACTGATTAACTTATTGATTTGTTATGGGTATAATCCATTGGACTGAACAAAGATTATAAATGGCATATCAGAGCTTCACTTTGGGAATTGCATGAAATTGAAGAACAAAACCATTATGAATCATATACTCTGCCTTCATTATAGAGAATAAAAGGACATATAAAAGACCTATACCAAGTAACTAAATGTGAAGCACTCCTCTTCCTCTCCCTTTTGTCCATGACAGACATCACCAACTGATCATTGCACTTTTCACACCCTTATCAAAACAGCATTCCAAGCAGCCACTACAAAACAAGGAAGCACTGAAAAATAAAACTATTTACCAATTTTGATCTTAAGATGGTTTATTTAATCAACCAACAAGAATTGAAAAATTACCTTTGCCAATAGTTTTTTGTTTTGTTTTGTTTTGTTTTGTTTTTGAGACGGAGTCTTGCTCAGACGCCCAGGCTGGGGTGCGGTGGCACGATCTCGGCTCACTGCAAGCTCCGCCTCCCAGGTTCATGCCATTCTCCTGCCTCAGCCTCCCGAGTAGCTGGGACTACAGGCGCCCGCCACCTCACCCGGCTAAATTTTTTTTGTATTTTTAGTAGAGACGTGATCCGCCCGTCTCGGCCTCCCAAAGTGCTGGGATTGCAGGCGTGAGCCACCGCGCCCGGCCTGCCAATAGTCTTAAACGGATTTTTCTTCCAATCCTGGATTCTTTGAGTTTGACTTTCTTGGAATTATACCTATATATATACTTAGGTATAAGCAATGTTAATAACTACCTAAGAAACCAGAGTTATTGAAACATTACATGAATCCCTGCTCAATCCTTTCCAGAGAGTAATTTGAAGTAGCCAGGAACAGCATTCAGTAGCATTCTGGCTTCTTACCTCTGGTCACGGTCATTAGAATACCTCAAGCTTCTCTATCAGAGTGGGTTCCTGGGAGTCTGCAAGAAATGTAGAGAGCTCAGGAATTGTACCTGGCCTTGCAGAAGCTCAGACACAGGCTCCAAAGATTTTCCTATTCTCCAGAATTTCCTCAGGGCAAAAGCCTTCTTCTAGTCAGTTTCCCAGATTAAAAAGTCTTCAAATAATCATTTATTTAACTAACTCAGTTTAATGTTTTTGAAATAAATGAGAAGACCTGCTTCTTTAAGATTTCAATCCATTTGTTTCTGCTTTAAGGGTCCCATTGGTTGCCTTGATAAGGGAACATGGCAATGAATACATTAATAAAGAATTAGAGCAATGTGATTATTCTAATACAATTGTGCTTACCCATGGGATGACCATGTGGCTTTGGCATCATGTACTGTGCATCTGGGCATAAGTCTGCCTGGGGAGTTTGCTTGAATAATACCCTCCCTCATTTTGTGGAAGCAAATTCACAGAAACAAGCTATTCAGTTCCAAGGGGAAGGAAAGCATTCCAGCAATGACACAAGCATTGGTTTCAGCATTGTTTCTAGGAGAACCAATTCTGTGAAACGAATTGTTATTAAACTTATGAAATGCAATAAGAAATATATCTCATCAAGCAATGTGACAGCTCTCATTTTATGGGATAGTTATTTTAGGCCAAGTACTTTATAACAACAACATAGATCACATGTTGTAAATTTCTGTTATAAAAATTATGTGCGTGTTTCCATAGGGAAGAATCCACCAAATGATGGAATTGGTCAAGTTTTATGGGAAAGCAGTTACAATTATAGGTAAGTCCCATGGCATGCACTACACCTACTCCTGGGGATAGACCTGCCTAGCAGTTCATTTTTCTATTGCAGCACTTTTCTTATTCCAGATCTTATTTTCACAGCCAGACAGAAACTATCCCCATTCCCTCAAAATCATATGAATCCTGGACAAGTCTGGAGATTTTCTGACTCAAGATCCCTCAATATGGTTCCCTTAGATACTTTCTGTCAAAGTATGTATAGTATCTAATAGCTTGAGGTTATCAAATTAATTGAAACTGGAAAGGTGAAAAGGGCAGTCTTGAGAGAAGCTTCTGAATTACCAATCCACTAGCAGGTACTTTCAGCCTGAAAAATTATTAGTTCTGTAGGTTTGGGGTGTATATATGTAAATAGCTATATTTCATCTAGGGAATTCCCTGTCAGAAGAAAATATTTCAATTTAGTCTTCTGAATTAACATTAAACTGAGAAACATTTCTCAGCTAATTTTTATTATGCCTGAAAAGGTATTAGTACATTGTCTCAGTGCACAGAAACTTGGGGACTTGCCCACAATGTAATCACTTACTAAGAGTCTCTGCTTTGTTTGAAAATAATTTCTAGTCCAGGCACAGTGGCTCATGCCTATAATCCCAATATTTTGGGATACTAAAGTGGGAGGATTTCTTGAGGTCAGGAGGAGTTCAAGACCTGCCTAGGGAATATATCAAGACCCTGTCTCTACAAAAAATACAAAAATTAGCCAGGTGTGGTAGTATGCACCTGCAGTCCCAGCTACTTGGGAGGCTGAGGCAGGAGAATTGCTTGAGCACCACTGCTTTCCAGCCTAGGACACAGGGACAATCCTGTCTCAAATAATTAACTAAATAAATAAATAAAATTTCTATAAAATAAAATTGATATATTTTGCAAACTTAACTGAACCAATCAAATTTCATACTTAAAGTATCATTAGATTTTAGATTCAACTGTAGAGTCTCCTATATAATATATGCAACATTGCCAATTAACTGTACAGGTCTTACCTTCAGCTTGTTGTATGTGTAAGGCACAATGCTATCTGCTGTGAAAAATATAAGCAATGTATAAGATGTCCTCAAGCAGATAAGAGATAAACTCCAAAACTACAACATAGAGTCAAAACTGATAAGTACCATGAGAGAGAAATAAAGGAATTTCCATGAGGGGTTTAAAGGAGAGAGAAAATATTTTTGTTTGAAGGAATCAGAAAATAGCAGAACTGGCCTTGAAAGATGAGTAGATTTTAAGCAGTAAAAATTTTAATAAAAGAGATGATAACTCCAGGGGAAGAAAACAATGAGTGGTAGAGAAGTGGTAAAATGTTGGAGAACTGGTGAGAAGCCTAGTTCGTCTGCAAAATAGAGTACAAGAGGAAAGTTAATGAACACAGCTGGTTGGGCCAGGACATGGAACAGTAAATTAAGGGACTTTCAAATTATTTGGTAACAATGGGGAACTGTTGAAGGTAATGCACAAAAAGATAACAAGTGTTATGTTTTTAAAATCAATCAAATAAAATCAAAGACACTGGATGCTAAGACACAAGCTGGGAGAACATTACAATAGTCAGATGAAAGGAAATACAGGTCTAGATTAATAGCAAGAAGACTGGTATGAGACTGTAGGTTTCCCCAAAAAAAGCTAAGCTCTATGGTGACATGAACCATATTGTTCTTGTGTGTGGCAAATAATACACAAATACTTGTTGAGTGAATGCAGTGGAATTGAGATATACTATAGCAATACCCTGGCAGACTTATGAAATTGATTTGTAATTGAATGAAAATGGAGGTGATTAAGGTTTTGAGGTATTAAGAGTAATTTCATAATAAAAAATTCAGGAGAAAATTTGGGGATGATGCATTGAGTTATTCATTCATTCAACAAATATATTTGAGCACCTACTATATGCAAGTTTATACAGAATTTTGAAGACACTGTTTGAGGAGGTGCTAAGACAGATATTCAAATGAAGATGAACAGCAGGCTGTTTAAAATGCGCTTCTACATTCAGCAGAAAAATTTTAGATGACAAAGCATTTTGATAACCTATCAATTACCCAGGACTTCAGTATGCCTGGATTTACTTGTATATCACATGGAATTCTTCACAAAATCCAAATCGCAATGTCTGCATTGTAAAGTAATTTAAAGCTTCCACTTTAAAATTGTTTAAAAACACATTTGTTCTTTTTCTAAGGTGAAAATTATGATGTCGTAAAAGCTAGAAAGAATAGATACTACTCATAAGAAACTCAGAGCTTAATGGTTTAATCAAATATAACTCTATCTTAACACCCACATTCTAAACATCACCAAAATTTAATTTTCACTAACTATAATTGATATTGATGATAGAAGTTGATGAAAATAAATACTGGAATTCTCAAAAATTATAATTGTTCTAAGTAAATGAAAAAATTCCCTAGTTTTCAATATGTCTCTTCAAAACATGAAAGCTTTATGAAAATTTTTGCATGTATCTCATTTTTCTTGTAAAATATTTGCCATTAATTTTTTTCTAATCAAATTAAAGGAAAAGTCAAATGATTGGTATATAGTTATCCACCAAAATAAGGCAGTTGGAGACCAATTTTTCTGAAGGTTCCATTTGTAAAGTCAAGTCACAATACCTAATGTTAGGTATGCCTCCCTTTCATTTTTAGGGCCTGGAACAAACTTTAAGGGGTAAATCAATAACCTAAATATATATAATCTACAGATGCCACATATGCTTCTGTGGTTCTACTGTCTCAGCCACCTCTTTGGCATTTGTATGTATTCAAGAACAGTAGTATGGGGGGGGGGGGGGGTGTGTGTGTGTGTGTGTGTGTGTGTGTGTGTGTGTGTGTGATTTGTCTTCTTTCTTTCTAAATAGAATCTTATTGCAAGGACCACATTCTTTGTATCCATCCTAATTCCCATCACAACTCATAGACATTTATACCTAGTAGTTACTAAATTAGTTATTGTGAATGACTAACTTCTAATGATTCTATTTATCTTTTTTATTAGAGGTATGGGAAGAACACTCCTTCATTTTAATCCATAATGTAAAACAGTCCATTTAACCTAAACAGCCTTAAGAGAGCTTCTAAATGTGGGTTTGTTGGGTAATAACAGCATTTTTGCCTTCTAAGGTATTTGTTTCTCTGCTGGTTCATTTCTCAAGATAAATAGTTGTTTCCATATTTTATTGGAAATAGAACATGCATAATTGGACCCAATGAGCAACATCTATCCTTAAAATGTTCCCAATCTATGTGGCATATGCAGAGTATAATGAGAAAAGCTACAATTATCTTGTTGTACTAGGGCATAGGAAAGTAAAATAATCATGTTTCACATCTCATGGAGAACTTTGAGAGAAAACATTTTATTCTCAGATGATTTAAATATATCACAAAACGTTTAACATACATCAATCAAGATGAGAATAACTCCTTAATTATATCTAGTGAAGATAACACCAAAAAGAATATATTCTGAGACACCAACTATGAAAGGAAAGAAAATGAAAATGTTACAAAAACAGTCCACAAGGGTGTAAACAGTTCAGCAGGCTATCCCGATAAGAATGGTAAAATTCTTAATTGAGTGAAGAGGTGAAGTATTTCTTTAGCAAATGGGTAGCATCCTGGGAAAGTATTTGAGTTATGCCTTGGGTAAAAGTGAGCCACTATGCTTGGAAGACCTAAAATAGTGCCTAGGGAACTTCCATTATAAAATCAACACTAACCCAGGCATCTGCACCCTAGTTTTCAGCTCCATCACAGGGATAATAAACAACCCCATAAAACTGTCTCTGCACCACAGCAACTTTTTCAAAGGCATTGTGGGTATTTAAGCTGACTGGGTAGAAAAGAATGCTTAATAAGTTTGGAGTAGTTGGCCATTTTAAAGATATTCACAGATTACAATAGAACTTTTTATTTTGCAGCAATAATTGACACAAGAATAGCTTCATGGGGTGACTCTGTATTCTTACAAGCTTTTTATGGAAAAGTGATACAACAAAATGTTTTCACCTCATTTATTCTCCCTTTCTGGCTAATGTGAAGTTGCATTAAATTGTTCCTGGGGCCTGGAGTCTGGCTGTGGTAGACTTTAATTTTCTAGCTGTAATTTCAAAGAAAAAGTAGAAATATAATTTTTTAAAAAACAAAATACAGCATTCAGTTTAGTAAACATGCCCTGGACCATTTCCCCTTATAATTTATTACTCTTTGAACAAATATTTATTGAGTTGCAACTCTATGCCAAGTACTGTTTCAGTTATTGGGAATATAGGAATGAGCAAAACAAAACACTATCTGCTCTAATTGAATTTACATTCTACTTGAATACAAAAGATAAAATAGTAGACAAATACATTAAACATAATTTCAATTTGTACTTTGTGCTATAAAGAAACTAAAGAGGGTACAGTGAGAGAGTGACAGGTGGAGTGGGGTGCAACTTTAGATTATGCAGTTATTTCTAAGCATGATGAGAAGCTACCAGATGTTCTTCAGCAGAAAAGTAACATCCAATTTGGCCAGGTGTGGTGGCTCATGCCTGTAATCCCAGCACTTTGGGAGGCTGAGCCAGGTGGATCACCTGAGGTCAGGAGTTTGAGATCAGCCTGGCCAACATGGTGAAATACCGTCTCTACTAAAAACACAAAAATTAGCCAGACATGGTGGCAGGCACCTGTAATCCTAGTTATTTGGGAGGCTGAGGCACGAGAATCGCTTGAACCCAGGAGGCAGAGGTTGCAGTGAGCCGAGATTGTGCAACTGCACTCCAGCCTAGGTGACAGAGTGAGACTTTGTCTCAAAAAAAAAAAAAAAGGAAAAGAAATGAAAGAAGAAAAGTAACATCCAATTCTTATTTTTAAAAGATCTCTTGGGTTTTTGTGTGGTTAATAGATTGTTATAGTATAAAAATAGAAGTAGGGTGGCCAGGTACAAAGTTATTGTAGCAGCCCAGGAAAGCAATGATGGCACCCGGATCTAGTGGAGAACTGGGATGATGAGCATCAAAAATACATTTGAGATATATTTTGGTGTAGGGCACACAGGCATTACCAATGTATTGTGTATATGGAGGTGTAGTAAAAGAAGAGTCGAGAAAACATCTTAATTTATTGATGGAATATGGAGCTGTTTAGTGATGGTGAAAACACTGGAGAAAGTAGACTTGGGGGAAAAAACACAATTCTCTTACGGTCCTTGTATTGGTGTAGGATACATTAAGCTATGGTAATAATAACCACAAAATTTCAGTGACTTAACCTAACCGAGATTTAATTTCCACTTATCCTGCCTATTCAGCACAGATCAACAGAGAATGTTGCTCCACACAGTCCCTCAGAGGCCCAGGATGATAGAAGCTCCACCATGCCCTACGCATATCAACTGAGTCACAAAGTTTCCTTGGTTTCCAGAAGAAGAGAGAGACCGGAGGATCATGCATGGGCTTTTTATTTGTAGCTGTTTCATTGTATATATTTAAGATATAGCATAGGCTTTCTACTACAAAACACCTGGATTTGCATTTCATTGGCCAGAACTACTCACATGTTCTCATCTATCTTTAAGAGGGCTTGGAAATGTAGAGGAACAAATGGAATATTTATTTTTATTTGTCTTTGCTATGGACTTGCGTGTTCTAAGATGCCAATTAGTCATTCTTGGTTATTGTTTTCCTTTTGATACCACATAAGTTACTGAGATTTTAGCCAGTCACCAAAAGTGATTTCTTATCAAGCCAATCACCAAGAATGAGTGAATTAAAGAAATCATACATTATCTCATATATTTCACTGGATATAAATTTTCCAGAACAGTAACTAACTTTATCCATCAAGGCCTCAACCAAAAGAGATAGCACACTCAACTTAGAATAATTCAAGGACGACTTATTTACAGAGGGCCTTTCTCTCACTCTCTCTCTCTCGTTTTTTTTGGCGGGGTGGAGGGTGGAGGGAGTTTCGCTCTTGTTGCCCAGGCTGGAGTGCAATGGCGCGATCTCGGCTCACTGTAACCTCCGCCCTCCAGGTTCAAGTCTCAGCCTCCTGAGTAGCTCGGATTACAGGTGTGCACTACCACGCCCAGCTAATTTTGTATTTTTGGTAGAGACAAGGTTTCACCATGTTGGCCAGGCTGGTCTCAAACTCCTGACCTCAGGTGATCTACCGGCCTCTGCCTTCCAAAGTGCTGGGATTACAGGTGTGAGCCACTGCGCCCAGCCGGGCCTTTTTTTCTTTTTTTTTCTTCCTACCCCTAATAGAGATATAGATGAGTGTCCGAGAGCCACAAGGAATATAGTACAGGAACCTGGGTTAGTAAACCAGGATTTTTACAACTCCAAGGCCCAAAGAGATAAGACGAAGAAGCATTTATTGGAACCCCAAAGGAGGGAGTGATATAGAGGAAGAAACCTTGAGAGGAGCAATATCTTCAATCAAAGGAAACCACACAAAGGAACAAGTAAAGTAAATAACCTGACCTAACTCACTGCCTCCCATCTCCTGACAGGGCTCCTAGGAGCCAAACCCAATGGGAAGCCGGCAGAGAGGGGAGCCCATAGGCTATGCAGGTCACCTTCAAGGGTGGAAAACAGAGTACAGATTTGTGGAGAATAGAACAACTTCTGTGTATTTGGGGTACATAGATGATATCTGACACACAGAAACTTCTGAGATTTTCATATGATTCAGTATATATAGTAGAAAAATCCAATCACTCTATTTCAAATCCTGGAATCCTTCATGTGAATTCCGTCTTTTCCAAGTGACTGTCTAAAAGTTATATACTCTATCCAAAAAATATTTAAAAAGAAAATCTTCAATTCAAAGAAAACTTTGTGGTTTTAAACGTCTATTACATAAAAAGTTGTTGAAGAATAGGTGTTACAGTAACATTTTATTTTATAACTTTTTATTTTTAATATTTGTGGGTACATAGTAAGTACCCACAAATATTTGTGGGATACATGATATGTTTTGATACAGGCATGCAATATGAAATAATCACATCATGGAGAGTAAGATATCTACCCCCTCAAGCATTTATCCTTTGTGTTACAAACAATCCAATTACGCTTTATTTTTAAAATGTACAACTAAGTTATTAGTGACTATAGTCACCCTGTTGTGCAATCAAATTGTATGTCTTAATGATTCTATCTAATTTTTGTACCCATTAACCATCCCCACCTCCCCAACCCCAGGTCCCCACTACAATTCCCAGCCTCTGGTAACCATCCTTCTATTCTCTGTGTCCATGAGTTCTATTGTTTTGATTTTTAGATCTCACAAATAAGTGAGAACATGCAATGTTTGTCTTTCTGTGCCTGGCTTATTTGACTCAGCATAATGATCTCCAGTCCCATCCACGTTGTTGCAAATGACAAGATCTTCTTCTTTTTGATGGCTGAGTAGTACTCCATTGTGTATGAGTACCACATTTTTATTATCTATTTATCTGTTGATGGACACTTACATTGCTTCCAAATCCTAGCTATTGTGGACAGTGCTGTGACAAACATGACGGTGCAGATATCTCTTCAATATACTGATTTGCTTTTGGGGGAGTATGAACCTAGCAGTGGGATTGCTGAATCATATGGTAGCTCTGTCTGTAGCTTTTTGAGGAACCTCCAGACTGTTCTAAGTGTCTGTACTAATTTACATTCCCACCAACAGTGTATGAAGTTTCCCTTTTCTCCACATTTTCACCAGCATTTGTTATTGCCTGTCTGTTCAATATAAGCCATTTTGATTGGGGTGAGAAGATTTTGATTTGCATTTCTCTGATGATCAATGATTTTCAGCACCTTTTTATATGAATATATCTACCAATATATTCCATATATCCCATGTGTATGCATTTACATGCATATATGATTAAAAGAAGTACTAACAAAATGTTTGATAGCCACAAGTAAAATGAATAAAATGTGCATGCATATTCTAGTGTTCCTGAATATATCATATAGTCAACCACCAGACAAAGTTCATTGGAACAAAGGCTGTACTGGAGACAGGGAAGCCA
Source organism: Papio anubis (assembly GCF_008728515.1). Taxonomy (NCBI): domain Eukaryota; kingdom Metazoa; phylum Chordata; class Mammalia; order Primates; family Cercopithecidae; genus Papio; species Papio anubis. The sequence continues at coordinate 67,076,402 of NC_044985.1, read as the reverse complement.
AGTATCTGCTCACTGAAGAAATATAAGGAAGAATTAAACTAAGCCAAAGAAAACAAAAATTAGAAAGCCTGAGGTGATAAATTGTGCAGGAACATTCAAAACATATTAAAAAGAAATCATTTCAAGTCAGTGACTTATTTAGATATGATATTGAATATTCAAGGATATGTAAGATAGAGGAATCTACAATGATACACAATGTTGCACTAGCCAGTGATCAAGTCATTTTCACACATTATGAGTGTGAAATACCTATGGAGCATTCAACTGGAAATGCCAAAGGGGCAATTGTTTTAGTTCAGTCTAGGCAGTTAAAATATTAGGTCTAAATATTATTATGTGATCAATCCCTTATCCATTCAAACCACTCTGATGGTTTTCTTAAAGTTAAATACATTAAGCAAGATACCTACTATTATACAAAAGGATGCTTTTTATAGCATAAATACTACATGTATTGGCAGAAATGGCTTCTAGCTTATGGTGGATTCAGATACTATTTTTCCTTTCTTGTCTTTGGCTGCTTCAAACTAGTAATTCAAAGAAGATAGAGAATTTAAAGATGGTACTTGGATGTTGGGTAGACATACGGTGTATACGCATTCATCCTAACATCTCCCCCAGTTTCTTTGTCTGTGTCAAAGTCATAGGTGTGCAATATTGAAAGTCTGTCACCAAAATACCTCTGGCCATTTATTCAGTCTGAGTAGGTGATGCCATCACTCTTTGGGTGGACAATCAAGGAGAAAGTGGTAAAGTGAGCTGGGCTAGACGTCAGGCAGCAAAAAGGGATGGGATGGGTGGAAGCAATGTGGCATAAGCTGACATCAAAACAGTTACATCAGTTGAAAGGGGTTAGAGTTACCAATAACAGATCTTTGGGGAAAATAATAGATCTGTTGTCTTCAATTGTTTGCAGAGTTGTTTTCTAATATCTCGCTGTACTACAAATTTGAACTATTGCTTTGAGTATAAATTTAGTTGTATGTGGCATTCAGAATGACAGATGCCAAGTTTGTGAAGTGTGTGTGCACACGTACATACACAAAACGGCATTTGAAACAGGGTTTGAAAACCACAGCAGTTGAACATGGAAGGTCTAGAGTTTAACTGAGAGACTGAAAATATGGGCTTAAAAATCATACAGTAAGTAACAAAATCATGGGCATGTCACCTAGGGAGTATGCACAGAGCAAATGGCTAAGATGGAACAGTAGAGAACATTGAATTTAGCGTATATTATAAGCAGGAACTCCCAATACACTAAGCCAGACAGTATTCATACCTGACGGCTATATCTTTAAGTACTTTTGACACCTAAAAAAAGTAATAAGGTCAATTGAAATGAAAACAAAATATGACATTTATCAATATTTTATATGATGAACTGACAAATAAATCTGTCTTTTCTCCCCTCCTATGGTCCTGGCCTTCTTTGAGATGGCTGGAGACAAGAGGATGGAGGGAAAGGTTCCTTGATGTGTTATTTTTTGCCATTACTGCTGCCTCATAGGTTTTGCATTTCAGTCAGCCATATCTCAGCCAGTATGCTCCTTTCCGTGGATCCCACAACACAGACCTCTCTAGTTGAAGGCGTGGGAGGAAAAACCTTACTTTTTTTTCTGGCTCTATCTCCATTCTCTCCTCTTTGTTTTGCCAACCAGAGAGTCATTTCCATTGTCTTTTATCTATTTTCTTTTTCCTAAACCAGTCCGCTGACCAGTTTCTTCTCAGTTAGTCTTCCAATCACACCTCATTCTATGAAATATTTGTACACTGTAATTCCAGGTGCTAAGAAAATTTCATTTTGTTTTGTATTTATGGTCAAAAATAAAGTTGGATCATTTAAAAAAAAAACAAAATCTTTGTGTTTCTCTGCATCATTTTCTGCCACTGTAGACGGAGTTGGTGCAGGGCTCAGAGGCAGGATGCCAAGCTTCATAGTGCAGGACAGGGAAGAGGTGTCTGGAAAACCCCTATGTTGCAGAGAAGTAGAAAACCACAATTTGAGACTAACATAGGAATTTTGAATATGCTCTAAATATTAATCTCAACCATTAAGCCTGAAAAATAAATACTGTATGTTGAAGTTAAAATTTCTGGTCTAAAAATTATTAATGACATCATTACCAGTTTCTCCACAATTTCTTAAATATAAAAGGTGCTTATCAGCTGACTGCTGTTTTTGAATATATACAACTGAGACCTGATTTCTTCTTTTTGACCATCTGTTTCATCACTTTTAGCTCTGGTTAACTGATCCCAACTGATATTTTTTCCCAAAGGCAGAGGCGAGGAAAGTGTCAGGAGCCTGTGCCTCTGTGCAGTCATCTATTATCAGCTGAAGATTTGGCAGATATGGAAAGGGAAATCAAGCTGCAGGGTCTTTAGCTGACCTTCATCATTTCTATCTATTTTAGGATAGAAAAGGTTTTCGAAGTTAGGGCTATTTTATGCAGCATAGCATAAATTCTGGGAGGGTTATACAAAACCACAAAGGCAGATTTCCGAAACAACAGGGTTCATGTAGTATCCTGTGACCACTCTCTCCTCTTCCCTAATTATTCAACGTGTTCACAGTGTTAAATCTGAATGTCAATAATCCATTAAAAATAACCTGTATTTCTAGTGATAGCATAAATTTTATAAAATCGTAAATCAAATTGGAGAGCTCTCAGAGGTAACTTATCTGTTATAAGTAACATTGGATAAGAAGACATACTTTATTTTATGTTATACAAAACAACAAACAGAATAATCTTGTACATGTACTCTAGTGTAATCTCTGCTAGTAAGAATAATTCATTAGAAGTTCTGATTCGACTAGAACATGCCCAATTTTGATTATCTTTATGGTGTTTACTGTGGACTTAACTGTATCACCCCCAAATGTATATGTTAAAGCACTAAACTCCACTGTGATGAAGTGATTGGTATTTGGAGATGTGGCCTTAGTAAGTTCATTAGAGTTAGATGAGGACAAGTGAGTGAAGCCCTCATGACAGAGTTAGCGGCTTTCTAAGAAGAGGAAGACAGAGAGAGCTCTCTGTCATGTGAGGACATAGGGAGAAGCAAGTTATCTGTAAGCCAAGAAAAGAGCCCTCAAGAAAGACCGAATCAGATGGCATCTTGATCTTGGACTTCCCAGGCTCCAAATCTGTCAGAAATAAATGTTCGTTGTTTAAGTCACCCAGTCTACAGTATTTAGATATAGCAGCCTGAGAAGACTAATACAGTGCTCAAGTATAAAAATAACTTACTTAACAAAACAGTAACCCAATTACTAAAGGTTATTAAAACTCTTCCCCAAAGTTACACTAATTGTACCTAGATGGAAACAATGTCATATGAACTCAAAATATATATCATCTCTTTTCTTCAATCCCATATAATTCATAAACATGTTCTTTTAGCTCTGCCATCACCAAATAATTATATAACAAAGCCAACCACTTCTCTCTATTTCATCAAACCCACCAGCATCTTTCACCCAGATGGCACAGTAGTCTCCAAACACATCTCCCAGCTTCCCCTCTGGGCCTCCCACAAGCTGCTTTCCCCATAGCAACCAGAGTGACCTCTGTAAAATACAATATACTACTCTGCTTTTAAAATCCCCAATGGCTTTTCACTGCACTTAAAATAAAATCCAAACCTCTCACCCACTTTAGAAAGCCATGTGTAACTTGGCCATTGCTTACCTCTCCAAGCTGGTCTCGTATCACTCTCCCCTTTGGCTTCCCTGTTGCTGCATCAAGCACATACCTGCATTAATACTATGGTGCTAGTGCTCTTTTCTTGAGATTCTCTTGACTTTGATCTTCGTCTGGCTGACATCTCCTTGTCATTCAGATCTCAGTCTAAACATCAGTTTTCCAGAGAGGTTTTCCTGACCACACAGTCTACATTAAGCATTTCTATCATTCTCTATCACATCACTCTGCTTTAATTATCTGCAAAGTATTTGTCACCAGCTGACACTATTTTTGCTCACCTGCTTCTTCGTTTATTGAATGTAAGCTCCATGAAAACCAGAACTTGTTTGTCTTATTCATAGGTACACTCCCAGCTCTTGGAAGAGAGTTTGACACAGAGGTACTGAAACTCAATTTTTAAATATATGAGTAAATAAATTATCTCATTTTACAGTACTAAAGGTGTCTACCTTAGAAAATCTATTCTACTGAACAGATCATCTAGACAGAAAATCAACAAAGAAACACTGAATTTCAACTATATACTAGACCAGATAGACCAAATATTTACAGAACATTTTATCCACAAATGCAGAATATACATTCTTCTCATCAGTATATGGAACATTTAGGACAGACCACATGTTAGGTCAGAAAACAAGTCTCAACCATTTTTTAAAGATCAAAATCATATCAAGTATCTTCTCAGATTATGGTGGAATAAAATTAGAAATCAATACCAAGAAGAACTTTGAAAACTATACAAATGCATGAAAATCAAACATGTTCCTGCATGGCCATTGGGCTGATAAATTAATATGGAAAATTTTAAAAAATTATTACACATGTGAATATTATGAATGAATAAATTGCTGTTATGAATGTTTGCTGTTATGAATGTTACGAATCTTTTGTTACAAGATATAGCAAAAGGAGTGCTAAGAAGGACATTTATAGCAATAAATGACTATGTCAAGAAAAGTAGAAAACTTTAAATAAATAAACTAATGGTACAAATCAAGGAACTAGAAAAGCAAGAATAAATTAAACCCAAAGTTAGCAAAAAAATAAATAACAAAGATCAGAGCAGAACTAAACAAAATAGAGAGTTTTAAAAAATCAATGAAATAAAAAGATAACTCTTCAAAAAAATAAACAAAATTGATAAACTACTAGCTAGACGAACCAAGAAAATAAGAAAGAAGACCCAAATAAACTAAATCAGAAATAAAAAGGAGACAATACAACTAATACCACAGAAATTCAAAAGATCATCAGGGACTATTATGAACAACTATATGATAACAAACTAGAAAACCTAGAAGAAATGGATAAATTATTGGAAGCATACAACCTACCAAGATTAAATCAGAAGGAAATAGAAAACTTGAATAGACAAATAATTAGTAGTGAGATTGAATCAGTAAAAAAAAGTCTCCCAACAAAAAAAAAGCCCAGGACCAGATGGATACGCAGCCAAATTCTACCAAACATATAAAGAACTAATTCCATCCTCCTGAAACTGTTTAAAAAAAAAAAATGAAGAGAGCTCTCCATAACTTATTTATAAGCCCAGAATTATTCTGACACCAAAAACCAGACAAGGACACACACACACACACACACACACACACACACACACACACAGAAAAATACAGGCCAATATCCCTGATGAGCATAGATGCAAAACTCCTCAACAAAACACTAGCAAATCAAATCCAACACCACATTTTTTAAAAACAAAACAAAACCTCAACACTAGGTTTAGTAGTAACTTACCTCAAAATAATAAAAGTCATTTATGACTAAACCTACAGCTAGCATCATACTGAATGGGAAAAATCTGACAGCCTTTTGTCTAGGATCTGGAATGAGACAAGGATGCCCACTTTCACCACTCCTACTAAACATAGTACTGAAAGTACTAGCCAGACCAAAACCTGGCAGAGACACACACACAAAAAAAAAAAAAAAAAAGAAAAGAAAAAAAGAAAAAAGAAAAAGAAAAAAAATTCAGGCCAATATCCTTGATGAACATCAATGTGAAAATCCTCAATAAAATACTGGCAAACCGAATCCAGCAGCACATCAAAAAGCTGATCCACCACGATCAAGTTGGCTTCATCCCTGGGATGTAAGGTTGGTTCAATATACACAAATGAATAAACCTAATCCATCACATAAACAGAACCAGTGACAAAAACCACATGATTATCTCAATAGATACAGAAAAGGCCTTCAACAAAACTCAACATGCCTTCATGCTAAAAACTCTCAATAAACTAGGTATTTATGAAACATCTCAAAATAATAAGAACTATTTATGACAAACCCACAGCCAATATCATACTGAATGGGCAAAAGCTGGAAGCATTCCCTTTGAAAACCAGCACAAGACAAGTATGCCCTCTCTCACCACTCCTATTCAACATAGTATTGGAAGTTCTAGCCAGGTATTAGGCAAGAGAAAGAAATAAATGGTATTCAAATAGGAAGAAAGGAAGCCAAATTGTCTCTGTTTGCTGATGACATGATTGTATATTTAGAAAACCCCATTGTCTTAGCCCAAATTCTCCTTAAGCTAATAAGCATCTTCAGCAAAGTCTCAGGATACAAAATCAATGTGCAAAAATCACAAGCATTCCTATATACCAATAATAGACAAATAGAGAGCCAAATCATGAGTGAACTCCCATTCACAATTGCTACAAAGAGAATAAAATACCTAGGAATACAACTTACAAGGGATGTGAAGAAGAACTACAAACCACTGCTCATGGAATTCAGAGAGGACACAAACAAATGGAAAAACGTTTCATGCTCATAGGAAGAGTCAATATTGTGAAAATGGCCATACTGTCCAAAGTAATTTATAGATTCAATGCTATCTCCATCAAGCCACCATTGACTTTCTTCACAGAATTAGAAAACACTACTTTAAATTTCATATGGATTTAAAGAGCCCACATGGCCAAGACAATCCTAAGAAAAGAGAATGAAGCTAGAGGCAGCATGTTACCTGACTTCAAACTATACTACAAGGCTACAGTAACCAAAACAGCATGGTACTGGTACCAAAACAGATATATAGACCAATGGAACAGAACAGAGGCCTCAGAAATAATGCCACACATCTACAACCATCTGATCTTTGAGAAACCTCACAAAAACAAACAATGGAGAAAGGATTCCCTATTTAATAAATGGTATTGGGAAAACTGGCTAGCCATATGCAGAAAATTGAAACTGGAGCCCTTCCTTACACCTTCTACAAAAATTAACCCAAGATGGATTCAAGACTTAAATGATAGGCCTAAAACCGTAGAAACCTTAGAGGAAAACCTAGGAAATACCATTCAGGACATAGGCATAGGCAAAGATTTTATGACTAAAACACCAAAAGCAATGGCAACAAAAGCCAAAATTGACAAATGGGATCTAATTAAACTAAAGAACTTCTTCAAAGCAAAAGAAACTATCATCAGAGTAAACAGGCAACCTACAGAATGGGAGAAAATTTTTGCAATCTATCCATTTGACAAAGGGCTAATATCTAGAATCTACAAAGAACTTAAACAAATTTACAAGAAAAAAACAAATAACCCCATCAAAAAGTGGCCAAAAGATATGAACAGACACTCCTCAAAGGAATACATTTGTGCAGCCAACAAACATAAAAAGCTCATCATCACTGATCATTAGAGAAATGCAAATCAAAACCACAATGAGATACTATCTCACACCAGTTAGAATGGAAATCATTAAAACGTCACGAAACCACAGATGCTGGAGAGGATGTGAAGAAATAGGAATGCTTTTATACTGCTGGTGGGAGTGCAAATTAGTTCAACCATAGTGAAAGATAGTGTGACAACTCCTCAAGGATCTAGAACCAGAAATACCATTTGACCCAGCAATCCCATTACTGTGTATATACCCAAAGGATTATAAATTATTCTACTATAAAGACACATGAACATTTATGTTTATTGCAGCACTGTTTACAATAGCAAAGACTTGGAACCAACCTAAATTCCCATCAATGATAGATTGGATACAGAAAATGTGGCACATATACACCAAGGAATACTATGCAGCCATTAAAAAGGATGAGTTCATGTCCTTTGCAGGCACATGGATGAAACTGGAAACCATCATTCTCAGCAAACTAAGACAGGAACAGAAAACCAAACACTGCATGTTCTCACTCATAAATGGGAGTTGAACAATGAGAACACATGGACCCAGGGAGGGGAACATCACACACTGGGACCTGTTGGGGTTGGGGGCCTAAGGGAGGATGAATTAGGAGAAATACCTAATGTAGATGATGGGTTGATGGGTACAGCAAACCACCATGGCACATGTATACCTATATAACAAACCTGCACGTTCTGCACATGTATCCCAGAAGTTAAAGTGTAATTTTAAAAAAGAATAAAACAAAAGAGAAAGAATAAAAGGCATCCAAATTGGAAACGAATAAGTCAAATTGTCCCTCTTTTCTGATAATATGATCTTACATCTAGAGAAAAACCTAAAGACTCCACCAAAATACTCTTAGATCCAATACATAAATTCAGTAAAGTTGCAGGATGAAAAATTAATAGTGTTTCTATACACCTATAATGAGCTAGCTGAAAAAGAAATTAAGAAGGCAATCCCATTTACAATAGCACCAAAAAAAAAAAAATAAAATACCTAAAAATAAATTTAACCAAAGAGGTGAAAGATCTCTACAAGGAGAACTACAAAATACTGATGAAATAAATTGTAGCTGTTACAAACATATAGAAAGACATCCACACTCATGGATCAGAAGAGTTATTAAGAATTAAAATGACCATACTACATAGACCAATCTACAGATTTAATGCAAAACTTATCAAAATATCAATGTCATTTTTCACATAATTAGAAAAACAAATCCTAAAATTTGTATGGAACCAAAAAACAGCCAGAACAGCCAAAGCAATCCCGATAAATAAGAGGAAAGCTGAAGTCATCACACTATCTGACTTCAAAATATCTTACAAAGCTATAGTAACCAAAACAACTTGGTATTGGTATAAAAACTGACACATGGACCAATGAAACAGAATAGAGATTCCTGAAATAAATCCATGTATTTACAGCCAACTGGTTTTTAACAACAGTGCTGGGAATATATATTCAGGAAAGGACACCCTCTTCAATAAATGGTGCTGGAAAAAATTGGATATCTATATGCAAAAGAAGGTGGACCCCTATCTCTCACCATCTACAAAAATCAACTCAAGATGGATTAAAGACTTAAACATAATATGCAGAACTATAAAACTAGTAGGAAAAAAAAACAGAGAAAATACTTCAAGACCTCAGTCTAGGCAAAGATTTTGTGGCTAAGACCTCAAAAGTACAGATAACTATTTTTAAAAATAGACAAATGGGGCTATATTAAACTAAAAAGCTTCTATACCACAAAAAAATTGTTTATCAACAGAATAAAGAGACAACCTGTTGAATGGGAGAAAATATTTGCAAACTATTCATCTAACAAGGGGCTAATATCCAAAATATACAAGGAACTCAACAAAAAACAAATAATCCCATTAAAAGTAGACTAAAGACATAAATAGGCATTTCCCATAAAAAGACAAATGGCCAACAGATATGTGGAAAAAATGCTCAACCTCACTAATCATCAGAGAAACGCAAAGCAAAATCACAATGAAATATCATCTTACTCTAGTTAAACTAGCTATTATTAAAAAGACAAAAAATAATAGACACTGGCAAAAATACAGAGAAAGGGGAACTCTTAGATGCTATTGGTGAAAAATGTAAATTGGTACAACCACTATGGAAAACAGTTGGGAGATTCCTCAGAAAATTAAAAATAGAACTACCATACAATCTAACAATTCGACTACTCAGTACTTATCCAAAGGAAAAGAAATCTGTACATCAAAATGATACTTGCACCCATGTGTTTATCGCAGCACTATACCCAATAGCAAAGATACGGAAACAACCCAAGTGCCCACTGATGACAAATTAACAAAGTAAATGTGGTACACATACACAATGGAATAGCATTTGGCAATAAAAAAGAATGAAATCTTGTCATTTGCAGCAACATGAATGGAACTGGAGGTCATTATGTTAAGTGAAATGAGCCAGGTACAGAAAGACAGACGCCATGTTTTCACTCATATGTGGGATCTTTAAAAACTAATTTAATGGTCGGGCACAACGGCTCACACCTGTAGTCCCAGCACTTTGGGAGGCCGAGGCGGGTGGATCATGAGATCAGGACATCGAGACCATCCTGGCTTACATGGTGAGACCCTGTCTCTACTAAAAATACAAAAAATTAGCCGGGTGTTGTGGCGGGCGCCTGTAGTCCCAGCTACTCGGGAGGCTGAGGCAGGAGAATGGCGTGAACCCGGGAGGTGGAGCTTGCAGTGAGTTGAGATGGTACCACCACACTCCAGCCTGGAGGACACAGCAAGCAAGACTCTGTCTCAAAAAAAATAAATAACTAATTTCATGAAGACAGAGAGTAGAATGACAGATACCAGTATTCTGGAAGAGTGTCTGCGGTGAAAGACTAAAGAGAGGTTGGTTATGAATACAAACATACATTTAGACAGAACAAATAAGCCCTAGTATTCCATAGCAGAGTAGGTTGACTATAGTTAGCAACAATGTATTGTATATTTCCCAGTAGCTAGAAGAGAGGACTTAAAATGTTACCAACACACGGAAATGATAAATGCTCATGGTGATGGACACCCCAAACACCCTGACCTGATAATTACACACTCCATGACATAACATAACAAACACTCCCATGTACCCCCATAATATGTAAAATACTTTGCATCAATAAGAAAATTTTAAAAAACATTTTAAGTACTCCTTTATTCTACCCTAGTACCAGACATTTCTATTAGAATCATGTCAATGAATAGAAGAAACCTATGAAAACCTATTACAATGTACACATTTTACATTCCCTAAATACCTACTAATATAATTACTCACTAAAACTTTTATATAATTAGTTTATTAGTCCTAGATAAAAGATTGATTCCGGCTGGGCACGGTATCTCATGCCTGTAATCCCAGCACTTTGAGAGGCCAAGGTGGGTGGATCATTTGAGGTCAGGAGTTTGAGACCAGCCTGGCCAACATGGAGAAACCCCATCTCTACTAAAAACACACACAAAAAAATTATCTGGGCCGTAGTGGCACATGCCTGTAATTCCAGCTACTTGGGAGCCTAAGGCAGAAGAATTGCTTGAACCTAGGAGGCGGAGGTTGCCGTGAGCCGAGATCGCATCACTGCACTCCAGTCTAGGAGACAGAGTAAGACCCTGTCTCCAAAAAAAAAAAAAAAGATTGTTTCAACAGAATGAGATGTAGAAGGATGAAAAAGATTGTGAAATTTGGTGGTTACCCTCCAGAAAGAGAAAGCAACATAATGGGATAGGCCTGAGTAACCAGAGTGCACCATGTAAGGAGATGAGTAGAGAAGCCCCCCTGAGCAACAATTTTGGATAGGGTCAGCTATAAGGAAAGGATAGTATTTGGTATGAAGGTAATCCAGGAACTCATAACTTTGAATTGCCTCTTTCCTCTGGTGTGAAAGCACTCCCCTAGTTATGTTCTTAGTAATCATCTACCATCTCCTTGAATCAGTCAGGTTGAATTGTCTCTTCTAGTCCAACAAAAGGAAGATATTAGGATGCTTTACTACACAACTAGTCACTGAGATTGACCCACAGCTCTTCTAACTGCCAACCCATTCTTCCTCAAAGCCCGTTTTGGACCATTAGATCCGAAAATTCTCACTAAAATTCTATGAGCTGGTAAGGTTACCATAGTCCATGAGTAATGCGAGAGGCACAAAGGGGAGGTATTTAGAGGAAAGCAAATTCTAGAAATGAAACTACTTTAGAAACATTAATAACCCCCACAACTATCCTCCTTCCCTTATCCACCCACCTCCAGACCATTGCTTACATATTTACATCATTTAATTTTACTTTGCTTTGTAATTCATTCATTAAGCATTCAGTGAATATTTACTGAGCACATGTGAAATAACAAGCATTGATCTAAGTGCCTGGGACACTGTAGAGAACAAAATGAAATCCCTTTATTTCTTTTACCTTATTATACAGACATTGAAAGGTCTGAAAAATCCCTTATGGCAAAATTCATTTTCTAAGTTCATATCTATAGTCCTTCTCCTTGGACATCTCCTCCTCTGACTCCATTGCCAAATGCATATTTGTTGAAGTTAATGGAATTGAATGGAATAGGATGGACTGGAATGGAATGTGAGGTGTGTCCTGACCCCACATCCTGCACCCACGTTATATTTACTTAATGCTGCTTGGGACATAAAGAGGATCCTGGAAGAATGGCAAATGTAACAAATAGCTGAAAACTTAAGTCAGTATTTCTCAAAGTATGGTCTTTGGATCACAATCATCAGGATTATCTAGAGGATTTGTTAAAATTTGAAAACCCTAACCCAGATCTACTAAGTCAAAATCTCCTGGGGAAGTCTACAAGCATCAGGACATTCTTAGCACACTCATATTTGAAATCACTGTTTAAAGCCTCAGACTAGAACCAGAGACAATCAAACAATGTACTCTACTTGTTCTGAGAGTGTTAAATCCAATTACATTTAAAAATGATTTGTTATTGTATCACTTCAGTTGACTCAAGTTCAATTTTTAGTACTTGATAGACAAATGGTAAAAATAAATAAATAAATAAAAATTTAAAAAAATAAAAATAAAAATAAAAAAGCAGCCACTTTAGGTAAGGCCCTGAGGTTCAGATGAATATCTGAACGTTATCAAGCATCTGACTGAGCTATTCACTTTTATGGAACTTCTGCAAAGAGAAGACAGCACTTCTCTAAAACTTTCTAGTGATGACTGACTTTGGTTCTTTCATTTTATGTAGATAGATAACTAATAAATGCAGTTTTGTGGTTCTAAATATCCCTTGACAAGTATTCCAATTTTCTGTTTGACTCTAACATTGAAGATTTGGATGATGAGTACCAAGTACATATATTGTATCCTTTTTAATAATATAATTCCAATTACTACAAACATAATTGTGAAGTCAGAGCTATATAGTATTTTGATAGCGGCACTTGTTTTTCTAAGTGAAAGTAGCTTGAATTATCTGGTGATTCTATACCAATTTTCTTGCAGTGAGTTTTTTTTAATATAATGTGCCACTCTTTCAAACTATTTGCAATCTCACTAAGGCATTTATCTAATGAAACACTTTAAATTACTTCCACAGATAATGTCAGATCATAACGACATCAAAATGGTGCTATCATGTAGTCCCACTGGATTTTTTATTGAAATCTTTCCCTTGAATATATTGAAAAATAAAAGGAAAGACTGCTTCTATGGATTGAAATATAATTCTCTTGAGAATCTATTAAGAACAAGTTCTTCTTGTTGCTTTAATATTCTTTAAAGATTTTGTGTTGTGTTAGTGTTTATTATACTTGTTTATATAAGGCTGGGTATTTCCAAACTCTCCAAATTTATTTCCCCTACTCTGAGGAAGAAACCACCACTCATAGGCACTGAAAATACTTTTTTGAGCATACAAATACTAGTTTTTTGTTTTTACTGTGAGTAACATAGGTTCAAATTAACCAATATTCTTTCACAGATTATCTGCTTTATAAGCCATTTTATTTTTATCACTTCTTTTAATACCAATGGTATATAAGCCTTTCCCCACTCCAAAATAAAGTCATTTACACTTAATTGATTCTAATGTAACTCGGTAAGGTGAGGTCAAGACTTATACCAATCTGAAGGATGGATATTTTAAGTCTAAAGTTCATAGGGTTTGGGGCTATTTCTAAAGTAATGTCATGAGCCAGAGCTTTAGGAAGAAATAGTGGTATTGATTCCGTAACTTCTACACTCACAGTTCACATCCAGCTCCTCTTCAGGCCCAGAATCCCACTCTATGACTGACTCTCCACCTTCTTCCCAAAGAGGGTTCCTGCTTAAGCCAATAACTTCTAGGACACATAATGGAGAACAGCAAAAGGAAGAATAAAATGGCTATGAGAGAAATCTAAAGCAGGCCAAGGAGTGGTAAAAGAATTAAACCTCATTAGGATTTAACCGGTTTGACCAGGAGAAGATGGAAAGGAAGTAGTCTCTCTCTCCTGCTCCCACCCAGATGGACATATATCAACAGGGTATTGGTGTGAGGTTTGCGATGAGACTCTAAAACTAAACGAGCTGGTAGTAGTACATGCATCCCATACATTTTGGGTCAGGTGAGTTGAGTGGGTGCTTTTGGGGTATTTGGGCTGGAGGGATGGGGAGACTCGGCAGATTTAGCAAATAAAAATAGAGAATACCCAGTTAAATTTGAATTTCAGATTTGAAAAATGAAAGGGTGTTGTATATGTATGTCTCATGCAAGATTTGGGACACGCTCATACTAAAATTGTCGTCATTGCTCATCCAAAGTTCAAATTTCAGTGGACATCCTGTATTACATCTACAGGGAGAGTCTCCTGCAGGATTGGGATATCTTAAGCTTCACAATGGCCTCCAGGAAGGCAAACAAGAGAATGAAGGTTTTGAGAGCCCTGGAATTACAGAACGAACAGAGAAGGGCCAAAAAATGATAGAGGAGTTGATGGCTCTAGGCCCCAAAGAAAATACCAGAAAATATCCTCTAAGAAGTATAGCCCATCTCATCAAAACAGGAAGGAGATTAAACTCATCATCTATTCACTCAGCAAGTAGATCAATTTGGTTTGGGAGAAAATGATTGACCCAGAGGAGTTGAAATACTTTTTAGAAATTGAGAGTATAATCTTGATCTGCTCACTACAGAGGGCAGTGTTGCCCCAAGATTTGCAATTTCTTTGACACCATCAATATGAAACACACTTTATAATAATAAATCCCTTATAAGGAAAAAATGTAAGTTTCATTGCTTCTCTGAAGCATGCCAAACATGCTAGCTGAATAATCAGGTAAAATATCTCATGAACAAGTTTCATGTAAGATTTCTCTCTTAAATAACTCTTGTTTTCTTGTTCTTTCTCTCAGGTTCCAGGAGAAATCTGCTGGGTAGAAGTGCATTACTTTACCTTTTTTTTTTTTTTAATCCTAAATGTTTATTTGAAGTTATGGTATCCATGTGCTAACAGTTTGAATTTTATTTAAATTATCTTCCATCTACAAAATCAAGCTTTTTTGTTTGTTTTAATGATTTGGCCTCAGGTAGTTTGAGTTAAATTATCCCAAGATTCAAAATTTAAATATCCGTGTGGTTAAGCACATGACATTATGACATTCGGATCTTGTTTGTAATTTCCTTTGCATAGCCATACCTCATTTTACTGTGCTATGTTTTATTGTGCTTTGCCAATATTGCATTTCTTATAAGTTGAAGGTAGCAAATTCGTCTCCTTTTCATGATCTAAATCAAATTTCCTTAAGTAGCTAATATCCAAAGTCAGACTATGAACTACCAAGTCTAGGCTACATTCCGCTTCCAGGCATGTCGCAGACTATTCTTAAAAGTAAGTCATCCTTCAAATCAATAAAAGTTTTTACATGGCTCTTTGCAGTCAGTTAGACTATTCTTCTGTTGTTAAACATCCCAATATAATACACAGATGGTTAGAGGAGAGCATGTTAACCACTATGATGGGGGAGTTTAGAGTGTGCAGGGAGCACATAGCTATATCCCAAATACAAAGTGGAAGCTGCACAAGACCTTCCAGAGAAGATGACCTGGAGTTTGAGGCTCATATAGAAGTTGCCACGGGATAAAGGAGTGATAGCCTATCCAAGAAGATGTATTCATTTGTTCCTTAAAAAAACTACTGGATATGCTGTTTGAACAGCTTAAGAGAGTTTCAGGGATAATTCTTGGTGTGCTAGATATTTGCCCTACATGATAATTTAGTAATCTAATTCCCACACTAAATTCAATTCTAATATATATTGAAACACTGTTCTAAAGATATTTAAATTCAAAGCTAGGGTGTTAAGACTTTAGCAGTGTCTTTTCTAAATTCACTTCAAACCATCATATTAGTTTTAAAAATCATAGATTCACAGAAATGCAGTTTCAGAAGGGAAATGAAAGATCGTCTAATCCAATTCTCTTTTTTTATACATAATTCTAATAAATCCAGAGTCCCATGTAAATCAGTCTTAGAACAGTAGCTTATTTTAAAAGCTCGGTTGACAATCAAAAGTGAATTTTTAAAATTCTACTTTTACATATATTTCTCATAAACCACTGTAACTTAGTCACTGAATAAGCTGGACTTATTCAAGGACAAAAACAACTATATTATTGTTGCTTCTCCCCATTAAACTGGCTTCATGGACTCATTCGTTCTCCCTTCTGTATAGAATCCCAGCCAGGTCCCATGGCTTTTCTAGTCACTCTTACATATTAAATAAAAAGAAACTTTCTTCTGGCATTTGTTTAAAATGAGGTGCAGAATAAAAGTCAAATAAGTCTATCCAGGCCAGTGTAAAAAATCAAGACTCAATTTAGAACTTCTCTCCTGCATCAAATCACCTCTGTCCCAAGTTTGGAAGTCTGAAAGGAAGAGAAAGGAAGCCAGGTGGGAGGGCTGCCCTGCTTCCTCTCCTATATGCTGCTCTCTCTGGGGTCAGAGAATGGAAAGAAAGAGATAATGGGGCTGAAGATGTTCCAAATTACTGCCCTAGTCAGATTCTAGGATTGGTGCCTTGTGAATGTGGCTTCCAAAGCTAATCCTTTTCTCTCACGCAGGAAAACTGGCACATGTGGTGCTATCCATTCTCTTCCCAGCAGTCCCTAGGCTTCAAGTGCCTACCATCTCTGGTCACATCCTGCAATGGCCTTCTTGGACAAGATAGTTTTCAAGTAGTCTCTGACTATCATCAATCCAGGGGCTCCACATTTGTCCCCAAGAAACCTTGCACATGTCACACCATACACACACAAGCAAGCAAGTGCAGCTTGCTTCCATTGCAGTTCTCATTCCTCTGTGGATCAGAAGGGGGCAGGGCCAGCTTCAGCTTCTGGCCCAGAGCTCTTTCAGGCATAATGAGTCAAATATCAGCCTTGGAAACCTTCACATCTAAAGGACACAGATAAACTTTGCACCTGGTTTAAAGTGAAAGGAAAATGTCCTCCTATACATTACATCCGTTGGGGGTGTGACTGACAAAGGAGAATAATTCAACATACTGATAACTTTCTCCAATAAATCATTTCTCAGCCTCTCCAGCTTCACCTTTATCTGGATGTGATCTAGGTAATAATTTTTTTAGAAAATCCCTTTTGGACATCCCCTTTACAAGTGCCACCTAGGATGCCAAGCACCTCACTTTAGAATGTAAGAGTCTGAAACAGTTTTCTCAGCTTTTGACCTCTCCTGAAACTCCAAGGCAGGAAGACACGGCATTAACATTTTGCTCTACCTTGAACATATGGTCCCAGCCTCATTTATGGAAGTACTTGCTTTTCTGTCTCCTTCCTGACGCCCACAGCTACCCCAGTACCTATCACCTTTCCTCCAAAATATCCCTAATTTTTTTTTTTTTTTTTTTTTTTTTTTTTGAGACGGAGTCTTGCTCTGTCGCCTAGGCTGGAGTGCAGTGATGCAATCCCGGCTCACTGCAAGGTCCGCCTCCTGGGTTCACACCTTTCTCATTCCGCAACCTCCCAAGTAGCTGGGACTACAGGCATCCGCCACCATGCCCAGCTAATTTTTTGTAATTTTTAGTAGAGACGGGGTTTCACCGTGTTAGCCAGAATGGTCTCGATCTCCTGACCTGGTGATCTGCCCACCTCGGCGTCCCAAAGTGCTGGGATTACAGGCGTGAACCACCGCGCCTGGCCAATATAACTTTTTATCCACCAGAGGGAGACCTGACTTTCCTTTTTCTTCCTTCACTTTTGCCTTGAGCCTTTTTCCAAATGAAAAAACAAAACACACACACACACACACACACATACACGCACACGCCTTTTGTGAAAGAGTAGAACAACAGCCTGAGGAACTCTACAAACAGTCCCAAGTTAGGGAATTATCCCTTCACACATATGAGAAATTATATCTAAAGGATCAAAATGATTTGTTCAAGTTCACATAACTAATTAGAAGCAGAGGTACATCAATGTCACTTTCCTGGGACCAAGAACTCTTCTAATCAATAGGATAAATTCCATTATACCTTGTCAAGGATTTAGCAGACAATTCAAATAATTTAAGAAGTTTGAAGCATATTAATCCATTGGTGTTTGGAAACCATTTTTTAAAATGGCAGCTCTCTGGTTCCTTGAATGAGTAAGATGTTTATAGTGAGTTATACTATACATTCTGATGAGATAAAATCCCAGCCTCCCAGTGATCCAGGTTGCTTGGACATTATCTGTGTGGAAAGGTAGCAAAAAGAATGAGAAGCATCATTTTCTGATTAAGATAAATCTTTTGAAGACTTTAAATTCGTGTGTCTTTTGCTGGAAGCCTATCCACCACTGTAATTGAATCCCCTAGTCAAAGGAAGAGAATTTCTATAAAGTTTATTTCTTTTCTGGATTAAAAAAAAAAATTACTGCCTACTATGTGTCTACCCCTGTGTTACCCAGGATGGGAGATATAAAACTGAATAAAAAATATATTCTACCTCCTGAAAACTGACACTTTTATTTAAAAATCAATATATTACAAGTGTAAAAGTAAAAGATAAAATGACATGGGTTCAGAAGAGGGTTCTCAATAAATATTTTTTGAATGAGTGAATGACCACTCTCTAGAGGAGGTGGTATTTGAAATGACATTTGAAAATGGGTAGAATGTGAACATGCAGCAACTAAAAAAAGACCTTAAATCAGAGGGACTAGCATAAGTACAGGTAGATGGGAAAACTCAGGGAATAAGAATTATAGCTATAATTTGTGCCTGGCACTTCATTTAGCACTTTACGAATATCATCTAATTCCACCCTTACAGTAATGATGCTATTATCCTGATTTTACAGCTGATGATAATAAGAGCTAATATTTATTCAATGACTATTGTTTGTCAGACATTGTTCTTAAAACTTGTATATGTATATAGTCGCATTTGATCTTAAACCTATGATCTGAATAATATGATTGTCTCCATTTTACAGTAAAGAAAATAAGAATCACAGAGATAAAATATGTTGCGCAAGGTAATGAAGAAAGTAATGATAAAGTCTACTTTCTACCTCAGTCAGTTCACTTCTAGAAGCTTTGCCCTAACTTTCTGTTATATCCATCTACTAAATAACAAGTTCAATTTTGCTTGAATAAAGGGTACAGAAACAAAATAGTTGAAAATAAAGTAGGAAAAATAAAAGGGCAGTCGAATCCCAGACTAACATGTTTCATTTGGTCCACACCTGCTTTAAATATCAGAAAATTTTACATTAAACATTTGGATTTTAGTCTTTTCTTGAAAATTCACCAGTACTCACAAGGCCATTTTACACAACAGTGCTTAGCTAGAGCTAAGCAGAGCCTGCCTGCCTTAGACAGCTTGTCATAGTTGTATGTTCTTTGTATTAAGGGGTCTCTACTTAGAACCTCACAAACTCAAAGTCAAGGCATCAGCAGACCTGAGATCTTTTCTGGAGTCTCTGAGAATTAATCTACTTACAAGCCCATTCTGGTTATTGGCAGAATTTTGTTCCATGCAAGCCCCATTTTCTCTCTGTCAGCAGGGGGTCACTCTCAGCTTCTAGAGGCCTCCTACATTCTCTGGTATATAAAAGAATACCACAAACTGAGTGGCCTGAACAACAACAATTTATTTTCTCACAATTCTAGAGGCCATAGGTTCCAGAGTAAGGTGCCATCAGGGCTGGTTTATGGTGGGACCTCAACTCTTGGCTTGTAGACAGCCACTTTCTGTGTCTTCACATGACCTCTTCTCTGTGCCTGCCTGGAGAGAGAAAGATCTCCAGCACCTCTTCCTTTTCACATAAGGACATAAAGATCGGATTAGGACCCCATTCTTATAATCTCATTTAACTTTAGTTACCTCCTTAAAGGCCCTACCTTCAAATACAGGAACAGTGGAGGTTAGAATTACATCACATGAATTTGCAAGGCACACGATTCAGTCCATAACACTTGGTTCATGGCTCCCTTCAAAGCGGGTAAGGGTAGAGCAAGTCCTTCTCAGCTACAAATCTTTCTGACCTCACCTACCTAATCTTTCCTGCTTTCTCTTCCACTGCATCTCTCTGATTTTTTTTTCAAGACTACTTTTCTAGAACAGTTTTAGGCTCACGACAAAATTGCAAGGAAGATATAGAGGTTTTCCATATTCTCACTGCCCCACACATACTTAGCCTCTCCAACTATCAGCATCCCCCACCAGAGTGGTGCATTTGTTACAACTGATGAACCTGCATTGATACATTGTTATTACTCAAAGTCTATAGTTTATATTAGGGCTCTCTCTTGGTATTATACACATTATAGCTTTGGACAAACGTATAATGATGTGCATCCACCATTATAGATGCCCTACTGGCCTGCAGTGGGCCTGGAAGTTCCCTCAGTTTTAACTCCATTCAAGATGAGGACAGTAAAAATAAGTTTACCTAAACAGCTAGGGTAAACTGAAAAAAAGAGCAAACAATTTAGGGGAGCACTAGGATAAAAATTGACAGAAACATTTCTGGACCATAAAGACAGGCTAAAGATCACTGAGTATCTAGAGGTGGGAAAAGTAAAAAACAAATAATAAAGGGTATAAAAATTGCATATGTATACTATTTTGTAGTGAATTTTTAAAGAATCCAGAACAGAGTTGGTTGTCTGTTACCCATATATATGTCTTCTAGTTTCTGGACATCCTACAGTGAATTCTTAAGGTGCAATACTGTTTCCTTCTGATTGTTCTGTATTAGTGATCTATTTTCTTTTCTTTCCTTTTTTTTTTTTTTTTTTTTTTTGAGATGGAGTTTTTGCTCTGTTGCCCAGGCTGGAGTGCAATGGCATGATCTCGGCTCACTACAATCTCCACATCCCAGGTTCAAGCGATTCTCCTGCCTCAGCCTCCAGAGTAGTTGGGATTACAGGTATGTGCCACCACGCCCAGCTAATTTTTGTATTTTTAGTACAGATGAGGTTTCACCATGTTGGCCAGACTGGTCTTGAACTCTTGAACTCAGGTGATCCACCGGCCTCAGCCTCCCAAAGTGCTAGGATTACAGGCGTGAGCCACCGTGCCCGGCCAACTAATCTATTATCCTAATTTCCCACTAGTGTGTGGTTTTAGGACCAGCAGCAACAGCATCACCTGGAAACTTGTTAGAAATGCACATTTTCGGCCCCTTCCCCATTGCTCTTTTCCCAACATCTATCTCTGTCCCGCTCTCCTGTGCCTTTCCACTCATCTTGCCGGCAAATAAATCCCCAACCACAGATCCATCCAACCTGCATCTTTTCTGCTTCTCTGTCACAGCACTATTCTTCATGAATTAGGAGTATCAGTCAGCCTCGTTTTTCTAAGTTGTAAGTGCCTTAAGATACATATTGTGTTTTCTACCTGACCCACAAGAGATGTTTTTTGTTTTGTTTTTCCAGACAAGGTCTTGCTCTGTTGCTCAGGCTGGAGTGCAGTGGCATAACCATAGTTCACTGTAGCCTCAAACTCCTGGGCTCAAGCAATGCTCCCACCTCAGCTTCCCAAAGTGCTGGGATTACAACTGTGAGCCAATGCACCTGGCCAAGAGTTGTTTTTTGGATAGAAAAAAAAAAAGAAAAAAAAGATTTGAAAGCACAGGTTAGAACACACTGCTGTGTTACGATGTACCAAGAGCAAAGATAACAAACACTTTCTAGAATAAGAGAAACAGAACAGAAAATTTTACGTAATAAGGAACACGGATATGGATTCAGGAATTTCTCAAATCAGACTTCATTGTGAACCACGCAAATAGCTACACATTTCCATCTGCTGAAAAGCACACAGAGCCAACAAATTTATTGACATCAACTGAACTGCTGAGCTAGGAAGGTGCGGACCACTGTGAATTCTGTGAAAAAAGTTTACACTCCACTGCTGTGAAATGTCAAGGATAATTGAACAACTGACTGTGATTTCTCTTAGTCTCAAATTTATAAAACAGAACAAAAAGTTAATGTTAATTTTAAAATCCAAAAAGGAAGATGTGTGTACACAAAATTAAGAGGAAGATGGGCAAAATAAATTATTCCTTCAAAGAATGGAATTATAAAAATGAGATTTACTAAAAGGTCACGACTGAAATTATTTAATAGAAAACAGCTCTGCCACAGCCTGAGAGAGGAGATTTTGTAATGTTCTCTCTTCAAATATAAGATGATCTTAGCACCTGGAAACCACCTCTAGATTTCACTGTTAAAAATTAAAAAGTCATACTAATTCAGGCATGTAGGAAGGTGGCAGGGAAGAGGCTTAATTCATTACCTACTTTAGACTGCACTCATCCTACTTCTGACTTCTGCGGAAAAACAAGGCAAAATTTTCTACATGAAAAGAGGACCATTTTCTGGAACTCGTGCCTTTTACATAACATATGACAATGGGATGTAGGCTGATGTGAACTTATAAAAGCATCATTGATGAAAAAGTAATTGGTAGCAAATCTCTACCAGGGATAGTATATTTACCATCTAGAAAGTTGCTCATGAACACTTATTCAACAAAAGGTACTATACTTGTAATTCCAGAGTTTCTGTCATTCATTCATTCAATTTGTTGTGCAACAAGCTTTACTATGCATCTACTAGGTATCAGTCTCTGAGCCGCCTCTGCACTTGAAAAGCATCCAGTCAAGCAGATGAAATGGGCGAGTTAAAAACAGCTAAGAATTCAAAGTGACCAGTACCTTCACGTAGGCTTGGACCAAATGTTACGAGGTATGGGACTATTCAGCATTCAGTATAACCTGCAGATGTAAAGAGCATTTCCATGCCCCCAGGATTTCCACTCAGAATAGAGGCTACACTGAAAACAATGCAGAGCTGAGAACAAAACAAAGTACGTAATTTCCCTCCCAAATTCAAAGAAAAGCAGGATAAATACCTCTACCATAAGGTTTTTGGAGTAGTAACATTCCAAAAGAATGTTATAGCAAAACACTATCCCTTCTCCAATAAAGAGTTTGTGAGTTATCAGTGATCATTTGCCTATTTCTACCTCTGTTCCCTTGGGGATAGGCTTGTCTTGTCCCCCACTCCTAAGCTGCAGAACCACCAGCCTGCAGATAAACTTCATTCTGTCAGAATATGGGGGAAAGTCCAGCTGTAAAGCTGAGAGGGGGTGTGTCCAGGGCAGTCTAAAAGGGTAGTCTACAATCCCATTACTTAGCTTACATGTACGCGGAAGTTCCCTTAAGTCAAAAAATGCTGAAGGCAAGTAGGGCTTCTTAAGGTATCTGTTAGCAATTCATAACAACTCCCCACTAAAGCGGGGAGACTCCCCTTACAAGACTTCCCACCAAAGGATAAAAAGGGGCTCCAGCTGGAAAGAATCACTGGGGAACTATTTAAGGGAAAGCCAGTGCAGATTCCACAGAAGAACCAACAAATACGATGCATGAGAAAGCCAGCATTTCCATGCCAGGGGCACAAAGGGAGCCAATGGACAGCTGGTGTTAGGCAGAGAAACAATAATGACCAGCGGAGGAGGGGATCACAATTGCCACCACCAAATCGTAGTCATTTATGAGCACAGACATTACCGCACACACACACCTGCAGCTTCTGCAGCTGTGTGGGCACAGAGAGCCTGGAGGGAAGAGGGGGACAAACCAGACACCAGTCTTTCTTTTGTCAGGACTCTGCAGCTGCGTGGGAGCTCTGCCCGAATCCTTGGAAGAGGTTTTTGAAATGGACACTCACATGTAATATTTCAAGTTGACTGAAATTAAACGGCTTTGAACTGAAAATGGCTGAAAGGAGGGTTGGGGGTCTAAGGTAGAAATCAAATGTGGAAGACCGTTGAAACTCTTAGATCATATTTATTGCAATAATCATAAGTTTTATAAACTTAAATTTGTATATCACATTTGAGTTTAAGAAAATTTAACTTTTGTTTCATTTTATTATTTTTAATAAGTCTATGGTATTTTAAAAAGCAATTGAACCCAACCTATTTGACTGATACGAAGTTTGCCAAGGTGACCCAGATAATATATTGCAGAAGTGAAACTAGAACCCAGTTTCAGTTTAAATAGATTACATTTTAAATGGGTACACTGGCTTTAAATAGGTAATGCTGATTGCATGGTCTGGAATTTTTAAAAACTCATGCCAGCAGAATTTGTAATGTTTACTATCCTTGTCTTTAAGTAATGGGCTCTACCTGTAAGGCCTGCCATCTACTGGCGCCGTATATGTTTATTAACAATGTATTATGCCTGGTACACTGGTGCAAAACTATGTTTGTACATTAGGAAATGGTACAGGCCTTCTGATTAGCTGTGATGGAAACTGACCACAGGCAAATTTTGTCTGTGGAACAAAATCATTAAATCTACAGCACCTCTGCAAATTAGCATGATTTTAAAATTTCAGACATTAGCTAAAAAAAAAAAAAAACAATAATTTTCCAATTTTAAATTTATCCCCTCTGAAAAGGGAAGTAGCTTAAATTACTTCTAAGAATGTCCTTCAAGAACCCTGAAACTTACCAGGTAAATTTCAAGGACACTGCTAAATACTCATTCCACTAATTTGTACTTTACCCTCATATTTTCAAAGATTATCTCAATTTAGCCTGTCTTAGCTTTTTACTTATTGTCCAATGAATGAATTAATGAAAAGTGAATCATTCTAAATGCCCATTAATTCTTAAGAGAAATGAATGAATGTTACAAGGCTTTCTACGTGTGAAAACCTCTGCAATCATTTATTAATCTGGAAAGACTGAATTTGTGACCTTGTTATCTTTGATGACTGATTAAAAAAAAAAATGCCTTAAAGTCATTATAATCATACACAGCTGCTATAAGGCAAGATCTTACCAGATGATAGATCTCAGAGATAAGACTACTACACACTAGTTGGTCTCTGAAGCCTGAAATAGAAGTTTCACTTGGGGAAATAGGACTATAGGTCTAAAATATATAGCCTTCACCGATCATCTGTGAAATGGGTGAAGTTTCAAGCTTTACTTGAAAATCAACTCCACCAGTATATGGAATTCAGAGAAAAGCTCCATTCGAGCTGCTAGCAGAAGAGCAGTATTAGAAAATAAGAGGTCTACTAGTAGACAGGTTTTTCTCCTAAGACCTTAGTGCTTAAAAAAAACTGACAAAGTTGGAGATCATCATTTTTTAACAAAATATAGAGTGACCATATCCATACAGAAATAATCTGTTAAACATTACTTCCGAGGTCGTTTATCTTGTTTATCTGTTCTGCGAACCAGACTTTGGACTGCAATAGTCATACTGGACTGACTCATTCCAGCTTTCTAGCTACTAACTCAGAACTTCAGGAGCATCACAAAAGAATTGGGTGAGAGTGGCTAACCCTTATTATGGAATATAATATATATTTGAATTTCATTCCATAATACATATATATCTAAATTTCATCAACTTTAAGCAAAATTATATTCCACCTACTGCTACTATTCAGTAAGGCTCTGATATTAATTTACATTTGCTGATATTTATTTACAGCTGATCACCAACAGCTTTTTTCCAGTGATTGGTTCAGGTATGAGTACAGCATGTGATACCATCTTAGCCAAAGAGATGCGAGAAGTCTTCTGTTTCTGAGAGTATTTTTGTCATTCTTACTGATTATATGAATCTGGGTGAAGTATATCTCCTGCCCCATATGACTGTAACTTGTCATATGACTTGCTTTGGCCAAAGGAATGTTAGCAGATGTGAGAGGAAAAGAGATCCTAAATGTGTTTTTACAGTTTGGTTTGGCATCTTGAACTCCCGTGAAAGACATGCCCCAGGTAGCCATGAGCAGTAGAACGTGACATGTGGAGCACACTTGAACCTGGCCTGAAGCCTGGAACCAAGTTGAACCGCCCTGCAGCATGATGTGGAACTGCCCCAGCTTCCCCACAAACTGAGATGAAAATTTAAAAATGTTTGTTGTTGTAAGCCATTGAAATGTGAAGCTGTTTTCTGCACAGCATTGTTGTGGCCATAGCTGACTAAAACAATTAGTGACTAAGTGACTAATTCAAACTGGGTTTTCAGGGAGGGCTTCTTGGAGGAGATGACATTTGCACCATGTTTAAATAAGACAGAATCAGTGCTAGGGAGACATCAGGGAGATGATCACTGCAGGTGGGACATTGTTTAGCTAGTGCAAGGGCACTAGGAAAAGTCAAAGATTCGCATGTGAAAAAGAAATGGAAAAGCCACGTAACTAAAGATTAGTGGCAAAGGGTAAAGTAGTGTGTGTTGAGGTCAATGAGATGAGCAATTTCCTGAATACGTAAGCTAGGGTAGGAAATTCAGGTTTTATTCTGGTAGCAATGAAAAGCTCCTGGAGGATTTGAAACAGAGAAGAGATATGGTCATATTTACATTTTTAAAAAATATTGCCCTGGCTATTGTGAGAAGTGGATGATTAAGGGTCAAGGGTGGAAGGAGTAAATCAATTAGTAAGGTATTGCAGTAGTCTAGGCAGGAGATGGTGGTCATTCAAGAATCTATGGATTCTCCTGACCTCAACCCCCACGACCGTTCCTTGAATTTTGACTTAAGCAAGTAGGTGTTTGCTGGTGCCATTTACTGACAAAGGGAGAAAATGAGTAGATGGATTGAAGAGTGAATGGAATCAAGAGGGTTTAGTTTTCCCCTATACAATTTGATATATTCCTAAATCCGGGCAGGGGTGTAAAGCAAGCAATTTAATCTATGAATATATATATGATAGATAGATAGATAGATAGATAGATAGATAGATAGATAGATAGATAGATAGATAGATCTGAGGATCCAGAAAAGGGTAAGCATTAGAAAAAAATCTACCACTATAATTTTTGGTAGTCACCCAAGGGGACTCCCCAATTGTGAATATCGAAGTTGTAAAGCCATAGATATGGACTAACAAAAGAAAGAGAGATGTCAGGTGTTCTATGGTAAAAATTACTGAAATATTTTCTTTTAGATGAGTGCTCTGACATTTGTTTTCTATCTCATTTTTGATTTATTGTCCAAAAGGCCAGTATAAAGCACGACATCAGGTCATGATTTGACTTGTACTAAAAAGAAATAATATTACTTCTAGCAAGTAATAAGAGCACTCTAGTCTTATTTTATACAATCATAAGAACTTTGTCTATAACAAATGAAATCATGGCAATAATTCCCTTCTTAGAGACAAAGTGCAAGGAGTATGTCCCATGAATAACAATTATATATTTGTGCAATATTTTGTATGTCCTGAATTTAGAAAGTTCAACTTTTAAAGAAAAATATAATCCAGAAATCTTTTTTATTATTGCTTGCATGCACCAAAGGGCTATTTGCCAGATGTATTTAGTGTTTTATTCTGACATGTTCAAGAGGCTACAGAGTAGATGTTAAACATGAGAACAACTGGTAAATGACAACTTGAAAACAAGAAAACAGAAGATAAAGACACAGGAGAGTGATTTGAGGAATACGTAAGGATATAAAGAATAAATAACAGCAAAATCAGACCCCAGGCAAAAGGCAAAAGAACTGCCAAGATATTCTATTATAGTGCATTGGGGGGTCCGTGGAGGAGGAAAAAAATCTTGACATGCATTTGTCAAGATTTTATGTAGTCTCCCAACATTTTATCACAATTCTCCCTCCCACCACCTGTTTCCTTTTCCTTCTCTCTCTCTCTCTCTCACACACACACACACACACCAAATATAATCTCTATTTTATAAGTCAGTGTTGCCAGTTAAATTCTAAGATTCAAATTGTTAAGCTATTGTGTGTCTGTTTTTAGTAATTTCTCACAGTAGTTAAGCTTGGGAGGGCACTCTTGAGATCATTTTTTTTTTAAACTTAGAAGTAGGCTTCATTTCAGGTACCTTTCTGTTGTCTGAAACCTGAAAAATTCAACAGCAGCACAAAAGTTTAGGTAACTTGTGCCCATGTTTAAAAGACTGGGAAGGACTAATGACTCTGCTGAAGTTTCTCATTATTAGAGATCTTTTGATATAACCCAAGCTTCCAAATGCATCAGATGCATACCTCTAAGTCGATTCCTGATTTTATGTGGGAAGGAGAATAGGGTTTAGGTCACTGTCTACCTAAATATGGCCACAGACTTTTTTCCGTGTGCACATATCATATTAACCAGAAATGATTACAACTTAGAAGGTTGATTTAAAAAAAAAAAAAAATGTATGTCCTTGGCTTAAAACCTTCCAGTTCTAATGACTGATTTGTAGATAGAAGTGGTTCAGATCTGGATGATTACATTTTTCACAGGGAGAAAGGACAGTCATCTGAGAAGCTCATTCTTTGCAGATTGTTTTTCAAAGTGCTTTCTGTGTAAATTATGAATATATGGGGATAAGATAAAGTGAAGCTGGAGAAGCTATTGTGCCTAGTAAAATGTCTAGTCTAGAGTGCAGATATTTTTCATTAATGTGGTTTGTTGCTTAGAACAGAATGAGGATTTCATTTTTAAATACTATCTTTCTAATAATATAGATATTTCTAATAATATCTTTCTTTGAATTTTTTTCTCTGAACTAAGTATTTCCTTTTGGTTGTTATATTCTGATTAGCATACTTGATATGTCAGAGACCCAGTGTATTCTTCCTTTAGCTATTTGATATTTAATATTTTTATTACGATTTGCTACATATTCTATAACAAATAATTGTATTATTTCTTCAGTAGCAAAATTAGACAGCTAATTGTTTCACTGCCCTTATTAACTGCTCATTTTATTCCTTAGATTATTATTCACAGATGACCTTAAATGTATTGATTGAATATTTTAAATGGTTTTAAGAAAGATTTAAACTGCTCAAATAAAGATGAATTTCTAAGATCACAGAAGCTCATGAAACATATGGTTATCTGTGGTAAACATTTGTTATACACGAAAAGCTGTTAAACAAAGTAATACATTGGCTCAACCATTGTTTCCTTGCATGTTCACTGCTTCCGATTGTTCATATTATCTAATAAAAAAAGTGTGGGCAAATTATCCCATAATTCTAATCTGGAGAGAAAGAGACTCAATCTCTAATTCAGTGGTATCAATTTTCTATTGGAAATAAGGAGAAATACCCAGCATAACTTACACATCTAGTAAAATGAAGCCATTTCATCATTGATTTTCCAGTTCTACGTATAAGTAGTTTATATGTTTTACTTTAATTTGGGCTATGTATGATAGTCGCTGGTTTCTCTGCTGTTTTTATAATGTTAGCTAATTTTGTAATTTCAATTTTACTAAATAGATTTCTTTCTTTAATGTTTAGGAGCTTATTTGCTTTTACCAAGAAACTTCTCTGTTAATAGAAACATAGGAAAAAAAATAGAAAAAACTGCTCAGAAAATTTGATAAAACATTTTATTCTAAAATACAAAAAATGTTCATCCTAGAGTCACTGTGCAAATTAATGAGCTTGTTTTGATTTTGCTCATATTATTCTTTTTTAAATAAGAATTAGTGATGATTTTACCAGTATTCAAAAATAATATTTTATCTAAATCCTGTCCTGGTGATAGCAAAATACTGACATTTAAATCAAATGAAATTTAAAGTTTTTTTAAAGAAGCAATCCGATTTGTTAATGTCTCAGGCACCATAAAAAGGGGTGAAATTCAAGTAAACAACAGACACAACTAAGGAAAGTTAAAAAGTGTGGTGTTTATACTCTCACTGTCTTTCTGGTCCAGGATATTCTCCTCTCTTCTCTCCACATCTAGTGGGTTGAATTGTGTTCCCCAGAAATATGTTCAAGTTCTTATGTCTGGTAATTAAATGCGAATGCGGCCTCATTTGGAAATAAAGTCTTACAGATGTACACAAGTTAAGATAGGAGCATACTGGATTAGGGTGGGCCATAGTCCACCATGAGTGGTTTGCTTATAAGAAGAGGACATAGACACAGGGAAGGCAGCCATATGAACGTGGAGGCAGAAATTAGAGTGACATAGGTATAAACCAAGAAATGCTAGGATTGCTAGGAGCCACAGAAGCCAGGAAAGGGCCAAGAAACCAATTCTCCTTTGGGGACCCCATGAAGGAACCAACTCTGCTGACATCTTGATTTCAGACTTTTGGTCTCCTGAAGTATAAGAGAAAAAAAAAATTTGTTGTTATAACTCACTTAGTTTGTGGTACTTTGTAATCATAGTCCTAGGAAATGAATACACAATGTATCTGTAATCCAGTGAAGACACAATTCAAGTTCTTCCAAGGCACACTCCTGACTAGTCCAGCCCACAGCACCTTTCTTTGTCTGAATTACCAAGGCATTACAAGATACGGTTTAAGAATAAGTAACATTTGTCCCATAATTTGTACACCACCTGTAGCTGAGGGACAGCTTTTTCTTTTGAATCACACATCCCCCTCTCTTGAACAGTTTCATCCTTGCCTCCTCTGAATACCTAGGAGTAGATTGTGGACAGCATGTACAAAATATGAATTAGCAAATACTATTCTTATTGACTGATTGAGATGCATACCAGCAGAGAGGTGGTTAGGATAAATATGAATAAACTAATAAAATAAATCTGCTTTTCCCCAACAGAATAAATAAGCAGAAATTATAGTTATTTACTTGTTAGACTAACAATAATCCATTATTCATTAAAGGCTACTTTAACCTACATAGGTATACATTGAAGTTGGAATTTTGTACTAGTTTCACCTGGAGATTAACACATTATTTGTAATGTGTTTGAAATTACGCAGACTACAGACAAAACAATTTATGAAATTCTTCAACTTTTATCGAGAAAAAACAATAAAGAATAAAATTATTGAACACTATTTCACAATTTATATTCTAAATGATTTAGTCTTCTCAACAACCCAATGCAACAGGCCTTATTACTATACTCATTTTCAAGTGAAGAAACTGAGAGACCAAGTAGTTAACTATCTTGCCTAATATTGCAAAGGTACCACATAGCAAAATCAGTTGCAAAGGATACATCTGTACTCAAAATTTGACTGAGAGTTTCATTTTTCCTCCTGATTCTAGTTAAGTAGCACATGTGTAGAAGAAGTTTAGGCAAAAGGAATTTAGTGGAAAAATTAAAGATGGTTCATTACCCACTTAACAAGTAAACAACACAATGAATGGAAAGGAAGATACCAAATATAATCAGACACATAAATGAGAAGAATGAATTATGTTAATTATTGTGCACATAATGAATATACACAATAGTATGCACTAATATTTATTGGTGTCACACAGAAAACCACTTTCTCATAAAGTTGATGACTTAGTTCAGACATTTTAGAATAATTAGAATTAAAGGAGAAATTTTTAGCTTGTTTAGAAAGCCAGACTTCATAAAAACTCTAATTGAATTAGTTGGAGTTAACTAATGCATTCAGTCATTAGAAGTGAAATGTCTTTTCTATAAAGCAGACCCAAAACAAACAGACTGCTCATTTTTGTCATTATCTTTAGTTTAAATTAATAATAACAAGAGAGAAATGCATACAATGTTAAGTTTGCAAAGACCATCATATGCAGTATCTTATTTAATTACCAAAGGATTGAGGGTTCTGGAAGCTGGTATGATAACCATCCTACATGTGTAGAAACTGAAACTCAGAGGTTGGTGTCCTATTCAAGGTTTAGAGTCTATTATATATTACTAAATCTTATGATCCTTTTTTCCATTAAGTAAACTCAGATTTTTAATTACTTCAAACTTGGTGCTTTCTTCCTTCTCACCTTACTGTTAAACCAAATCAGTGAGATGTTATATGACATGCGGAAAAGTACCTTACATGCACCCTGTAGAGCCCAATCACATCTCTTTTCAAAAGCAAAGAAAAATCACTTGGGAAGGCAACACTTGAATGGTATGATCCCAAAATCAGCAAAGAACTCTATGTTAGCTGTTTAAATGGTCTCATTAAATAATAAACACTTAAGCTTAATTTATATCTTTGATCACACGAAAGGTCATCATAAACTTGCACATGAAATTATTAAATCAACATGAAGAATGAAATCCAATTAGGTCTTCATGTGTCATGTCTAATAAAACCATTTATATTAGCTAAACCTTTCAGAAGTGTCTGCTTTTTAAAGACGCTCTAGCTCTATACTGAGAAGTACATTTTCTAGGTGGCCTTTTTCAGCTATAGTACATTTAAGCTTGGAGTCATGTATTCCAACTCCCTACCATCTATTTCTCCCAACCACCCCACCCTAATTTATTACTATTAAATGGAGAAGAAGGTTCAGGAGGGATAATATTAGCATATGCTATTCAGAAATAAGAAAGCACTAAATATTTTTCAATATTTTACTTTAAATGTATAATATTTTACTTCAACCTAGGCTAGTAAAATTGTTTAAAAATTCAATCATATCAAAGCAAATTCTCAATATGTCACAAAGATTTAAATGTAAAAATTGAGGTGATATAAGTACTGGAAGAAAAACTAAGTAACTATTTTCTAAATATTAAGGTAGGGAAGGACTTTCTTTTTTCAGGCACTTTTTCTTTGTTATTATTATACTTTAAGTTCTAGGGCACATGTGCATAACGTGCAGGTTTGTTACATATGTATACATGTGCCATGTTGGTGTGCTGCACCCATCAACCCGTCGTTTACACTAGGTATATCTCCTAATGCTATCCCTCCCGCTTACCCCCTCCCCACAATAGGCCCCGGTGTGTGATGTTCCCCTTCCTGTGTCCAAGTGACCTCATTGTTCAATTCCCACCTATGAGTGAGAACATGCGGTCTTTGGTTTTCTGTTCTTGCAAAAGTTTGCTGAGAATGATGGTTTCCAGCTGCATCCATATCCCTACAAAGGACACAAACTCATCTTTTTTATGGCTGCATAGTATTCCATGGTGTATATGTGCCACATTTTCTTAATCCAGTCTGTTACTGATGGACATTTGGGTTGATTCCAAGTCCTTGCTATTGTGAATAGTGCCGCAATAAACATATGTGTGCATGTGTCTTTATAGCAGCATGATTTATAATCCTTTGGGTATATACCCAGTAATGGAATGGCTGGGTCAAATGGTATTTCTAGTTCTAGATCCTTAAGGAATCGCCACACTGTTTTCCACAATGGTTGAACTAGTTTACAGTGCCATCAACAGTGTAAAAGTGTTCCTATTCTCCACATCCTCTCCAGCACCTGTTGTTTCCTGATTTTTTAATGATTGCCATTCTAACTGGTGTGAGATGGTATCTCATTGTGGTTTTGATTTGCATTTCTCTGATGGTGAGTGATGATGAGCATTTTTTCATGTGTCTGTTGGCTGTATAAATGTCTTCTTTTGAGAAGTGTCTGTTCATATCCTTTGTCCACTTTTTGATGGGGTTGGTTTTTTTCTTGTAAATTTGATTGAGTTCTTTGTAGGTTCTGGATATTAGCCCTTTGTCAGATGAGTAGATTGCAAAAATTTTCTCCCATTCTGTAGGTTGCCTGTTCGCTCTGATGGTAGTTTATTTTGCTGTGCAGAAGCTCTTTAGTTTAATTAGATCCCATTTGTCAATTTTGGCTTTTGCTGCCGTTGCTTCTGGTGTTTTAGACATGAAGTCCTTGTCCATGCCTATGTCCTGAATGGTATTGCCTAGGTTTTCTTCTAGGGTTTTTATGGTTTTAGGTCTAACATTTAAGTCTCTAATCCATCTTGAATTAATTTTCATATAAGGAGTAAGGAAAGGATTCAGTTTCAGTTTTCTACTTATGGCTAGCCAATTTTCCCAGCACCATTTATTAAATAGGGAATCCTTTCCCCATTTCTTATTTTGTCAGGTTTGCCAAAGATCAGATGGCTGTAGATGTGTGGTATTATTTTTGAGGGCTCTGTTCTGTTCCATTGGTCTATATCTCTGTTTTGGTACCAGTACCATGCTGTTTCGGTTACTGTAGCCTTGTGGTATAGTTTGAAGTCAGGTAGCATGATGCCTCCAGCTTTGTCCTTTTGGCTTAGGATTGTCTTGGCAATGCGGGCCAAGATGGCCAAATAGGAAGAGCTCCAGCCTCCAGCTCCCAGTGTGAGCGATACAGAAGACAGGTGATTTCTGCATTTTCAACTGAACTTTGAAGAGAGCAGTGGTTCTCCCAGCATGGAGGTTGAGATCTGAGAATGGACAGACTGCCTGCTCAAGTGGGTCCCTGACCCCTGAGTAGCCTAACTGGGAGACATCCCCCACTAGGTGCAGACCGACACCTCACACTTCACACGGCTGGGTACACCTCTGAGACGAAGCTTCCAGAGCAAGACAGCAACACCCACTGTTAAGCAATATTCTATCTTCTGCAGCCTCTGCTGCTGATACCCAGGCAAACAACGTCTGGAGTGGATCTCAAGCAAACTCCAACAGACCTGCAGCTGAGTGTCCTGACTGTTAGAAGGAAAACTAACAAACAGAAAGGACACCCACACCAAAACCCCATCAGTACATCACCATCATCAAAGACCAAAGGCAGATAAAACCACAAAGATGGGGGAAAAGCAGTACAGAAAAGCTGGAAATTCAGAAAATCAGAGCACATCTCCCCCTCCAAAGGAATGCAGCATCGCCAGCAATGGAACAAAGCTGGATGGAGAATGACTTTGATGAGTTGAGAGAAGAAGGTTTCAGTCAATCAAACTTCTCAGAGCTAAAGGAGGAACTATGTACCCAGCACAAAGAAACTAAAAACCTTGAAAAAAGAATGGATGAATGGATAACTAGAATAATCAATGCACAGAAGACCATAAAAGAACTGATAGAGATGAAAACCATGACATGAGAAATACGTGACAAATGCACAGGCTTCAGTAACCGAGTCGATCAACTAGAAGAAAGGGTATCAGTGATTGAAGATCAAATGAATGAAATGAAGCAAAAAGAGAAGTGTAGAGAAAAAAGAGCAGAAAGAAATGAACAAAGCCTCCAAGAAATA
Organism: Papio anubis; assembly: GCF_008728515.1. NCBI lineage: Eukaryota > Metazoa > Chordata > Mammalia > Primates > Cercopithecidae > Papio > Papio anubis. The sequence continues at coordinate 67,041,562 of NC_044985.1, read as the reverse complement.
TGGGATTATGTGAAAAGACCAAATCTGCATCTGATTGGTGTGCCTGAAAGTGACGGGGAGAATGGAATCGAGTTGGAAAACATTCTGCAGGATATTATCCAGGAGAACTTCCCCAACCTAGCAAGGCAGGCCAACATTCAAATTCAGGAAATACAGAGAACACCACAAAGATACTCCTTGAGAAGAGCAACTCCAAGACACATAATTGTAAGATTCACCAAAGTGGAAATGAAGGAAAAAATGTTAAGGGCAGCCAGAGAGAAAGGTCAGGTTGCACACAAAAGGAAGCCCATCAGACTCACAGCAGATCTCTCGGCAGAAACTCTACAAGCCAGAAGAGAATGGGGGCCAATATTCAACATTCTTAAAGAAAAGAATTTTAAACCCAGAATTTCATATCCAGCCACACTAAGTTTCATAAATGAAGGAGAAATAAAATCCTTTACAGACAAGCAAATGCTTAGAGGTTTTGTTACCACCAGGCCTGCCCTACAAGAGATCCTGAAGGAAGCACTAAACATGGAAAGGAACAACCGGTGCTAGTCATTGCAAAAACATGCCAAAATGTAAAGCCCATCAATGCTAGGAAGAAACTGCATCAACTAATGAGCAAAATAACCAGCTAATATCATAATGATAAGATCAAGTTCACACATAACAATATTAACCTTAAATGTAAATGGACTAAATGGTCCAATTAAAAGACACAGACTGGCAAACTGGATAAAGAGTCAAGACCCATCAGTTTGCTGTATTCAGGAGACCCATCTCACATGCAGAGACACACATAGGCTCAAAATAAAGGGATGGAGGAAGATCTACCAAGCAAATGGAACACACAAAAAAAGCAGGAGTTGCAATCCCAGTTTCTGATAAAACAGCCTTTAAACCATCAAAGATCAAAAGAGACAAAGAGGGCCATTACATAATGGTAAAGGGATCACTTCATCAGGAAGAGCTAACTATCCTAAATATATATGCACCCAACACAGGAGCACCCAGATTCATAAAGCAAGTCCTTAGAGACTTACAAAGAGACTTAGACTCCCGTAGAATAATAATGGGAGACTTTAACACTCCACTGTCAACATTAGACAGATCAATGAGACAGAAAGTTAACAAGGATATCCAGGAATTGAACTCATCTCTGCAGCAAGCAGACCTAATAGACATCTACAGAACTCTCCACCTCAAATCAACAGAATATACATTCTTCTCGGTACCACATCACACTTATTCCAAAATTGACCAGCCATAGTTGGAAGTACACCTTCAGCAAATGTAAAACGAAATTATAACAAACCGCCTCAGACCACAGGTGCAACGTAAAACCAGAACTCAGTAATTGCTATGAAACTCACTCAAGACCGGCCAACTACATGGAAACTGAACAACCTGTTCCTGAATGACTACTGGCAATGTAACTAATGAAGACAGAAATAAAGATGTTCTTTGAAACCAATGAGAACAAGATGTACCACATACCAGAATCTCTGTATCATTACTTAAAGCAGTGTGTAGAGGAAATTTAGAGAAAGACCTAAATGCTTACAAGAGAAAGCAGAAGATGATCTAAAACTGACACCCTAACACCTCAATAACAGACTAAAAGAACTAGAGAACAAGAGCAAAACACATTCAAAAAGCTAGCAAGGAAGGCAAAGAAATAACTAAGAGCAGAACTGAAAGGATAGGAGATACTAAAACCCTCCAAAAAATCATGAATCCAGGGAAGGACTTTCTAGCACAAAGACATACCTAAAGAAATAGTAAAAATATTTGTGTGGCTCAAGCCTGTAATCCCAGCACTTTGGGAGGCCGAGATGGAGGGATCAACAGGTCAGGAGATCGAGACTATCCTGGCTGACACATAGGAAACTCCCATCTCTCTACTAAAACTATTTTTAAAAATTAGCTGGGCGGGTGGGGCTCAGTCCCAGCTACTTGGGAGGGCTGCTGAGGAGAGGAGAATGCTGCGAACCCAGGAGCATGGAGCTTTGCAGTGAGCCGAGATCACGCACCGGCATTCCAGCCTGGGCGAATGAGCGAGACTCCATCTGCAAAAAAAAAAACATTTGTAAGATTAAATATGTGATCCTTTTGTTCATTGTTGTAGTTTCGTTATTAAGCAGAGCTCTGACACTTCTTAGCAAGTAGGCAACAACCGATAAGCCGTCATTGTTACAACAAGTTTAATTTCATCATGTCTGACACCCAAAAGATTACTGTCCTTCATTTATAAAATATCTTTTTTTTTTTCAATTCTAGACATTATTACTATTAATTTGAAGTTGTAGGTACATTTGCATAACATGGTTGCTTACATATAAAGTACTTGTGCTATGTTGGTTCAAGGCACCTATCAACTCTTCAGTCATTTACACGCGCTACTCCCAATGCAATCCCTCCTCTCCCCATGATAGGCCCTGTGCAGTGATGTTCTCCCTCCTGGGAGTCCACATTGTTCAGTTCCCACCTATAGTGAGAACACATGCTGTGTCATTTTCTGTTCTGTGGATAGTTTGCTAAGAATGATGAATTTCCAGCTGCATCCATGTCCCTGCCAAAGGACTATATGAAACTCATCCTTTTATGGTTGCATAGTATTCCATGGTGTATATAAAGACATTTAACTCAATCTGGTCACTGATGGACATTTGGTTGATTCCAAGTCTCATATTAGAATAGTGCTGCACAAACATACGCGTGCATGTGTCTTTATAGTTACATAGTAATTTATAACTTTGGGGTATAGTCCCAAGTAATAAGATGGCTGGGTCATATGGTTACCCAGTTCTAGATCCTGAGGAATTTTCATACTGTTACCATAATGGCTGAACTAAGCCAATCCCACCAACAGTGTAAAAGTGTTCCTATTTCCACATCCTCCAGCACCTGCTGTTTTGACTTTTAATTAACGCTTTTACTCTAACTGGTGTGAGATGCACCCTATTGTGGTTTTGATTTATTTCGATGGCCAGTGATGATGAGCATTTTTCATATGTCTGTTGGCTGTATTGAATGTCTTCTTTGAGAAATGTCTGTTCATATCCTTTTGCCCACTGGATGTTTGTTTTTTCTTGTAAATTTGTTTGAGCTCTTTTGAAGTTCTATTATTAGCCTTTTGTCAGATGAGAGTAGATTGCAAAATTTTCTCCCATTGTAGGCTGCCTGTTCACTCTGATGGTAGTTTCTTTGCTGTAAAGAAGTTTTAGCTAGTTTGACTAGATCCCATTTGTCAATTTTAGTTTTGCTTGTTTTTAAAGCTTTTAGACATGAAGTTCTTTTGCCCATGCTTCATGTCCCTGAATGGTACTACCTAGGTTTTCCTTAGGTTTATGGTATTAGGTCTTAACATTTAAGTCTCTAATCCATCTCTAAGGAATTAATTTCTTCCCAGCACCATTTACAACAGTTTTCCCTCATTTCTTTGTTTTTCCTTGTGCCTGTCAAAGCATCAGATGGCTGTAGATGTGGTACATTTCTGATGACTCTCAAGTTCTGTTCCATTGGTCTATATCTCTTGTTTTGGTACCAGTACTACGCTGTTTTACTAATATAGCCTTGTAGTCAAGTTTGAAGTCAGGTGGAAGGATGCTCCAGCTTCATGCCTGGACTAGGATTGTCTTGGAGATGCGGTTTTTGTTCCATATGAACTATATGTTTTTTTTCCACTTAAAGAAACTCATTATAGCTGGGATGGGGATGGCATTGAATCTATAAATTACCTTTAAGCAGGCATTGATTTCACGATATTGATTCTCTCCTATCCGAGCATGGTATGTTCTTCCATTTGTTTGTGTCCTCTTTATTTCACTGAGCAGTGGTTTGTAGTTCTCCTGAAGAGGTCCTTTACATCCCTGTAAGCTGGATTCTAGGTATTTGATTCTTGAAGCAATTGTGAATGGAAGTTCATTCATGATTTGGCTCTGTGTTTGTCTGGTTATTGGTATAAGAATGCTTTCAGGATTTTTGCACATTACTCCTTGTATCCTGAGACTTTGCTGAAGTTAAGCTATCAGTTTAAGGAGATTTTGGCTGAGACACTGCTTCAACATACAATCATGTCATCTGCAAACAGGGACAATTGACTTCTTTCCTTTTCCTAACTTAACACCTCCCTGATTTCTTTCTTGCCCACCAGTTCTAGAAGAACTTCACTATGTTGACCAGAGTGAGAGAGGTCCCACCTTGTGCCAGTTTTCAAAGGAATTTTTCCAGTTTTGCCCATTCAGATATTTTGGTTGTGGTCGGTTTATAAATAGCCTTTTACTATTTTGAGGCACGCTCCATCAATACCTGTAATTTGTTGAGCCGCTTAGCACGAAGAGCTGCTGAATTTGTCAAAAAGCCTTTTCTGCATCTAATATTGAGATAATCATGTAATTTTTGTCTTGGTTCGTTTAGATTTATGTTTTATTGATTTGCTAATGTTGAACAGCCAGCACTTGGTGGATGAAGTTTTCCACTTTGATCATGGTGATGCTGCTTTTTGATGTGTTGCTGAATCCGCTCTGTTGCCGTTATTTTATGAGGATTTTTGCATCGAAGCGTTCAACAGGATATTGGTCAAATTCTTTTTGTTGCGTTCTCGCCGTTTTGCACAAATGAGTGAGGAGTGATTCCTCTTTTCTATTGATTGGAATAGTTTCAGCTGAAATTTCCGGTACCAATCCTCTATATACCCTCTGGTAGAATCTGAAGCGTAGATCCATCTGTCCTGATTGTTTTGGTTGGTGGCTAATTATTGCCTCAATTTCAGAGCCAATATTGTCTGTCAGATTCAACTTCTTCCTGCCTTGAAGAGTGTAAGTGTCCAGAAATTATCCATTTCTAGGTTTCCAGTTTATTAGAGGTAAGCTTATATAGTATTTCTGATGGTATAGCTTGTATTTCTGTGGTTTGTAAGATGTCCCTTTACTATTTTTTAATTGCATCGATTTATTTTTTCTTTCTTTATTAGTCTTCTATAGTGGTCTTCGTCAATTGATCTTTTCAAAAAACCAACTCCTGGAACGTTTGATTTTGAGAGGGTTTTTGTGTCTCTCATCTCCTTCAGTTCGCCTGATTCCAGTTATTTCTTGCCTTCTGCTAGCTTTCTAATGTTTGTTTCTTGCTTCTAGTTCTTTAATTGCTATGTTAGAGGTCAATTTTGATCTTCTGCCTTCTTGTAGCATTTAGTGCTATAAATTTCTATTGACACTGCTTTAAATGTGTCCCAGAGATTCTGGTATGTTGTATCTTTTGTTCTCATTGGTTTCCAAAGAACATCTTTTACTTCTGCCTTCACTTCTCACATGTACCCAGTAGGCCAGTCTAGAGCAGTGGTTGTTCAGTTTCCATGTAGTTGAGCTGTTTGATTTGAGTTTAGTCCTGAGTTCTAGTTTACTGGTAATTGTGGTCTGAGAGAGACAAATTGTTATAATTTCTGTTCTTGTACATTTGTTGAGGAGCAGCTTTACTCACCTCATATGGTATCAATTTTGGAGTAAAGATTTAATGTGGTGCTGAAGGAATGCATATTCTGCTGGATTTAGAGAGCTTGATAGATGCTCATTAGGTCTGTTGCTGCAGATGAGTTCAATTCCTGGATATCCTTGTTAACTTTCTGTCTGTTGGATCTGTCTAATGTTGACAGTGGAGGTTGAAGTCCCCATTATACTGTATGGGAGTCTGTTCTTTGTAAGTCTCTAAGGACTCTGTTTTAGAATCTGTTCGCAGCTGCGCATACGAGGGATAGTTATTCTTCCAGCGAATTGATCTCGACCATTGGTGTCGGCCTTTCTTTATTCTTTTTGATTCTGATGGTTTAAAGTCTGTTTTATCAGAGACTAGTATTACAACCTCGCTTTTTTGTTTCCATTTGTTGGTAATCTTCCTCCATCCTTTTTCGGTTTTGTTTCATGTATGTTCTACAGGAGATGCTGGCCCTGGAATACATAACGATGGGTCTTGACTCTCTTTATCTCAGTTTGCTGTCTGTGTCTTTCATTGGAGCATTTTAGTCCATTTGCTTGATGTTGGCGATTGTTATGTGAATCCCATCCTGCTTAATATGATATTAACTGGTTATTTTGTTCGTTAGTTGATGCAGTTTTTCCTAGGCCTCGACATATCTTGTACATTTTGGCATAAGCTTTTGCAATGGCTGGTAATCAAGGTTCTTTTTCCATGTTTAGTGCAGAAGGTGGGCCTATGACAAAATGTCTAAGCATTTGCTTATCTGTAAAGGATTTTATTTCTCCTTCACTTACAAAACTTAGTTTGCTGGATATGAAATTCTGGGTTTAAAATTCTTTTCTGAAGAATGCTGAATATTGGTCCCCACTCTTCTGGTTTTGAGAGTTTCGGCCGCAGAGATCGCTGTAGTCTTGATGGCTTCCCCTTGTAACCCTCATCTTCTGGCTGCCCTTAAGATTTTTCCTTCATTCTGATAACTTTCAGGAATCTGGCAATTATGTGTCTAGAGTTGCTCTTCTCTGAGGAGCATCTGTATGCCTTCTCTGTTTCCTGGATTTTCAATGTTGGGTCTGCCCTACTATTAGGTTGGGGAAGCCTCTGATGATTCCAGTTATGTTTTCCCAACTTGGTTCCATTTTTCCTCTCACTTGTCTCCCAATCAGACGGAGATTTGGTCTTTTACATACAATCCCATACTTCTATATTTTTGTTTCGTTTATTGACGACGATCCCCGATCAAGATAGTTTCAAAGCCTGCAGGTTGATCGGTATTGCTTGCATGAGCCATGTATTTCTCGTGGTCGCGAGCGCTTTATCTTTCATTTCGACTTTCATTAATTAATTTCAGCCACCACTTTTTCGGTTTTGCGCTAATGCATTCCTCCTTAGCTCTTGAGAAATTACGGACTATTTCATCTCGCCGCCTCCGTCCAGCTTTTGATCCGCTGGCGAGCTGGCGCCCTTTGCCGGTTTTTTGAATTTCCAGTTTTTCTGCCCCATTTCATCTTTGGTTTTATCTGCTCTGGTCTTTGATGATGGTGATAAATTGATGTTTTGGTGTCCTTCCTGTTTGATACAAGGCTAGAAGCTCTTCAACAAAGTCAAATTCCAATGTAGTCTGCTGAGATTGCTTGAGGTCCACTCCAGACCCTGTTTGCCTGGGTATCGGGAAGGAGGCCCTCGCAGAGTTGATAGAATGGCTCTTTAACAGCCAGTCTGCCCATTTTTGCTTTGGAAGCTCTCAGGTACTCCACCCCTGTGAGGCAGGGGTGTCAGGACTGCCTCCCTAGTGGGGACATTACCCCAGTTAGGTCAGGTCAGGGACCCACTACAGGCAGTCTGTCCTGCTCTCAGATCTCAGCCTCCTGAGATCTGGACGTTTCCTCTTCAAAGCTGTCAGACAGAGTCGCTTGCGCCTGCAGAGGTTTCTGCTGCTTGCTGCCACAGCAGCAGCAGCTGTTGTAGCTGTGCCCTGTCCCCAGAGGTGGAGCCCACAGAGACAGCAGGTTTCCTTTGAGCTGCTGCAGGCCCACCTGTTGAGCCTCCCAGCAGCTTTGTTTACCTACTTGCCAGCAATGGCGCGACTTCTGCCTCGCCGCCTTGCCGGTAGATCACAGACTGCCAGCAATAATGAGGGAGGTCTGATGGGACCCTCCCGCCAGGTGATATGACTTTGCGCGCCTGTTTGCAATATTGCCCCATTTCTGCGGTGCTGCGGTTCAGTTCTGGCTGTGAAAGACCCCTTTGCGCCTTCCCAGGTGAGGGCGGTTTCCGCTTTCCGCTGGTCGGGCTGCAGCGGCTGACCAGCACCGCATCGTCCGGCACTTCAGTGACGGAACCCAGTACCTCGCTGAAAAATGCAGAAATCAATCGGGTCTTCTGTGTCGCTGGCCAGAGTTGGAGATCGAGTTCCTATTCGCCATCTACCCGGTGTCCATTTAGCAAAAGACTTTTCTGGTCAATCATTAAGAATTGATGAGCTGTTTTCAGGTTCATATACTTTGTATACATTTACATTTAAGATCTAAAGTGAATACTTCTGTGATGAAAATTTTTTCTCTAACACTTTAAATTTTTCAGCACACTCTTTTGTACATCATCATAGTGTCCTAGGAATGTATTATTAGGGTTCTTAATATTTTAGAGAGTATGTAATTATTGAGAATATGTTTTCAATATAAATTTCATAATATCTGGATATAAAAATACTATAGGTTCTGTGTATTTTTCTTTAAAATTTAAACACCATAGAATATTTACTGCCAATAGTTACCTCTCTACTCATTAGGTAAGTTTCATATACTTATATTTATTTCCTACCACATCTCAAAACCAAACTTTTCCAGATTTTACAGTTCACAGTATATGGGCTTCCTGTTGAATTTGCCTCCCACCAATAGGTTTTCAGACAGTCTCACATAGCTAGTCCTCTTTGATCTTATATTTTCAACTCCTTATTATTTACCCTGTTGCAGAAACTAGAGACTTCTGGTTCTTTATTCTGTTTCACCATGAGATTCTTTTGTTTTGTTGTAATTCTTATTACACTGGTTCAAGTAATTGCCCATGGGGTTTCCCATGATTTAAAAGGTAGTAAGGTAATAGAATTATCAAGATGCCACATAGAAATATGTGCTCTCAACTTTTGTCATTTGGTCAGGCTTCTGTCTCTCATGTCTCTCATTATTTGTCAGTTATTCAAAATTAACACTAGAACTTCTTTGATGATCAAATCAGAAAGAAGAAACAATGTTCCCATTTCTAAGAAGAGATTAAACATTTATCTATATTAAATCTAAAACCTAAGCATCCTCCTGTTTTATGTTCACTTTTACATAATTCCCAAGATAGCTTAGTCACTACTACTAGAGACATCAAAAAGTTAGCATTACAATCATTTGTCAAGCCTGCTGTTTTCAAAGATCTCCTTTCTGTAAATTGATAGCAATAGATCCCCAGTTCCACTGCAAGTCCTTTTATGATATTGACTGCTTCCTACATAACATTTTAAAGATCAATTTTTGTAAATTATAAAGTTGTAACAGATCCCCAGTTCCACTGCAAAACTTTATGATATTGATCGCTTCCAAGCATAAAATTTTTAAAGATCGCCCTTTTTTTGGTAAATTATAAAGCAAATAGATCCCCAGTTCCACTGCAAGTCGTTTTCTATGATATTGAATCAAGTCCAAGCATAATATTTTTAAAGATCTCCCTTTTTTTTGTAAATTATAAAGCAAATGGATCCCCAGTTCCATTGCAAGTCCTTTTCTATGATATTGAAATCCATGAAAAATGAAGAGGATAAATCTAATAGGAACTTGTCCCTTGCACTTTTTCCACAAGAACCATACCTTTGGGTTTAGTGATATTTCTACAATTTGAAAAGTTTATCTACCAAGATGTGGTGACTTTTATCTGAAATTTGTACACAAATTCATTCTTTATAAAGTTTTAGATATGTTTGATAACATTCTATGAATGCCTCCTTTTGAATTAAAGAAAAAAAATATGTTTAATCATTAGGGCACTTTCACTGAAAATTTCAGGGTACATTCCCTATTTTAGGCCTTAAGATTCTGAGATTTCCCTGAACTGTGCTTATTTATGCCAGTAGTACTAAAACTCAAACTAGAATGCCCTTTAAAAATAAAATATAAAGGAATTTCTACCAAGCATATACAAAGGGTAGAGAAAACCCACACAATCAAAAAAGTCCTGAAAAGCAAGTAGAAAGGTGGTAGCAGTAAAATACATTATAGTTTCAAGGTTGCATCAAGAAGGGCCTGTACTTTTCCATAAATATCTACCCTATTCACCCAGCAAAATGACATTTGAAATTCTGAAGAGCAAATTCATTCCTTTGGTGTAACTTGATAAAATATCGATATCCCTGAGAATATTGCAATATTTTATCTGTCATTTTATTTTTAGTTTGAATGAGTTTCAGAATCATTTCCAGCCCGAACAATTCCAAACCATTAATAACTTACACTCAAAACAAGCACACATAAGCTGAGTCCATTTATATGTCAGGAACCTATAGTAAACTGCAAGTCCTGAAAATTACAATGTAGACTACAATGGTTATTAAAGGATAAGTAACAAAACATGCTAATTTGAATATGTATTATTAAAATTTAACAGTAACTGCACCAATGATTTAAAGACTTAGATAAACAAGAGTTTGTTTTTGGTTTTTTTCAGAGTGAAAAAAATTTACTGACATTAGAATTGCTGGTTCATGGTAACAATTAGAAGCACACCAACTTTTAGCTCATTTTGTTATTTTTAAATTCTCTAGAGATGATGTACCCCCCTACTGCCTGCATTCAGGGTGATCTACTCCCATAGTCTTATCCCTAAAGTTAAAATTACTGAGTTTTTCCATTTATACCTGTTGTAGAAAGTATAATATATAACTTCAGTAAAGAAAATAAATGACCTTCCATTTTTGCCATTGACTTAAAAGATTGTCTAGGGCAAGTCTAGGGCGGTTGTGCTAAGATGGTTGGTAAAGAAAACGGTATATAAACGAGAATTTGTTCAGCACAAATCCTGCAGACCAGGAGAATGGGAAGATATATTCAAAGTGCTGAAGGAAAAAAAACTGCCAACCAAGAATACTTCACCCAGTAAAACTGTCCTTCAGAAATGAGGGAGAAATAAAAACTTTTCCAAACAAAGGAGTTCATTACCACCACTAGGCCCGCTTTACAGGAATTGCTAAAAAAGAGTTCTTTAAGCTGAGAAAAAAAGCCCTTACTAATGACAAAAGCATAAGACAGTAAAAACTCAATGGTATAAGTAATACATACTCATTCTCAGAATTTTTTCAATACTATAAAGTTGGCATGCAAAGCAATTTTATCCCTATTAGGAGAGCTAAACAACACAACTATTAAAAACAACTGTAGTTACAATAAGTTGTTAAGAGATATAAATTACAGAAACAACTGTACATTTTGACATCAGAATCATAAAAGGGGAAGGAAGTGAAAATGTAGTTTTTGTATGCAGTTAAAGGCAAGTTGTTATCAACTTGAAGTAACCTAGAGGGATAAGATATTTTTTTGTGATCCTCATGGTAATCACAAAGCGAAAACTTAGAGGAGTTGCACAAAATATCAAAAAGAAAGAATAAAAACATACAACCACAGAAATCCATCAATCCACAAAGGAAGACAGTAAGAGAGCAAGATAAAAAACAAATGAACTACAAAATCATCAGAAAACAAATTACAATATAACAGTAGAAAGTTCCTATCAATAATGACCTCTAATGTAAATGAAATTCTCCAATAAAAAGACAGAGTGGCTGAATGGATTTAAAAATAGATATACAAGATTCAACTACATGCTGCCCATAAGAAATTTGCTTTACTAGTGAAGATACACACTGACTGAAAATGAAGGGATGGCAAAAGATATTTCATGCAAATTGAAAAAGAGCAGGGGTAATTATACTTATGTAAGTCCAAATAGATATGTCAAAAACTATAAAAAGAAACAAACAAGGTCATTATATAATAAAAGGATCAATCCCCCAAGAAGGCATAACCATTGTAAACATATATGCACTCAATATTGGAGCACTTAAACACATAAAACAAGTATTAAATGATCTGAAGCAAAAGATAATCTGCAATACAATAACAGTAGAGACCCTATCCTGACTTTTAACAATGGATAGATCATCTAGGCAGAATATTAGTAAAAAACAAAAATTAAACTTGAATTATACTTTAGTCCAAATGAACGTAACAGCCATATACAGAAAATTCTACCAAACAACAGCAGAACACACATTCTTCTCAAGGACACATGAAACATTCTCCAGGATAGATCATGTTTGTCCACAAAACAAGCCTTAACAAATTTAAGAGGATTGAAATAATTTCAAATATCCTTTCAGACCACAATGGCATGAAGCCAGAAATCAGTAACAAGATAAGTCTAGGAATATACACAAATATGTGGAATTTTAAAAAACAATCGCCTAAACAACACAGAAAAAGATAAAAAAAAAAAAATACCTTGAGACAAATGAAAATGGAAACAAAATATACCAATACTCCTGAGATGCAGCAAAAGCAGTCCTAAGAGGGACACTAATGGCAATAAATGTCTATATCAGAAAAAAAGAAAGGTCACAAATAATCTGACTTTACACCTTAAGGAACTATAAAAAGAAGAATAAACTAAGCCCAAAGATAGCAGATGGAAGGAAAGAACAAAGCTCAGACAAGAAATAAATGATACAGATACTAGAAAGTAAGAGAAAAAAAATCAATGAAACTAAATTTTTGGAAAGATAAAAATCAACAAATCCTTAGCTAGACTAACTAGGAAAAAGGAAGAAACTACTCAAAAAAGATCAGAAATGAAAACAGAGACATTACAACTGATATCATGGAAACACAAAGGATTATAAGAAACCATTATGAACAAATTTACTTCAACTAATTGGGGAAATCTATTTCTAAAAAAATTCTGAGATGCATACAACAAACAGAGACTGAATCATGAAGAAACAGGAAAATCTAAGCAGTCCAGTAATGAGTAAGAAGATTAAATCAGTAATAAAACATCTCTCATCAAAGGAAAGTCCACAACCAGAAAGCTTCCCTGCTGAATTCTAAAAGACATTTAAAGAACTAACACCAATTCTTTTAAAATTCTTCCAAAAATTTAAAGAAGAACAAAGACTTTCTAAGGCATTTCATGAGACTAGCATTATCCCGATACCAAAGCAATACAAGTACACTAAAAGAAAAGAAAATTATAGGTCAATATCCCTGATGAACCAAAATGCAAAAAGCCTAACCAAAATATTAGCAAACCAAATTCAAGAACACATTAAAAGAATAATTCACCATGATCAAGTGGGATTTATCCCTGGAATGTTAGGATGTTTCAACATATGCAAATCAATAAATGTGACATACCACATTACAAAATAAAGAAGAAAAATTATATCATCCCTATAGATGTAGAAAAAGCATGTGACAAAATTCAACACCCATTCTGATTTTTTTAAAAAACTCTCAACATATTAAGTATAGAGAGAATGTACCTCAACACATTAAAGACTATTTATGCCAAAATTGTAGCTAATATTATTCTCAACACCGAAAAGTTGAAAGCTTTTCCTCTAAGATCAGGGACAAAACAAGGATGCCCAATTTCAACCACTTCCTTTCAACACATTGGAAGTGCTGGCCAGAGCAACTAGGCAAAAGAAAGAAAGAAAAGGCATCCTACAAAGAGAGGAGGAAGTGAAATTGTCTGTATTTGCTGATGACATTATCTATACACAAAAAATCCATAAGACTCCAACGAAAAAAACTAATTGAATTGATCAAAAAAATCAGCAAATTTGCAGGGTACAAAATCAGTAGCATTTGTGTATACTAATAATGAACTATTCAGAAAGGAACTTAAGAAAATCCCATTTACAATAGCAAACCAAAAAAAATTAGGTACAAACTTTACCAAGGATATAAAAGTCCTTTCTACTCAAAACAAGAAAACACCGATGAAAGAAATTGAAGAAAACACAATAAATATTAAGATATCCTGTGTCTGTGGAGTGGAAGAATTAATATTCTGAATATATCCATACTACCCAAAGTAACCTATAGACTCAATGCAACTACTGTCAAATTTCAATGTCATTTTTCACAGAAATATAAAAAGAAAGCACTAATTTGTATGGAACCACAAAAGACCCCAAATAACCAAAACAGTCTTGAGCAAAAAGAACAAAGCTGGAGGCATCACACTTTATGATTTGAAACATTATAAATTAACAATAATTGAAACATTAAAGCATGGTATTGGCACAAAAACAGAAACACTGACCACTGGAATCAGACAGATGCTTCAGAAATAAACTCACCCATTTATAGTCCATTGATTTTTGAAAAGGGTGCAAAATACACACAATTAGGAGAGGACAGTGTCATCAATAAATAGGATCTGGAAACTGGTTATACACAGGCAGAATAAAATTAGACTCTTAAACCATATACAAAAATAAACTCAAAATAGAAAAAGGACTTCAGATCTGAAAGTATGAAACTACAAGAAGAAAACAGGTCAGAACAATGATTTATTTGGATATAACCCCAACAGCACAGACAACAAAAGCAAAAATAGACAAATGGGATGGCATTAAACTAAAAGTCACTGCACAGCAAAGGAAAAAAAGAAGTGAACAGACAACTCAGAGAATGCAAGAATATATGCAAACTATATCTGATAAGGGATTAATGTCCAAAATATAAAAGGGACTCAACTCATTAGCAAGGAAACAAATAGCTCAATTAAAAGATGGGCAAAGGACCTAAACAAATATTTCTTAAAAGAATATATATATGAATGACCAATAGGTACACGATAAATGTTCATTACTAATCATTAGGGAAATACAAATTAAAACACAACAATATATAATCTTGTGTCTGCTAGAACGGCTTTTATCAAAAAGATGAATGGTGACAACTATGGGAGAGGAGGCAGAAAAAATAGAACTCTTATACAGGCATATCTTGGGGATATTGCAGTTTTGATTCCAGACCATGGTAATAAAACACATACTGCAACAATAGAGGCACAAGAGTGTTTTGGTTTCTAAGTGCATGTAAAGTCATGTTTACAGTATACTGTAGTTTATTAAGTATGCCATAGCATTATGGCTAAAAAGACAATGTATGTATCTCAGTTAAAAGTACTTTATTGGCTGGGCGCGGTGGCTCAAGCCTGTTATCCAGCACTTTGGGAGGCTGAGGTGGGTGGATCACAAGGTCAAAACCAGCCTGACCAACATAGGGAAACCCCATCTCTATAAAAATACAAAAAAAAAAAAAAATACAAAAAATACAAAAAAAAAATGGCCGGGCGCGGTGGCTCAAGCCTGTAATCCCAGCACTTTGGGAGGCCGAGACGGGCGGATCACGAGGTCAGGCGATCTAGACAATCCTGGCTAACACGATGAAACCCCGTCTCTACTAAAAGATACAAAAAACTAGCCGGGCGTGGTGGCGGGCGCCTGTAGTCCCAGCTACTCCGGAGGCTGAGGCAGGAGAATGGCGTGAACCCGGGAGGCGGAGCTTGCAGTGAGCCGAGATCGGGCCACTGCAATCCAGCCTGGGCGATAGAGCGAGACTCCGTCTCAAAAAAAAAAAAACAAAACAAAACAAAACAAAACAAAAAATACAGGTGTGCTGGTGCGCACCTGTAATCCCAGCTACTCAGGAGGCTGAGACACGAGAATCGCTTGAACCCAGGAGGTGGAGGTTGCATGAGCCAGGATAGTGGTTACTAAAGGTCTGGGTGGCTGTAACAAATTAGTGAAATAACACAACAACAAATTTTGCTACAATCATTGATCCTTCCTTTCACAAAGAATGTTTTTTATTATAATTTAAGTTCTGGGATACACGTGCAGAACATGCAGGTTACATAGGTATACACGTGTCATGGTGGTTTGCTGCACCCTTCAACCCATCATCTACATTAGGTATTTCTCCTAATGCTATCCCTCCCCTAACTATGCCCCCTACACCCCAGCAGGACCTAGTATGTGATGTTTCTCTCCCTGTGTCCACGTGTTCTCATTGTTCAACTCCCACTTATGAGTGACAACATGTGGTGTTTGGTTTTCTGTTCTTGTGTTACTTTGCTGAGAATGATGGTTTCCAGCTTCATCCATGTCCCTGCAAAGGACATAAACTCATCCTTTTTTATGACTGTACAGTGTATGCATGGTGTATATGTGCCACATTTTCTTTATCTAGTCTATCATTGATGGGCATTCAGGTTGGTTCCAAGTCTTTGCTATTGTGAACAGTGCCACAATAAACATACATGTGCATGTGTCCTTATAATAGAATGGTTTATAATCCTTTGCATATATACCCACTAATGGGATTGCTGGGTCAAATGACATTTCTAGTTCTAGATACTTGAGGAATCACCACACTGTTTTCCACAATGGTTGAACGTATTTACACTGCCACCAACAGTGTAAAAGCGTTACTATTTCTCCACATCCTCTCCAGCATCTGTTGTTTCCTGACATTTTAATGATCTCCATTCTAACTGGCATGAGATGGTATCTCATTGTGCTTTTGATTTGCCTTTCTCTAATGACCAGTGATGATGAGCTTTTCTTTTTTTTTCATATGCTTGTTGGCTTCATAAATGTATTCTTTTGAGAAGTGTCCGTTCGTATCCTTCGCCCATTTTTTGATGGGGTTTTTTGTTGTTGTTGTTGTTGTAAATTTGCTTAAGTTCTTTGTAGATTTTGGCTATTAGCTCTTTGTCAGTGGATAGATTGCAAAATTTTCTCCCATTCTGTAGGTTGCCTATTTACTCACGATAGTTTCCTTTGCTGTGCGGAACTCATTAGTTTAATTAGATCCCATTTGTCAATTTTGGCTTTTGTTGTTATTGCTTTTAGTGTTTTAGTCATGAAGTCTTTGCCCATGCCTATGTCCTGAATGGTAGTGCCTAGGGTTTCTTCTAGGGTTTTTATGGTTTTAGGTTTATGTTTAAGTCTTTAATCCATCTTGAGTTAATTTTTGTATAAGGTGTAAGGAAGGGATCCGGTTTCAATTTTCTATATATGGCTAGTCAGTTTTCCCAATACCACTTATTAAATAGGGAATCCTTTCCCCATTGCTTGTTTATGTCAGATTTGTCAAAGATCAGAGGGTTGCAGATGTGCAGCATTATTTCTGAGGCCTCTGTTCTGTTCCATTTGCCTATATATCTGTTTTGGTACCAGTACCATGCAGTTTTAGTTACTGTAGACTTGGAGTAGAGTTTGAAGTCAGGTAGCGTGATGCCTCCAGCTTTGTTCTTTTTGCTTATGATTGTCTTGGCTATACATGCTCTTTTTGGTTCCATATGAAATTTAAAGTAGTTTTTTCTAATTCTATGAAGAAAGTCAGTGGTAGCTTGATGGGGATAGCATTGAATCTATAAATTACTTTGAGCAGTATGGCCATTTTCACGATATTGATTCTTCCTATCCATGAGCATGGAATCTTTTTCCATTTGTTTGTGTCCTCTCTTATTTTCTTGAGCAGTGGTTTGTAGTTCTTCTTGAAGAGGTCCTTCACATGCCCTGTAAGTTGTACTCCTAGGTATTTCATTGTCTTTGTAGCAATTGTGAATGGGAGTTCACTCATGATTTGGCTCTCTGTGTGTCTAATATTGGTATATAGGAATTCTTGTGATTTTTGCATACTGACTTTGTATCCTGAGACTGCTGAAGTTGCTTATCAGCTTAAGGAGTTTTTGAACTGAGATGATGGGGTTTTCTAAATATACTATCATATCATCTGCACACAGAGACAATTTGACTTCCTCTCATCCTATCATGTGATAGCTTTTGATCATTTGATAGCTTTTGATTCACAGTATACCCTCTTTCAAATTTGAAGTCAATCCTCTCAAAACCTGATGCTGTCTTATCAACTAAGTTTATGCAATATTTTAGTTTTTGTCACCATTTCAATAATGTTCACAGCATCTTCAGCAGGAGTAGTTCCCATCTCAAAAATCACTCTCTTTGCTTAATCATAAGAAGCAATACTTTATCTATTCAAGTTTTATCATGAAACTGCAGCAATTCAATCACCTCTTCAGGCTCCACCTCTATTTCTACTTATCCTGCTATTTCCACCACATCTGCAGTTACTTCTTCCACTGAAGTCTTCACCTTCTCAAAATTATCCACGAGGGCAGGAATCAACTTCTTCCAAACTCATGGTAAGGCTAATATCTTCCTTCTCCTGTAAATCTCAAATATTCTTAATGACATCTAGAATAATGAATTCTTTGCAGTAGGTTTTGAATTTACTTTGCCCAGATCCATCAGAGAAATCACTATCTATGGTAACTATAGTCTTACAAAATGTATTCATTAAATAATAATACCTGACAGTCAAAATAATGCTTTGATCCATGACCTGCAGAATAGCTGTTGTGTTAGCAGATGTGAAAACAACATTAATCTCCTTGTAAATCTCTGTTGGAGCTCTTAGGCGACCCAGGTGCATTGTCAGTGAGCAGTAATGTTTTCAAAGAAATCTATTTTTCTGAGAAGCAGGTCTCAACAGTGGGCTTAAAATATTCAGTACACCATGCTACAAATAAACGTACTATCATGCAGATTTTGTTGTTCCATCTATAGAGCACAGGCAGAGTAAATTTAGCACAATTACAGAACTCTTAAGATTTTCAGAATGATAAGAGAACGTTGGCTTTAACTTAAAATCCCCAGCTTCATTAGCCCCTAACAAGAGAACCTGTTATTTAAAGGTTTGGAGCCAACCATTGACTTTTTTTTCTCTAGTTATGAAAGTCTCAGATGATACCTTCTTCCAATATAAGGCTATTTCATCTACATTAAAAATCTGTTCTTTAGTGTAGTCACTTTCAGCACTTATCTTAGATACGTCCTCTGGACAACTTGCTGCAGTTTCTCCATCAGCACTTGATGCTTCACCTTACACTTACATGTTATGGATAAGTGTCTTTCCCAAAACTTCATGAACCTGCCTCTGCTACCTTTAAACTTTTCTTCTGCAGCTTCCTTACTTCTCTCAGACTTCTTAGTATTGAACAGAGTTAGAGCCTTTCTTTGGATTAGGCTTTGGCTTGAGGGAATGTTGTGACTGGTTTGATCTTCTATTAAGATCACTCCAACTTTCTCCCTATCAGCAATGAGGCTGTTTTGCTTTCTTATCATTTGTGTATTCACTGGAGTAGCATTTTGAATTTCCTTCTAGAACTTTTCCTTTTATTCACAACTTTGCTGATGATTTGGCACAAGAGGCCTACCTTTCAGTGTATGGCAGTTTTCAACATGCCTTCCTCACTAAGCTTAATCATTTGTAGCTTTTGAGACATGTAACTGTTTCTTTTACTTGAATACTTACAGTCCTTGCTGGGTTATTAATTGGTCTAATTTTCTGCTGTGTGTCTCAAGGATTAGGAATGCCTGAGGAGAAGGAAAGAGGTGGGGGAATGGCCCATTGGTGGAGCAGTCAGAACATACACAACATTTATTGATTAAATTCACCATCTTATATGAGTGCAATTCATGGTGCCCCAAACAATTACAATAGTAAAATCAAAGATAACTTATCGGCCGGGCCCAGTGGCTCATGCCTGTAATCCCAGCACTTTGGGAGGCCGAGGCGGGCAGATCACAAGGTCAGGGGTTCAAGAGCAGCCTGGCCAACATGGGAAAATCCCATCTCTACTAAAAATACAAAAATTAGATCCTTGAGGAATCACCATACTGTTTTCCATAATGGTTGAACTAATTTACAATCCCACCAACAGTGTAAAAGTGTTCCTATTTCTCCACATCCTCTCCAGCACCTGTTGTTTCCTGACTTTTTAATGATCGCCATTCTAACTGGTGTGAGATGGTATCTCATTGTGGTTTTGATTTGCATTTCTCTGATGGCCAGTGATGATGAGCATTTTTTCATGTGTCTGTTGGCTGTATGCATGTCTTCTTTTGAGAAATGTCTGTTGCATTGGGAGTTATACCTGATGTAAATGACGAGTTGATGGGTGCTGACGAGTTGATGGGTGCAGCACACCAACATGGCACAAGTATACATATGTAACAAACCTGCACGTTATGCACATGTACCCTAGAAGTTAAAGTATAATAATAATAATAATTTTAAAAAATAAAATAAAATTAGCCAGGTGTGGTGGCAGGTGCCTGTAATCCCAGCTACTCAGGAGGCTGAGGCAGGAGAATAGATTGAACCCAGGAGGCAGAGTTTGTGGTGAGCCGAGATCATGCCACTGTACTCCAGCCTGGGTGACAAAGCAAGACTCCATCTCGGGGAAAAAAAAAAAAAAAAAGATAACTCATCACAGATCACCATAACAGATATAATAATAATTTAAAATGTATAGATAGTTCAAGAATGATCAAAATGTAACACAGAGATACAAAGTGAGCACATACTGTCACCAATAGACTTGCTCAATGCAGTCTTTGCACAAACTTCCAATTTGCAAAAAAAAAAAAAAAAAGTATCTGTGAAGCACAATAAAGCAAAGTATGATAAGACAAAATGAATTATGCTTATATATTATTGGTGGGAATGTAAATTAGTACAGTCATTATGGAAAACCTTATAGATGTTCCTCAAAAAACTAAAAAGAGAACTACCATGTGATCCAGTAATCCCATTTCTGCATCTATATCCAAAGAAAGTAAAATCAATATGTTGAAGAGATCTTTGCACATTCATGTTCATTGTGGCATATTCACAATAGCCAAGATATGGATTAAACCCAAATGTTCATCAATGGACAAATGGATAAAGAAACTATGGTCTAAATATACAATGGAATACTAGTCAGCCTTAAAAGGCAAGGAATTCCTGTTATTGGGGACAACATGGATAAATCTGAAGGACACTATGCTAAGTGAAATAAACCAGGAACAGAAAGAGAAATACGTCATGATCTCACTAATACGTGGAATGTAACAAAGCTGAACTCATAGAAGTAGAAAGTAAAATGATGGTTATCAGAGGCTGTAGGTGGTGGAGGGTGGGAGGATAGGAATGGGGAGTTGCTGATCAACGGGTATAAAGATTCACATAGGAGGAATAGGTTTTGAGGTCTTTTGCACAGCGGGGTGACTATAGTCAATAATATTGTATTAAGTATTTCAAAATAGTTAAGAGAGTAAATTCCAAATGTCTCACCATAAAAATATAGGCAAACAATGTGAATATGTTAATTAGCTTGATTTAATCATTCCACATTGTATACATCTATTAAAACATCACACTGTGCCTCATAAATGTATACAACGATTGTTAACCAAAAATAACATTTTTGTATATATTCTTGCAAGTATTTCAGAAATTATGTTAGACATTTCTTGATCTGACCAAAGAGGAAACATCTTGCTGAAACACATGTAAATTTAACCTTACAACTAGTTTGATGGCGGTGCCATCTAATGTTGTTACAACAGTTTAATTTAGGCAGGAGGCAAAATGTTCTACAAGACTTAAAACAGAAGATCTCAAATAAAAACAGTTGATGTTTACATATATGTTTTATAATGTATTATTATAAAAATAATTTTGTCTCTCTACAGTATGTTGCATGAATTTTGGCTTGCTATTACTAAAAATTTTAGCAAAAATTGGTTATAAAAGCCAAACAAATCTAAATTTGGCTTTTAATATGACTGTCAATTTGTTTTTAATTTTTAGTGTAATTTTTCTAGATTGAAACAAATTGCATGTGAATATGTAACAAAAGTGACAATTCAGTAAAATATTTTAAAAATTATAAGGGAAACATTTGCATGACTAGAAAATATTTGCATGACTAGGTACCCATATATGAATCCCAGTACTAATTTCTAGAGAAACTATGTTCTGGTCCTTACCAATCAAAATACAACCTCATTCTTTATAATATCCCAGTATTGAAAAATATAAAAAGATGATCTTTAAAATGTAGCATGGCTCTAGATACTGATGTAAAAGATAGTAAAATTGCAATATAAGAGATAGTGCCTTATAAAATGTTAGAATTTTTTCTAATATTTTCCAAAATAAAGATCATTTATCATATTTGAACCTATTACAATCCTTGAGTATGTTGTATATAAAACATGGTTCACGCCTGACTGTTTTAAGAATTTCAATAAAAATTTCAACTGCAACTGCATGAGCAGGTGTGATCCAGTTTAGGTAAATTAAGTAGAACCAGAAAGAAAAAGTCTATGATTAGAAAAAGAAAACACAGATAAAAATAATTCTAAAGTTTCTGTGAATTGGGATCAAGGAAATAAGGCTAATGTCCAAAGGGGCTCAGGGGCAAACAGCCCTCTTGTTGAAAAGGTCTGTCCTCATGCTTAGGGATGTTTCTGCTTCCCTGTACTGACCAGGCTTCTGCATGCATATACTGAGTGCCTGTTATGCCTCACAGAGAGTCCTAACACTGGGCATACAGGCTGATTTTAAGGAACTTACACACAAGTGGCAGAGACAGTTATGAGGAACCCACACTTACAAAGATAGTACAGACAGGGTTATAACGGAGGTAAGTAGAGGAAATGTGGTTGCAAAGGGGGCTCTCCTAAGACAGTCATAGTGGATCAAAGGTTTACCTGAAGATTCTTGATCTCAGCCTTTATAAGTGAGAGTAAGCCAAGTGAAAGAGAAGGACAAAGATGTTCAGGGGGATGTGCAATGGCACCATGGCAAAAAACAAAAAAAGATCACGGCATGGTTCTTTTGATATGGCTGACAGTTTGGTGTATATGGGGAAATAAAAAGGGATGAGTCTTAGGTATTTTACTCTCTTTGTATCAATTGTGACTGGGAGTTTGCTCATGATTTTGCTCTATTATTGGTGGATAGGAATGCTTGTGATTTTTGCACATTGATTTTGTATCCTGAGACTTTGCCAAAGCTGCTTATCAGCTTAATGAGATTTGGGCTGAGACAATGGGTTGTCTAAATGTACAATCATGTCATGTGCAAACAAAGACAATTTGACCTCCTCTTGTCCTATTTGAATACCCTTTATTTCTTTCTCTTGCCCAATTGCCCTGGCCAAAACTTCCAATACTATGTTGAATAGGAGTGTTGAGAGAGGCCTTCCTTTCCTTGTGCCGGTTTTCAAACGGCATGCTTCCAGGTTTTGCCCATTCAGTATGATATTGGCTGTGGGTTTGTCATAAATAGCTCTTATTATTTTGAGATACATTCCATCAATATCTAGTTTATTGAAAGTTTTTAGGATAAAGGGGTGTTGAAATTTATCGAAGGCCTTTTCTACATCTATTCAGGTGCAGATAAGATCATGTGGTTTTTGTCACTGGTTCTGTTTATGAGACGGATTAAATTTACTGATTTGCATATATTGAACCAGCCTTGCATCCCAGGTAAGAAGTGGATTTGACCGAGGTGGATAAGCTTTTTGATGTGCTGCTGGATTCGGTTTGCCAGTATTTTATTAAGGATTTTCACATCGATGTTCATCTAAACACTGCTATAGCATCTCAAACACTGCTTTATCTGTGTCCCAGATATTCTGGTACATTGTGTCTTTGTTCTCATTGGTTTCAAAGAACTTATTTATTTCTGCCTTAATTTTGTTATTTACCCAGTAGTCATTCAGGAGCAGGTTGTTCAGTTTCCATGTAGTTGTGTGGTTTTTGTTGTTGTTGTTGTTGTTGTTTTGTTTTTTTTGGGAGAAGACCACTTTTATTGTTTGTCTGGGTGGATGCCCAGGGTGGACAGGGCAGGAGGGGCTGGGGGCCTGTCCCGGACAATAAAGGCGCCCTCAGCGGATGTGGGCCATGTCGCCAAGGAAGGGCATCTTCATGCAGCTGGTGCAGAGCTGGTCCATCCAGAGGGGCGCCTCGTGCTGCAGCGGGGTGGGGCGCAGGTAGACGGTGAAGTCCACACGGTAGTTGAGCAGGCAGCTGAGGGAGGCCATGTAGAGGTCAGAGAAGTGCACGAGGCATCTCAAGAAGTAGGTGGGGTTGTGGAAGGTGCGGAAGATGCTGCCGAACTGCGCGCTGAACATGGCCTTGGTGACGCACCTCAGCTCCTGCCGTTCTTTCATCCGGGCAGCTAGCACCTGCCTGGACTCCGCGTCCTGATAGGTCTGCATGCGCTCCAGCAGCCCCCTGAGTGCTTGCTGCCACGTCAGCCAGTGCATGTACTGCTCTGTGTTGATGATGCGGATCTCACGCTCCAGCTCAGGGATAATGGCGCCCGTGCGCCAGCCCTGCCACAGCACGAGATCCACCAGGTCACTATAGAGGTGGTCCCCGAAGTAGAGCAAGCGGGGGCCACGCCATTCCATCAAGTGAAGGAAGTCAAACAGGTGTCCCTGCCGATAGATCTTGCCCTTTTCCAAGCGGGTGATCCGGTCCCACTGAAGCGAGCCCTTCTCATCGAGTTTTCTGAAAGGCTTGCGCCGGTCAGTGAAAAAGCTGGGCTTGTCTGCCTGGGCAATTACCACATCGAAGAGCTGGCGCCAATCGGGACCCACCGTGTGCCGCATCCCTTAGTCTACGAAGCTGAAAGGACTGTTGGTGATGAGGAACAGCTGTTTCCCATGGGCCACCAGGCGACTCAGGACAGCAAACGTCTCGTCCTCTCTCAGGATGTACTTCTCCATGTCCTGCTGGATCCACTATTACATGAGGCCCTTCATATGCACGTCTGGGATGGCGTCCCTCACGTCCTTGTAGAGGTGCGCTTGGTCAAACTCCAGGCTGTGGCCCAGGAAGTAGTCCACCACGCAAGACAGCAGAGCCATCTCCGGCAGCGAGAAGATGTCCATGAACTGCTTAATGGAGGGACCCTTGCCATAGAAGCCACTCATCTGGTATAGTGGGATGTGCTGGGTGCCCCCATACAGCTCGATCACTTCCTCGTCTGGCACAGGCTGGAGGCCCCTGTAGGCTGTCCCCAGCTGCATGTAGTGGGAGGCGTCAATCTTTATCAGAAGGCTCTTCTGAATGTCATAGTGGAGGCCACGGATGGCAGAGCTGGGGTTGTAGTCATACTTCTGAATCCCCCCTGGGTACTTGTAGTGCTCGATCAGGATGTCACGGGCGGCGCTGAAGATCTCGGGGTGCAGTGCATCTGCATACTGGGCCAGAGTGTAGTCGTAGTCAAAGCCATAGACCTCAACGTCACGCAGGCTGATCTCGTTGTTGGCGTAGATGGCTGCTGGGTTCAGGAGACTGCAGACCTCGGGGGGCAGGAGGTCGTGCACCAGTCTCCTCACGTCCTGGTAGCGAGCCCATAGGTGCACGCTGAGGTCGGCGCCGCCTGTGGGTGCCTGGGCGGGAGCGGATCGCGGGGCGCCGAGGCAGTGGGCGCGGGGACCTGGGGGTCCGCAGCCAGGGCAGGAGGGCCAGGACGAGGCAGCTCGCGGCCGGCCGTGGCCTCCACACAGCAGCCAGAGCCGAGTGGCCCCCCCCAGCCCCGCACCCGCCATGCCCACTGGGCGCCGCCGGCACCCGCCGCCCGCCACCGGCACTGCCCTGGGCCCTCCCGCTGCCCGCCGACTCAGTTGTGCGGTTTTGAGTGAGATTCTTAATCCTGAGTTCTAACTTGATTGCACTGTGGTCTGAAAGATTGTTGGTTATGATTTCCATTCTTTTGCATTTGCTCAGGAGTGTTTTACTTTCAATTACCTGGTCAATTTTAGAATAAGTACAATATGGTGCTGAGAAGAATGTATATTCTGTTTATTTGGGATGGAGAGTTCTGTAGATGTCTATTGGGTCCGCTTGGTCCAGAGCTGAGTTCAAGTTCTGAATATTCTTCTTAATTTTCTGTCTCATTGATCTAATACTGACAGTGGGGTGTTAAAGTCTCCCACTATTACTGTGGAGGCCCATAAGTTCTTTGTAGGTCTCTAAGAACTTCTGTTTTATGAATCTGGTGCTCCTGTATTGAGGCATATATATTGTGAATAGAGCTCTTCTCTTGTTAACTCCTTTACCATTATTTTCTAATGCCCTTTCTTGTCTTTTAGATCTTCTTGGTTTAAATTCTGTTTATCGAGACCAGGATTGCGACCCTTGCTTTTTTTGCTTTCCACACTTGCAACACCTCCATCTCCTTTATTTTGAGTCTATGTGTGTCTTTGCATGAGATGGTCTCCGGAATACAGTAGAATACAGCATGCCACCGATAATTGCCTGCTCAATGGGTATTTATATTTACATTTGTTATATTAATATTGTTATATGAATTTAATCCGTCATTATGATACGGTTATTTTGCCTGTTAGAAGATGCAGTTTCTTCATTATGTTGATGGTCTCTTTACACGGCGTTTTGCAGTGGTTGGTACCAGTTTTGCTTTCCAGTACTTAAAGCCCTTTCCGGAACTTCAGGCAGGCCTGGTGGTGACAAAATATCTCATCATTTGCTTTCTGTAAAGGATTACATTTTGCTTACAGTGTTTAGTTCGGCTGGATATGCAATTCTGGGTTAAAAACTTTCTTTAAGAATGTTGAATATTGGCCCCACCTCTCTTCTGGCTCGTAGGGTGTTTTGCAGAGATATCTGCTGTTGGTCTGATGGGCTTCCCTTTGTGACCAGACCTTTCTCTCTGGCTGCCCTTGATACTTTTTCCTTCGTTTCAACCTTGGTGAATCTGACAATTATGTGTCTTGGGGTTGCTCTTCCCAACCACTGCTATTCAACATAGTATTGGAAGTTCTGGTCAGAGTAGTCAGCAAGAGAAAGATATAAAGGCTGTTCATATAGGAAGAGAGGAAGTCAAATTGTCTCTGTTTGCAGATGACATGATTGCATGTTTAGAAAACCCCATTGTCTCAGCCCAAAATCTCCTTAAGCTGATAAGTAACTTAAGCAAAGTCTCAGGATACAAAATCAATGTGCAAAAACCACTAGCATTCCTATACACCAATAACACACAGAGAGCCAAATCATGAGTGAACTCCCATTCACAATTGCTACAAAGAGAATAAAATATCTAGGAATACAACTTACAAGGGATGTGAAGGACTTCTTTAAGGAGAACTACAAACCACTGCTCAAGGAAATAAGAGAGGACATAAACAAATGAAAAAACATTCCATGCTCTTGGATAGGATAGGAAGAGTCAATATCATGAAAATGACCATACTGCCTGAAGTAATTTATAGATTCAATGCTATCCCCAACAAGCTACCATTGACTTTCTTCACAGAATTAGAGAAAACTATGTTAAATTTCACATGGAACCAAAAAAGAGTATTTGTAGCCAAGACAATCCTAAGCAAAAAGAACAAATTACAGGCATCATGCTACCTGACTTCAAACTATACTACAAGGCTACAGTATGAAAGCAGCATAGTACTGGTAGAAAAACAGATATATAGACCAATGGAACAGAACAGAGGCCACAGGAATAATACCACACATCTACAACTGTCTGATCTCTGACAAACCCAGCAAAAAAAGCAATGGGGAAAAGATTCCCTATTTAATAAATGGTGTTGGGAAAACTGGCTAGCCATATGCAGAAAACTGAAACTGGACCCCTTCCTTACACTTCATACAAATATTAACTCAAGATGAATTAAAGACTTAAGCATAAACCTAAAACCATAAAAACTCTAGAAGAAAGCCTAGGCAATACCATTCAGGACATAGGTATGGGCAAAGACTTAATGACTAAAACATCAAAAGCAATGGCAACCAAAGTCAAAATTGACAAATGGGATCTACTTAAACTAAAGAGCTTCTACGCAGCAAAACAAACTGTCATCAGAGTGAACAAGCAACCTACAGAATGGGAGAAAATTTCTATCCATCTGACAAAGGGCTAATATCCAGAATCTACAAAGAACTTAAACAAATTTACAAGAAAAAACAACCTCATCAAAAAAATGAGTGAATGATAAACAGACACTCTCAAAAGAAGACATTTATGCAGCCAACAAACACAAGAAAAAAAAAAAGCTCATCATCACTGGTCATTAGAGAAATGCAAATCAAAACCACAATGAGATACCATCTCAGGCCAGTTAGAATGGCCATTATTAAAAAGTCAGGAAACAACAGATGCTGGAGAGGATGTAGAGAAATAGAAATGCTTTTACACTGTTGGTGACAGTGTAAATTAGTTCAACCATTGTGAAAACAGCGTGGCAATTCCTGAAGGATCTAGAACCAGAAATACCATTTGAACCAGAAATACCATTTGAACCAGCAATCCCATTATTGGGTATATACCCAAAGGATTATAAATCAGTCTCCTATAAAGACACATATACATATATGTTTATTGTAGCACTGTTCACAACAGCAAAGACTTGGAACCAACACAAATGTTCATCAATGATAGACTAGATAAAGAAAATGTAGCACATATACATCATGGAATACTATGCAGGCATAAAAAAGGATGAGTTCATGTCTTTTGCAGGGACATGGATGAAGCTGGAAACCATCATTCTCAGCAAACTACCATGAGAACAGAAAACCAAACACCACATGTTCTTACTCATAAATGGGAGTTGAACAATGAGAACACATGGACACAGGGAGGGGAACATCAGACACTGGGGCCTGTGGGGGTGTGGGAGGCTAGAGGAGGCATAGCATTAGGAGAAATGCCCAATGTAGATGGGTTGATGGGTGCAGCAAACCACGATGGCACTATGTAACAAACCTGCACATTTGCACACATACCCCAGAACTTAAAGTTAAAAAAAAAAAAAAAAGAAAGAAAATATGGCACATATACATCATGGAATACTATGTAGCCAAAAAGGGATGAGTTCATGTCCTTTGCAGGGACATAGATGAAGCTGGAAACCATCATTCTCAGCAAACTAACACAGGAAGAGAAAACCAAACACTGCATGTTCACTCACAAGTGGGAGTTGATCAGTGAGAATGCATGGACACAGGGAGGGGAACATCACACACTGGGGCTTGTCAGGGTGTGGGGGGCTAGGGGAGACACACTGGGGCCTGTCAGGGTGTGGGGGGCAGAGGGAGGGATAGCATTAGGAGAAATACCTAATGTAGATGACAGGTTGATGGGTGCAGCCAACCACCATGGCATGTGTATACTTATGTAACAAACCTGCACTTTCTGCACACGTATCCCAGAACTTAAAGTATTTAAAAAAAAAAAAGAGGCCAAAAGTGAAAGAAAAGTTTCAATCAACTAGATGATAAGGGCTTGCCTAAATTAAGGCAGTTGCAATGGGGAAAAAAGAGGAGATGCAATAATGAAAAAATTTTTTTAAAAAGCAATAGACTTTGATAGTTGGTGGTATGTGTGAGCTAAAGAAGGTACATATAGGATGATTCCTTATTTCTGAATTGAGGGACTGGGTGAATAGCAGTTCCACCTATCAAGATAGGGGATAAAGAGAAAGAGTTGGAATTTAATTCATATCAACTTTATTTTAATGGGATCTCATATTTAATTTTGTTCTGAGTTTTCCCACTGAATTTCCAATAACACTATTATCACCGACTTCATTGGATAAAGTGTCTGCCAAATCTATACACTGAGACTCCACAGTAAACATCTTGAAATATGGAAGGTAAAACATTTGTGGGTTTGTGGAATCAAGTTGCTATCAACAATAGGATTGTCCGCGATAAAAAAGAATTACAAAATCTGTTCTTGCTTTCTCTTTTACCACAACATATATATTTAGGCTCAAAATATAATCATGTCATTATCTGAAAGGATTCCGGGTAGAAAACCCTTCAATCAAAATTACTTATTTCTCTAGCTCTGTCACAAGTTTGCAGTGATTTTGTCATAATGCTGAATTTTCCAAGCAACAAAACCAAAAGGTTATTTACTAAACATGAAGATGCCAACTATTTTTCTTCCTTTGTTGATTACCCTCTTGAAACTGTAAATAGACACCCTATTCCCTGAAAACTTGTCGTTATCAGTCAGCTTCTTTCATACCATACTTTATACCATATGCTTCTCTAGTGAGTTTATTCAATCATTCTAAAGGGCAACATCTATTTCTTTCCCTTCTGCTCAAAATCTTTGCAAACTATAAATTTATATAATTCAAGAGCTAGGAAAAACGGCAAGGCAAAAATCCCCTACACATGAAACAGGATCATGGCAAATAAATGAGTGTATCTGTAATTATGCATTAAAGAGTCTATCCATAATTGTTCATTAAAACAACCAAACACAAGCATAAAAATTTGAAAGGAAATAAAAGAGGCAAGACAAATAATGGCTAGTGATAGATAAGAGTAAACCCTAAGAAATCCTGACAATTATTTCATGTGGAAGTCAATTAAGATTTCTCAAAATGAAGTCAAGATGAATGTGTCTTAAATGTGATAGTGAGTAAAAGAACAACACATAAAAAGATTCCATGTAGCCTGGTTCCATTTACATAAATTTCCAAAACCATATTGTCTAGGAATGCACACACAGGTGGCTAAGCAAGAAAGATAATCAAGGGCGTTTAAACCACAGAATTAATATGGTGGTATCCACTGTCTGAGATGAAAGAATATCTGGGAGAAAGGACCTTCTGAAACCTGTTGATGTTCTCATTTTTGACCTGGGATGCGTTAAAGAGATACTTGCTTTGTAACAATTCGTTATACTATACCTTGATTTTTTTTGCACTTATCTGTGTCTTATATTTCATAATAGAAAGGCATTTTTCTTAATTTAACAAATAAAAGAACATAGCACAGATAAGTACACTCAAAAAACGTTTCTTCCTACATACAGGTTATCATCAAGCTGTGCAAAATTCTTACCTGACAAGTTTATTGGAGCAATTTCAATAGACTCATTCAGAAAAAAAAAATAGATAAAGCCATGGAGGACAATATATAACAAAAGATAATGAACCAAAGAATGTTTCATTTTTCTGAAAAACATTACTTGCATGAACATTTTTCAAAAATAGGAAGCAAGAGCCTGAAACTTTATAAGCTTCTCCAATTTTCAACAATGTGTATGTCAAACTGTTTAATTCTATCACCCCAACATTGCTGAATTTCAATATTCTGACCAGAACCTATTTTGACCAGAAACAAAATATTTGTTTAACTTAATGATAAAGGGTATACATATACATAAAGGGTATACATAATGATAAAGGGTATACACTTTACATATTTCCTATAAAACAATGTTATTACAGGTTTAAGCCAAGATATGCAATATGTCTTTGTCATCCTGAATTTCATATTATTTTATTTATAATATAACCAAAAAACCTAGAATTATTTCCATGGAAAATTATATTAATCATACCATAAAAATATAAACTGTAATAAGAAATTACATTAAAATAATCTTTGAAACATCAAGACCGAAAATAATTATTCTCAGTAAAGAACAGAAGCAAACACCAAAGGATGGGTGCTGAAACATCTGTTCCTTGAGTACTCGGTCTCAAACAGTCAAAATCAAAGGGAAGGGAAGGAAGGAAGGAAGAGGAGGAAGGAGGAAGGAAAAGGGAGGAGGAAGGAAGAAGGAAGGGAGGGAGGAGGGAGGGGAGGGAGGGAGGGAGGGAGGAGGAGGGAGGGAGGGAGGGAGGGAGGAGGGAGGAGGAGGGATCCTTGGTATGCAGCTTAAGGCAAGTGATCAATTGCATTGGCCATTTCTCAGGAGTGCAGGTGATCTTGTCGGCTATTGTTCAGGCTTAAGGGTCTAATTTTCAGTCTATTTTAAACTACCCTCTAAAATTATGATAGGTATGATCTGACAGTTACAGTTTACAGAGATCTTACCAAATAAATTAACTAAAGCTTCAGTCCTGTGGCTTGGTAATCACCAGCCCATAGACAATGCATCAGAGAGTTCCCAGATTTAATTAATGAAAATGAACTTGGAAAAGCTTCTTTGGTATTCAAACATATACATCAGTGCCTACCACGTTTGGTTACAATTTGCCCCCATCCTGCAATAAGGCCCAATATGCAGTGAAAGAAAACACACTTAAGAGAAACCATTTTTCTTCGTAAGATTAGTCCAGTTTCTATGAACTAGAATTTATTTTTTTTGGTCCAGACGTACCAGATCTGAAGAACATTGAATAATTTCAGGTGACATGAATATCAAAGGTCAAAGGAAAACAGATTCTTAGGGCTAAAAGACACTTTCAAATCATCAAGTAAAAGTATCAGTTCAACATTGTACCATATTTCAGTCATTCAGCCTTTATGGAACTTAAACAAAACTTGAACATTTTTGGAGCTGATGAGTATGTATAGTTATATATGCAGTATGATTCCATTTACATAAACTTCAAAAACTGAGAACACTTGTTTGCAAATGATCACTTTAGCATGTGAAGAAGAGGTGGCTAGTCAGAGCCATTCCTTCATTAGCCCTTGTTTTATTGGTAGGCAGGATACTACCCCTTAAAGCATCACCAGGGACTGGTTTCATCCAAGACAATTTTTCCACAGATGGGAGACAGATAGCTTCCAGATGAAACTGTTTCACCTCAGATCATCAGGCATTAATTAGTCTCATAAGGAGTGTACGACCTAGATCCCTTACATGTGCAGTTCACCACAGGGTTCACGTTTCTTTGAGAATCTAATGCCCCCAGTGATCTAACAGGAGGAGGAGTTCAGGTGATAATGCCGGCTGGTCCCTGCTCACCTCCTGCAGTGCTGCTCAGTTCCTAACAACCCACACACTGGTATCTAACCATGGCCCACAGTCTGGGGAGCCCTGCCTTAAAGGCAGGAAGCTGGTCCCTCACTTCCTATCCTATTTTATGGACTTTCTTCCACTACCTGTCTCTGACCCATGCTGTGTTCCCCATCTAGCTTCTTTGAGATATTTGAAGAGTCATAAAAGCAATACTTGTTCATATCTGTATAGTAAACCTTATGTGTGTAACCAGATTTCAAAACGAAGGTGAGAGGTACTTCAAACCCCTAATAGCCATGCTGTGACAGACATTACTGAGGTCTTAATAGTAGAACATAATGCCCCTACCCTCAAATAATTTACAGACTAAATGAGGCACAAAGAATTGCAGCTGATAAGAAAAAAACTGTGTACTAGACACAGTAGTTGGCTCTACCTGTAGGAGACACAAAGTTTTGATAAGAGAGAACATTTAATTCAAATCCTGAAAGATTTGTAGATATTACAGGTGAATGAGAAGAGAAAGGGCAACCCCAGTCAAAGAGACATGAGCAAAGGCGAGAGGCATGAATCAGCAGGTAAAAGTTAGAATGTTTCTTTTTATCTTCACTTGCTACTCTCCACTGCACATTGATGGTGAGCAGCAACTCCGTATAAAAGAACGAACCTAGGACAAACTGATAGAACTCTGTTTATAGAACAGACTATAAAGTTAAGCACATTTTCAGTGGAAAAAAGTAACTAAAAAGTATAGGGGTATGGGGGTAGTAAGTGGTAGTAAGTGATCATTTTTCCATTCACAACACGTGGACAATAGATAGGGCTCCTAAGCAATATTAACTACCTTTAGGTGATTGAAAGTCTTCTGGTCTATTTCTTGAACTATTGTCTTCCCATTGTCCTTTTCCCTCATGTTTCCCACCTCTCAGTGCATCCTTCGGTCACAGTTTAACACCTCCTCCAAGAAGTCTTCCCTAATCCCAGGTGTATGTCATAGGACACTGCCCATTGCTTTCATAGTCCCTCGTACTTCCCCAAGATAGAATTTATTACTCTGCTTTGGAATTCTGTTATTTATCTCCTCGATCAAGCTATAAGGTTCACGGGGGAGTTGACCTTATCGTTTCTAGTGTGTATCCAGAGACAAAAACATCCCTTGGCTCGCAGTAGGAGCCCGATAAATATTTATGGAGTTAATATTAAGCAATAAGTTAGATAATTAATGTTCCAAGAAAACTAATTTTTTAGGTAGACTATTTAATGACAAATTGTGTATGTGTTTTTCAATGGGTAGGGAAATATAAAATTCTGAATTAAATTTTTACTAGAAATAATTGTGATATAAATGGAATAAACTGAAACAGAGCTAGAAAATGTATCTTGACAGACAAAAAAAAAAAGTATTAATAGTAATGCTTAGTAACTTTGCATACAGATATAAAGGGCTGATGTTCAGCTGAAGCATACCCGTAAGATGTTTCAAATGTTTATAGCTAGAATTTCCTCTGATTGGTCAGTGCTGGTCAGGTGCCTGTATTACATCAGTTGTCGAATATTTTCAATAATACCCCTATATAGACATAAATGAAAAAACACAGATAAGTGTCTTCTGACAAAATTACTAATGGTCATGCTAAAAAGTGATTTGAATCCCATTATTGATTTTTGTATCAGTGCTTTTGAAACTATGTACTTGTGACCCAAGGGAGTTACAGAGACATCACTGAAGCGTGGGAAAGTTGAGGCTCTCATCTCAAACCCCCAACCCTTTGCCAGAGCAGGTGGGTCACTGGCTGATCTCATCCTCCTAAGTCACCTCTCTCTCAGAGAATTGAATACAACGCTGTTTCTTTGCTATTCCTTGCCTTATATAGATTAGGAGGCACTCTGGGCTGTGTGTGTGTGTGTGTGTATGTATGTGTGTATGTGTATGTATGTGTGTATGTGTGTGTGTGTGTATAATAAGAGTTCCTTGATTCCACAAGGATGATTACAAGCTGTTAGAACTCTTTTAAACATTCATTTAAATAGATTTATAAATGCAAATAAGTATTAACTAACTATAAAGTTGCTGCCTTTATACTGCTAATAAAGACTGTCTATACTCATTCATTATTGGAAATTGTGAACACATATTTTCTTATTTTGTATCAATCTGCTTCTTTATCCTACAAGGATCATACAAAATTAATAAATTCAGTGTTACCTAAATTTTAAAGCATTACTCTATTACTTTTCCATACTGAAGATCACTATCTCAGAGAAACAAAACTATAAGTAGTAAATATAAGCAAAAATTATATTTATATGGTTCATATCAGATCAAAGAAATGTTCTCATTTGGGATCCTATAAAACTGAGAGCCCCCAGTATTTTTTTTATTATTATTACATTGAGACAGAAAGCACCCCTGGGAAAAACCACCTTCAGATCAGCTACTAAGTCAGGCTTAAGTTTTTCCTCCTATCATTTCATCGAGCTATCTGAATTTTTATATTCATTGAAGTAGACCTTTGACTGTCTGCCAAGTATGCTTTTCCTTTAGGGAATCACTTTCTCCATAGTAATCCTTTCATTCATATGATTCATGTGAAGCTGACTCAGCTTCAGGAAGGAGCACTTGCCTCAAGCCAGAACAATCAAAAATGCCTCTGGAACTTTTCCTAAAGCTATATATAAAAGCACTCTAGGATCCTATAAGATCTTTAAATTAAGGATCATGTACCCTGAAGCTGCAGGGGCGTTTCCCACTATGTAAGGTGTGTGCCTGAGAATGAAACCAACACAGAGAAATGCGGATCTGAGAGATGGTACACAATGTGTTCAACAGTAAGTCAATAAGGACTAGCATGGACTAGAGAAAGATTTAGTTAGTTAGTAGTTAGTTAGAGACAGTCTCGCTCTGTCACCCAGGCTGGAGTGCAGTGGCATGATCTCGGCTCGCTGCAACCTCTGCCTCATGGGTTCAAGTGATTCTCCTGCCTCAGCCTCCCAAGTAGCTGGGATTACAGGCGCCTGTGACCATGCCCAGCTAATGTTTGTATTTTTAGTAGAGATGAGATTTCACCATGTTTGCCAGGATGGTCTCGAACTCCTGACCTCAGGTGATCCATCCGCCTCGACCTCTCAAAGTACTGGGATTACAGGTGTGAGCCACCCATGCCTGGCCAAAAGATGCTTTCTGTAAAACGTCTTGGAAGCATCACTTTGGTGGGTTTTTTTTTTTTTTCTTAATCTACAAAAGGAAGTTTTCTTCTCTTATTAGAATATAATTTTATATGTTTCAAAATGGGAAGGCATCACATTAGTCATCCATAGTAACCATGTAAATATATAAAGAAAAGAGGGAAAATAAATGTCCTCTTAAAGGAAAAGTACTATTTCATCCAAGAAATAGAATTCCTACTTTATTTAAAGTTTCTTTCTGTGCATTAGCTAAATCACTACTTGCAGTCATTTCCTTTCTCCCTTTATCAGCTGCATCATCATTGTACCAAGAAAAATCTTAGGCCCTCCCAGAGACAGTCTATTCTGGAATGATGCCAAAATGCATAAAATAACAAGCAGTCTAGCAAACACAAGAGGTGAACAGCTGAGCTGAGAGCATGGCAGAGTGAAAAGACAAACAAGTAAAAGAATTTATTGAAAAAGATTTTTATGAAAATGTCTAGCACAGAGCACAGCACAAAATAGGTACTCTATATTCCATCTCTATCTACTCAGCCAATTTCTAGAGAACCAATCACTTACTACCTACATTTATTTTTCCCTGGTTGCTAATATTTATTGCCACTTCTGGAAGGATCTGCTGAGCAGAAAGTCTCTTTGTGCAAAAGTTCTGAGTAAACTCCAAAGAGTTAGGGTGGCTTAGCAAGACAAAAAAACAAGGTCAGGCACCTGGAATCACAGGGTTACGAGGCTGGTGTATCTTCCAAGGCAGATCTAGGTCTGCCTTCTGTGAGACTGTGCACTGTCCACTGAATCACATCTGACATTCACTCGGGTGAGGGGTGAGAAGATGGCTGAAGAGGGCAGATCAAACTTGCTAGACAGGTATAGGGACCTTGGACTCCAGATAGGAGACCAATCAGCACACCTGAATCTGTGGCAGGGAGCTCAGGTAAGAAGTGTTTATGAGCCCAGCTACAAACCTCTCCTGCACACCTCTACCACATACTAAAGGAATTGTAAGGAGAAAAGAAGCAATAAATCAGCAGCAAGCAAAGGTGAACCTGACAGCAGGCAGGGAAGGAAAAGAGGGTTCATAAATTCACAATCCCTATTCTGATCAAACTTAAGAAAAATCTGAGCTCCAAAAATTCTTGAACTTCTCTCGTTTGAGTGTGGCAGGGCATGCTATTTCTGGTGTTTGACCTTAGAACCTTGTCCCCTTTCTGATTTGAACAGCACTGTCATTGAGCAGCCTACCACAGACATGCACAATTAAATCACTCCTTAAGAGCCATTAGTATGGCAAAAACAATTGCTACCAAGGTTAATTTCTTTAGTAACCTTTAAATTTATTCTAGACATAAGTCACCAAGTGTATATCAATAATTATTTGATTTGTAGATGTTTCTGACAAAGCAGAATAAAGAACCATCTTTCAAGATACATGATAAATGAAACAACAGACCCAAAGAGTAACTGGAATCTTCCTTCTTATCCTAAAGTAGGAACATTTCAAAGTTATCGATTCTCGTGGTCAAGAGATTATTGCCACAATTTCCAAAAAAATTTTAAGCTCATTGATCGTGATATCAGTCTCATTTTGATGCAAAGAAGTGAGAAAATACATAAAGCAAACAAATGTGTCAATGTCGCAAAGTAAACTAATGAACAGAGACATTTAAACAACACCACAGGTTTTCATTATGGAAAACCAAAATAATTAGCAGTTTCCACTGAAAACGCCTCCTACTTTTTACAAATCATTAAACAGAAACACTTTTGTCATGAAATTACTGTGCAATTCTATTTTTCTTTCATAATGTTCTTTTTCTTCTAATGTTTCAAAATAATGGCTTAAGTAGCCATTAGTGCTTTAAACCTTGTATAACTTTCACAATTTAAATTCAGAAGACACACACTCATGTTTATAGAGGAGAGTGTGAAAGTAAGGCGGGGCAAAGGCAGAATGTTGAGGAAAAGGGTGGAATGATTGGAAAACTCACTCTCCAGGATGGATACCCCACCTTACCTGATGCAGTAATTACACATTGCATGTCTGTATCAAAATTTCTCCTGTACCCCAGAAATATATACAAATACTGTATACCAAAGAAATTACAGTAAGAAATGTTTTTTAAAAAGAAAAGAAAACTCATCTTCCAAAGGAACTAGGTTGCATTTTTAACCCAGCTCCTTTTAAGCCTGTACTGCCTTGAGATAAACAAATGATATTGGAGGCAAAAACTCTTGATTTGAAGTCGCTATATGTTGTTAGACATTCCTGCAATAGTAAATTTTATCTGTGAACTTGACTGGATCGCAGGATGCCTAGATAATTGAGTTAAACATTTTTCCTGAGCATGTCTGGGAGGGTGTTTCCGAAGAGATCAACATTTGATCAGTACTGAGTAAAGCCGATGGCCCTCCCCAAGTGGGTGGGTATTGTCCTATCTGTTGAGGGCCTGAATAGACAAAAAGGTGGAAGGAGAGACTCGCCCTCTCTCTGCCTGACGCTTTAGCTGGGACGTTGATTTTCTGCCCTTGTTGTTCCTGGTTCTTAGGTCTTCTGTCTCAGACTGGAATCTACAGCACTGGCTCTCTGGCTCTTAGGCCTTCAAACTACACCACCAGTTTTCCAAGTTTTCCAGCTTTGGGGTATCTCAGCCTCTATAATTGTGTAAGCCAATACATTATAACAAGTCTTTCTATATACAGTATATTATCTATAGATAGGTATATCTATATCTGTCTTCTACTAGTTCTGTTTGTTCTTCTTCTGGTTTTGTTTCTCTGGAGAACCCTGATTAATAGGATTCCTGATAGTCCGTATCTATGCTTTTGTTTCTCTTAAGAGGAGATGTGTGCTTAGGTCTGAGCAAGTTATTTTTTTTAGTAACATAAAAAAAGAACAAATTATTAAAAATTACATTGTAACTCTAAATGTTAATATCACCACGCCATAGCTTCCTAGTAATTACAAACTGAAGGTATGTATACCTCTTAAAATTTCAGAGATTAAACCAAATGATTCATCTATTTTAAGGGAATCAAAGCAGATACATGATTGTCTGATAGAACTCAAAGTTGACATTACTTTGAGAAATTTCACCTCTTGTAAGCAGTGCCACTAAATAAACAGCATACCACATTTAATTTTGATTGATGTGGTCATTGTTAAAGGCTATATTTCAAAACAGTGCACATATCACCAGTGTCAGAGCTATGGTTCCCTAGAAATATCTACTGAACAACAACAACAACAGTATTGCCATTGAGAAAAAAAGCAGAAGTAAAAGCAGTCTTGATTTCCTGGAATCAAAACCCCCTCCCTCACTGTGCCATTACTGTCACTGTCTTAGTTCCAATCCCCATCACCATAACTGACCAATCCCAAGTGCTTCCAATTGCCTTTCCTGGTTTCTTACACTCAGCCTTGTTTCCCACTGCAGCCACTCTCAATTCTTCCTGCACACAACCACTAGATTCACTGTGGAAAACAGATTGCCTTACTATTACCTGAATCTCTTTGTTAAATATAATATAATACAATATAATATATCTAGAATGGGCAATGGTGTAGGACTTTAGCAATTGTATATGGCTCTAAGGCATTCTTTCTGCATACAACCACTAGATTCACTGTGGAAAACAGATTGCCTTACTATTACCTGAATCTCTTTGTTAAATATAATATAATATAAAATAATATAATATATATAGAATGAGCAATGGTGTAGGACTTTGGCAATTGTATATGGCTCTAAGGCATGTGGTCTTGCACTCAAAGTCTCCCTCTGACTCCATCTTATTATTTTATTTTCTATTCATACTTATTCATCTCTTTATTCCTTGCTTTTTGCATATATGCAAAAGTGTCATTAGAATCATTTACTTCAAATTCTTTCGGAAATGTTATTGGGTAATTTATTAATTATTCATTCTTTTAGGTCTAGCTCCAATGTTGCCAACTCTGTGAACCTTTTCTGCTCTCC
Source organism: Papio anubis (assembly GCF_008728515.1). NCBI lineage: Eukaryota > Metazoa > Chordata > Mammalia > Primates > Cercopithecidae > Papio > Papio anubis. Next base: position 67,002,255 of record NC_044985.1, on the reverse strand, counting down.
TCCAGGGAGTCACTCATACCCCTTTATGCCACTGAATTATTTCATACATGCCTCTATTAAAGCACTTGCCCCATATTGTTGAGATTATTGGTTCTACTTAACTGTGACAGGAACTCGTCACAGGAACTCTGTCATCACTGTGTTTAGCTCCAGCATCTTACACTTTGATGAGTGGGCACACAATAAATATTTGTTGAATAAATGTGTGGCTCCTGTTCTTAGGTAACTAATTATCTACCTCAAAGTGTCATTAGGATCAAATGAAGAGTGAGCAAGTTAAAGGTGCAAGGAGTCCAGTATTTATTGAGCCTTCACTACCTGCAGGTGCTGTTCTAGTTGCTGGAGAGGGATGAACAACATAGGTTTCTTCAGGCCTCTTGGAGTTTATAGGCCATCAGGGAAGAAAGACAAAATATATACACAAATACCATATTACTTCAGTTGGCATGGCTAGGACAAGAACCAGGTCTAACTCCGAAGTCTGTACCTTAACAATTGCATAGCAATTTTTACAAGCAAAATCATTCATAATTTAGTGGGAAATAATCCCTGATTCTAAATGCCAAAAATAAAGCTGTACTTAAAGGAGTACATAATTAATGAATTCATGCCCAACACACTTCCAAAAGCAAATTGAAAGATGTCTTCAATTATAAGACACACCATTGTTTCAATAAATTCTCCATGATAAAAATAAATTACCACATAAAATGATTCTTTCAATGATAACATCACAAATTTTTAAGTGTTAAAAATGTTGAAACAGAGCATGTCTTAAGATTAAAGAAATACTGAAATGACTTTAATTATAAGTGTTCAAGTCTGCAAGAAAGAAGTACAGAGTGCTATGGAGGCATAGAATAAATGACCCTTATCCAGTTGTGGGGAAGGGTCAGGAAAGTCATTCCCACTGAGTGCTACATTTAGGCTGGAATCAGACTGTAAGGGAAGCAAGTATTGGCAATGTTGCCAATGTGGGAAGATGCACCATTAGCAGAATCAATGACAACTCCATAATGGGCATTAGCAGCAGCTGCACTAGAGCTTATGTATGGAAGAGGAAACGAAAGTGGAAAACATGAACCTACTTGTATCTGAGTACACAGTATCCTGAGGGATCCCTCAGTGTTATTTAAGGAGGTTTGGATATGTGACCCCAAGCTCTGGAAATGCCAGTTAATTTGGCCATTAATCTGAGATCATCTGTGTTCAAGGGCTGGTGAATCCTGGAACCCAGGGTTATCCCAAGACCCCGATATTTCACTTGGGTCCTTTTCTATTTGTTGGCTGGTCTGAGAAAGGGAAAGAGTAAAAAAGAGAAATTTTAAAGCTAGGTTTCCGGGGGAGACCTCACATGTCAGCAGGTTCCATGATGACCCCCCCACTGCAAAACCAGCAAGTTTTTATTAGTGATTTTCAAAAGGGGAGGGAGTGTACGAATAGGGTGTGGGTCACAGAGATCAAATGCTTCACAAGGTAATGAAATATCACAAGGCAAATGGAGGCAGGGCGAGATCACAGGAAGGGGTGAAATTAAAATTGCTAATGAAGTTTCGGGCACGGGTTGTCATTGATAACATCTTATCAGGAGACAGGGTTTGAGAGCAGAAAACTGGTCTGATCAAAATTTATTAGGTGAGAATTTCCTTATCCTAATAGGCCTGGGAGCGCTACAGGAGACCAGGGCTTATTTCATCCCTTATCTGCAACCGTAAAAGACAGATGTTCCCAAAGCGGCCATTTCGGAGGCCTCCCCTTAGGAATGCATTCTCTTTCTCAGGGATGTTCCTTGCTGAGAAAAAGAACTCAGAGGCAATATTTCTCCTATTTGCTTTTGAAAAAAGAGAAATATGACTCTGTTCCGCCCGGCCTACAGGCAGCCAGACTTTAAGGTTATCTCCCTTGTTCCCTGAAAATCACTGTTATCCTGTTCTTAAGGTGCCCAGATTTCATATTGTTCAAATACACATGCTCTACAAACAATTTGTGCAGTTAACACAATCATCACAGGGTCCTGAGGCAACATTCATCCTCCACTTACAAAGATGACAGGATTAAGAGATTTAAGACAGGCATAGGAAATCACAAAAGTATTGATTGGGGAAGTGATAAGTGTCTGTGAAATCTTCATAATTTATGTTCAGAGATTGCAGTAAAGACAGGCATAAGAAATTATAAAAGATTAATTTGGGGAATTAATAAATGTCTATGAAATCTTCACAATTTATATTCTTCTGCAATGGCTTCAGCTGGTCCTTCTGTTCGGGGTCCCTGACTTCCTGCAATACATCAAGGTATATTTACCAACACCATTATATTCTAAGACTTAAAGGAGGTTATTCTAGGCTCTTTGCAAAGAATCTCAGTTTTCACAATGAGACTTTGATACTAAGAGTGGGGAGACTGGCCTAATGTCTAATAGATGGAAATTTTAATTTTGAAAATTCATTAGTAGTTAGACATGTTCATTTTAAAGTGCATTAATTTTATGGATACCAGGCATCAGCCTAAATTGCTTTAGTTATGTTCAACTTTACTCTTTCAAACCCTTTTATACAAACCTGTGCCTATTCTCCTTCAAATATATAATAGTTTCCCCCAAACCACAGGGATCTGGGTCCAGAAGAATTCCCTTAACATAACTTAAAATCAATAAACTAAAGCCATAGAAGAAGAATAGACTTGGGGAAACAGTGTCATAGCCAAATCTGTAAGAAACCTAACACATACTTTCACATTTGTAAAACAATATACTAAGATATTAGCCATGCATTTTATACACCTAAATTAACAATAACATGAATTATACCTTTGCATGCTAGAAGTTTTCAGGAGCTCCCTCTCTTGCCACCTCTTTTCTTCAGTATTAACGACATGCTCACAAGTTACTTTTGTTTTGTTACAGAAAACAAATACTTCAAAGCATCTCTTTTTAAATTTATCTGTGTCTACATCTCAATGACCATCGTCTTTTCAATTTTATGACTCAGAATTGGCCCTGTAGCCCCACCTGCTGCCTCCAGGTCTCTCCAGTTTCCAGGCCCAGTCCTTAGCTCACTAAGGCCTCAATCAGTTACCCCTTTTCTTCCTCCTAAGGGGTACTGGGGAGCTTTCCAATCTTTCAGTATCTTTCCTAGTTGTTATAAAAATTTGTGTTTCCTCTCTGCCATCAGTTTTACTTCCTTTTTAAATATTCCCAACTTCCAGTTGCCTTTTCTTCTCAACTCAGATTACTCACAATTCAAATGCAAATAAATTCAAAATCTTTTGACTGACAAAAGGAACTACAAAGTAACTGCATCTCACTTCAAATCTTTATTGGAATCTCATGTTTAGGAAGGGATTATTGTATTTCATTCAATCTTGCTACATGTTTGCTGTGCAGGCACTAAATATATGTATTGTTAAATATTCCTGTCCAAATTTAGATCTTTCCTGAACATCTTCACTTTTGACAGTCTCCGGTTTCATTTAGAAAAAGACATAGATGTGGCATGCTCTAGAACACAAAGTTAAGAAATCCTGGGAGAAAAAATATATGGTAGTATAAAAGTAGAAAGTTGCCATTAGATGTAGGGGCCCAGGTTTCACATCTGTAATAAATCTCTATCTACTGTACAAACTATATTCTAAAAAATTAGAGCACTTAATAACATGCATTAAACTCCACTACCCAAAATAAGAACAATGTAAAAATAGTTTTAATATAAAATAGAAATTGAACAAAATAGTTGATAAATGTATCTGGGTTTAAATTTCTTTAGATTTTGTCTTTAAAAATCCTACCCCATTAAAAAGTGGTCAAAGGACATGAACAGACACTTCTCAAAAGAAGGCATACATGCAGCCAACAAACATGAAAAAAAGCTCAACATCACTGATCATTAGAGAAATGCAAACCAAAACTACAATGAGATACCATCTCACGCCAGTCAGAATGGCAATTATTAAAAAGTCAAGAAACAACAGATCCTGGCAAGGTTGCAGAGAAAAGGAATGCTTTTACGCTTTTGGTGGGGATGTAAATTAGTTCAACCATTGTGGAAGACAGTGTGGTGATTCCTCAAAGATTCAGAACCAGAAATATCATTTAACCCAGCAATCTCATTACTGGGTATATACCCAAAGGAATATAAATTGTTCTATTATAAAGATACATGCACACATATGTTCATTGCAGCACTATTCACAATAGCAAAGACATGAAATCAACCCAAATGCCCATGAATGATAGGCTGGATAAAGAAAATGTACATATGCACCATGGAATACTATGGAACCATGAAAAGGAATGAGATCATGCCCTTCACAAGGATAAGGATGGAGCTAGAAGCCATTATCCTCAGCAAACTAACAGGAACAGAAAACCAAACACTGCCTGTTCTCACTTATAAGTGGGAGATGAACAATGAGAACACATGGACACAGGAAGGGGAACAATACACACTGGGGCCTGTAGAGAGGGTGGGAAAGGGGGAACATCAGGAAAAATAGCTAATGCATGCCAGGCTTAATACCTAGGTGATGGATTGATAGGTGCAGTAAACCGCCATAGCACACATTTACCTATGTAAGAAACCCACACATCCTGCACTTGTACCCCAGAACTTTAAATAAAAATAAAAATAAAAATCTTGATATCAATCTTCACAAGCATTTCATAAAATTTAGGAAGTTATTTACATATGGAAAAATATCATCATTTCTGTTGACTTATATTATGATGTCTAAGATAATTCATGTATAAAATATTTTTTTCTGTTTGACAGTAGATATGAAGACATGTAAAAAGCAGGAGGAAGCTCTCAGGAAAACTACATTTCAGAAATTAATTCCATGTTCTAATAACAGATTAAAAAAATGAAAATGATGTTAACTTTGAATGTCAAGAGTTCACAGTAAACTTACTAAACTTCTTATTAAAATCTTCACACATCTAAAGCAGTAATATAATTCACACCTCTCTCTATTCTCACCAATTAAAACAAAAAAACATTATGCTTATTTTAAACGCTTTGCTTTTTTTTCCCAAATTGTTTTAGGAAATGATCATCCTGTGTTTCAAATTATCTTAATTAGAACTACTAAGTCGGTCTTCTCTGAAAATAAATCTCTTTTGTCTACTTATCAAAATCTATTTGTTTTTTCTTTGCGGTTATACTTTCCAGAGAAAGTAAAGAACATTAATCCAATTCCTTTACAGTCTAAGAATTCTGTTTAACAAAATATCAGTGAAAATTTAACACCATAAAAAAATGAAGATTATACAAATCAAAGGGAACTTGATATTTTCACAAATTGTAAGTGATTTTTAATATATCTATTTAAGGTTATTTGGCCAAGTTATGTGTGTTTACTAGGATTTGTTTCTTTATATATTAGGAAATATAGAAAACCATGCTCTGACCAACCTCTAGGAATGTCTCCTACCTCACATTCCTACAGGACTGGGGAACAAAATTTAATAGATCTCCTGGGTCCATGTTAAAAGGAGTATCACATTTCTCCTTAAGGATCTTTCAATGACAACAATGAAATTTATTGTAGTTGTTATAATTAGTCACCTCCTAATTTTTGAAACTGAATTCTCTTCTCACACTTTTCTGATTTTCCTGCTTCCAGGCCAGCCAGATCCTTCAGGCCTACAATGCCTGTACTGACTCCCATCCCCTGTTCTTTCCCCCTAGATGTAGGTGTTTCTCAAAGCTCACCCACTATACTCCATTCTCAGAGTCTAGACCCATTGTCATATCTCAACTACCACTTTTTTATGCAGATAATTCTCAAATCTGTGTCTTCAGCTCATGATCTTTTTACTGAACATGTCTTTCTGGCTACCTTCCATGGGTTTTCACTGAGATCTTGCCCACACACTTGAAGCCCAACACAATTATGACCTTTTGACTTTTCCTTTTCTGCTCATGGTAGTTCATTTCTCATTATTTTATCCATCAAGTCTCAAACTTCTGTCTCCCTTGCCTGCAGCTTCTCTTTCACTTCCTTAATCCAACCTGTCATTAATTTCTATTCATCCTTCAAGAATTCCCCCATCTATACCTCTCTTTTAATTTCTATACCTACCATATCCATTTGGGCTGTAATCATAATAGCTAAACTGCTTCAATAACCTCCTACTTGACCATCTGATTTTAGTTTCTCACACATTACAATCAGTCCTGCTCTCCACTATAACATGAATCTCCCTAAAATGTTTTACTCCTTAGTTGTGTTTCCAAGTCTTACTTCCAGTACTATTCAACAGGAAGAAGCACCTGCCTTATTCATATCTATCTAATCCCCAATCTTCTAATCTGTCCCATCTCGTTTCCTTGGAAAGCTCTTTCCATACCCTTTGCCTAAATATGAATTACCTTTCAAGGGCCAGCTCAGATTGTACCTCCTGCATGGTCTTTTCTCAAAATACTGTGACTTTTCATTCTTGGAACATACTGCACTAACAGTCTGCCCTCTCCTATAGCAGCTCAGTATTGTAAAGCAGAGAAGCACTCAACCAGGCACCATACCCCACCCACAGGTCTAAGCACAACTCTGCTATTAAGATGCCTTAGGATGCCCATTACAAGTCATTTTACCTCTCCACCTTTGGATTCTCACTGAAAAAAAAGAACAAAGTGGGAAGGACTAAAAGAGATCTCAGCTTTAAGGATGCAGTGACCCAACTACCTTATGATACTTGAATGTCATTGTAAATTGAACATTTTCAATAAACCTTGTCTCCAGAAATGGACTGTAAAGTTCCTTGGAAAGCAGCAATGTTTTCTACTTGTTGATGCATGGTTCCTAATACCATACTTTGCATTTTCTAGGCCCCTAAGAAATATTTTGCACATTGCTGGGTAAGAAACCTGCTGAAGGTAGCAAGCTTCCTGAATTAAAAGAACCCAAATTAGAACACTTTGATGTTCATTTTTAGGTTTGATGTTTAAGTGTACACCAAGCCACCAAGGAACAATTTTCCTCAAAGTCTTTTGGAAAAGTAATTATAAATAACTAAATCCAGATTCACCTTTGATGGGGAAAATGATGAGAAATGTGCTACCATCAGCACAAAAGGAAAAGTCAGAAGGGAACGTCAGTTTTAAGGGGAAGGTGATAATTGTGTGGGGCTTCAAGTAAGCAGATGACATCTAACTGGAAACCTTTGGAAAGTAGCCAGAAAGGCATCTTATATTCGCTGAAGAGATCACAAGCTAAGGATCACAAGGACTCTACTGTAGGAAAACTGAATTTTAACCTGATTTTCTGACATTGAATAGCCGTATACATTAACTTCTAATGTGGTCTTGTCTGAGAAATCATGACTGAAAATTCTTGCCATGCTTATTAAGACACGGTGTAAATGGTAAAATACTGTAAAATGTAAAGTTATTGTTATTGTTTCATAACTCCAAATGGCACCCTGTACTTAATCACAGGTCTACAAATGCTCACTTCGTCTACCCAGCCCTCCTGCTATGAAAGGTTGTTTGATTGTACTCGTTCATTATCGGTGAAATCATTTAAAGATACATATTTCTAAACACAAGAACTCTGCTCCAAGAGAGAAACAAGTGCAGTCTTCCGCATGGAGAAGCTTTTCTATTAGAATAGGATGAAAAGATCATACCTTAAGCCAGGAAAATTTGAATTTTCACGCTCTTCTGAGATACAGATGCTGATGTTTTGGGGCATTTTAATTTTTGCCAAGACAACCAAATCATTGAATTTTGGAAAGACAACTGTATAACATGGTTTTAAAAATCAATTTGTTCTAACATACTATTTATTTCTTTTCCCTCAAAGGAATTACATGCATGGGTTATTTCATGACATATAAGAAAACATCCCTCATTTTTATGATGTATATGGCACCACTTGTGACTTTGGTGCTCATGTCTTAAAGACTATAACGTGCTCATAAAAATAAATCAGATGTTTCTGCAGAGCCATGTAATGTTGCTGCCATCTGCTTACCCCCAGTACCTAATGAGGCATGAGACAGGCTCTGAGCACAATCAAGTTGTTTACTTTCCTCTGGCCAAAAAAGAACTACAAAAAGGTATTAGAGTTTATATTCAGCTATATCATAGACAAAATGGACACAGCAGGGTGGGGAGAGGAAAGAAAGTTCTTCAACATTAAGATGCTTCAAGTTTTTTCTATCTAACAAGACAAAAAAAAGTGAGGATGAACAAGAACAAATTTGAGCAATGGTGCTATCAATAGCGTCAAGATGAAGAACAGAATATGTGTCAGAAGCAGCTAAAGATGCTATCCTCATGTCTCTGGGATCCTCTTAGTCATCCAAAAGCAGGCTTTTCTCTTAAAATGAAAGGGAAAACAGTCTTAGGAAAGAAAAGCATTGCCTCTTAATAGACGGCACAAAAAAAGATAGGAATCCTGTTATGCATACAACTCTAGCTTTGGAAATGTCTTCTTTAAAATTAAAACACTTAAAGCTTGGTTTTGCAAGAAAAATGTCAACTCCAGCAGCAATAACATTTCCATTGTTCATAATTTAAAATATTCTGGTAATTTTGGGGAGCATTTAAGGGGAAAATAAGACTATTCTGGTAAAACTTTTACATATTTATATTGAAAAAGATCATTTATTAGCAACCTTGGTGATAATGCAAACCTCTCCCCCTTCCAGATCTTCAGGAGCAGCAAGAGCAGACCAAATGAGGAAGAGGCTGACACAATGGTGGATGGTCTATTGCTCACAAAAGCACCTGCTGAGCTTCTCCCAATTCTGGATTCCTGCCATGCAGCAAAGGTGAAGAGTCAGGCAAGCAAGACCACATGGCTTCATAAACATTTGATTTAGTCATAGTAGTTGTATCCCTGCTGGTTAGTGAAACAAGCTTATATAGTGTCCAAATTTCTCTTAAACATATCAGTATATCCCTTTATTTACCTTTCAATTTATTTGTGATGCAGCCCCCAACGCAACCCCAGTCACTTCCCTAAGAGAGTTCAGAAAAACCTCACATAGTTCCACTCTTGAAATACTTTTATTCCTCTGGTGAGGTTTTGCTTACTGAACTAATCATGTTTTAACTCTGATAGACACTGCCAGTTTTCCAAACTGGTTGTACCAACTCCCATACGCAACATATGACAGCTGCAGTTGCTCAACCTTCTTGTTAACAGTCTTGTCAGTATTTTCAGTCTTTATAATTTTAGCCACTCTGATGTCTGTATAGGGGTACCTTGTTGTGCTGTGTCATCTCCCTAGTAACTGATGATGTTGAGCACCTTTCTACATGCTATGGCTTTTGGATAGCCACTTTTGGGAAATGCTCAAACATTTTGCCCATTTTTTTTTTATGGAGCTATTTTTTCCTTATAGATTTCTAGGAGTTATTTACATATTCTAGATACAAGTCTTACATTTAATATATACACACTCCAGATATCTCCTCTCAGTCTAAGACTTGCCTTAGAGAAAATACATCTTTTCCTCACCTATCACAAAGTTTGTGGCTTAAAACTCTATAATAATAAACAGATTAACAGGCGAAAAGCATACAAATTTATTTAATGTAAGTTTTATGTGACACAGAGGCCTTCAAAAATGAAGTTCCAAAGAAACAGAAAACTGCATATATTTTATGCTAATTCTGATGAAAAAGTGAATAGTTGTGGAGAAACATGATTGGACAAAAAGAGGTATAATCTCACAGTAATTAACTGGGGAGAACATAGTAATGCTGGTTTGTTTAGATTATTTTCCATGTCTCTGTAGTCCTTAGAGCTAAGAATATTCTTTTCCTCTGAGTGTAAGGAGGACTCCCCCTTGAATGAGGATTTTACAATCTATTTTTAGGGGAAGGTCAGTCAGATTTTACAGCCTCCTTCAGGTAGAAGGGGCAAGGGGAATTCCTCCTAGTTCCTATAGACTGCTTCTGCTGTTTCCTCAAATACCAAAGTGTCTTATTTTTGGATAGCATGTCCTGAACCCCATCGACTTCAATAGATGTTTTTATCATAGTGAGGTCAAATTTATCAATTATTTCTTTTAGGAATTATGCTTTTTTATGTCTTGTTTAAGAATTGTCTGCTTACCTCAAGGTCATGAATATATTCTCCTATATTTTCTTCTAGAAGCGTTACTTTTCTCTCCTTTTAGATTTAGTTCTATCATTCAGCTAGCCATAATTTGTGCATGGTATCCATTAGATAAACAAAGTTTGATTTTTATTTTCCATATAGATATCTAATTGATTCAACATTAGTTATTGAAAATGCTTTCTTTTACCCACTGAATTTCAGTGATTTGTTTGTCATAAGTTAGTTGATTGTGAGTATGTGTACCTGTTTTTGGACTGTTTTGTTCCATTGATAAAGAAGAGTCCAAAGTTGGTAAACAACTAGGAATAGATTCTGTTTGACATATCTACTCAGGATAAATCTATCATATAGCTGACAATTCCACTCTTTTGTCATGAACATACCCAAGAGAAATGGTATTTATGTCCACCAAAAAGATATGTACAAAACTATTCATTAAATCTTTACTCACAATAGTAAAAAATATACAACCCAAATATTCATCAATAGAACAGGTAAATTATAATATATTCATACAATGAAAAGCAATTTTTAAAAGCTGCATAGCAGATGCACATTATTGCATATCAATAAAAAAGAATAAGTGAACAAACTCTATAGGAAACAATCTAATAATCTAGTATAAAAACAGGTGAGAGTCCACATGTCCTCACTCATAAGTGACAGTTGAACAATGAGAACACATGGACACAGGAAGGGGAACATCACACACCAGGGCCTGTTGGGGAGTAGGGGGAAAGGGGAGGGAAAACATTAGGACAAATACTCAATGCATGCAGGGCTTAAAACCTGGATGATGGGTTGATAGATGCGGCAAACCACCATGGCACATGTATACCTATGTAACAAACCTTCACATTCTGCACACGTATCTCAGCACTTAAAAGTAAAATTTTTAAAAATGAAATGTGTGACTTTTAAATAGAAAATATGGAAAGCTACACAATATTTTAAAAGTTAATATTCAAAAAACTGCTTAAAAAATAGGTGAAAGATTTGAGTACACATTTCTCACAAAAGAAGACATACAAATGACAAACAGGTATATGAAAAGATGCTTAACATCATTAATCATCAGAAAAACACAAATTAAAGCACAGTGAAATGGCATCTTACCCCAGTTAAAATGGCTTTTATCCGAAAGACAGGCAATAACAAATGCTAGTGAAGATGTGGAGAAAAGGGAACCGTCATACGCTGTTGGTGAGAATGTAAATTAGTACAGCCACTATGGAGAACAGTGTGGAGGTTCCTCAAAAAACTAAAAATAGAGCTACCATATGATCTAGCAATTAAATTTTACTGCTGGGTATATACCCAAAAGAAAGGAAATCAGTATATGACAGATATCTGCACTCCCAAGTTTATTGCAGCAATATTCACAATAGCTAAGATTTGGAAGCAACCTAAGTGTCCATCAACAGGCAAATGGATAAAGAAAATGTCATGCATATACACAATGGAGTACTATTCAGCCATAAAAAACAATGAGCTTCTGTCATTTGCAACAAAATGAACAGAACTGAATGAACGTCATAATGTTAAGTGAAATAAGCCAAGAACAGAAAGGCAAACGTCACGTGTTCTCACTTATTTGTGGAAGCTAAAAAATAAAACAATTGAACTCATAGAGATAGAGAGTAGAATGATGGTAAACAGAGCCTGGGAAAGGTAGTGGAGAGGTATGGAGAAGTGGGGATGGTTAATGGGTGCAAAAATATAGTTAGAATGAATAAGATCTAGTATTTGATAGCACAACAGGGTGACTGCAGTTGACAATAATTTATTGTACATTTTAAAATAACAAAAAGTATAGCTGGAACATTTCTAACACAAAGAAAGGATAAATGATTAAGGTGATGGACATCCCATGTACCCAGATGTGATTATTACACATTCTATACCTGTATTAAAATACCCCACGTACCCCATAAATATATGTACCCACTATGTACCTACAAAAATTAAAAATAAATTTTAAAAGATTTGCTGGGAAGATGGTTGAATAGGAACAGCTCCGGTCTGCAGTTCCCAGCAAGATCGACACAGAAGTTGGGTGATTTCTGCATTTCCAACTGGATACCCATTTTATCTTATTGGGACTGGTTGGACAGTGGGTTCAGCCCATGGAGGGTGAGCTGAAGCAGGGTGGGGCATCACTTCACTGAGGAAGCACAAGGGTTTGGGGGATCTCCCTTCCCCAGGCAAGGGAAGCCATGAGAGACTGTACCAGGAAGAATAGTGCACTGTGGCCCAGATACTGCACTTTTCCCACAGTCTTCTCAACCGGCAGACCAGGAGATTCCCTCTGGTGCCTACTCCACCAGAGCCCTGGGTTTCAAGCACAAAACTGTGCAGCCGTTTGGGCAGACACTGAGCTAGCTGTAAGAGTTTTTTGTTTTGTGTGTGTATGTGTGTGTGTGTGTGTGTGTGTGTGTGTTTTTCCATACCCCAGTGGCACCTGGAACACCAGCAAAAACAGAACCATTCACTCCCCTGGAAAAAGGACTGAAGCCAGGGAGCCAAGTGGCCTGGCTCGGCAGGTCCCACCCCCATGTAGCCCAGCAAGCTAAGATCTACTGGTGTGAAACTCTCGCTGTTAGAACAGCAGGCTGAGTTCTACCTGGAATGCTGGAGCTTGCTGTGGGGAGGGACACCCACCATTGCTGAGGCTTGAGTAGGCAGTTTTACCCTCACAGTGTAAACAAAGCCACCAGGAAGTTCAAACTGGGCAGAGCTCACCTCAGCAGAGCAAGGCCACTGCAGCCAGACTGACTCTCTAGATTCCTCCTCTCTGGGCAGGGCATCTCTGAAAAAAAGGCAGCAGCCCCAGTCAGAGACTTATAGATATCACCCCCATTTCCCTGAGACAGGACACCTGGGGGAAGGGGCAGCTGTGGGCACAGCTTCAGCAAACTTAAACATCCCTACCTGACAGCTCTGAAGAGAGTAGTAGATCTCTCAGCATTGTGTTTGAGCTCTGATAAGGGACAGACTGGCTCTACAAGTGTGTCCCTGAACCCCGGGTATCCTGACTGGGAGACATCTCCCAGTAGGCCAATAGACACCTCATACACGAGAGCTCTGGCTGGCATCTGGCAGGAGCCCCTCTGGAACAAAGCTTCCAGAGGAAGGAACAGGCAGCAATCTTTGCTGTTCTGCAGCCTCTGCTGGAGATACCCAGGCAAACAGGGTCTGGAGTGGACCTCTAGTGAACTCCAGCAGACCTGCAGCACAGGAGCCTGACTGTTAGAAGAAAAACTAACAAACAGAAAAGAATAACATCAACATCACCAAAAAAAGATGTCCACTCAGAGACCCCATCCAAAGGTCACCAATGTGAGAGACCAAAGATAGATAAATCCACAAAGCGGGGCGGAGCCAGATGGCCGAATAGGAACAGCTCCAGTCTCCAACTCCCAGCGCGAGCGACACAGATGACCGGTGATTTCTGCATTTTCAACTGAGGTACTGGGTTCGTCTCACTAGGGAGTGCCGGACAATCGGTGCTGGTCAGCTGCTGCAGCCCGACCAGCGAGAGCTGAAGCAGGGTGAGGCATGGCCTCACCTGGGAAGTGCAAGGGGGAAGGGAATCCCTTTTCCTACCAGGGGAACTGGGACACACAACACCTGGAAAATCGGGTAACTCCCACCCCAATACTGCACTTTAAGCAAACGGGCACACCAGGAGATTATATCCCACACCTGGACAGGAGGGTCCCACGCCCACGGAGCCTCCCTCAATGCTAGCACAGCAGTCTGTGATCTAACCGCAAGGCAGCAGCAAGGCTGGGGGAGGGGCGCCCACCATTGCTGAGGCTTAAGTAGGTAAACAAAGCTGCTGGGAAGCTCGAACTGGGTGGAGCTCACAGCAGCTCAAGGAAACCTGCCTGTCTCTGTAGACTCCACCTCTGGGGACAGGGCACAGCTAAACAACAATGACAAAAAAAAAAAAAAAAAGCAGCAGAAACCTCTGCAGACGCAAACGACTCTGTCTGACAGCTTTGAAGAGAGCAGTGGATTTCCCAACAGGGAGGTTGAGATCTGAGAAGGGACAGACTGCCTGCTCAAGTGGGTCCCTGACCCCTGAGTAGCCTAACTGGAAGACATCCCCCCACTAGGGGCAGTCTGACAACCCAAAACTCACAGGGTGGAGTACACCCCTGAGAGGAAGCTTCCACAGTAAGAATCAGACAGGTACACTCGCTGTTCAGCAATATTCTATCTTCTGCAGCCTCTGCTGCTGATACCCAGGCAAACAGTGTCTGGGGTGGACCTCAAGCAATCTCCAACAGACCTACAGCTGAGGGTCCTGACTGTTAGAAGGAAAACTATCAAACAGGAAGGACACCTACACCAAAACCCCATCAGTACGTCACCGTCATCAAAGACCAGAGGCAGATAAAACCACAAAGATGGGGAAAAAGCAGGGCAGTAAAGCTGGAAATTCAAAAAATAAGAGTGCATCTTCCCCGGCAAAGTAGCGTAGCTCATCGCCAGCAACAGATCAAAGCTGGACGGAGAATGACTTTGACGAGATGAGAGAAGAAGGCTTCAGTCCATCAAATTTCTCAGAGCTAAAGGAGGAATTACATACCCAGCGCAAAGAAACTAAAAATGTTGAAAAAAGAGTGGAAGACTTGATAGCTAGAGTAATTAATGCAGAGAAGGTCATAAATGAAATGACAGAGATGAAAACTATGACATGAGAAATACGTGACAAATGCACAAGTTTCAGTAACCGACTTGATCAACTGGAAGAAAGAGTATCAGCGATTGAGGATCAAATGAATGAAATGAAGCGAGAAGAGAAACCAAAAGAAAAAAGAAGAAAAAGAAATGAACAAAGCCTGCAAGAAGTATGGGATTATGTAAAAAGACCAAATCTACGTCTGATTGGGGTGCCTGAAAGTGAGGGGGAAAATGGAACAAGTTGGAAAACACTCTTCAGGATATCATCCAGGAGAACTTCCCCAACCTAGTGGGGCAGGCCAACATTCAAATCCAGGAAATACAGAGAACGCCACAAAGATACTCCTCGAGAAGAGCAACTCCAAGACACAGAATTGCCAGATTCACCAAAGTTGAAATGAAGGAAAAAATCTTAAGGGCAGCCAGAGAGAAAGGTCGGGTTGCACACAAAGGGAAGCCCATCAGACTAACAGCAGATCTCTCGGCAGAAACTCTACAAGCCAGAAGAGAGTGGGGGTCAATATTCAACATTCTTCAAGAAAAGAATTTTAAACCCAGAATTTCATATCCAGCCAAACTAAGTTTCATAAGTGAAGGAGAAATAAAATCCTTTACAGATAAGCAAATGCTTAGACATTTTGTCACCACTAGGCCTGCCTTACAAGAGACCCTGAAGGAAGCACTCAACATGGAAAGGAACAACCGGTACCAGCCATTGCAAAAACATGCCAAAATGTAAAGACCATCGAGGCTAGGAAGAAACTGCATCAACTAACGAGCAAAATAACCAGTTAATATCATAATGGCAGGATCAAGTTCACACATAACAATCTTAACCTTAAATGTAAATGGACTAAATGCTCCAATGAAAAGACACAGACTGGCAAACTGGATAAAGAGTCAAGACCCATCAGTCTGCTGTATTCAGGAGACCCATCTCACACGCAGAGACATACATAGGCTCAAAATAAAGGGATGGAGGAAGATTTACCAAGCAAATGGAGAACAAAAAAAAGCAGGGGTTGCAATCCTAGTCTCTGATAAAACAGACTTTAAACCATCAAAGATCAAAAGAGACAAAGAAGGCCATTACATAATGGTAAAGGGATCAATTCAACAGGAAGAGCTAACTATCCTAAATATATATGCACCCAATACAGGAGCACCCAGATTCATAAAGCAAGTCCTTAGAGACTTACAAAGAGACTTAGACTCCCATACAATAATAATGGGGGACTTCAACACTCCACTGTCAACATTAGACAGATCAACGAGACAGAAAGTTAACAAGGATATCCAGGAATTGAACTCATCTCTGCAGCAAGCAGACCTAATAGACATCTATAGAACTCTCCACCCCAAATCAACAGAATATACATTCTTCTCAGCACCACATCGTACTTATTCCAAAATTGACCACGTAATTGGAAGTAAAGCACTCCTCAGCAAATGTACAAGAACAGAAATTATAACAAACTGTCTCTCAGACCACAGTGCAATCAAACTAGAACTCAGGACTAAGAAACTCAATCAAAACCGCTCAACTACATGGAAACTGAACAACCTGCTCCTGAATGACTACTGGGTACATAACGAAATGAAGACAGAAATAAAGATGTTCTTTGAAACCAATGAGAACAAAGATACCACATACCAGAATCTCTGGGACACATTTAAAGCAGTGTGTAGAGGGAAATTTATAGCACTAAATGCCCACAAGAGAAAGCTGGAAAGATCTAAAATTGACACCCCAACATCACAATTAAAAGAACTAGAGAAGCAAGAGCAAACACATTCGAAAGCTAGCAGAAGGCAAGAAATAACTAAGATCAGAGCAGAACTGAAGGAGATAGAGACACAAAAAACCCTCCAAAAAATCAATGAATCCAGGAGTTGCTTTTTTGAAGATTAACAAAATTGACAGACCGCTAGCAAGACTAATAAAGAAGAAAAGAGAGAAGAATCAAATAGACGCAATTAAAAATGATAAAGGGGATATCACCACCGACCCCACAGAAATACAAACTACCATCAGAGAATACTATAAACACCTCTATGCAAATAAACTAGAAAATCTAGAAGAAATGGATAATTTCCTGGACACTTACACTCTTCCAAGACTAAACCAGGAAGAAGTTGAATCCCTGAATAGACCAATAGTAGGCTCTGAAATTGAGGCAATAATTAATAGCCTACCAACCAAAAAAAGTCCAGGACCAGATGGATTCACAGCTGAATTCTACCAGAGGTACAAGGAGGAGCTGGTACAATTCCTTCTGAAACTATTCCGATCAATAGAAAAAGAGGGAATCCTCCCTAACTCATTTTATGAGGCCAACATCATCCTGATACCAAAGCCTGGCAGA